>NC_088130.1:46093069-46709111 GCF_036370855.1 Dromaius novaehollandiae | reverse complement strand
CTACACTGTCACTCAGCTCTGCTTCTTGCTTTCCCTTGCAGCTAAGTGCAGCATACCTGGCTAAGGGACAGCATGTTCCATATAGCCTGCTGGATTTATTCCTTCTGGCATTCCTTGGCTGGGAGGGATAACTCCAAGTCAGAGAGGCTTCCTTGACTCCACCAAGAGAACCTGGTATATCTGCTGTCCAGCTGGATCATTTTAAGGTCTTTTTTGATTCTCAGCTGCTTTGCAGAGGTAGTAAGAAGACTCTACTGGAAAAGTTTCTGAATCAGAACACTGGTTTTTTTGCACTCTGCACTGGTCAGTCTCTAAAAGCTTCTTTGCTGTAAACAAAGGTGCACATTGGCTTGGCTAATTTACACTTAGAGTCCCTCATTTTTCAGTCCTTCTACCAAGAGCATGGATTATATGCTCCAAGTCTCAAAGGAACTAGGGGTTTCCCGCTTTAACATCTTCACATCTTTCTTATTAGTGGTTGCGGTTAGAGGAGGAAACAATAGAAACAGAGAAGGGGAAAAAAACCAAAATAGTTCCCAATCCTAGAGGAAGATGGGCAAGCTAAACATGCAGCAAAAGATCAGTGCTGACATTCACTGGAAACAGGTAATTGCATACATATTTGGGATATCTGTCCCAGTGATATGCAGATATTGGAGAGATCCTACTCTAGAAAAGAGTTTTATGCTTTGTTGTCAAAGCTCAGTTTTGTGCCAGAAATCTTGTTAGGCTGATGCAGCTTTCCCTGCAGAGAGCCTGCCTTTCCCCTTGCTGAAAATACAAAAAATTCCATTAGATGCACTCATTTAATTAGGTTGACTAGGATACTGGCTTGATGTTTGTCCCATCTTGGCCTCTACTGCAGGTTCTTATCGCTTTATTTTAGACTATTTTAATTTAATAAACCTGGGATCAATTCTATTAATCATCTTCTTGAGAACTCTTCAGTGTTGTCCTGTGCCTTTTTTGCATAATCTAATAAAATTGTTTCCATTGGTTGAGACTTTAGTGCCTCAGAGCTATCTGAACTCAGTGTTTTCATCGCTTGTGTGGACACCCTTTGATCCATCGGCAGCCTGTTCCCTTTTACATCAATGCATTGCCCTTGTTGGGAGAAAAGGCAAGATCTAGGCACTTACTGCATCATTTTTGCCTACGTCTCATCCCTGAGCTGAGTTTCGTGTGGACCACAAGTTTAAGCTACCTGCTTTCTTTTCCCCCAAGACCTCACATCTCTAAAGGCGAAGGAAATGCTACACACATCCTCTGTGTCAACGAAAGCAAGGTGTGTGAAGGCATGTTATGAGTCTAACAAGGTGGAGCTCTATTAGTCAGAGCACACTGCATCAGCACTCATGCCAATCTCTGTGGCTTTACTCAAGAATGTTTTCATCTTTGACACCTACAGAGTGATCATTTAGAGGTCTGATTGCACCTTCAGAAATAATGTGCCATTGCTTCAGACCTGCTGAAGAACTGATCAGCTTGCTCCTGGGTAATCATAACAATGTGGGTTGTGACTGGGATTGTCCAAAACTCAGATTAGATGTGAGCAGTATAGGTCAACTGTAGAAGAGGAGCTTGCTTGAGCATAATCAGAGTTTTTCGAGGTGCATATTCCAGGTGTGCATTCGACACCCATACTCTTCCTTGTAGTCCTGTTTTTCTCACAAGTTGAGATGGACTTGAAGGCACAGTGTGGCCTCTAGTTTAAATAGAAGGGGAATGTTTGAGGAGGAGCAGTGGCCCAAACTTAGGATGGTTCTAATTGCCCCATTTGAAAAAGATGTGTAGAGATCTCAGTGACCTTTATTACTGATGAGTTGCTTCCTTTTTTCAGCAGCTCCCAAGAAATGCTTGTCGGTGCTAAAGAGCTACTTTGTGTTGAGTTCTTTTGGTTTGGTTCCAGTTTGTGTGCATCCCCCTGGCATCCCCTCTCCCCAGTTTATTTGCTCTGAACATAGTGCAAGATTGCTCCCACGAAGGAATTTGTTTTAATCTTTGCAGATGCTAGCTGAATTAAACACTGAATTTTTAAGATAGATTTAAAGAAGTTTTTTTTTAATTGATAGCCTTACTGTCTCAGCCTTATGTTCATGTGGTAGGATGGGGGGAGAGCAAGTGAGAGAGCACCACCTTGATGAAGCAAATACATTGTGCAGGATTCAAGCAATGCATGAGTAGCAGCAGTGAAAGGAGAGACAGATTCATTGGTAAGTAGCAGGAGACAGTGAAGGCTTGTCATGGGCTATAATAAAAAGTTATCAGATCAGTAAGTAGTCCAAAGCTTGAGAGGTCACAAAGAGGTTTAAGGGGCCTGAGTCTGAGGGTTAAAAAAGGGAAAGGCAGAAGAAAATGTATGCAGCAAATATATCTATCACATGCATTAAGTACTAATACAATTAATTTAATAATGCCCTTTTCATCTGTCCAGGACTTGAAGCTAGCTACAGAAATAATTCATGTTGATGGAAGGCCAGCTTTTAGTTTGCATCCAGTGTCTCCCACTATACCTTATGCATATCTGTAAGGGTCATTTAAAAACTTCAAGAATGATCTCGGCTTTTAAAATCTTTCTCTTTCGTACCAGGACAGAGAACAAATGTATACCAGTGTCATTTCTCTGGTTTCAAACTTTTGTGGTTACTAATAACTGTCTTGAGTTAGTCTGAACTTCTTTAGCCTTTGGTATCTGGGCTGGCAGCAGTTAAACCTGCTGAAAGTTTTTGCAGGAACTGTGGATACATTCAGAGTTGTGGGAGGTGAAGGGTTGCAGTATCAGCTTGGACAGCGTCTGGTGCTGTTGCCAGTAATGTCCGGCTGAATGCCTGCTGCTGCGTCGGCAGGTCTTGTGCACCACCCAGCAAAGTGAATGATTATAATCTCGGCAAGTCAGAGCGCTCAGGTGTCCCCACCTCTGCAGTCACTGGAGCTTGTTCCTGTGGGTGATGGTAACCTTAATGATTAACAGTCACATGTGGTGCTGCTTAGTTGTAGCTGCTGTGGGAACAAGATCTAGCTGTTAGGAAAAATGCTCTAAACCTTGTTTGTCTGTATCTTAGTAAAATGTTTTGTGTGTACCATATGGTGCCACTAAGACAGGTACTAGGACGAGAATTGCAAGGTAAGTAATATATCGGTTAAAGGAAAGAGGACAGAAGTTGGTGCTAAAAAGAAAAATACAAAGCAGGAGGGCAGGTTATCAGTAGGGTCCTCAGATCTTGCTTTTGTGTCCAAACCTGTTCGATCTTTTCATAAGTAACATTGACATAAAATTACTGTAGGTGATTCAAGTGAGAAGGCATCCAGGACGGAGCAGCATTTGAAAATTGGGTTGAGGTGACTGAATGATCTCAAGTATTGGATTAAAAAAGTATGAAATTACATAGCAACATGCAAAATTTTGTACTGGGGGGCCAGTAACAAAGATGTCTACTGTCAGCTCTGGACTCATCCTGTACAAGGAATTTAGGGAAGGATCTGAGTGCATTTTTGGATCAAATGATGTTTGCAAGGACTGATATTGTATAGCCATGAAAATCAAATCCTCTCTTCCCATGAGGGAAGCCATTTTCAGTTGAGTCTGGGAAGATTTCATGCCACTGAATAATGTCCCAGTTTTCATCTGGGATACCGCATACTGTTTTGGTTATACATGTCCAAGTGGGATCACATGAGGAGAAAGGCTAAGGGTATAGAATGGGAGAGCTTTTCATATAAGACTAAAAGATTGAGGCTTGTTTGACCTAACAAAAGGAAGACTGAAAAGCTTATACTGTCATCTAAATCAACCAGAGAGATTTTCTGCAGGGAGTGGAAAGACAAATACATGCTGGCCATATATACTTTTTTAAAAAATGGAGGATTCTAGGAGAATGTGAGGAATGCTGAAGGATCTTCCAGTAAGTGTGGCAGTGGCAAGCAACCTGTTCCTGTTCCAACCTCCTGGAGTCAGTAAATTTATGAATGGGATTGCATGATGTATTTGCCTAAAGCAATATTTCATGGCCAAGGAGGTCTTACCTCCAATCCATAATCCTCTTTCTAAACATGTTGCCGACTTTTACTTTGAGAGTAGGCTTTTCTCTAAGTGTCAAAAATTGTTCTGTAGTAAAGCTGTTCTCTTCATGCTGTGCTAGAGGAACAGTCAAAAATCATACATTTTTCATGGTGAAATACAGGAGTGCTAAAAGACAAAGATAAGAAGGTAGCGCTCTGATTCTGTTTTCAGAAGAAAACTGATGTTTGAAGAAAAGAAAATAATACAGTATTTCAACTTTTCTGACTGCTGCTGTGTGTAGAATAATAAAAACTGTTTTGCTGAAATCAGACTTTTTATTCAGTCTCACTCTCGGACAGAGTAAAACCAGTTTCAGAGGACCTGGTGTTATTTAGGGAATAATGTAGAAAGGAAAGAGTAAGTAGTAAGTTGCATCCAGATTCAATTGACTTTTAAATAATATGATATCAAAATATAATATTGCCACTATTTTATTTCTTTAAGTAGTGATCAGAACACGCAAAGATGCCACTGTTCCTGGTATGTCCATTCCCTGTGTTTTTAAGTGTGTAGTTTGTGTGGTGTCCTCTTGTTGTTATCCCTGCTGTGTGCCAGTACTTTGGTAATTGTGCCATGTCTTTTAGGGGGAAATTTCAGATTTCCTCTGGACATAGGCTGGAATGTTAATTCCAGTTCAGAGAAATGAGAATAACGTAGACATGGATACAGAATTCTGTCGAAGGTCTCTTACCCCTTCATGTCTAGCTAGTATTAATGTCTCCCAAAAGCAAGTGCTACAGAGCATGCCAGGAGACTTCAGTGACATCCAGGATGGGAGTATGAGATCTCCTTGAAGCAAGCCAGCTGCTAACCATAATGAAGTTATTTAGCAAAAAGTCTGGGTAGAGAAAGCCTGGCAAACAGATTTAAAGAGCTTGCAAATGTTCCCTGCTCTGTCTGGGAAAAGTCATTTGCTGGTGTGAAGCATAATTAATCCAGCTTTAGAAATAGCTTGAGCTCCTCACCTGTGAGCAGATCTCAGTGGAAAGCACCTGGGGAAGGGTTTGAAATGATCCTGCTGTGCAGCTGTGCGTTCTGCAGACTTGCCCAGTTCGTTACAGTATGAAAGTGAGACCTGTAACTGTTGGTGGTTTCTTGTATATTGTTCACTTCACAGCATGGGTTCACCACCAGATAAACTGGCACAGAAGAATGTATGTCCTGTGAATATATTATATTGCTGTGGTGCTGATGTACTGTGATTCATTTAAAAAGACCATCCAATAATGATGCCAAGACTTCAAACCGGAGTTGACTTTGATCCATCAGGAGTTTGGGTTAGCAATTATCATTAATTTCTTATTCCCTTGGTACTATCAGAAAGTCTTTGCATCAGAAGCTCTTTATTTCATAAGCAGACAGCTATCAAAATGCATTAATAGTATACAGTGAAAGTAGCATATGCCTTTTTAAAAGATTTAATACATTTTCCCTTTGTGGCAAAGACACAGGACTTCTTGAAGATAATTACAAAACAATCACACAATTTAATTAATCTGGGTATCGTTTTCTCAACAATAGCTGCTTACAAAATGAGGCCCCCCCTTGTATTGTTGTTAGGTAAAGTATTGTTCTGGTATGCTGATTGCCTGTTCACTATGTTACTTCTCCCAGAGGATGGTGGAGTTAATTATGTACCTAATGTCTGACCACCAGTCAGGTTTACTTTATCAGGTCAGAAACATCAGCAGTCATCTCGGCAGCGTAGAGATACCCAAGGACTAAAACATACAACAGTCAGAAGATCCCTAAGAACAGCAGGATTTGAGTAATAAGCATTGCACATATGGGCAGAGAATTAACTGGCACTGGTTTTCATTTGAAAGTCTCTCAGGTATTAACTTGCAGATGGGTGGATGAATGCTGTGATGGATGAAGGTCACGTATAGGACTCTGCTTCTAACCTATCTTGCTTTTCTGGAATACCACACCTCAAACCAGTAGTCACTTCTCCGGTCATTTGGAGTTTGGATTTTTCATTCTCTGTTTCCACCCTTGTCTTGAGTTGTTACTCAGACATGTGGATAAACACACAGGATTTAGAAATCAGTTATTTATACAGCTTTACCAATTTTTTTACTTTAAAAGCTTATTTTCTATTAAAAACAGTGCTTGAAAACTGATTTTGCCCTTTAACAGGATCTGATGCTCCTCCCGAACAGGAGTTTGCTGCTTCATGTTTTGTTTGTAATGAAGTGATCTTTGTCACTTGTAGCGAAGTAGCTTGCAGCACTGCATCTTGTTGAATCCACCACAGGAGTTATAAAATTACTCTATTCTTTTACTGTTTTTGTTTCCATGTAAAGGTTAAGCATATGTTCTGAATAAGTAACTGATGGACAAGTTAGGCATGCTGTTGATGTATGTTAAATAAGTATATCCATGTATAACTTCTAAATAGCTATCAGTAGAAAAAAATTCACAGACAACCCCCCACATGCTGACTTGTCAAATTACTTCCTGTCTAAAGGTGTTTATTTCCATAGAATTTTTCTTTAATTCTCTGCTCTTTTGCCAGAGTTTAAGGTAGCCTTTTGGCCTCCCCCCCCCCCCCCTTATCTAAATCCATGACGTATTCCCAATTACAGCTCATTCTTTCTAGTGCAGTATAGCTAGAGTATGGGACCATGTTTTATCTGCACAGTGTTACAGTTTTTTAGCTTATCTTTATTAAGCAGGGTCTGGTAGAAGCAGAAGAAATCCAGTTAGCTGTTAAATTAAACGAACTGTTGCTCTCCGTAATTTGGTGTTTGCTGTTCATGCAGGGCAAGAATAAATTGTGTTGGTCCCCAAATAAAGATTGAAATCTGTGCCACGTGTGGCTTTGGATTCCCCCCCCCCCCCCCCCCAGCCCCTCAGGGAACAAAAATGCTTGCAGCCTTGAAATTGTCTAGGCCCTCAGAAGTGTCTGAGGAGTGATGGAGAAATGGGTTCTTGGGGTGGGGAGGGGGAAAGGAGGGTTGGTTGCAAGGACATAATTCAACTGTGATAGATAAATGGACAAAAAGGAGTTGGGGATATTGGGCAGCTCAAGTGAAATCCTTGTCTTCTGGGGCCTTGGGATGAACAGATGCAAAAATGGGATTTCAGCACAGTTTAAAACAAACCAACAGACAAAGTATTTTACATCTGCTTCTGACCCCCCCCCCCCCCAATAAAAGTTTCTTCCATGTTTACTATCTGAATAGCTTCATGACTATGCTTTTTTGGTAAAATTAATGGGATCTGTTAAGGACATCACTATGATATGCACAATGTTAATTTAAAAATTTGAGTAGAAATCAAGGCCACATGAGGCCTTCAAGGAGTCCCTCTATTGGACTAGGTTTTTCTTTTCACAAATAGGTAGTAATTTTCTCCTCAAAAATTAGATATTGATTCTAAATGTATGCATAGAAGCTTTTCTATCTGTTGCTTAATTGCAGTTGCAGTCTCATTTACATCCCCCCAAAACTCATACAATAAATACATTCCTTTTTTCTTTTATTTGTTCTTATTGCAGTCTGTTTCTTATTTAAGGAAGCATTGTTTTTTAAACATGCGCAATAGGCTATGCTGCTTTAAAGCAAACGTTTTTAGCTTTTGGTTTTTATACAGGTGTCACCTTTACTACTTCTCTAGATACTGTGTTTCCTCTAATTACACCTGCGGAGCAGCGGGGCTGGCGGGAGGACCTCTCCCCAGCTGCCACCTTCCCTCGCTCCCCTGGCCAGCGCGAGGGCCCGTGCTCTAGTAGGAGGGAGCGACAGACCCCAGAGTTGTGACTGTTCACAGTGCGCAGTCACTTCTTACTGCTTCGGGAGGGGGAGTCACCTTTCCATGCCTTGATCTAACAAAGAACGGCGAAAAATGTCATTCTCTGTGTTTTGCCTCCTTATCTGGAGTTCAGAGCTAATAATAATAATAATGAAAAACTCATAATATAGCTGTTGTACAAAATGTTATAGACACTTTGTGTAAGGGCTAAATCATGCTAATCATGTTTTTGATTTTCTAACTCTCAAATATTTGTGTGATTTATAAACCCTGCGTTTCCAACATTCAGAATATTTCTTTCAAGCTAAAATACTGTTTTTGTAAACTTTAATTACTTTGAAAACAGAATTGTAAAATAAATTGTAGAATCCAATCATTAAAAATCAAATATAAATGAGAAATGGTTTGAAGTAAAATTCTGCTTCAGAGTTTTAGCTCCTCAGAGACCTTAAGAAGAGAGAATCAAAAATCGGTTTCTAAGCTGCCTGGAAATGCTAGGATGAGCATGTCTGAATGGAATTTTCTTTTTTTTCTAACATATGTTTATTTGTGTCATCCCCTTCCCCACTAAAACAGGAAACAGTCCTCAAGATAGCCCTAGAAACTTCTCTCCCAGTGCCTCAGCCCACTTCTCTTTTGCACGAAGGTAAGAATTTATTTGTAGTAAGTATTCTGTATTTTGCATAGAGGAAATGTTGCTGGACCCGGATATGAAATGATGGCTGCCAATACGTAGCTCTATCTGTCAAGTCAATCACTGAGAATGATTAGCTCTAGCTCTGTTACGTAAACTCTCTTAAACCTCAGTTGCAACAAAGTTGTACTAGATGATTGGTACAATGCAATCATACCTTTCTAAATTAAAAAGAAATTTTTTTGTTAACGGACTTTTAATTGCAATAGATTTGATTCAGACGATAAAATCAGAGTTGTTATCTCCTCATCCACTGAAATTTGGAGAATTCTCGAGCTACATCGAGTGCCCCCCACACACACACACACGCCTGAGAGGTTGTGAGGCGCAGAGTCTACCAGCGCCCCACCGCAGAACAGATGGAGCAGGAATTCCTGAGTTCTGTCCTGGTTTTCCTGGCAGCAGCTCTATTGTCACCACAAATTTAACATCTGACCTTGACCTGCTTCACTGTCTCTACAATTGAGAGTCATCTCTATTGTAGGAGTGTTGTGAGGATTAATTAATGTTGGTAGAATTTTTGAAGATAGAAAGTGAATTTGAAGTGATATATGAAGTAAATTATTATTATTAAATGAACCATAACCCAAGCTGATAGCATGTCACGGGAGACTGCCTAGTCGTGCCAATGTGGTTCCATATCACTTAACACCTTGTCAGCCTACCTCGAATAATGTGTTCATTAACTCTAAGCCTGGGAGAGTAGGTAGATTTTATATGTTGACTCAGGAGTCTATATGCAAAAATTGAGATTGGAATGCTGTGGCTGTTTTTTGTCTATTGAACAGTGTCAGGTATGTAGCTGTTGCATTCTCAGTTAGACAGCGCTCGCTAGTATAGCTTTATTTCCTCTATTTCAGGAGTTTAAGTTGTACACAAAAATTTGCACAAGTAGATGTAAGGAAACGCTTTATACTTTTTAAAAGCTGCAAAGGGGGGAGAAAGCTTTACTCCTGTATTCCTTTTATTCTTATTTGAATCAAACTCACTTTAAATGTGCAGCTTATAAAAAAGGAATCTTTCTTACGACTCTTCTTCGCTTTGATAGTATCTATCCAAGAGGAAAGATGTATCTTTTTAGATTGCTTCTTTTGGACATATTTTTAGAAAGATTCATTAAGCCCTGAAATAGCTTGTAATGGAAAAACCAGATGTGAAAAATTGTGAACATTATTTAGAAATACAGCAGACAGGAAATAGTTTTCCCATCCCACCAGTAATCAACAGAAAGTTGAAATCATTATGCTTCTGTGAACCTTAAAATTCAGGAGGAAAAAATGAATTTGTCTATCAGAGTTTCATTTTGACTTTGACCATTTTTAGAGTGTTCTAAGGGCATTGCAATGTTGTTAAGTTCAAAATGAAAAGTTTTAGCTAGCACAAGAAGTTTCTGCGATTTCAGACAATTTCACCACTTCTGTGTGATTCAAGAAATTTCTTTAAACCAGTTTCCTATGGAAACTTTTTTGTTGTTTACAGCAAAAATGTTTGATAGCACTAAGTTTAAAACAATGTTTGTATAGAATTTTCTTAGCATTTTGGTATATGTGTCATGGTTATCTTCATATAACCTGTAATGGGACACATGTTGATAGTCAAAGGGCCTGTGTGTATATTGCAGCTGTTCTCAAACTCATGAGTTTATTCCTTTTCTGTTTTGTGATACTTAATGAAGGTACAAAGGAAGGGAAGGGCAGTGTGCGGGTGTGTATGTGCATGTGATACGGTGTATTGAAGGAGCAGAGGTGAGGTGATACAAGGTGTATGGATAGTCCTTTTTCATCCACCCATCCCAGTTGGTGGGTACATCAAAAAACTGGGGAAGTGTGAGGAAGAGAGGGGCAGACCAAGGCAATGGTTTGGAGGTGTCCCGTGGGAAAGGACTGCTGCTGGGTAGCTGTTTCACATCCCATGCAGCCCAGGCCAGGCAGCGGCAGAAGAGAGTTGCAGCGCTGCGTCAGGGAGGTACCTGCCCCTCCGCCACGGTGCTGGCCGCCGTTCTCCAGCTCCCTCGTGCTGTGGCAGAGGCCGCGGCCTGGCTCTGCCACGATGGTGGAGGGAGGTAGCTGTGCTTCTGGTAGCAGCCAGTTAGGCCTCTTCTGCCAATACATAGGAGACCAGCATTTAGCAGCCTGTGGGTTGCCAACAGATCCTGCTTTGCCAAGCTTCTGGCAAATGGATAGGCCTGTGCTGTAGTGCAGAGGGCACAGTAGGGTGGTCTGGAGGAAGATGCTCAGGTGCTTGCTATACTTTTATACATTCTTGGAGATGTTATTTTCCATTCTCTGCTTCCCAGGTACATTGTGTGATATCCCGTTCCCATCTCCCATGGCCCTTCTGACTGGCAATCGCTGTGTTGATGCAGGATCCCTGTTCAATCTAAATCATTTAGTAAGGAAGTATTTTCTGTCTCACAGCTGCTGAATATACAGGTCTCAGCCATGCTTAAATACCTTCCAGGTTGTTTTTTTATTAACTGTGAACAAATTTAGCTTGTGCAGCTGAGACAAAAGGGAGGAAAAAAAAACTTTTTGAAATCAAGAAATCAAACTTGAGATTAGATTTTTTTTGTACTGGTTGTAAAACAAAGCTTGAATTCACCTATCTCTTCTCCCCCAGTATCATATTGTGTATTACTAAAAACAAATCCTATTTTGTTATTTATATATGTATTATTTTGCTTTTTTTCTTTAACATATTTGATATAATTGTACTCCAGTCATGGGCACCGAAATGACAGGTAAATGTTGCCTCCTCAAAAATCTAAATAGCAATCCCATAGTTGTTTTTTGATTTGTGTCTCTGAATATTTAAATTCCATGTTGTCTCTGTGTAGATCATCTGAAGTTATGAAAAATAGAAATTGTGTTTGCCTATGAATTTTTTTTATCCTGAAAAAGCATGATTTTAGCAGAAAAGTAGTTTTTCCTGATCTACATAGATCTTTCAAAAAGTTGAAGTTCTAACCTAACCATTCCAGTTACGTGACGCTAGTTTGCTGGTATCCTGTCCTGATGATCCCTCATATTTCAAACTGACTGTGCTGGTTATTCTATGGTTTAGAGCATTGTGGATTGTGTTTGTTCCCAAATTTTTAATTTGCTTCTCATTAGTTTGCATCTAATGGACCAGAGAGTTATGAAGACTCCTTGTGTCCATTTTTTAATGCATATTCATGAGAGAGAAGTTCTGTGGATCTGTTCATTTGCTTTGTAGTTGTTTCATCTCATAGATTTTAACTAGAAAAATAAAATGCACCCTAAAAATCCCAAAGCCTAAGTCATGCTTGCTTAATGTTTGTTTATTGTGATCCCCTGTGAAAGTTTACTTTCTATTAAAAACCCTGTTTGTATCATGCTTTTGGAATGCAGTTTTACACAATAACACTTTCACAGATGTTTCTGTGTAAGGATACTGCAGTGTGCATTTGCTAACTTCAGTTTCACAACAGGACTGATGGTCGCCGCTGGTCTTTGGCTTCCCTCCCTTCTTCTGGCTATGGTACAAATACACCCAGCTCAACTGTTTCTGTAAGTACCTACTTTGCTGTGCAGATAGATTTCTATTATAAGCTGTATCTTCTCAAAAGTAGCTTACTTCTTGCAGGACAAGATAATGCAAGTTTGGTTACCGTTGATAGACTTGGAATCAACTTGGAAAACATAACTTTTACATTCTAGAAATAGAGAAAAACTTAAGGCAACGTATGCTTTGCTTAGAGATCTTTCTTTCTGGAAGGGAAGTAGTATTTAACTGCCCCCTTTTGATCTGTAGATCGCTATGAGGGGAGTCATACTGCCTTATTTTTACCATCTAGATGTTAGGTATGCAGTCTGAGTGAGGCTCCCTTGGTAATGAAAGAGAAAGCATCCCACAACATGAGTCATCTGTCCTACCTTAGACTCCTGTCTCAAGATGGGATGAATCAGGCATTTGCAGTCTCTCTACTTTGACAATGGTGAGATGTTAGTGCATAATGTTGGATGAGATATTAGCTTTTTGGATGGCTATAATTAGAAGAGATCAATCCCTTAGGATACACAATAAGATAAATATGATAGTCTATGTTGTTTGTTTTTTGCCTGTTAGATCAATCATTTTGCCTTAAAACTGATCTCATTTTGGACTGACCTGCCACCCACCTCCACCTGTGCTTGCACTATCTGCATTGTGAAATGCATGATGGCAGTAGGTGAGATCCTGCTTTGTTACTTAGTAGCTTGGCAGCCAGAGAAATGTGAATCTGTACTTTTGCACATCACATACAGCTCTGCTGGAGAGGAAGCATTGGGTCATGTTACAGTCTGGAGCTAAGCAATCCCTCTTGACAGTCACACCTGAGAGACTGGGGAGATACTGCTGCGGATGAAGCCTGCTTCAGAAGTGGCAGATAGTGGGCATTTTGACACTTACTGCATCTCCTACAGCAGAGGCCTTCGTCATTGTATATCCAACTATGGCTCCTCAAAAATTCCTAGTTTTATCTCTTCAGCCTTGTTTTGCACCTATAGGCTTGCATCTTTAACAAAAATACTGTTTTATGCATGGTACGTAATATTATTGGAGACCTTTTATATGATTTCTTTTTTTAATACTTCTTTTACAATTTAAGTAGGCTTTTTCTTACCTTGGGTGTGTTCTATTACTCTTGTGAAGATGGTGAGTTCCTCATCCTGTACACTGATAAAACTTGACTATTATATTATGATCAACTCTCTTAATTTTGTCTGCAAAGGTTTCTGGAAAATTTAGCCAATTCTTTGTCTGTTGACTTCAAATCAAGTTGGGGGATTTTGTGCATCTTAAGAACTGTTCTTCAGCAACACTGA
Organism: Dromaius novaehollandiae; assembly: GCF_036370855.1. Lineage (NCBI taxonomy): Eukaryota > Metazoa > Chordata > Aves > Casuariiformes > Dromaiidae > Dromaius > Dromaius novaehollandiae. The sequence continues at coordinate 46,695,772 of NC_088130.1, read as the reverse complement.
TTCTTGACCTCTACTTTTCTTCTCGTGTAAATCTTGCTTTTGCCAAGCAAATTGCCTGATTTCACGTTAATTCCCTAACTAGTTTCTGTAGTGCATGTGTACACATCTCTCATTGGAACTAGATCAAATGTGCTGTGCTATTGACTTGAAATACATTGACATGAAGGAGGTTATGTCAGATGGTAAGTAATTGCTATAGCAGTCCCATTGTTGTTATAAGAAACAGACTTGTGCTAAAAAGGAAATGAAAAACTATGTGTTGGAAACATATCAAAATACAATTCTGATTTCCAAGCTATAGGCATAGGCTTTTTCCTTGACTGTCGGCAATTTTAAAATGGTAATTCTAGTTCATTTACTTATTTCTGGGCTCCCACTTAGGTTTACCAACTATTGTATGCATGCTGGACCATGGAATAGTTTTATGTTATTTCCATACTTCTTATGAAAAAGTATAGTGCTGTCATATATGGACTTAGAAATCTTAATCTCTGTAATAGATTGCTTGTTGAGTCCTCATATTTCCTGACTAGACCACATCCTATAGATATAAAATAGATGTATTCCTTAGCATTGAATGAACAGCTCCTGAATTGCGGAAAGAAATCTGGGTTTCTTTGTGGTGGTGGTGGTGGTGGGGGGGTTGTTTTGTTTAATAAATAAGTTTGAATATTGTTGAAGAAACCAGGAATATAAAATTGATGCCCAATATTTCTATCTTTTTTTTCCTGTTTGGCTGTTGGACTGCTTCTTTTTAATTTGTCCTCCACTGTTGATGCACCTTGTAAAAGCACTGCTACAACCTCTGAATTTTAAGACGTGGTCGCTATTTCTTTGCTACTCAGAAAAGATCCTTTTCATTTTTGCTTTTTACCCACTGGATGTTATACTTGAATCAGAAAATGAAAACTGGATGTGTAGCTCATCTAATTGGTTTTATGTACTTTGTCAGAATCTGAAACAGCTAGCCCTGTGCAGCCTCTTCCTCTGTATCTTTACAAGTTCATAGAAATGATGAGAGACCACTCCACAAACAGTAGCCTAAGTGTACCTGCAACACACTTCCTTTTCAATACAGGATAAATAAGATCCACTTAATTCAGAGATTTATCAATTTTAGACCAGGAACAGTTTTTACGTGTTGTAATGGAACAAAACTTTGATCTTTATGATCAACTGAAGGTCAAAGCGGGGACAGAAAGGTCTGTAGTAATCATGATTTTTGTTCTGATGAATGCAGGGCACTGTGTCTTGCTAAGCCTCTTTTTTCGTAACTTTTTTTATATTGAGAGTGGTGAGATTGAAGTTAATGGAAGTTCATGGGTTTAGAAATGGTGGAAGTACCACATATTCCAGTTCTCACAATGGAGCTGAAAGTAAATGGAAATGGCTCCTGCAAAGTGTGTTTAATGGAAAGAAAACTCTTGATTTTTCATATTCTAGCAAAGATGGATCTAGTCTTTCCAGTTAGAGAGATGTGGTAGAAGAGATCTGTGTATCTTTAGGAGAGCAAACCTGTAAAACCAGTAAAATGAGAATATTTAGTTGCATGTTATTGCTGGTAGTTTATACTTTTGGAAGCTTATTCAAATGGGGAAGTAAGGTAGGGAGGTGAGGAAAGCCTTTGGGGCTGCGTTAGGTGATACTGGCTCTGAATTTGTCCTGTTGCTTGAATAAGTTGCCTTCTCATGATGTGCTGAGATTATGCATTTTAAATATATACTAAATCTTAAATAATTTTTGAAGAAGCTATTCTTCTTGAATGTTATGAGAGCTAAATAAGAGTTTTGCTATGAGAATTTGGATTTGTGCAGAGGTCTGAATTCAAACCTCCAAGAAAACAAGGTCTTTGTGTGTGATGGTCCTGAGGCGACTTGGTGACCTTAGTGAAAGAAAGATTTTCTCTTTAATACTGTTGCATCTAGATTCCCTGACACCTTTTATGAGGAAAAGCATGATGTAGGTTATTGTCCTCCTCATTTCCCAGAATCTCTTGAAGTGTAAGAGAGAGAAATTGATTTTACAGAAATAGGCATGTGTGATAGTTTCTACTGGGTAATTATTGTGCTAGAATATCTTTTAACTTGTTGAGTATGGCTTTAGGAAATATGCCATAAGGTTAACTGCAACTACCTGTCGTAGTGTGAGGTAAGAAAGAACTTGTTTATGCTGTGTGCTGAATTATGTGCTAAGACTGAAACTCGTGAGTGAGTTACTGTGGCTTGACAAGTTACTGTGCATCAAGAGTACCGCAATAAATTCTTGATGCGCATGCTTCTTTGCCTGCAGCAAAGGCAAGATATTGCAGCCTCACTAACTTTAACTTGTTCTAATGTGATGTAATTTTCCCATGTAGACCAGTCCTGTGAGAGTTAACCTTTCCCAGTAGTGTGGTGTTTTTTTCTTTTTCTTTTTATCCTTTTTTTTCTTTTAACAAATGACTTCTCGAGGTCTGGCGTGATAATGAATCTTTTCTTGAGTTCGCAGGATTTAGGATAGGTTCACCTTTTACCACATGAGTTTCTAAGAAATTATGAAGACTGTCTAGTTTCTGTGCTTAACAGGCTGGATATTACCTGCTGACCTTAGCAATGTAGGGCAACACCCGTACAGTAATGAAGTTTATTGATTTGCCTCACTTGCGATGATACAGCAAAGAAGTTCTTATTGTGCTGGCCGCCAATAAAGAAACAGCCAGGCAGGGGCCTTGGTGCCCTTTATGAGAAGCCAGAGAAGAACAGTAGTTTGCACAGCATGAAGACTGACATACAGAAGAATCTCACTTTGTTGAAAAAGTCACCTGCAGGAAAGGTGGTCTCTCATGCCCCCCCCCCCCCCCCATTCCCTCTGTTCCCCCCAAGTAAAATATAGGGTATGTCTGCATGGCACCAAGCAGCACAGTGCAGTGATACAAAGATATCTGTGATCAAGCTATTCTGGAAACCAGCTTTGATACCAGAAACAGCATCTCACTGTCTTTTCACTAATAAGTCCTAATTAGCAAGCTTGTTTGTAAATGTATTGCGCTATGTACACATTTTTTATGAGGACATCAAATGCAGGCTCATTGAAGTTTGAGATTCAACACCGAACATTTCGTGTGGCTCCGGTAGCAATGCTGTGTAAAAGACAGGGAAGTATGATAGTATTATCATCTGCTCTGCATTGCTTTGTATAGTATGTCATTTACTTGCAATTTTGCAAGGCTGGTTATTGTGGTAAAACTTCCAATCTCATAACTGTTTGTATCTTGCATTTTTAAACTAAGTGGATGGTTTAAATGTAATTTTTCGTTTTTGTCACTCATAGAACCTATCTTGATACATGTATTAAGTTCTTTTGCTTCACTTTAGATATACAGGCTTTTTATTTAAAAAAAAAAAAGCGTTTGAATATTTTCAGCAAGAATTTGGATTATATTTAATTTTTTTTAATGAGGCATTTATAATGTCTTAAAAGCAAATTTAGACAGCTGAATACTTCAGTATTTAGAATTGCAATTTGTGTTGTGCCAGTAATTTGTACTCTATTGCTATCATACTTATTCTGTCCTACTGAAATAATTAATTTTCAGTAGGCCCTTTTTTAAATGTTTTTTAAATGTTGGTGTGTATTACTGGCACCAGATGTCATCTTTGCCTTAGACTGAGAGAATTTAAACTTTTGAAATGCAATGTCTCTTTCTTCTGGGGCTAAAGTAGTTTTATATTTGCTATATGTTTAGCTCATGAAGTCAAGACTAATTATTTTCATCTTTCAACTGGTAGTCAAGCATGAGAAAAAGCAGCAGTTTATAAATTAAATGGCTTTGTTCATGAGCAGTGAATACAGTCTTGAAAGTGTTTTTTCAGCCTGAAACTTCTGTTCTCTGTTCTTGTAGTCATCCTGTTCCTCTCAAGAGAAGCTACACCAGTTACCATACCAACCAACACCTGATGAACTACATTTTTTATCTAAACATTTCTGTACCACTGAAAGCATTGCCAGCGATAGCAGATGCCGGACCACTCCAATGCGTCCTCGGTCCAGAAGCCTCAGGTGAGTTTGTCTGTCTGGAAATAGTGGTTGAACCTAAGTTTATAAATTTCTGAAGCATTATGGTTTTGTACATTGGCATTCACTGATTATTGCTATTTTCAAAATAGCTGTAATGTAATACAAGAAGTAAGGAATTTGAGGCTGAACAATAATCCTCTTAAATTGTTTCTTAATACTACTTAAATTGTTGTTTCGATCATTGATTATTTCAGTGGTTAATATTGTATGGTAGGGCTTAAAGGATGTAGCTGATAACTTCCATCTACATGAACTGTCCTGTTGAACTAGTCATTACTAATCTGGCTGTAGCTCTGATTTGGTTCCAGCGTTCAAAGTATTTACAGAATAGAACCCTTCTTTAGAGAAGTAATTTTAAATTTATTTATATTCTAGGACTGTTTAGAAAGAAATGGGGTAAAGAGCTAAGGGGTGGGAGGAATGCATTTGTTTACTGTCTTTAACTAAGATGAATTTTGGTTGCTTGTTTCCTAAAGACTAGGCCTCTTCTGCTTGCTTTCCCCTGGCTGCTTGTGCAAATGTGTTTTATCCAAGATCAGAATAGGTTAGATGGTATGTGGAAAATGCAGAACAATATTACAGATAAGTTTTGAAGAACTAGAGAAGAAAAGGAGGTATTATAGTTTTAATTGTTGTATCGGTCTTTTCAGAGTTTTAAAAATAGTTCTACAGGTATACAGAAATCCAGGATTCACCATTTCATTGTAATATATCTTATGTCTTTCTTGATTTTTACTTTATTTAAAATTCTGTGTTAGACTGTTGTGATAAATGAAGCTGTTACCGGCGTGAAACAGCAGAGTAGTTACTAAGGAAAAAGGTTTCTTCATTAGAAGATTACAAATGTAAAAAGTTTTATATGTATTGCCATGTTTTTCAATTTCTGCTTGTTTTTTTTTAACATTTTAAGAATTAAAATCTTCCATTTCAACTCTCAGAGCATGTACAATCACTCTACGGGAAAAAAGACAGAGGTATTTTCAGAAAGCTGATGATGCTGCAGGAGTGTTGTGATGAAATTATGTCCCTACCATGTCCTCAGTATTTCTAATTTGCCTATGGGTGTAGGTAAAAGATTGTTCATTTCAGTTAAGGAATCTACTATTGTGATATATTCAGGCAGATGTTATTGCTCATTTTTGCCCTTTAGAAAACCAGAATGCAGTTCTTCTGTTCATGCAAGAACACATTATGATAAAAATTCTCCTAGAAGATGGCACTGCCTTTGTGGGATCTTTTTCTTGATACACCACATGATTGTGTTGCCATTCAGAGGGGACATCAACAGAATGGAGAGATAGGCAGTGAGGAACCTCATCAAGTTCAGTAAAGGGAAGTGCGAAGTCCTGCAGCTGGGGAGGAATAACCCTGTGCACCAGTACAGGCTGTGGGGACTGACCAGCTGGAGAGAGGCTCTGCAGAGGAGGACCTGGGGTCCTGATGGAGAACAAGTTGACCATGAGCTGCCCACATGGCCTTGTGCCAAAGAAGGCCAGTGGTATCCTCGGCTGCATTAGGTAGAGTGTTGCCAGCAGGTTGAGGGAGATGATCCTCCCCTTCTACTCAGCCCTGGAGAGGCTGCACCTGGAGTACTGTGTCCAGTTCTGGGTTTCCCAGTACAAGAGAGACATGGAGCTACTGGAGCAAGTCCAGTGGAGAGCCACTAAGATGATTAAGGGGCTGGAGCATCTCTTGTATGAGGGAAGGCTGAGAACTGGGCCTGTTCAGCCTGGAGAAGGAAAGACTGAAGGGGGATCTTATCAATGTGTATAAGTATCTGAAGGGAGGGTATAAAGAGGTTGGGCCAGACTCTTCAGTGGAGCCTGGCGAGAGGCAATGGGCACAAACTGAAACATAGGATCTGAACATGAGGAAAAACTTGTTTACTGTGTGGGTGACTGGGCACTGGAGCAGGTTGCCCAGAGAGGTTGTGGAGTCTCCTTCCTTGGAGATATTCAAAAGCTTTCTGGACGCAGTGCTGGGCAATGTGCTCTAGGTGACCCTGTTTGAGCAGGGGGATTGGACTAGATGATCTGCAGAGGTCCCTTCCAACCTCAGCTGTTCTGTGATTCTTACTCTGTGTCTTTTAGACCAGGCTGAATGGGTCAGTGTCACCAACCCAGGAAAATGAGATGGACCTTTCTAAAAGAAATGGTAACTGACTATATTAGCCAAGGCCATGGGTACCTTTTATGAATTGTTTTCCTGCTAGTCTCATGCTCATCTTCAGGCACAGTGCTCCTGGTATTGAGGGAACCTATGTGTGTGTATAGCACTGTTCGTAGGGAGTTGCTGCCTTTATTTGCCAGTTAGATTGGAAGTAAATTGTGTCATTTTGATTTTTCTTTTCTGATCTGTTTAAAAAAAAAATCTTGAATTCTTCTCAACACTTTTTACTTGTAGCTTGCATTTTTACTTGGTCAGGTTACACTGTTTTGACTGTATGTTACCTTCAAAGGGACAGGTATAGTTATACACATAATTGGTTGTTGTCTCCCGAGTTAAATATATTTCAATGTCCCTTTAGAGAAAAAGGTAATGTCATGAGTATTACAAAACTGTCTGTATCCTGAAGTGCAGTTATAAACTAAGAAAACGTTGACAGTTAGAGGAGCACATGAAATAACCTTAAATGCCTGGTCAGAAATAGCAGAAAGGGACTGCCTGTACAATTGATTAGAGAATGTAGCTTTCCAGTGAAGTCTATGCTAAATAAACTGTACAGAAATATAAAAACCAACTCTAATTCATGGTAAGACAAATTAAAAAGGATAATTTGCTTTGCTTGCAGCCCTGGACGTTCTCCTGCCTGCTGTGACAATGAAATAATAATGATGAACCATGTCTACAAAGAAAGGTTCCCAAAGGTAATGAATTATATTTAAGATACCCCGTATCTAAACTTAGAGGAAACATAGGCTCTAAGTGAGTGGCGTTTTTGTTATGGGAACTAATGATCCAAGCCTGTAATGGCTTTCATAAAGCATCACCAAGCTCTTATTGTCACAATGAAGAAAAACCCTGCTGAGAACTGGACATTCAGTTGGCAAAGCTGCTGAACTGGTTTTGAAATGAATCGTACTGGTAATATATTCTGCTGATTGGAAAGCTGTGATACACTTGATTTCAGTAGTTGGTGTATAGTTGCAGTAAGTTTATTTTAGATTAGAACAGAACACATTTCTGTTGTTCAGTATTGCACAGCATTCACTGATATACCTGCAAATTCCTTTCTTCAGTGGCATTTCTTCTATTTCCTTAACGCTCTTTATATACTTATTTTAATAGTGAAGGGTTAGGAGGGTTTCACTACAAGATACCAAATGAGAAAAGGTTGCTGTCATGTCCAGAGGTCTGGGATACAGATGAATTCGAAGGTGCAGGCATGTTGCTAGGAGCACTGCATTCTCAGTTGCTCCTAGGAGTTTGATGTTTCCTGAAAAATAAATAATATAAAGTAAAGCTGATACAGTTCCAAAACGTGCCTACAAAATAGGAGATCTGAAATATGAAGAGGTGTTTGTCTGGATTTGCAGAGTGGCTGAGCAATACTCTGAACTATGAAATGACCCACTTGTTTCAATGGGTGAGATATGAACTAAGAGGTGTTGGTTTACTATTTAATAAGAAAAATACTGAAATGTCTTTAGTAAGTATCAGCAATTGTGTGAGAAATGGACATTTGGTTCTGTAAAGCAGATGCATCTAGTAACCTGCGTGCACATATTACAGGATCTGTGAGCCTGTGTTTTTATTGGTTAATGTTCTTTCAAACACTACCCAGGGAAGTAGTTTCACGGTATAACCTGTATGAAAGGAAGGAAGATGCTCTGGTTTGTAGTACCTCCAGTTTTAGCAGAACAGACAAAGGAGACCTCTGTGAGTTTTCCTTTTTTATTTTGACTTGAACTTAAGGGTTTACTGTTGTAGGTGTTGCTCTAGTTCTGCTTTGTGTTCATCACAAGATTACTGCACAGTGTATCGCAAGTGGCAGACATCAGGGAGGATATGCATAATAATAGTAAGGCTGTTGCTTTTTTGCCCCAGTAATGTGGGGAAATGTCATCTGTCATTTTGCCTCTCTATTTGCTTGCTTTTTTTGCTTTAGCCATTTCATGTAGTGTGCCAAAATATCTTAGGCAACACAGAAATGTTGTAAAATCAGAAGCACACTTTGACATTGTTAGAATTTCAGGAAGGGCTGATTTTTTTTGTATCATGTGTGTGCTTGTATGTAGGCCACAGCTCAGATGGAAGAACGGCTTCAGGATATTATAACAAATCATTCCCCAGATAACGTCCTTCCCCTGGCAGATGGAGTGCTCAGTTTTACCCACCATCAGATCATAGAACTGGCGCGAGATTGCTTGGATAAATCCCACCAGGGCCTCATCACGTCACGATACTTCCTTGAATTACAGCAGAAATTAGACAAATTGCTACAGGAGGTATGAGCCATGAGATTACTCTTATCTTTGGTTGAAAAATGGTTTAAATCTGTTTGCCTAAGAGTTGTTGCCTTGAAATAATCATGACTGTTGCACTCAAATAATTGTGAAAGTGGTATTCATAGCCATTTTAGTCTGCATAATGACCATTACAAGGACTATAAGGCATCCTAGTGTACTACTCTGGGATAAATGGGTTATAAAGATTTCAGGAACAATAGCATTTTGTTATGCATCGGAAGTTATAAATTACTTAGAGAAGTGTGTGTATAAGCCTTAAATGAGGAGACTTACAGTTCTATTTACTATGGATAAATGAGGAAAGATATACTCTTTTCCCTTTATCAACCCTACTAATTGCCTGCTGCGTTGAGAAAGCAAACAGCAGCCCTGCTACAGTTAGCTGCTATTAGCTGAAGGTTATTTAATTATTTAAAATATTCTTAATATTCCTTTCATAATTAAACTGTTTATTAGCAAAAAAAAAAAAAAAAAAATCAGTTCTAAAAGTGTTAAAAAAAAACAAACTTAAATTAGTCAGCTAAATGGATGAGAAAAACTTGGTACTTGACTGAGTGAATGTACCATGGTGTAAGTCACTATAATTTATAAATACATAATTTTTAAAACGAGGATTATGTTAGATGCTATATTGCTGTTTGTGCAGGATTCACACACAATGATTGACAGTGCATTATGACCCAGAGTTTCTGAGAGACCAGCAGATTGGATATTGACTTGAAATTTGCCAAGTGAGATGTTAAGATACCCTGCCTGTCTTAATTTATGTCTTTTCCTCTGCTTTTTTTGAAATGCAGGAGCAGTTTCCAGAGGTTTTGGTTGATTCTTTCTGTGCTGCTTTTTTGTTAACTTCTATTTAGCAAATAGCTATTTTTTCTTTTAATAATTTCTACAACTGCTGAATTTTGAACTTTTTCTTTTCATAAAGGAGTGTAAAAATTGACACATCAATGAAGTATTTGTGGATTACTGAAACTCTGTTTTTCAGTCAGGGAACATTCATGGCACTTTTCTAAATAATCAAAAAGAAATTTGAACTAATGACCCTGTTGTGAAATGCTCATTTTTATGATACCAAAGTGCAGTCAGAGTTGGCCAAGATACTGACTGGAGATACCTGACTATGAATTAAGTTATGCTAGTGTTAGTGTCATAATGGAAAGAAACATGTCTTAAAAGTTAAGATTCACTGAATCATGTTAACAGTAATGTGTTAAGTGTGTTTAAAATGGCTGTGCAGTAAGTAGAGCTTAGAGTATAAGTTGGCTCATTCAGTTAAAAAAAAAAAAAAAACCAAAAAAACTCTAGTGAGTTATTTTCCAAGCTGTATATAAAACAATGCATCAGTCAAAAAAAAATCATTCCTATCATATTCTGTAATGCAGATTTTGTATGATGTAAGTTTCTTGCTTTGTAACAATTTAATTCCTTAAATTATTCAAAGTAGCTTTTGAGTACCTGTCAATAATTTAACATGAGTATAAGAAAACTTGTTCTTTGCACAACTGAGTTATGAGAACTCAGTTTTCTTTGGATTCTTGTGATACATTTGTTATTGGTTCCCAGCTGTGACATTTGGCAGAAAGCTGCATCTCCTACTGCTACTTGGCATGCTGTGATTGCTTTACATAACCAGGGAGAGACTCCCCCGAGGCTTGAGCAGTTTGGTTCGGCTGACATTTTTTTAATTCTAACGTCAAGGTCAAGGGGATCTGAAAGCTTTCCTGCTTCATCCCTCTTTCACATGTATTGAATTTTCTGTTCAGATACATATTTAGGTGTCTACAAAGCCATACAAAGTTGCTTTAAATATTGCTCATGATTAAAATAGGCAGGCGTTTTGTTTACAAAAGAGTTCTCTTTGGGCTTAGTGTGCAGAATAAATATGCTTGTGTCTGATTAAGGTTCTTCCAAAACCTATTGCAGAGTGCTAGATTGGTTCTTCCGTGTGTGTGCGTGTGGGTGCACGCGTGTGTGTGTGTTTTGTTTTTTCTAACTTCATAGATTAATTGCTCTCAGAATATGTGTGGGGGGGTCAAATTACAGTGCTGAAGTTGAGGAGGAGTTCCACTATGTAGCTTTATGTTTTCTGTAGACTTTTTAATACCGAAAATATAATTTAAGATAAATTATCTATGTAAAGTACCTAGTTGTTCATATTAATCACTTTCCAAATGTTAGCTGGTTAGTTTTCTTTGAATTCTCTTCATGGTTTTGAATGAGCGAGAGGGTTAGGAAAAACTGTGGTCTACAGTTTCTGCTGTTCAGAACAAAGAAATGCTTTGTTTGATATTTGAGTGAAAGGCTATCAATATATTTTAATCAGAAGAAAGAGCATATGGCATTTTTGTGTTCACTAGGGTCCTTAAATTATACCCTTCGTTCTTAGATAAGAAAGCTTGAAAGAAATTTGAAATGCAGTTCAGACCCTTGTGCAAATCTCTTCAAACCTTCCAGAAGCAATTTTTTTGTATGTATTCTTTTATAGCGTTATTCCCCCTTTGTCACTGTCATCTTTGCAGAACTCAGTTTCTCATTGTCTCGTCTTTCTGCACATACCTGTATTTGGCGCCTCTGTGCAAGAATTAGCATAGTCTCCTATTTGTAGGTCATTTTAGTATGATGTGTCCATAGGAAATGATTTTCAGTTGGGCATGGATGTTACTTACATTTATTGATATTACGTATGTCAGCTCTCTTTTCATTCTAAAATTAATAACTAAAGCTGGGAGACAGTTGTACGTGTAGACAAATGTTGTATTGAAATGCACTCTCTTCTTATCTAAAACTGATAGTACTAAGTTAAGACATGCAGATACTGTATCTATTTGAAATTGTAGTCACTTTTGTTATTACAATGTTAGAATTGTACACATGGGAGGACTTCAATTTGAAGTGATAATGTTGCTTCTTTGCTCAAATCCTTGTTATTTCAGCAGGCATTTTGAAAATCAATTACTGTTTGAAGTGCATGCTTCAAAACCTGCAAGAGGTGTCCCAAATTTCCTATAATCCCACTTTTCTGAGTTGAGTATTGAATAATTATCCCTTTCTTTTCCTCTTTTAGGCTCAAGAGCGATCAGAGAGTGGAGAACTGGCATTTATTAAGCAACTAGTGCGAAGGATCCTAATAGTTATTGCTCGTCCTGCTCGCTTATTGGAATGTCTGGTAAGGTGATCCTTACTGTAAGTAGATTTCTTACTTGTTACGATGGGAAAATTCATTGGTTAGTATTGAAGGCCCTTTATACTTTTTTTTTTTCTTTTTTTTTGAAGCATTCAAAGTACTGGGCAGAGGTTCATTGTTGGCAGGATTCTTTCTGGTTTTTACTCAGAAACAAGGGACTGTCAAGGACCTCCTGCAGTTGTGTTTAGTTCCTTCTATTGCAAATGTAATACCATATATGCTTAAAAATCAGTTGGGTTTTTCTCTTGGTTGTGTTGGGGGTTGATTTTTTTTGTTGTTGTTGTTGGGGTTTTTTTGTTTTGTTTTGGCTTTGCTCTTCTCTTGGGAAGGCTGGTCCACAATCTTATTTGCTCAGTGGTTTTCCCGTCATTGTCATCATTGTTCTTACCAGTTTCAGAATTTTGTTTCACTCAACAGCTGCCTGGGCTATAAGCAGCTTGCAGTCAGCTCTGTAGCACCTGACTGGCAGGGGGGGATGCAGCAAAGGGATACATGGATGTACAGGATGTACAGATACTCTGAGTTACACTGGGGACTAGAAGATAAATGAGAGTTAACCTATGCGTAAGCATAGCACTGATGTTGCCAGACTGGCCTAGCTCGTGAGAGATCACATGGGAGTGTTTCTGCCTTGCTTCCCCATGCTGTGATACCTGGGGTGGCTCAGGTGTGGGAAGTTGCTCATGTGCACCGAACTAATGTGCTGGAGTTGTTCAGTGGAACTAATAAATCCACGGAGAACACAGTGTGCTTGAGAAAATGTTTAGACGTCCAGATACCACGTAAGTACCAGCCTGAGTCCAACAGGCCTGGCGTGCAGCCCGAGCTGACTTTGTTGAGCCACTGTGCTTGCCAGTGCCAGGTTCACAGTATTGACGCTGCACATAGCTATTTGAGGCTGGCAAGGCTCTGCTTATGCGAGAGCCACTAACCTGCTGCTAGACTCAACTTATGCCTGAAAGTGGCATAACTACATTTGCATGGCACTGAATCTGAGCTAGTAAGTCTTTCCAGCCTGGTTTGGCTCTGTGCTGTGTCTCTTCATCTGTGGCACAGTTAATCCATGACCTGGATAGTTCAGCCGTGGGCGTTTTGAGAGCTGACTCTGTTTTGTTTTGGAAACATCATGTCTCAGTATTCCCAGTTGCAATTCGTTCATGACTTAAAGTTCAGAAGAAATCTAAAATAAGGTTTTATGCTCTTAATCAGCATGCAAGTCATATTTAAAAAAAAAAAAAAATTCAGGTACTAGAGGAGAGGAGACTAGCATGTACTGCCTTTGCCATTGAATCCAAACCGCAAGCATTACTCCTTTGCCCTGTCCCCTCAAATGTATCATAATGCTTGTTCCACTCTTGAATGGCCTTCCTTGTTCTGTTCTCAGGGTTGATAAAATTTTTCTCCAGCCCTTTTTCTGGTTTCTCATATGATCTGTCTTGTCTTCAGTCTTGTCCGTGCCTTTCTCTATCATCACACATGTGAAAGTACCCTTAAACACATTACCTGTCCTGTTGGCTCGGAGACCTACGCTCCCTGTGACACTTTGTCCATGTCTCCAATGCTCGCTTGTTCTCTACGAGTCCTCACCCCAGCTTCATCATTGTCTTTTAGCCATTTAATTCAGGTTCTCTGCTAGTGACCTTATTGCCTATAGTTCATTCTCTCTAAATGCTAAGCTTTATAGCTGGCTAGTCAAAATCTCCATGCTCTTAGTTCCAAGTTTCTGCCCCTGGAATTTTATCCTAGCTTGCTTGCTTTGCCTTATCGTGCTTCAAGCAGAGCTGCTGCACATCCTGTACCTCCTTTTGCTGGGCCTGCTGAGCTGACTGGAAGGACAGGAATGAGAGGCCAAGAGATGGTCTCTCTCTCTAGTTCTGGTGCCTAGCTGCATCCAGCTGTTCAGCTTTGCAGAGCAGCAACTGCAGAGAAAGCCAGCACAGCGCCCTCGGAGTATTCCTATTTTGGATGAGATCCTCAGGAGATTTTTAGCTGCAATTTAACAAGTCTCTGCAGAGTATGTTTCTTCAGAGGCAGGTAGCTTGAAACAGTTTAGGCAGACCGTCACAAAAAACACATTTCCAATGCAAGAAGGTGCTAAGCCTACCCTGTAAAGGTCACTGAAATAGTTTAATCTTGAAAAAACAAATGTTGGATTTCCATAGTATCCCTCTGGAAACCTTTGAATCATACTGGTTGATATTTCAGAAAGTTTGTCTGAAATAGATACTAGGTAGGGAAAACTTCAGCCTCTGTAAGCAAGTTTGTAACACTATAAAAAAAAATCCAATGGTTTTATCACAAGAAGTTTCAGATACCTTAAGGTAATGCTGTCAGTTTGCTTATAGTGCTCTTAGCTGAGAGGTTCATGGTATGTGAGCACCTGTTTATATTCATTTGTTAATCATATGAATAAAGCTTTTGCTTGTTTGGTTTGTGCCAAGAGCTACTGCCAAATACTGAAAGATTTCTTCCGTTTGAAGCGACTTCTGTACATGAGAAATGAAACACAAAAGTAAAAATAGAGACTGGGAAATAAATTCCGTGCTTCTAAGCAAGTGTGTGTGTGTGTGTGTGTGTGTGTGTATTTTCATGTGATTAGAGCTATTTGTTTTGTCTGACTTACTAGCAAGTGGAGGAGAAGCTTTATAAATATTTGAGCCATTGATGCAGGTAAGGAGAAGAAAATGCTTCCTTGATGAAGGTAGATGGGAACTCCTGGCATGCACCATTGCAGTGTTCTTTAGTGCCAGGGAGTAAGATACAAGTGGTTCGGTTGGGGAATGCAACAACATGTCAGATGAGGCGAGTAAAGCTAAAATAGTGTTTAATGTTTAATACTCAGTTCAGATTTCCAGGCAGCTTAGCAACCTCCTGAGACTTTAAGCTAATAAAGAGAGTCTGGGTATTTCATGTGTTTGTGGAAGATCTGTCGAAGTAGGGCTGGAGATGACGAAAATTGTTTCATGGAAAATAAAATAACCAAGATTGTTTTCACAAGACTGAAAATTCCAAGATACTTCATTTCAGTAAATTGTTTCTCCTCCTGGTAGTTGTTTGGATGTTTCCAAAATGAAAGATGATACCTTAATTTCTCAAGCTGTCTTCCAGGGTGGGATGTTGCATTTCCCAAGTCCTGGATAGCCTAAAGTGCCAGGCCAGGAGCCTTGTGACCCAGCAGACAGACTAAAGCCCAAGGGAGTCATGGCAGGCCAACACATGGTCTGCAGGCATGCTAACCAGCTCAGCAGCCCGCCTCGCTTTTATGGAAATTTTCGAGAGAACTGACTTATGCCAGCAAAAAGTCTGTTACACTGCCTCAGTGTTTCATGACTTAAACCACTTTCACTGGAGAAATTCTTACTGACTCTCACTCTATAAGCATTGCACTTGTCATGATTTATGGTAGACAAGAACATCTTGAAGAGTGTAAGGGATATGTGAGAGGTGGATTTTTTTGTTTTTAACTATGAATTAATACAGGGAGATGGTGTGTTAGTGAGAGTTTATTTAAAAAACAAAACAAAAACTTTTAAAAATTTTTCCTAGTTCATTTCAATTGTTTCCATTTTTGTCATATATTAAGGTATTAAAATAAACTGCAGGAGGCTTAGAGGAAGGCAAGGTTTTGGTTTTCTATTTTTTTCCTCTCTCTTTGAGAGAGACTGTTTGAGGCTTGCCTTTTAGGCATGGGATAGATGATTATAATAATACAGTTGGTTCCCAAAGGAGAATATTTCATTTCCAGATTTGGAACTATTGGGTCAATGAAATTCAAATACTGTTTTCAGCAACTTATTATTTCAGCTTGGCTCTAAAGCTAATGATTTACTTAATTGTATTTTCCATAAAACACAGTACATACATGTTGATTAAAAATACCTCGAATTTTTTTTAGAAGTAAAAGCAGAGAGCAATATATTTACACAGTTTATTTTAGTGGTAGATTTCTATATGCAAGCGGCAGCAGGGAGATGAAGTATTCTGTATGTGACATTTTATCATTGAATGGGGTATTGCTGCTTATAGGTCATTTCATTCTGAATATTATGGGAGGTTTAGGGGGCAGAGAACTTCCTACGCTTATAAGATAGTGCTCTGTAATAATGGTCTGAAATTTCATCACTTACAGGCTCTTGCGTTGTGTAGCAATTGTAAAAGAATAATAGGCTACTAGTAATAGAATGAGGTGTTGTTTTTTAGTAACGGAAATATCAAATGTTTGCAATAGAAGAAGCAAAGAAAGGTTTTATATTAGGTTTTAAAACTTCAGTTTCTGCAAGGAGAATGATGGTGATTATTTACTTTTCTTCTAGGAATTTGATCCTGAAGAGTTTTATTATCTTCTGGAAGCAGCCGAAGGCCATGCTAAAGAGGGGCAAGGTATTAAAACAGACATCCCTCGATATATTATTAGCCAGCTGGGCCTAAATAAAGATCCACTGGAAGGTAAGTGCACCTCCTGGTCCAGCTGTCAACTCCCAGATGCTTTTAGTGAGTTTGATAATTGTGATACTATGTTTGTACCTCAAGAAGTCAAAGGAAAGGCAGTAGAAGAACAAGCAATTCACTAACCTTCACAGTTGGTTCACCAGCTCAAAGGGATTAGAGAGGCTGCCTCAGATTTTCTGGTGTGAATATCCTTCATGAATACATTGTTGCAATGATACTCACATTTAAACCAGCCTGACAATGTAACTTCAGTGTTTCAGATGTGGCTGAAATTTAATGGTTATCCACTGTTATCCAGCCATAGGTATTAATGAAACTGGGCTGAACCTTTATTAGCCCTTCGATGCTCCCACCCTCCCATAGCTTAGACTCCCTGAGGAGAATGTATTCTGTTGCTATTAAAACTGCAAAGATCTATTTTTCCTAAATAATTTCTGTCTATGATGATGACTTTTGTAGGAGAAACTCGGGTTCCCATGGAAGTGCTGGTCGCTACAAAGCATTATTTTGTGGCCTGTTTCATGCTTAAAGGACAGTGCTGGGAAAACTAAGATTACTTCCTTCTCTTAACTAGAACATTTTGTCTTTTCTTCTGACACCATTGGTGATAAATGGAAATTGGTTCATTGTGTTCAGTGTTAGCCCTGCAGGTTGGAAGTCCAGTAGGAATGTCGTCATGGAAAACATGTAGTGCTGTTTGCTTTCCTATTGTGTTATCACCCAGGACAAAAGGAGATTTCTAGGATAGGGCTTGATAACACAAATTATTAGAAAAAATTGTGGTAGGGTTTTATGTATCAGTTTTTATGATGCAAGATCATATTTCATTAAAACAAAGGAGTAGTGTATTTTAGGTGTGTTAGAAGGCTTTTTTGTTCAGCTTAGGCAGCTTGTGAAGTTAGTACTGCCAGATTTTGACAGGAATTTGGTTAGATCTAATTCAGTTGGATATTGTTATAGATGATATTCTTGTTATGTTGAAAGATTTAAAGGAAAAGTACAATTCTATTATTAGTCCTCTTCCTGCCTCCTCACCAGAACATCTTCACCCAAGTCTAATATTATCTTTAATCTGAAAAACACATTATAGCAGCAGCGACACTTTTTGCTTGGATTCAGAGCACAGTAAGAAGGCAGGACACATTGAGAAAATATACATAAAAATTGTTTTCCTTGTGTTACTGGGGAAGATAAAGTAGTAGCTTAACTCTCTGCAAGATAAAGTGGTGTCTGCTGGATTTGGAGAGCTGCTGTTCTGGCCTAGAAGCACAATCCCTAAGTTTTTTCCTGATCAAGTATGCAAGATGTGATCTGGAGTGTGGGTTGAGGGTTTAGTGTTATTGACCCTGATTCTACCACTTGAACTGTATCTTACTGATTAAAATCTTTATGGCCACTTGGATAAAAGGGTTCCTCAGCATGAGTAAAGAATCTGACACTGTGCAAGTTTGGTAGTGTCGTCTCTGAATCTTTTTAAATAGTTTATTGTGAGAGAGGTCTGGATACAAATGTTACATATAAATAATAAATGATACTGTTCACTGAAACTAGAATATTTACTTTATGTGTCTACTTTATCTAGAGCACATCTTACAAATGCATTTCATGAATTAAATATTGATAAATATTACTTAAACTTTGAAACATTCCAGGATAATTGAAATATTTTTCCTGTGAGGAAAAACAGCCTGTGTGGTTTTTCGCAGTGAGGGATGTGTGATGTACAGATTACTGACTTTTAGTTCAACTGAGGTTTGGGGCAATTAAGTTATTTTGTGTATCATTTTAAAGGTATATGTATATGTATGCATATGTGTATATGTAGATTTGTATTCAAATAATTCAGGGCATCTAATTCATGTTAATATTTTCCTCCCTCCCCACAAAAAGTGACATGCACGAACAGTGTAAATCACTGTGCATTGACTTCTTCAGTGATCCATTCTGTTTTTGAATTGACAACTCTGTATGAAAGGACATTTCATGAGCAGAAATAACAGAATGGCACTATGGGTTTATGCCCTCAAATTCATCATCTAGAAAGTGAAATATTTGGAAATACCGAAATCATTTGTATTTAAAATATATATATGTATTTATTTACATATGGAGATCATCCTTGTGAGAGTTCTTTAAATTCCGTGTATAGAAAATATTTAAATAGCAGTAAGAAGCAGATCTCTTTCAAAAAAAAAAAAAAAAAAATCTCAAAAACTGTAGACTTCCTGAAGCACTGAGCTGGATTTCCAAACAAGCTGTTAAATTATGCTTGCAGTTTTTGTAAATGTTCGTGCAAGGGCTCTCACTTCCTCTGCAGAGAAAAACAAGCTACTGCTTTAGACCCTTCTCTACTTTCCTCCTTTGTTTGCTGCCTTAGCTGTAGTATCCTTTCTTTGAGTGAAATGATGCATGCATTACTTGGAGATAATGCCAGATAAATTTATACTGTACTGAAAGCAATACCACAACAGATTCATCACTTATCAGAGACTGGTGGCTGCATTTCTGAAAAGTTCCCTGGGGAGAAATTTTTCCCCATGGTTTTTAAATTACCATCTTTACCTATTTGAATCATGAGTCTTCAGAAATGGTTTAAATCAATGAAAGAAAAAAGGCAGATGTTTAATGGTATTTAGATGAGTTTTAAAAATCTCTTCAGGCATTGCAAAATGGTTCCTTAGCTCTGTGCTTCAAAAGCTGACTCTTGGTTCCATTTCATTACTACCTACTGTTTGCAAATAATATGTAATTTTTCAGATAGTGGTTATTTTGCAAAAGTTCTCTTTAAAAATAGCTCATTTTAATTTGCTATTTATGAAAATAATTTCAGTCGAGAAGGCTGTCAGAGTATATTATTCTGGCTTGCTTGGTTCTCACCCATACAATAAAGGTTTCATCAACACTTCTATTATGAAAACCCCATGTTCACAGAACTGTGATTTGACAGTAAAATTCACTCCAGCTCAGAACTTGGCCTGTATGGTTTTAGCTTAGGCTCTCTTTTATTTGTTTATTCTCATTTGAGACATTTTTCACTGTTTAATGACTTTATATTCAGAATTTTTGGAATATTTTAGCTTTTATAACTCTTAAGCTATGTTTGTTTTTTTTCAAAGTAACATTTTAGGTGCCTTGGATTCTTACACATTGCAAACTTTTTGTTTTGCATAATGATTATGTGTGAGAGTTATTTTTTTAATTCTTTAGCTATTCCAACACAGAATTATCTGTGTGGTTAATTTACTCTTAATGATTACAGTAAGTACTGTGCAGATTGCTAACTAGAATTTCACTTGTAATAGTCACTTATAATATTACATAGGAAAATCCAGTTCAGATTTTTTTTGTGAATATTCAAATTTTTTCTGTATTCATAAATTCAGTTAACAGTACTGACATTGTAAATGCACCTTACAAATTTCAGGTGGTCCTGTCTCTGATCCCCAGCACATAATCATGAACTGACGTGCATCTTTGGCTCTGCAAAGTGTATAATTAACTATGTATATGATTAAAGTAATACTAAGCTTCCAAGGGTATTTTAGCTACCAGCTGTCCCATTTTAGCTACTAGCTGTCCCATTTACCTTTTATTATGCCAAGGAATTCTTATGTTATTGGGCCCATGGAGAGCAGAACAGACTTGGGAACTCTGCAGCAGAGGATAACGCTGAGTAGGATAGCAAGATAACTTGCAGATCCCGAAAATCTTAACATTTCCTGGAGAGGTAGACTGTATTGGTGACTATATAAATGATAAGCTTCTAAAAAAAAATAGCTGATTCTGTTAGGCATGCCAGCATTTCTGTGCAAACAACTGACAGTTCTTACTGTCTAACTAGAAGCTGTAACTGTGAAGATCTGGCAAAGCTTTAGTGACTGTGAAGTCTTAGCAAACTAGTGCCGTCTATCCCCTAATGCTCACATCACACAGATCACTCAAAATTGCCACATCTCAGCAGCCATAACAGTATTGCTCTTTATTATTACGTAGCTGTTTCAATTCTTTGATGGAAGATTTCATAGACATGGAATAGCAGATCTTTGTTTACCAGATGGGATTTATCTTCTTAATGCTGGGAGACACCTTAAAAGTTACGTAGCAAGTACTACAGATAGGGCAGCAAGTTTATTAACTCTTCTAGAAAAGTGACACTTCTCAGGTTTTAGTTTTCTGCTTAATTCAATTTTCTAATTAATGGAGTTTACAATGAAGTTTCTAATCTTTTTCTTTTTAGAAATAGCTCAGCTAGCTAACTATGACAATGGAACAGCAGAAACTCCAGAAACAGATGAATCAATAAGTGTAAGTTTTCCTTTTACAATACTGCTTTTACTGAATCTGAGTAAAGAAAAATAAAGACATGCTGTCCCATTCCCCTTACCTAAATTTTCTGCCTGTATCTGTAAATGGTGCATTGAACAGAGCAGTGGTTAATGCTCAGACTAGCACCATGGTGCACAGCAGGTAGAAGGCTAGCAACAAATAGAACAGAATTTTCTACTTATTTTTCTAGATGTTGTAGCATCTTCAGTGTCCATCAAGTTACTGTGTGTTCATGATGCTGAGCTTGTTTTATCAAAAATTTCACTGTTTTGCTGATGCTTACTTTATTTCTGTTTGTTTAATGTATTTACTTTCATTTTTGGAAGGACTTTAAAACCCTTTCCTAAAAATAAAGTATTTCAAACAGATTTTAAGAGGCAACTAATCATCAAATTGTTAAGAGAGCCCGAACAGGTCCAGTGAAGAGAAGAGGAGGAAGTGAGCGAGTTAATGAACAGCCTTGATTTAGAAAGCCAATTTGGAATGGGGAAAATTGTGCATTGTTCATCTGAACCTATGTCTGAAATTATTTTAGCAAAATAATGGGTCTGTAATATTTTGTCAGATGCTCGTTCAGGGAAACCAAGGGAAAGCAGGTTGGTGGACTTGATTGGGTTGAATATTATGCTGGGTTTGAATTTTATGGTTAAAATTTTTATTTAAAAAAGAGCTGCTCTTATACCTTGAATTTTAGTCAACAGAGTAAATGTTGCAATAGCAATTTAGTATAGATTTTCAGTGCAAGTTGATAGAAGGAGCCCATGCAGTTTTGGGGTGCATAGGTAGTTCAGTGGTACTTAACTGACATTTGTAAATGTCAGAATTTAAAATACCGTCATGAGGTATCTGGTAAACTAGTTCTGATATGCTAAAGAAAACACATCATTCTCTGCTAGATGTCTTATCACCTTGAGATAATTTCTGATTTTAGGGCAAAATGCAACCTTTAAAGGCTTCCAGAGCTGTGACAGTTCCTTACTCTGCTGCTTTGGTTCATTTTCACAATGTTTAAAATACCGTATTAGACCTGGCCATTATCTTGTGGAAGGATACTGACAAATTGGAGAAAAGTCAGCAAGTAATAACTAAAATGTTTAAGGGAAGTGCTGACTTATAAGGAGAATCTAAAAGTGCAAACTGGAGAGAGCCTATGTGCAAACCAGCTCAGCAGTGGCTAAGAAGTCATAATTCTAAAGCTATTTGTGTTGTCCAAATACAAATACCAAAGTTAAAGAAATAAAGGAAGGATAATGCAGTGTAATGAAGGAATATAACTTAGGAGTGATGAAATGAAATCAGGGAAGAAATATACAGAATGACGATTTGGAAACACTTTCTGAAAGTGTTTTTGTGCAATAAACATAGGATAAAGATATCTGTGGAATAAATACACGTAGGAAATGGCAAGAAACTTTAGAGAAGTGAAGCATAGGATCATTCAAAATAATCATTAATATGAAATTAGGAAGAATTCTGTACTGGTGGGCAAAGGGACTAAACAGTTTATTAAATCATCCCTTTCTGTTGTTGTGTAGTTCATTCTATTAACATACTAACCTTCTTGCACTGAATTGTTTCTTCAGAAAGTATTTCATTGAAAATGTTCCAGCCAGGTCTAATTTCAGCTGTAACTATGACAGAACTGCCTAGATAGGGATCACAGAACTTTTGAGAGATTTGGAAAACATCCTGAAAAAGAGCTTGTGGGTTTGGAATGTGGAATTATTTTGGAAATCTTCCTCCCCTCTCTCCATATTTCTAATTCACTCTTCCATCTTCAAGACCAGATAAGTTTAAAAAAAAAAAATATATATATATATATATATATATATATGTATTTATAGCTAGAGAAAAGGTTATGCAGTAGTTAGGATAACTCCATTTTGAAAATATTCTGGCATATAAGTAGGTCAGCTCGGTAATGGTTATAATTGCTGCATTTTTTTTTCCTCCCATATTTTTCTCTTTCGTTTTGTGTGTCTCTTTTTACAGTCTATCCTAAATGATTCCAGACAACACTAATGAGAAATGCGTATAATTTTTTTTGTATGAACAAGAGGTCATCTACACATTGTTACCACCAGGTTGTACTGCCAGAATTGGATTTAGTAAAATGGGAAGGCAACAGCCAGTGAGTGCTTAGTGAGATTCACAAGAGTGCATAACTCCATTTAGGAATTGCCAGTAATTTGTTTGCCATTCTGGCTTCTGGCCAGCCTCCTGTAACCCTAATGTGTAGATGAGTGGACAGATAGCTGCAGCACAACAGCTACCTTTCTGATGAGAAGGCAGCTTTGCCTCAGAGACCCCTTTGGTCCCTCACTTCGCTACCAGTGCAGCTAACTGGTTCACTGGGGTGTGGCAGCCCGAGGATGTTTGATTTGTGTTTATTCCCCAATTTTGAAAAAATGTACTGTATTAACTTTGTTCTTTCTCCTCTTTTATTTTGAAGAGCTCTAATACCTCACTGAAGCTACGGAGAAAACCTCGGGAAAGCGATTTTGAAACAATTAAGCTGATTAGTAATGGAGCTTATGGGTGAGTAATCCGTGAGTGTAACAGTTCTTTTGCATTTCATTTTGGAAACTTCCCATTATTTCTTACTGCAGGGATGTTTATATAATGGAGTTCGTTTTCTCTGCTGCTTTCTCAATTCTGTTTTCCTGTGTTGTTGCTAATATTTAAAGTTCACAAGAGAAACTTTTTGGAAAGCCTGCTAGGCAATAATGAATTACTGTGCACTACAGTGAATTAAAATACTAAATATCACATCACAAAAGTTCTTCAGAAGTAGGTATCCTATAATACCAAAGATAAAATCTGAATGAATCAAAAGCCAGGTTTAAAGTCACCCTGTTTTAATACTGATAGGCTGATTTTGAAGTTTTCCTGCTTGAATAGGGAGCAGCAACAACCTGATAGAAGTGGGCACTCTTTGAAGAGTCCCTGGATGCAGAAGATAAAGCACTTGTGCTCTTTCCACTGGAATTTTGCACTCAAATTTAAAGGCCTGAGGATTGTGGGCTCAGTAATGCCTTTCTCTGGTTTATTTAGTTAAAGGTAACCCTGAGCCCTGATGGGACAGGACACATTTAGTACTTTTTAGTACTGTTGGTCATTGCAGTGTGTATTAGAGGCTGTTACTTGTATCTAGACCTGCTCACATAGTTCATCAACAAGCCAGAAGAAAATAGCATAATTTATGCAAATATCCACTTCTCTCTATTTAACCTCTCCTGGACTGATCCCCTCAGAATTTCTCCTTAGGCAAACTCATTACTGTATGCTAGTTACTCTCAAATACTCCAGGACTTCAAAAGCCTTCCCCCCCCCCCCCCCCCCCCCCCCCCCACAGTTTGCAGCTCCTTTCACTGGCTACATCGCTCTCTCCTTCCCTTGGCAGCTGCTTTGTCCCCTCCCTTCCCCCTTTCATCTCCTACCCAGTTTCCTCTTTGTCTTACTGGAGGAGGATGAGAAGAGCTGTGTGTGGTTGGTACATGTAGGAGAAACGGGTATCTGAGTCACTGGACCTGCCCAGCTTTCAAGTAGTTTTAGGATGGGTGGGAGTGGGGGAAAGGAGGGAATGGATGCAGAAGGGTGTGTTGAGACCAAAAATGTGAAGCTTGCTGCCCGAAGGCAGAGGCTCCTTAAGTCTGTGGTTCTTGGTGCTTAGATTTTACAGTCAGAAGGAGCCTTGATCAGCCATCAAGAAACATAGACTAGAGACAACTGTCCATTTGAAACAACAGGACAAGTAGGGATTTGTAAAGCTGGAAAAGGAAAGAAAAATCAAGGCTTACTATGGCGTAATATGATGTAGACATGCAAGATTATTCTTCATGTGAAATCTTTGTTTATGGAGGGGCAAATCAATATCTGTTATGTGAAAGACCTTAATGAACATAATTTGTAAAATTGTCAGTATAAATGCAGTAGAAGTTGGATGAGACCCTGATAAATTTGTGAGGAAAGATTTAATTTAGGGTGAACAGTTTGGAGTGTATCTAGATTCTATTTGAATCATTATTGTCCTTCTGTCAAAACTAAAAACAGAGGTAGGCTGACTTCTGACTATCTGTGGTTTATACCGTGATAATATTAGAAATGGCAAATATCATCAGTTTTCATAGGATGCTATTCCATACTTAATAACAAAGTGAATTTCATTGTTTTGATTTTTTTTGTTTTAAATGAAACAAAAATCAAGAACAAAAAAGAAAATAAAGATGTAGCCCACTAGTGACTAATGTAGAGCATAAGAAATGCATTGGGTGAACTGTGTGAAAATAGACTTCTTTTAAAAGTACTTATTAAAAAGTTTGAAATCACTTTCAAAAGTGACTTTAGCACCCAGTCACTTATGCTACTGAAAGCTGAGAAGGCTTGAGCTCCTAAATCCTCTAGGATACCATTTTGTCAAAAGTACCTGTGTACTTGAAGACTTCCATTCTGATGTATCAGATAAGAGGGACAGTAATATCAACTGACTTTTTTGGGTAAGTGTTAAGCATTTTTTGCATTAGTGCCATACATTTGGTAGTTGATTTACTGAAAACTTACAATCAGGTTTAATGGGGAGCACATCACTATTACCTGAACTCCTTTTAACCTGTCCATAAAGTGGAGTATAATTAAACAATATCTGTTCTATCTGTTAATACAAAGCAATAAACTAACCCATAGGTGTTTATTGCAGTTTATTACAAGTATAAGCAGCTGAAATAAAAATTATTGTTATTATGTACAAGGATTTTTTTTTCCTCTTCTGCATTTTTCCAGGCTATTAACTTTTTGAAATAACCGAAATATGTGTGAATTCTGCCTGTGCTTCACTGATTTATTCTCAGAAATACATCAATGGTCATATTTTGTGCTGATTAAAGATTTAGTATGATATTGTAATATTTTATTTATCTGGAGGTTATAATGGAGGGTTTCATTCTGAACGAATTTTTTTTTAAAAAGCATACATTCTGGTGTCTCTGATTTTTACGGTGGTATTTTTGCCTTCATTAGTGAAGTGGAAAGCTTTTACTGCTTGACAGAGTAATTGTTGGTCTTGGCATGCTGTAGCAGACATTTGTCAGATACGTTAAAGTTGATGAGTTTAAATATAAACCATTGGTTTCGTGGAAGTTTGAGTAAATATCTTAGTTCTCTGCTTTTAATTGGTTGGATAAACTCATTTGTAGTGCAATTAAATGACTGTATAGTAGATGAGGTGTATCAGGCTTTTGGGAATGGTTGGGAATATACAAGAAGTTAAACAAGCTGTGAATCAGTAAACATGTAGGATGCTGGCCAAGTCATTAATGGTTTCACAAGCTGTCTATCTGACTTTTTTCAGGCAGCCAAAACTTTTTATGCTTCCCAAATTTTATGCTTTTAGTGCCATCATAACAACTTTTTTTTCTGCCCCGAATTATTTCAGCCCTCAAGAGGGAGCAGGTGGTCCAACTCCTGAAGTTGGTATCAGCCTGCTTTCATGAACCAGCCGAACAAAGTAGAGGTTACATTTGATTTCAGGGAAGAGAGCACTGTTTATACAGGTTCTCTTTACCAATGTATAAGCCTGTCTGCTTAAAGCAAAAATACGGTGCTATTTTCGGAGCTGCATGGAATGCTTTTACTTCTGCGAAGATTATGACGTCAAGGTGTACGTGACGTACTGACTAATGGTGTTGCTTGATAAATTTGTTAACTCTCAGAGGTGGTGTTGGCTTGAGCAGCTGCTGCCCCTAACCCTTGGTATTCATTCTTGTCTGTTCTTCACCCAGTTGACAGTTCTGGCTCATGTACAGTTGTGTTGAGAATGGCACCAAGGGGTTTTCCCAGCTGCAAAACAACACCCCCGTCAGTCAGATCAGTTCATCAGTCTGGCAGTCACCAGATCAGAAGTGGAAGTGTGAGAGAGTGGAGGGGGGAGTCTGCAGCTATGTAGGCTCACTTAAGTAGCAGCACCTCTGAAAGGACCACAAATAAACTGTATTTCTTTCCTGTTTATGCCTGTTGGTGACTGGTCCACATAGAGTAAAAGGCTTTGGTTCCTAGAAGCCTATAGCTTTACAGTGCAGTTTGGAAAGTAGGGAGTAGTGATATTTGTGCTGTGGGGTTCTCACATTCCTCATTCATTGTAGACTTACTCAAAATGGTGAACTTTGGTGAACTGGTGGACTGCTCAGGGTGCTCTGAGTCTCCTTTCTCGGTGCAGTGTAGGCCATGTGCCTTGTCTTTCCTCCGTAGCTAATCTGTATGTGAGGATCTAAGAGTGGGAGCTACTGCTGTTATCTCCACTGGTAGAGAAAGAATGTTACGGTGCTGAATGTGTTGAATTGTCTCCTTCCTGCGTGTGCAGCGTGTGACAGACTGATGAAGAACTCAGTTTCTTGAGCATTTCTTCTGCAAATACAGACCAGTTCTCCTTACTAAGCTTACTCAGGAAATCTGGACAGTGGTTTCACCATTTTGCACCTATGTTTTTACTAGCTGCCATAAAGATAGGAGAAGTTGCTATTGTTCGATATGGAGAGGTGCTTTTATTGGTCAAGATCTATATGAAGTATTGAAACAACTAGGACTGGTACTAGTTGTGAGAGGAGAATCACTGCCGCATGTTCTCATCTTCCTATGGCTAGCATCTCATTTGATACTAGGCAGGTTAGGATATGTCTGAAATGTTGGTGGAAGGAGGCTGTGCACTTTGTGCCAGGGTGTCCCCCTCCCGGCACTGGCTGGTGTCACTAGGAGTGCCGACATTTCCTCCCTACCCCCATATAAATTCCATCTGGTCACGGCCATCATCTAGCTAGGAGATGGTGGAACGTTGCTATGTAAATTCTGGTCTTAAATAACTACTTGTAAACTTGTCATACTGTCATAGCATTACTCACGGGTGCCCAAATGGCTTCCCCACGCTGGAGACAACTCAGACTAATTCCAGGGTAATACAGAATTTAGCAGTCCGGACATTGCTTATGAAAATGAAGCATAGTTCTTGGTTAGCAGATAGAGTTTTTAAACAGTAAATATAGGAAACACAGTACCTGTGTTTTCACAAGGATTTCAAGGTCCTTTAACAAAGCAGAGAATCAGGTCAAAGCAAGTGACAGCTGTGTTAGCCTAAAGCTGT
Organism: Dromaius novaehollandiae; assembly: GCF_036370855.1. Taxonomy (NCBI): domain Eukaryota; kingdom Metazoa; phylum Chordata; class Aves; order Casuariiformes; family Dromaiidae; genus Dromaius; species Dromaius novaehollandiae. The sequence continues at coordinate 46,668,156 of NC_088130.1, read as the reverse complement.
GAATGTAGACTAGATTATACAACAGAACTAAAAGTTGAGTTTATTGAAGGAACTTTAAACTAGGGCTGAAGGCTATAAATAATTTAAGGAAAAATGGAAATCTGTATTGTAAGATTTGGAGGAGAGATTGCATTATAGTTAAGTTGGAGCAATTCAGGAACCCGGTCATCATTTCTCTTGTCATCTTACACGTGTGTATCCATGTTTTATATTGGTGCCTAGCAAAAGGGTATTTTAGAGATGTTTCCCCCCCCCCCCCCCCCAAGCTGGAGGAGAAGATTTATGTTAGAAGTGAAAGAAGGCTATATTTGGACAACCCCGAAGTTTATGAATAGATTTCCCTTGGAAAGTAAACTTGTGATGAAATATGACATCAATAAAACACAGGACATTTGTGTACATGTTGAGGCCTGTACAGTGAAATTGCAGAGATTGTTTTAGAAATCTCTTGTAGCCATGTTATGAAAATAAGAAGGGGGAGGTGAGAAAGCAATTCGTTTGTTTGAAAACATGGGAGGCCACAACAAAGCCACTCTGTGGCTTCACAGGCAAAGATGGCAAACCACTGTGATTGAATGGGATGACGGGGCAATTGGATGTGCTGGGAAGGACATTGCTTTTGTATTAAAGGAATCCTAGAATTACAGTTGTCTTTATAATATACTGAGAATTATGAGCTGAGCAATTAGTGACCAAGGTCAAGAAACCGAGTGAGGTTTTCAAAAATATACTACTGTAACAGTCCTGTGCTCCTTCACTCCTTGCAAGGCAAAGGTGCTTGGACGGAGAAGCAACGGATTTACCTTGATGCTGCTTTAGTTTCATTAGGGACTTCTTTTATATTACCAATCACATTTACGACCTTTTGAGAAGATGGAATGAATTAGCAAGGAAGTAGAAAATGAGGCTGCTTCTCTTTCCAAAGTAGCTGGACAGGACCACTGAAAACTAATAAACACCTTTCACCGAGCTTTCTTTTTGTGTGAGGATCTGTCTCTAGTATTACTGGACGTTTGTTCTCAGTAAATAGAGGATGCAGTTGTTACAGTGTACTTAGAGTACTGATAGGTTGGGGGAATGGCATAACTGCTGTGAATTTGGAGTATGTTGGAGAAAAAACGGAAGTCTTCAGCAGGAGTAATGCGCTGCTGTATAGGGCACAGTTTTTGCTGTAAAGCATAGATGCTGTTTGCTCTGGTACTGTGGTACACAGAGGGGGATGTGAGTAAATAATGATATAAACCTAGCTATGCTGAAGATAAAAATTTAAAATCACTTTGTACAGTATAAGCTGTATATGTACGCATAAATGTGAGAGAGAGCCGGTACGTTGCCATCTGCTTGTGATTCTGATGCACCTTGGACTAAACAATATTTTCTGAGGATTCATGGATTACTGAATTCTGGTGGAAATATATGCAGTTATCTTCCTGTGATTGAGAAACTGGAGAATGCAATTTAGAGACCTGGGGAAACATGATCGACATGTATTTGCTAGAGGATGGTTGGATAGTTCAGCCTTACTGGTTCTTCATCATTAAATATGGTAGTAATGACTGTACAGATCCGTGTGGTGTGCAAAGGAATTACTAAGATGCTGTAATAATATGCTCTTGCTAATATCTGTCTTTCAAAAGTTCATCTTGACATGCTGTCTAAATTAAAGCTCTGAGAAAGCTCTGCATTCAGAGTGCTGCTTGCCCAGAAATCTGTTAAGTTCAGTGGGTTGATGCAACACTTTTTTGAAGGCTCAAGGCTTTAGGTACCCAAAGAGCTTGCTCTTCTACGTTCCAAGAGGGAACCAAGAGCACTGAAATAGGGAAAAGACAAAATTGCAAGGAATTAAAAAGCTGAGGCTGACTGGCAGGAGAGAGAGCAATAAAAAAGAGAGGGGAGATGGAATATAAAGGAAAGCAAAGGAAAAGAGTTGTAAGGAAGGGATGGAGAAAAGAAATGAGTGTGAGGGGAGGGGTGAGACGAGGTGCAGGACAGAAGGCATGAAGCCAGCTGGGAGGAGAGCTGAAGTGCTGAGCTGAGTAACTAGGTCTTTTTCTGAGCTTGGGAGGGGCGTGAGGGAGCACAGCTGGGTAAGAGGCACTAAGGGTGGGGTTTGTCTTGGGTTTTGCCCAAGGTGTTTTTCCCCTAGTTTCATAATGTGTAATGTCTTTTACCTGCCCTACCCTCAGACAAGAGAAAGGGATTAATGAAAGCCTTTGGAATGAATAAGAGAAACTTTCTTGTCAAGGAAAGTACTCCACAAAGGAAATCAGAAGGCTTTTTGGTCTTTGTTGTTTTTTAAGGTGACTGTAACTTTGGTAGCTGTGTGGAGCTCTTCATAAAAACAGTAAGGCAAGAATCCCCTTTTTCATTTAAATAACTGTGTGCTGATAATTGTACCTCATGGGGACAACAGATTGAATTTAAAAACTACATAATTGAGTTGCATTTTTTTCCCTGTATTTTCTCCCTTTTGTCCTTTCTTTCCATAAACACTCACTGCTGTGGTAGTCATATACTAGAGATGCTACAAGCAATAAATGCTGCAAAGTAGATTTCAAGCAAGGCAAACATTTTCAGGATTTGCCTCAAGGGATTTTGAGAAATGCAGCAGCAATGTCCTGTGTCAGTGTTTTATGGTGGGGTGATTCCTTTTCCTGAGCACAAGTAAAGCGGCTTGTGTGCGTGAGGTTTTATTTCACTCTGCTTACCCCACTGCCTTGACCTGATCTAACCAAGCTTATTGAAAACTTTGTATTCAATACCCCAGTGGAAATTCTGTGTGTCAAGATACAGCATAATGTATTACTGTGTAGTTAATACAGTGATCTGTTTCAAATTACCTACTGGTGACCTGCCCCGATACAGATCGATGCCAGTGTTGGGGCCTGAACAAGTACAGATGATGCATTTTGCACCTGGCACTTGGCAATGAAGGAACCACCCATCAAGCAGCTTCTGAGGCTGCAGGTGAAACCTTCATGAGAAACCTGTGACATGTTTTAGAATCCCCTGGATAGAGTCTGAGTCACAGTTATATGACACCATCCTTACAGAATGAGCATTTGTCAGACTCATTTATAACATTATGCCATAGCTGGTTTTTGTATATAATCCTTTGCTGGTGGAGACGCCCAAAATCTATATGGGCTGAGAGCATTTGCAGTATTTGTTCAGAGCTTTTTATTTCTTCTTTTTTGTTGGTTTTGTTTGGGGCTTGTTTGTTTTTAACTTGTGTGCTAATGTGTTGACTGAGACTTGTCCTGGTGATGAAACAAAATGAGGTCTTTAGCCATTCTCAAATTGAAAGGCTTGTCAGCTGTGTTAAACTAAAGCCAATTTTTTTTATATAATGCATATACAATGGCTTTAAATATATGTACCTGTTTTTACAAATATATTTTAAAATACATTTTTTTTTCATTTCAACTTCTTCAGCGCTGTTTATTTTGTGAGACATAAGGAAACCAGACAAAGATTTGCCATGAAGAAAATTAATAAGCAGAATCTCATCCTCCGAAACCAGATTCAACAGGCTTTTGTTGAGCGGGATATCCTGACGTTTGCAGAAAATCCATTTGTTGTCAGCATGTATTGCTCCTTTGAAACAAGACGCCATTTATGTATGGTCATGGAATATGTAGAGGGTAAAGTATCTGTTTTCTTTTACTGTAGAAGAGCAGGGTTTTCTAACACCAAGAAAGGAAAATAACCCATGTTGTACTTGCATTTAGAAGGGCCCCCTGCGCGTCCTCTGTGCTCTGGCGATACTTGTTTAGGATCTAAATCCAAGAACAAGATGGCTTTCTTCCCAGTTGTTATCTACTGGTTGGAGCTTGTAAAATGCTTGTGCTACAACTGTAATGGGAAATAACTGCTCCTTGAATAAGTTCCTCATAGACTATAATCATAAGTGTCCTCCCATTTGAGGTTCATGTGAAAATGCTGTTTGCTTTTCTGGATTTTTAATTTTCATTAGCAAGTCCTGGGGTGTTTACAGTAGTGATTTTACAAAGAGAGAAGACGAAGCGATTTTTAAAGGTGCCGATGTTGAAGGAAAACACGGTGGACAGAGAGTGTAAGATGAAATACCCCCGCTATGGCTGGGCATTTTTCAGTGGCAGTACAGGCTTAATTGATTTCCAGCTGAACCCTTGTAGCAGTCGCTCCCAGCTTCACATGATTTGGCAGTACAATGGCTGGTGTGGCTACATGGTAAACTGGATCATGGAAATGATCTGGCTGGAAACTAAGCATTTATGACTGCAATTTATGCCTACTTCTGCAGCACGTATGGATTATGCTGATACACCTCAGGAATTTATAGCACCATCTGGAATGTTTGTCCTTTTTCCACAGGTGGAGACTGTGCTACTTTGATGAAGAATATGGGTCCCTTACCTGTAGACATGGCAAGGATGTACTTTGCAGAAACTGTTCTGGCCTTGGAATACCTTCATAACTATGGAATTGTACACAGGGATTTGAAACCAGACAAGTACGTATAAAGAATACAACCATAAGAAGACTTTAAAATCGTTAAATAAAATATGAAGGGTGTAATTTTGCTATGCACAATGCAGAGTTTTTCATTATGAATGTTATCATGTAGATTCACAGTTTCTGCACAATTTATGAATTTTCATTACCTGCAATTACAGAGAATGTGTTTTTCCAAAAGTGTTCTTTAAAGTCCTGTTAGATGGAACAGGCTATCAGAGTAGCTAAAGAAAAATGTACTTATTTTTTTTCTGGTTGAAATGAAGGGAAATTCATTTTGTCTATCGAGGAAAAAGATCTTTCTAAGTATGCTTAAAACACTGTTTAATACAAAATGCCATCAACTTAGGTATTTGTATATATAAAGGACAAGTCAACCTGATTGGGAAATCTTTCTTGTTGCATTTTTTTGCAAAGTTTGGAAATACAGTCTCTCTCCTGTATGTGTAAATAACGTTACAGCAAATAGCTGTACTGATTGGTATGATTGTTGTATCTCCATTAATCTTCTATCTGTCACACATTAAAAAAAAAAAAAAATTGGGGTCGCATCTGTTGAGTGAAAATACCTTCATAGCATGCTACTTCATGTCACTGTAATATTAGTTATCAGCTAACTTAATATCTGATTTTTTAAAAGAAGTTAGATAGCAAATGCTTACCTCATTTCAAAAACTAAATCTATTCTAGATCTTTCAGAAAGATGTCTGTCTCTTTTTATTCAAAGCATTTCATGTTATAAACCTAGATATATTTAACTATAACCACTCATGTGGTCCTGTAAGATGATGTTCAATTGGGTATAAAAATAGTTTATGTCTGGTAAAAACAGTAACAAATGTCAGACTGTATCAGATTTTTAACCTCTTTGTTCTCTACCTGGTACAACTACTTTTTAAATTGTCTTTATATTTCTGCAGTGTTGAGGAAACATTTTCCTCTTAGTATAATAATAATAAGTGCATAATATTGAATTATATTGCAGTAACTTCAGATCATTCTAATTTTCAGTTTATTGGTAACATCCATGGGCCATATAAAGCTTACAGACTTTGGCCTGTCTAAGGTGGGGCTAATGAGTTTGACTACCAATCTGTATGAGGGTCACATTGAGAAGGATGCCAGAGAATTCCTTGACAAACAAGTAAGACACAGCCTTTTTCATTTCTGTATCGAGTGTTCAAATGAAGTCATGTTTTGCCAGCAGAATGTACTGTATAAACTGTTTTTATTTCTGCATCGGTGTTCCTATCGAGTATGTCAGTTGCTTTTACTCCTGCCCTGTGGATTGTTCTAGGATTATTTTTCCTTTCTACATTAGCATCTATTAGTAAGATGAACAAGCTAATTGGGTTCAAGTGAGTCTGTGAGAGAGACAAATGGAAAGCTGTTTTTATAAGGAATTCAGAAGTCTCAGCAGAGTACTTGTGGAGCACATGATGCATTGTACAACCAAGGGTGCTAAAATCCTTGCTATGGCCCATTTCCCTTTAAGCATGCCTCATTACCATTGCTCACAATCTGTTCGCTGTAAAAGTTACTTAAGATAAAACCAGCACAACTTTTATGTAAAGATAAGGATATATTTAAGTTAAATAAAATATTTACTGTGATGGTCTGCCACATGTTAAAGCCAATGAAAAAAGAAAATACCCTTTGCATGACAGATGTGCAGATATGATTCTGATGCCTAAAAATGTTGGTAGGTCATTTTAAAACAGTTAGATTTTATGCAAGCTCAACAGCCTAAAACCTACTGAATCTCATTTCACCATATTTCCACATTATTTTACATTTCAATAATTATAAATGTAGATAACAACTAATATTGTTAGACTAATTCTACCATCGTGTTTATTTTCTTATTTTTTTAGGTCTGTGGTACACCTGAATACATAGCTCCTGAAGTAATACTGAGGCAAGGTTATGGAAAGCCAGTGGACTGGTGGGCTATGGGAATTATCCTTTATGAATTTCTTGTCGGGTGTGTGCCATTCTTTGGAGATACACCAGAGGAGCTGTTTGGACAAGTAATCAGTGGTGAGGATCATCAGAAAGAAACAAATTTCTCAGCTTGCTGTGAAACATTTCAGTTTGTTAGTAGTAAAGCCATTTAAAACTTTACTGATACACTAGTTTTTCAAGCTATTTTTGGTCCAAAAAAGAAAAGCACCATTGCTGTAATACTGTAATACACAATTTTCTGTCAAAGCAGTAAGAACAAAATTTGGACTAAAATCTGAATTTACTGTGCATTGTTGCCGAGTACAGAAATGCAGTAACGTAGAGGACGGTGGTTGAGTTGCACTGCTTGAAAAAGAAAAGCAGTATTAGTAGTCAAATAATGCTACTACAGCACAGTGTTTTCAGTCTTTACTAAAGAAATTATACCAGAGAAGAAAAGGTTAAAATTAATTTGCATTATTGGGAAAATGCCTCATGGCACAATGAAGAAATTAACAAAGATGTAATAAAGCCCTAAAACAAATGTCTCCCAAATAATAAATAATGAGAAAGAGAAGGAAACAAATTCAATTCACAGATTGTTAATGATTTCATTGGCGGTTGTTGTAGTGTAATGTTATTTCTATAACATCTGTTCTTCTTTCATTTAAAATTCAATAACCTTTTAGATCTTAACCTGCAAGCTGACCCTAACTATTCTTATGCAGCTTGTGGCAAAACTAAATGATAATTAAACAGACTCACTTACTATCCTACCTGCTGTTTCCGTAAATTTCCCAGATGCATAGATGTAGAAGGCCTTTGCTTATGCCAAAAGTTTAACGGAACGGCACCTCTGTTAGTGAGTATTCCCCAGTGTGTTTTATGGTTTGCTTAAAAGGTCCGCTAGCTAATACCAAAAACCAGCAACAACCCCCACCCCCAAAATCTCAAACTAACTGAGCTTCCCACTACTTGTTCTCTGAGAGCTCAAGAAATCTACTTTTGTGCTTAAGGAGACATTCTGTCATGTTCTCACATTTTTGCATTTCTGACATTGCAAGCCAGGTGTGTTTGTAAACTTTAATGGAGTGGACTTGTGACTGTCATCCATTATGACATCTTTCTACAACATCCTAGCTGTTTATGGATTTGTAACCGTGCAGTTTGTTGATGTGATGCACCAAGGCCTCTGTGGCAAGGAGAATCAACTGTTTAATTAACACAAGCAGCAAATGCCAGCTTTGTTCTTGATGCCTCACGGCTGCAATGCATATTCATGCTTTATATTCCAAATCAGATTTAAACTGCAGTAGAAGCTGTAGGCAGGCAAACGGGGAAATAACTCATGTTTTTATTGCATTTCCAGACACGCATGCATTTGTGTTTACATCGTTTGGCAGCTCTTTGACCGGGAGGAGGGGAGGGAGTCGTCTAAAATTAATGACAAAATTTGCACTTTAGACTTTATATTTCATATGTCACATTAATTTTACTTTTTGTAAACCACATTGTCATGTGTTACGATTTAGCTGATACTTATGTAAATAACTTCATCTGTTTGAATGTGCCCATTTACCTTCCAAAAATTATTTGTAGGAGTGTTTATAAACCTGATTCATTTCCACCCACACCCCAATGCTGCTGGTCAGTTTAGTTTCTTGTTTTGCTTTTGACTTTCCAGGGTTTTTTTTCCTTTTAAATATCCCTGTTTAGTGAAGTCATTCTTTCTGTTAATATCTACAAGAGAACTCTTTTGATGCAAAAGTTTCCTATGCTAAAATGTGAGGTCCCTTTGTATTCAACTGCAGAAACCTTGCTACAGAATCTGAGATTTTAATTCCAATTTTTGTGGGTGAAATCTGCATTCTACATGAAAATCTACCTTCAATTCTTGCCCCCTCATTTCAGCTCCTTTTTTCTGTGTTGTAGGTTGCCATTCCTTCCCCCCAAGTTGTGTGAGTACAACTGTGGGAGGCCTAAGTGTAAATTAGATGACTAAAATGATCCAGGTTAAAAATAACCCTCCAGAAGCAGGTTACAGGTCACGCCTATTTATTTTAGTATCTTTCTTTAAACTCTGTAATGTAAAGATGGAATTCATGTATAACCTTTTTCCCTAGTGATGACCATTTAAAAGGAAAAATGTAGATCATATAACACAATCCTTAAGTCTTCTGCATCTCCTGCGGTTGGTCCTAGTGCTCTGGTTCTCTGATGCCAAAATCCCAAACAACTTGTGTAGAGTTTTGTCTAAACCTGCGATAAATTACATTTGTGGAGAGAGCTTCTGCTAAAAATCAGACAAAAAGTTGCTGTGTAAGTTGCTACGAGGTTCATGTTCATACTGAAACTGGCACAATTTTCGGTTGTTTAATATAAATGAAGGTTTGGCAGAATTTCTATTCAGCCTTACCTGGGTGCTGCGGGGTGTAATAACTTGGCTGCAGCATTTAGGTGTAATTTGGTATGCAGTTCAAAAGGCCTTAGTAATGTCGGAGTCAAGGTGAGTGTTTTTCCTCTAAAGTACAGGAGATTTGGAAAAAAACTACACGGGCATGTATCTTTTCCAGACCACAGAGTCCCATACCTCTGCCCTTAGTCATGGGAGTAATGACTTCAGTGAAGCTACTAGTATTAGGGAAGGATTACAAATGTGAACAGTGACTGCTGGATCAGGTCAGCTGTGTCCATCTTACCCCCAGTTTCCAGGAACAGACCTGGAATTAAAACCACATTGTTCTTTCAGGGGAGAAGGGACAGTGTACAAGTCACTAGTGTTTTGCAAGAGCTTTCCATGAGCCAAGCATTGCTATATTCTACTGTTAAAAACTGTTTTGGGTTAAAGGATACCTTCAAGGAAAATGGGGACATAAAAATACATGCATAGAGAAGGTGTAGAGACTATTAAAGACAAAAATAGACAAAACAGAAAGCAACTTGAAAAAGTTGCCTTAATTCTGACTACTGCTAGCTTAGTATGACAGCTTTCGTACAGCTTTTGCTGGATGTTGGGACCAGACTTAAATAATAAAATATGACTTTCCTTTTTGCTAGATGAAATCAACTGGCCTGAAAAGGATGAAGCACCACCTCCAGATGCCCAGGACCTGATTACGCTGCTGCTCAGGCAAAATCCTTTGGAAAGACTGGGAACAGGTTAGGCGGCAGTATTTTAAATTTTGTTAGTATACTAGAAATAGCTTCTACATTCAGCATGCGAAGCCTTTTGTTCTTGTATTTGTTTTGCCAGGGAAGCATCTGTCAGTGTGTGCACATGACAGCATGTGGTTATAGCAGAGGTTATTTTGCAGATTCAGACCAGTAAAAGGAGCTTAACAGTATGATGACTGTAATCTTGTAGCATTCACATGTGGTTTTTCTCATTTACTCTTTTCTTGCCTTGATGAGTAAAAACAGAAACCTCTTAAAGATCTAGTTAGCCACTGAAAGGAGTTCCTTCATGAACATACTAAATAACTAAAAACAGAAGTGGAGAAAGGGGATTGAAACACAGCCAACTCTTCCTTTGCCATAAGTACCTTGACCTGGCAAATTAGTTCCTTCCTGCTCTAGGGCAGGTGATGGCTACTTGAACTAATTATTCAGAAATGACTGCCTGAGGTTGCCTTGTGAAAAGGCTTATTATTCTCATTCAGCACTACTGCCTTGTATGGAAAATAATAAAATCAAAAGCATGAATGTTAAGGAAATAAGTGGGTATCAGTCAGAATGCAAGCTGCTTATTCTGCTGTGGTCATTCAGTGGCAAGCTTGTTCCATTCCAAGTAAAGAATCTGGTAGATGGTATTAGGTGTAATAAGCCTGCATTGGCTAGCAAAAGCACTGTGCGGTTATGTAATATTGTAGAGTTTGCTAGTTGATAGAGCAAGTTTCTAGTTGGGGATTTGAGAAGAGAGGCAGAAGTGAAGAATATTGCTGATTATTTTTAAGGTGTTAGTGTATGGGAGCCTTAATTACTGCATCCCGCTTGGCAATGCAGCACATAAACCCAGAACAAAAAAATAAGGCCTCCTACCTAAAGGAGTCTGAATATAAGGAAGAGTCTTATAGTGAACACTGTATGTATAAATGAACATAGACATATCTGGGAGGTCAAGGAAACTGAGTGGCAGATTTAGTCAGCCTGACAGTACTTAGAAAATTACCAGCAAAACTGAGTCCAGCAGTCAGATTCAGTGATGCATGTTTTTAGAGATAACATAAACTGGAGCATTAGGAACAAGTTTATAACTGGCTTTACTGCGGTCACTTAGGGAAACATGAGAATAACCCAGACCCCTAGTACTATTGATGTGGTCCCAAACCACAGGTCTTCATTTGGGAAATAGTGAAGTGACAACAAGGACAGAGCTATGTGTCCCTTGTTCCCTGAGCATCTGGGGACTATGTGAACATTACTTAGGCACCACTGTAAGTGGTGGTCTGGAGTAGATGGCATCCAGTAAAGTTTCTTGTTTTCTCTGGCCCCATACTGAGCAAGGTAGGGATGAGGGAGCTATTATGCCAAGTGACAGTTCCTCTTTTTGCTTCCTACTTCATCTGCTGCAAAGGGCACTGCCAAAGGCAAATTGAACAACCAGAACTAGTTCCATCTCCTCATTTTAAATGTACTAATTTCAGGCATTGTCATTTCATTGCTTGTATGCCTTTTCCTTGTAAACATAGTGTTAATGCAAGACTGTCATCCTGTGAGAGACTGGATCACAAGTAGACTGTGAGTCCTGCCTCTCTGTTTTGCTACAGCTGGTTAAGAAAGTGAATTGGCTAGAATTGGACTGGCCTAGGTGCTGTGATGCTCAGTGCCTCCACATGCAACATCTGTTCAGTTTGTCTGTGGGCTGATTTCTTGCAACTGTTCATGGTCTCTCCAGAGCTGGTAGTGTGAAGACGGGAATCCTGCAGCCATTTCCTTGAATCACAGAGGGATGTTTAGAAACCAAAACAAAGCTTTGTAAGTCTCAGAGGCAAGTCAAAGAAACGGAGGCTGCAACGTGACTGGTCCCACAGGAGTGCTGAAAAATAGCATGGTTTATCCCAGGCTACGCCATGCATTTCAAATGACAGCCCTATCTATTACGTATTAGCTCCTGCATAGCACTCCATGAAAATATGCAATTGTGGATTTGCTCAGGGGATGTTAGTGGCATAGTGAAATTGAAAGAGATAGCTGCTATACTTCTTTTGAAGAAGGAAAATGACAGAAAAAGGATTTTGTAAGTAACGGGAAATTTTTAGTAGCACCAAGTCATGATAGAAGATGACTCAGATTGGATTTTTTGGGTTTGAAGTGTTTGATATCTAGTCCGGAATTAAGTAATTCTGCTGTAATATCCCATTACAGTGTTCAGAAAAGGCAGAATCCATTGTTACAGTTCACTCCTTGGCTAATTGCTTACCATTGGATGTAATTTTGGTTTCATTTAGAAAGATTTGGCTTGAATGAATTTTTCCCTGATGCAGTGAGAAAAAGTAAAGAATGCAACCTAGAAATCTTAACACTCTGACTTAGAGACCAGTCCTGGAGACTTGATGCTTTTTTCCATGGCTTTCTTCCGTCTTAGCCTAGACCAGTAAGCAAGTTTATGCACTGTAGCAATTCGGCAGTTGCTATTGTTACTATTGCTGGTCTGTTCATTTTTCAGAACTACAGTTATGCTTATCATTAGCTCCCCTACCTGCCCCTTAAGACAAAAATTCCTGTACTTCATTGTGTTTGTACAGTTGTTGCTTAATTTGAATATAATGTAGTTGTTTAAAAGAAATTATAACACCTAGGCAATCATAAGACTGTTCCAGTAAAGTTGTGTATTACTACCTAAAATACTAAAAGGAGCTCTTAAACAGCAATGGTATTGCAATGAATGACTATTAAGGAAAGAATCAGTCTTCATTACTTCCCAACTTCTACTTACTTTTTGTTGTACATATTTACATTTTGGCTGCTAGTACTGCTATGTCGGATGCTTCAGACTAATGTGTAGCAGATACATGATAATTAGCATACTCAGAAAAATGTAATAGAAAAGTTAAAAGGGGAAACAGGTAAAAGCAGTGCCACCACTGTTAAAGAAATGGCAACAGTAAAACAGGGATGGGGAGGTGCTCTGACAAGTTTAGACCACTCTAGTGGAAATGGGCAATAGACATGCTTGACTGCAGTGATGCCTTTCCGAGCTAATTTGCATTTTTCAGACCATGAATTTAATTGATTTAATGTCAGAGGATTTGGTTAATAATCATTCAGTGTTTTTCTCTGGCTCCCCCAGGTGGTGCATTTGAAGTAAAGCAGCATCAGTTCTTCCGGAGTCTTGACTGGAATAGTCTGCTGAGGCAGAAAGCAGAATTTATTCCACAACTGGAGTCTGAAGATGACACAAGTTATTTTGACAGTAGGTATTAGATTTTATTAAAAAAAAAAAAAGTGGTGAACACCTTGTTAAAATAATCACTGTCTTTTCACTTTATGTTTTCTTCTTGTGCTTTGAAAATACCCTTTATTAGAACCAGTGGCAACTGTGTAATTTCACCGGTATTTTAACGTTTCAGGAGAAATAATCTTAAGAGTTAAATTATGCTTTTAATTAATACTAATATTTCCTTCCTGATAAATTCAAATAACTTATTTCCCTTTTCTGTAGCTCGTTCTGAGAAATACCACCATATGGAAACTGAAGAAGAAGATGATACGAACGATGAAGACTTTAATTTGGAGATTAGACAGTTTTCCTCGTGTTCACACAGGTTTTCAAAAGTAAGTAAAGTTTGCTGTAATGTTAATACTCAGTGTGTATTTAATAAATATTTTGCTACTCTTATAGAGTTTGGAAATGTCAAATATGGAAGAGGTATATAGGGCATTGTTTCTCCATGAAATTGTCTGCTGAAATTGAGTGAGAATGAAATTAATACCATTAATTCAAAACATGGAAGGATTCTGTAGGAAAGAGTGTCCTTTCCCCTCCCTCCCCCAAATTCTCAAGAAGGTAATAGAAAATTATATCCTTTCTATAAACGGATTGATGCTTTCTGTTAATAAAAAACAACAAAAAAGCATAATGGTTTAAGAGAAATTTTAGAGAAACTGTTAAGTGCTAAGGCATGTTCCTTATCTTGGTTTTCTTTATAGTTTGTGTGTTACTCCAGTTGTGTACTGGTATCTTGCCAATAATGGCATAGCACAGATTACATTACTAACTGTCTACAGCAGAAGTGAGCTTAAGTGGCAGTAGACTGCAAGGAAAAAGCAAAACAATGATTTGGTCAAGAAGAAATGTGGATTTGAGGGAGTGATTTGAATGATGTGAACTGAGGATAAAGTTAAATGTTGAAAATGAAGGATATTCTAGTAGTTGAGATGAGAACTAATTATTGCTGGGCAGGGTTTACCAGCAGGAGCAGAACGGACATGTTCAGGAAATACAGTCGAGGAAATATTGGCAGGAAATAATTAAGAAGCTGAAAACCTAATGAGCAGCCAGCAGTGATTTTCAAAAACATTCTACAAATAAGCATTTTCTTTAACCTGCTTAGAAACTAAAATGGTATTTTGAAAGCATATGGTTGGTTGTCCTGGATAATACTTAATTATTTGTTTAATTAATTAATGAATTTTATACTGACTCTGCAGTACTACATAGGTTTATGCAGAGTCAGTATAAACTATCTGTGATAGCATGGAGGAGCAGAGACAGGACCTGCAAATCTAGCTATCCTGATTCTGTGTAACTGCCTGTTTTGACTTGGTAGCATGTTCCCAGTTCAAATAGTGCTGTCTATCCTTTTGAAAGCAATGCACCTATAATCATGAGTTGGTATATTAATATCGTTATGTCACTGCATCTCAAGCTGTAACTCGGGCTGTGTAATATACAGCTGACTGTGACTATGTTGTTTGTCAGCAAACTGAACAACAGACTTCCAGTGATCAGAATTTATTTTTTGTAAATCTTTTGGCCAAGTAATCTTATTCTTATCTTCATAGTCTATTCATGTTCATTCCATACCTGACTGGTAGACATTAAATCAGTAGTGTAGGGTTAGGGATTTTTTTTTCTTCATTGACTTTATGGTGAAGGAGTAATCTAAGATGTGCATTGATCCTGTGACCCAGAAACCCCAAAGGTATGGATTTTCCTTGTAGACTTGTGATTCACACAGTGAAATGGTGAGAGCACTGGTGAATTCAGACCAAAAAAACATGTTGTTATGACCCAGTATGTAAGGAGCCAAAAAAGCACAACTGGAAAGCATTTTAAGAACACAAACTTCTGGAAATTTAAAAAGGCTGAAGATGCTCGGAGTTTACAGTCTGAAATACCGTATAAGCATTTAGAACATGCAGAGTACCACGTGCAATGTCCTTCACGAATATCTTTTTATATCAAATATGTCAGTGATGAGTTGGATTTTTTGTTGTTTTTTGTGTAATAGGTTTTTAGTAGCATCGATCGAGTCACTCAGATGCAAGGTGAAGAAAAAGAAGATGCAGGAGACAAAATAAAAAGTGTAACATTGCCTTCTGTGGAATCTTTAAGCTGGAGTTCAGAATATTCTGAAATGTAAGTAAAAAGAAGTGTTGGAGGTGATCTACATCCTGCTTGTCAGGTAGCCAGCCTCCTCATCTCAATAACTTCATGAGGGTGTATTTTCTTTAATGCAGGCAACAAGTATCCACATCCATCTCCTCTGACACTGAGAGTAGCAGGCAGCGACACAGTTCTGGTTTGCTTCCGAAACTGGCCATATCAGCTGAAGGAGAACAGGATGATCCCGCTTGCCTAGTGGGACCCCGGGAGGAACAGGAAAAAGCTTCATTTGTGAATGAGGAAATAGTGCAAGACGAACCTGAGGTAACCACTCCAGCAAGTACTATCAGCAGCTCCACACTATCAGGTAATTTATAGTGTATCTCTTGACTGGTGATGCTAGAAACAATTGTGGTTCTTCCGGGTTTTGCACTAGCATTCATGGATTTAGAAGTCCTTTATTTCAGTACTGCTGTAAAGAGAACTATCCCAAGAGGGCTTTGGTTTGGGCACAGGCTTAAACTAATAAAGTCTCATAATAATACCTGTAGGAAAGTGTCAGCATCTTTAGAAATGCCAACAGTTGGTGTTACTTCACTGACTGGGGAGTTGCTATGCAAGTAAATGAAATGATGAGCCTGTGCAGGATCCTTCTTTGGAGAAACGGAGTCTTAGATCCCTTGAGCATTTAAAGCAACATTTTTACAACTTCCCTTATCTAAGATGGTGCTTCTGGTTGATCATCCTAGAGTCGTTCCAAATGATCTGTACTGCTGTTTTCCAACACTCTGTGCTACACCATTGTGTGTGTTTTAGTTGAGACATTTCAGTCACGTACACCTTTTAAAATTGGCAGGGTTGTCTTTGACTCATGGAAGTCATTGAAGTCTAGGAAGGAATTTTGTAAACTGCCCTCTATTTAAATAATCTTTTCGCACACCTTCCCCAGCACAAGTATTTGTTTGCATTTCAATAGGATGCAGGGCCTCCGTATCTTGCTGTTTGGTATTTTCAGAGTAGAGTTTTGCATTACTCTGGGACGACTTGATAATTAACACAGATCTAGGCCTGTATCAGGCTCACATTTGACCAGATACAGATTCCAATAATCTCCTTTCTGTGTATCCCTGTCTCTAGCTTATTTCTCTTTTGTACCTCACCAAGTGGTCTTAAGATACCCCTTACATTTCCTTTCTGTTGCCATACCCCTAACTTCCCTTTTAGTCTGCATTTCCCCTTTTTTCCCCTCCTCCTTTTCTGGGAGAACTTCTCCAAGCCCATGCAGCTATGAAAGTAGAACCATTTGTACCTCCTGCCCTCGTTGAAGTCCTTGTGTTGCTGTACAGTTCCCCCTTCCCCGCCCCATGTTATGATGATGGCAGTAACATAGCAGTAGTAAACATAGCTCAAAGCCAAATAAAAGAAATTTCTCTTTTGTCCCTTAACAAGCGGCTTAAGAATAATTGCAGTTTTCTGTATGATTCATTAGCAACCGGCTATTCTGTGACCTTAAAGAAATACTAGGAATTATTCCTGTGCCTTTAAAATAAGAGGGCCACTCTTGGTCCTTGCTTCATAAGGTAAACTTCCCTGTGACAACTTTGAATCTTTGAAGAAATCTTTTGGAGGTCGTTCCTGTGGTACAAGGCCACTTTTTTTATTGTTTAAAATGCTGTTGTCCTCCTTCCATTCAGTATTGTGGAAAACTGTTACTTATGATAAACAAATACCAATGTGGTTGTAATACTGAGTTTTGTGGTGCCAGGTATCTTCCTCTGCATAGGTGTGGTAGAAAATCACCCAAAGAATAAAAGCAAAAGATGACAATTAAAAAACAGAATTGGTGTTTTCATGATTTTTGGAAAAGTTGTTAAGCTGATAGCCTCTTATGTAACGTCGGAGCCTCTCAGTATCTTTAGTTAGGAGTTCACATGCAAAATGAATGGTTATGCCTGATCAAGTTGTGTAAGGAGAACGTTGCATATTGAGCTACCAAAATTGCATCAGCTTTTGTCTTCATTTTACTTTAGTCAGTGATTACAAAGCATTGCAGTCCCTGCTGCTCTGATTCATTGTTACCCTTTATGCAATCTGTAAGTCTGTGAAAGAATTACACAGTTTTTTGCAGTGTTGTTTTACAAACTTGTTGACAGAAAGGGAAAATTACCATCTCGCAATTATATTGTTTCCCCTCCCTGACCCCCAGTTTCCCTCAATGTGTTTATCCCTTCTTCTTTGTACAGTTGGCAGTTTTTCAGAGCACTTAGATCAGATAAACGGAAGAAGCGAGAGTGTGGACAGTACAGACAACTCCTCAAAGCCACCCAGTGAAGTTGCTTCTCATATGGCTCGTCAGCGATTAGAAAGCACAGAGAAAAAGATCATCTCTGGAAAAGTCACAAAGTCCCTTTCTGCGAGTGCTTTATCCCTCATGATCCCAGGAGGTATAGATAAATCTATTAGTTGGAAGTGTTACAATTTGTGTATACTGCATGGTTTATGATGTAAATTCAAGATTTTGGAGAGTCCAAAACGGATTCTGTGTCACAGATTTTGTTTCTCTTGTTCCTGTGTGCTACTGAATGGTCCCATTTTGTCAGTCACCTACAGCAGTCAGATCACAGTTGAGGAACCTTCTCTCACAGGCAGCGTGTAGTTCAGTGGTGACTGCTTTGTGTTCAACCATGTGCCTGCACAGCAGGATGCACGCTTTCAGTCCCAGCTTATCCTTTGGTAGAGCTGTCACTGCAGTTATAAGGAGCTAGCTGTTGTACAGCTCCCTGAAAAGCCGACAGTCTGTTACAACAGCATGCCCTCATAATGGTTTCTACCCTTCTTTACCATATGGTTGAAAGAACAGCGTAGTCTTCCTCTGTCATAACTGTAATACCACCAGTTGGCCATGAGCATTTTTTTAGTGAGATAAGTCAAGAGGAAAATGTTGAGTCTTGCTTGAACAGGAATGTTCTGCCTCAGCTTAAATTCTTGGAGGGCAATCAGTTGACAATGAAAAGAATGCTTAGAGTGGTCAAAGCCTATCTACCCTCACGTGACATCAGTTGGCATAGAAATCATACTTGGAATCTCTGTGGACTGTGTTCGTTTCAAAAACTGTCACCCTGTTACAATCACCGAAATATTTTTTATGCTGCTGCAGTTGTGTTTATATTAGCACAACTGGGAGCACAGAGTGCTTTCAAAACAATGAAATCAAATGAACCATAATTGATATTGTTGTTGCAAGAAATTCTTGTGGCCTTATGTGAAATGGCAGAACGTAGAAAGAGGCTTGGTACAACTGTTGGGAGTTATGCCCTCTGTACTAACTAGATATCATGGTTTAATTACAGTAGTCTTTACTATATATAAAACTGCATCCAGAAAACCAAGTAACTAATGCTTACTTTAGTGCTACTGGCTATGGGGGGCGGGGGGGTATATTCACAGTATTGCAAATTCTGATGTTCTTTTCAAGTGTATTTGTTAGTAAGAGGACCAAGGATTGTTCTTGCAAAGTTAACAAGGAGTATGTGTCCTATCTAAAAGGAAGAGCAACCTAAAACTAATGAGTTAAATCAGCATTAAAAAAAAAGGGTGGGGGAGGGTGTTATACTGTGGGGGAAGAAATTTAGTTCCAAGATCAGGTTGTCAGTCAAGCTTGTGATACACTAAGATTCACACTGAGTGAGGAGAAAGTTCTTGGTTCATATGTAATGAATTATTTTGGCATGAAGCTGCCATAAAACTTTAAGCAGGTTTTCTATTCTGTGTCTGTGTTTGTATGTGCTCAGAATGTACTCTGACAGATTTTTTTTTTTCTTCCAGATGTGTTTGGTGTTTCTCCTTTGGGAAGTCCTATGTCTCCTCATTCCCTATCATCAGATCCTTCATCCTCCCGAGATTCCTCTCCTAGCCGTGATTCTTCGATTGCTGCTGCAAGTCCTCATCAGCCAATAGTAATTCACAGTTCAGGAAAAAAGTATGGCTTCACAATCCGAGCAATCAGGGTTTATGTGGGTGACAGCGATATCTACACTGTGCATCATATTGTTTGGGTAAGATAATTTTTGGTTGGTTGTTTATAACCACAGGAGATTGTAATGATATATTTGCTCTTGATCTTTTGTACATAAGATATCTGTTTGTTGATATCTGTTTGTTGACAGTTACTGTGTAAATGGCAATGTTTTATGCCAAATAGCTTTCTTGGAATGAAACTTGTGCCTGTGCACGAGACCAGTGTTGGCTATAAGGACAGCCGAAGCCCTATAATAGATATCTTTGATGACAGAAGTGGCACCTACATATGTTGACCCTCTGCATAGGTCAGTTTCACTTTTAGCAAATCTGGCATTTGTGAGCAGTCATTTCTATGTGCACAGAGTGGTGTGACTTAGAGAAGCAGAGGTGGGTGCAGCCCTTCTTAGACTGAGGGTCAGGGACTGCAAAGCTAACAGACTGCAGACAGAACTTGTCGAAACATACATGGGGTTTATTAACTTACTCCAGCTAAGGGATTCATAAAAATCAAAGGCCTTGTACATTTCACTAGTTGCAAGTAGGCCGATTTCCAGTACTGACCTTCTTTTGTGTAGAAATGTGCACATCATTTGGAATTGTGAATACCTCTGAGGATTCTATGGCACAGGAAAAAGGCTGAATATAATGAATAAATCATGTATTTTTCCTCCTCTGGTCGCTAGTGATCTGAACCAAGTGGGAGACAGGCTAGAGGACAAGACAGCACTTGCCTTTCATTCATTATCAATTTCTTCAATTGTAAATATATGCATATATATATTTATATATGTATTGTTCTAAAATGTTTCAGCTAGCTGAAAACAATTTTGAAAAATTCCTTAAATTTCAGAAGCTTTGAAGATTCAGATGACATTTTGTTTTAAGTAACTTTGGCAGGTTTTGAAATAGGAGTGCTACTGATGAGGTGGCATGTCATTCATGTTGTTTACCTCTCAGACCCATTAATTCATCAAGAATGTTGAATCTGGAGGCTGGGATGTAAGTGACTGATAATGGAATAAATCTGAAAATCTGACTTCTTGCCATTAGTGCAGTATCACATCAGTGAAAGGAAAGGAAGAAAAATAAATATTTTACGTTGCAGTGAAAGTGAAATCTTGGATTTTTCAAAACACTGCAACTTTTTTAGCTATGTAGGTGCTGTTAACTCTAATAGTAGCCATATGACTTGAAATTCTTTGAAAGCACATTTTAAAATACATTGTTATTTAAACCACCTTAAAAATCATTTGCAATTAAACTTGTTTTGATCCTTCATCACCTTTGTGCTGCATTATTCCTTCTAATGGGAAGCCTAGTGGATTCAATACAAATATAAACAGTCCTTAATGTTATGGTGGAGTTGTAAATCTTCTGTCATAATCAGTACTGCATGTGATCACTGCCTTAATTGCGTAAGTATTTCTTAGTGTCAGACATTAAAAATCTTCATTCAAATCTGAAATTTTGCATGGGAGAGTGAAGGACGTCTTTCTTACCATGCATGAAAACTGCTCTGCTATACAGAGCTAGCTTAACATCAGTGGAAGCAAGCACAGTGTTTTCAGTGAGATTTGAAAGAGTTCCAGCCCCCACCGTAGAAGGATAAAGTCAAAGTAAGTAGGTGAGAGCAAAATGGCCAGGCAAATTTTTTTTTTCCTAGGTTTCTAGGTGTGAGGCTTCTTCATTGTGTTTAAAAACCATCAGGTTGCACAAAAAGCCTGCTCTTGAAAGTATGAGGATTAACAAGTCCATTTCGTGTATATTCTTTTTCTCTGATTTCCAGAATGTGGAAGAAGGAAGTGCAGCATACCAAGCGGGGTTAAAAGCTGGGGATCTGATTACTCATATCAATGGAGAGCCAGTGCATGGTCTTGTTCATACAGAAGTCATTGAGCTGTTATTAAAGGTAAGTCTTGGACAACTTGAATACGAAGAATTTGCTGTTTTCACCAAGGATTGAGGGGTTATGTTTGTTTCCTTCAGATGTTAGTTATCAGGGTTTGTGGTGGTTCAGTTACAAACTCTAAGCTAGTGTTGTACAGATCGGGAGAAAAGCCAGTGTCCTGTATATCCTGCTGTGATTTTTGTTACTGCAAGAAGCTGACGCTGCCCCTGCTACAGCTACAGCGCATTTGGGGTACTGACACAGAGATGTCTCTGGCTCCGCGTCTCAGGAGAAAAAACACAAAGTGTAGAAAAACACTTTCTTGAATCCCAGACCTTCATGAGGTAATTCAAGCTTTTGATAATGATGCTATTTCTCTTTTTTTCCTTTTAAAGTGACATGAGGAAAAAAGGAAACAAAGAATATAAAATTTTTTTCTTTCTTTTTCTCTACTGTACAGGAACTTACCTTTCGTAATCTTTAAGGCTCAAAAGTTTCTTGTATCATATATAGCCAGATATGTCCTACAGAGCATCTTCACTTAAATAAAGTTCTGATCCTATAGTTGGATCTCTGTGATGGAGCGCATGTTTTTTCTTCAGTGGAGCTTTCTGAGACCTATTTTACTAGAAAATTTTAGATGTTTGTTTTCCTCTAATGAACAGTAGTGCATTAAATATTTGCTGTAGCTTATCATATTGCAGTTTTTCAGTAATCTTTGCAGCACAGACTAAAGTAGGTCAGAATTATTTTAGATGGCTGTACTTTTGTTTCGTATATTATTAACAATTTCATGGTGCTACATGCAGAGCTCTGCCTGTCAAAGTGAGCAGTCAATTATAAAAGAGGATTGGAAAGCAACGAAGTATCAGAGAATATAAAGAGCTGAGGAAAGGCCCCAAATATACTTTTGCGTAACTCTTTATTTTTTGCCTCTGACACCAAGTGCAATCTCCAAGTTTTGCAAGAAGTGTATCTTAGAAGATTTGGTTAGGTAATTTTAGGCAGTTGGGTGTGCTGTTGTTTATTTTTGGGTAGTGCCCTCAGTCTGTACTACTTAAACAAGAGAACAGCTCTAATTTTTCAATACATTAGTCAAATTAGTATTACAGAAGTTACAGAAAACTACAGAAAAATAGAGACATAACAACCATGCACACTATTTACAAGAATAAACTCAGTACATTGTTTATTCAAATGTGATACACCATGAACTAATTTGGATTGTTGGAATTCCTTTAAAAAATAAAGTTCACTTTACTTACTAAAGTAAAGTTCCTTTACTTTACTATCAAGTGCTGGGCAGGAAGTGTGGATTTTTAAAGCAGAGATGCTTATTTCCAGTTGGTTTAGTTTATTTAACAGGTGTGATCTGTTCATGCAAATAGTCCTAAAAAGCTTAACTTATACATTTATCTCTTTTGAACAAGATAAAAGCATTTGTTGCTTATTTTTGGGGACTGATAATGAAGACTGTTTTCTCTGCCATTTCATGGGTGTAACGGCATCCTCAGACGAGACTGGCTAGTGAACAGACTACTGCACAGTAACAGCTGTTCTTTGTGGGAAAAGGAGATGATGTTTCTATAGAAACTCACTGCATTTCTTCAAAATTGCAGTCTTGATCAGTCCAATTACTAGAATTTCTCTTTGTCCTGAAACTGGTTCTTGGAATGGAGGAGACTTAGAAAATTTGACTCTGGTAGTTTGAAAGGCATTTGACAAACGCTTAAGAATTTTCCAATCATCATTTTTAATCTAACATAAATTAACCTGACAACTTCTGCATAGAGTTCCCTACAGTGTCAGTTCTTTGTCTGAGGCAGGGATTCTGTTTTGTTGTATTCCTGTTTGTAATGTAACTTCAATTTAAAGTGAAGCGGTCCTGTATTACTCATGCCTCCTTTTTGGCAGAGCGGTAACAAAGTGTCAATTACTACAACCCCCTTCGAGAACACTTCAATCAAGACGGGACCTGCAAGGAGAAATAGCTACAGGAGCCGAATGGTTAGGCGCAGTAAGAAAACCAAAAAGAAAGAGAGTTTAGAGAGGTGAGTAATGTTTTTGTTCTGGTGAACATGTATTGTGTGCACATATAACAATTCCATTTAAAAAAAAAAAGAAAAAAAAAAGATTTACTCTGATTCTCTTTCTTACCTTCTACACCTCTTCTTGCCATCTTCTATGAGAGACTACATTTGTAACACATCCGTTCAATCATGTTTTAGGTAAATTAGTTTTGTTAAAATCCCCTCTAAAAATTTCCCATGGCACATGCAAATATACATGTAAACTACAAAGGGATTTAGTTACAATATCCTGCCTATTAGTAAGTTGGGCTATTTTCTGAAGTTTGTTTTCCGCAGTGTGGTTTGCTTCCATGTAAACATAGATATAATATTTACTTTTCTGAGAGCGATGAGAGGGTGAAGCAATGTCAGCCTCAGGAGCTTTGGCTGTGGTAACCATATCTTTTGTACAACTTAGCTTCTGGTTAATGCTGTCCTCTTCTCGCACTAGGAGGAGATCTCTCTTTAAAAAGTTGGCCAAGCAACCTTCTCCTCTTCTCCACACCAGCAGAAGTTTCTCCTGCCTGAACCGGTCGCTTTCATCAGGAGAGAGCTTGCCTGGATCTCCAACCCACAGTTTATCTCCCAGGTCACCTACCCCAAGCTACCGCTCCACTCCCGATTTCGCATCTGGTGAGTGGGAAGGAGTGGAGGGTAAAGGACAATAACTGAAAGTTGAAGCATATTCTTGCAGGTTCCCAAATCTGTTACACTCTGCCAAGAATAGTCAACTCTGACAAATGTAATCAGTGAGCAGCTGTTTTCCTTCTGGAAAAGGGAAAAATATTTCTGATGCGAAACCAAAGATGTTTTCATGATACAGAAACACCTAAAAGGGGACTGCCTTGTAGATTTGTCTCAGTGCTTAAACCAATAGAATGATTAAAAGTTGCATAATAAATAATCCAGGTTTAGAAGACAGCAGTAGAAAGCAAAATCTTACTTAGGAGAGACTGATTAATGAAAGATTGAAACTGAGGAAGTAGTTGCTACATAGAGGAACTAGCATGGGCTCTCAAATGCTGCTTTATTGCTGAAAAGATCAGCTGGGTGCTGACATCTTTCTGACTCCCAGAAGTGCTTCACCTGCCCCTTGTTATGCCAGTTGTTACAGTTAGTGTCTGTTAAAAGTGAATGCTGATGTACACAATCTGTTGCTGAAGGTAAATCATTTGAAAACCTTGATCATTGCTTTGAAGTGCTAGAAAGCTTTAGCTAGTCTATATAAATAGAAGGGAGTGATCATTTAAAGGAGCTGAAGGGACAGAGAAGGAAAGGGAGAAGTAGCAATGTGATTGCAATGATGAGTTTTGCAGACCAGTCACTCAAAACCTTCCAGATCTTGGAATGTTGTGGCAGACCGCACATTTGTCTCTTGAATCAGTGCCGGTAGCTCACTGAACTACTAGACAAGATGCGAAGAATCTTGCAAATCTTACGCTTGTTTGTTTTGTTCTTTTTGTAGGTACCAATTCTTCCCAGAGTAGCTCCCCTAGTTCAAGTGCTCCCAATTCTCCAGCTGGTTCAGGACACATAAGACCCAGCACTCTTCATGGCTTGGGTCCAAAGCTTGGTGGGCAAAGATACAGATCAGGAAGACGCAAATCAGCTGGCAGCATTCCTCTCTCTCCTCTGGCACGGACACCTTCTCCAACACCCCAGCCCACATCGCCTCAGCGATCTCCATCACCGTTGCTAGGACATTCGATTGGAAATACAAAAATAGCTCAGTCTTTCCCTAGCAAAATGCACTCCCCTCCAACTATTGTAAGGCATATTGTTAGGCCAAAGAGTGCAGAGCCACCAAGGTCTCCCCTGTTAAAGAGAGTCCAGTCTGAAGAGAAACTTGCACCCTCTTATGGCAGTGATAAGAAACACTTATGTTCACGAAAACAGAGTCTGGAAGTGACCCAGGAAGAAGTGAATAGAGAATTGTCCCAAAGAGAAGTAACCCTTCAGAGCTTGGAGGAGAATGTATGTGATGTACCATCGCTCACACGGGTCAGACCTGCAGAGCAGGGCTGCTTGAAACGCCCCATCTCTCGAAAATTAGGTAGGCAGGAATCCGTTGATGAGTTGGACAGAGAGAAGTTGAAGGTTAAGATAGTTATGAAAAAGCAAGATTTTGCTGAAAAATCAAATGCTATACATGAACCTACCAGTGAGCCGGAAAATCCCAATACCTTGAGGCTGGAAGAAAGGGACAAAAAAGCGTTTCAGAAGGTTTTAGAGAGATCAAATCAGTTTGAAGCAAAAATCGTTACTCTGGAGACTCAGTCAGCTGGTGGTATACTCAAAGACACCCTTCAAAAGAATGCAAACTTAAGATCAAATGATTGTGTTGCTTTAGATGCACAGATGTTGTGTCATGGGCCTCCAGTTAATGAACTCAGTCATATTTCTTACGACTTCAAAAGAATTTCCCCTCCGTGTACACTGCAAGATGTGCTACCTCAGTCCTCTGACAGAATGCTAAATGGAAAGGGAGAAAACACAGATAAAAATATATCAGCAAAAGAATTTGTCAAATTTGAAAGATTAGATGGTAAGCTTGCAAATATTGATTACCTTAGAAAGAAAATGTCCTTTGAAGAAAAAGATGACAGCGTTTGTCCAGTGCTGAAACCCAAACTGACATCAAGTGTTCACGAATGCCTTCAACTTAATACAGTCAGACCCGTAAACATACAGCAGGATTCCACTACAGTTGCTGATGGTAGAGCATTTATTAGCAGTGCGCATGCTGCTCAGATTACCTCTGTTTCTTTTGTTCCTCTCAAGGCTTTGAATGGTCGAGTGGAAAGTGGTGTTGAAAAATCAGCCCTTATATCCACTGAGTCTCCTGTCAGAAAAAGTCCATCAGAATATAAACTGGATGGAAGGTCTGTTTCCTGTTTGAAGCCAATAGAAGGCACATTGGACATTGCCTTACTTTCTGGGCCACAGGCTTCAAAGACTGAACTGCCTTTGTGTGTACTACCAGAAGGCCAGAGCACTAACAGTGATGTGGGATCTCCTAAACCCCCATCACCACAAGGGAGTGGTGGACAGGTGGAACTGGACAGTCAAAAAGAGCAGTTCTTAAGCTATTCAAAATCTAGCAAAGCCAACATGCTAGAGCCCCAGTTTCTACAAGCAAGCAAGAGTTCTCAAAATCCATCAGCCATCCCTGTCGCTGCTGAAGTAGTGACAGAGAAAAAGGTTTCTAGCCTACCTGCTAAAGGCAACATTTCTGTTACTGAAGCTGTTCAAAGGAAAGACGCTTCCCCTTCAAAACAGAAGGACAATTCAGTGGAGGTAAAGTCATGTGCCATTCAGAATCAGAGTCTTAAAACTACCCAAACATGTACAAAACTTTCTACTGTCCAAAGCACTCCTGAAAAAGCTGTAGAAAAAGAGAAGCAAATACAAAAGGAGTTGCCTGTCAAACAGCCAGTAGCCCAGAGAAATTATGAGCCTCTCCCTGCAAAGGTGGAGGTGGTCAGGGAGTCATCTCTGAAGGTATCTGTCTCGAATGTCCTGACAACAAGTTACGCCAAAACCAATGAAAAGCATTGTGTTGATTTTGCCATTCCACCTCAGATGCAAGGAAAAGTGCAGGCAGCTGGTCCCAAGGCACAACCTAAGGACAGCAGAGATTCGCTGAAACAGAAACAGCTAGGCAAAGATGACACCACCACTGCAAGTAGTTCTGTAGAAAGGGACATAAAGCAGAAGGTTCTCAGTGAGTCCAAGAAAGTTGTTGCAGAATCAAAGAGCGAAACTGTTCCATCCAAACAGCCCATGCAACCCTCAGTAGACTGTGATCCCAAAAATGGGAAGCCTGCACTGTGTTCCTCTGTACAGAAGGACAACACCAAAGATTCAGGAAAGAAAGATCAGAAGCAGCTCAGTGATACTAGACTTCAGACTACTGAGAGCGCGCTGTCCAACCAAGTTCCTCAGCAGCAACTTCATGCCTCAGGCTCCCCTGCTGTGAAAGAGACTGTAAACAGAAACTGTGCTGTAGATGTTCATGTAGGCATTCAAGAACATGTGAAGCCTGCTGCTGCCTGTGTGGAAAGCAGCAGTAATAAATTCAGGCCTGTCTCTGATAATAGTTCCTCTAAGTCTAAGCACTCGGATAAACAGACTTTTTCACAAAAACCATGCACTCCAACTGTAAAAGAAAAAGATACAATTATTCAGGTGTCTGCCAGTTCCCAGAAAGATGGGAAATACGCCAGTAAAAATGTGCAAGATGCTCCTTCTTTTGTTTCAGGCTTTCTGAGAAAAACGAGCAATGAACATGTTCAGGTCGAAAGGCCCCTGGGTTTGGAACATGGGTCAGTATCCACCCTTCAAATGAATAGTGTCACTCCTGAAACCAAACCCAAATCCTCTGCTGTTGGCCAGGTACCAACAGGCCCAGAGAGTTCTAAGCAAATGCAAAGGCAAGAACCAGCAGGCTTTGGGGAATCTGCTGATCAGAAGCATCTTCACCTCAGTGAAAAACAAACTATGTCTCCAAAGTTTTCCACTGTGAAAGACTGTCCCTTGCTGAGCAAAGAGGCAGAGAGAAGCCCTAGTAACCAGATGATCTCAGCAGACAAAAGACCCGAAGGAAAAATATGCACTGATGCACTTTATGTTCAACATGACAGTGGGAAAGTAGAGCCTACCCTTTGCCTCACAAACTGTGATGCCAGAGGGAAAGGAGCGGAAAAAGTAACCACAAGTAGCAAAAGCTCTCAAGATTCAAAAGGGAAAGGACAAGTTAATCAAAAACAGCCAGAGGATGCGAACAAGCAGATTGCAACAAAACATTCATCGGCTGCCACTGGGCAGAGTTCTTGTCGTGTGGCTGCAACGCCAGGAAAGCCACTGACTTGTGCAGCCAATCCCTCTGAATGCAGACAAGAAGCATCTGTTTTGTCTTCAGCGAAGAGTGATGCATCTTCAGCAAAGGTTAAGGCAGGCTCACCTGAGCTTCCTGCAGTCATCTACAAGGAGTTGAGTAAGAAAAGCACCTCTTCTGTAGGGAGTGGTAAGACAGAAATGACTAAAAGTGTTTCACTGATGACCTTGCATAGTGCAGCTGTTGCAGTAGAAGCCCACCACCCTGCTTCAAACGTTGGGGGGAAACCTGGAAATCAAGAAAGGTCTTTTTTTGTTAGCACTGTGGATGTAAAGGGAAAAGATGCCGTACAGGCTCAGCCTTCTGCTTCAAAAAAACAGAACGTAGGTAAAGATTTACCTAGGTCAGCAACCACGCCTGACCGCCCTAATGCACTTTCCAATGACAAAGACTCGGCCCGGCAGCGGCGAGGAAAGGAAGTTTTGCGGAGTAGTCCTCACAAAAAATCCTCTTGACTGTAGTACCTGGCAGATAGGACTTCAAGACTAGCTGAAAAATGTCAGTGTGTTTTGACTACCTTCAAACCAGCACTGTGTGGTGTCCTTGTGCAGCAAAGCTTTCATGTCACTGAAGCAAGGGGACAGAGGACTTTTTTCAAAATGCCTTCCCAAATGTAACCGGTAAAACTGTTACCATATAGTATTTGTACAAAAATAACTTCACAGCTGAGAACAGTTGAAGAAAAGATTTCCTCTGTAAATACCTAGTGATGTGTTTGGGGTTTGAATGTAGCATATATACTTTGCTGCTGATTGCATTGTTTACTCTCCCCTTTTTTAAGATAGTTGCTTTGCCACTTATTTGCCATAGTCAAATATGAAACCGCATTACTAAAACTCAGACCTGGCATGGACATGCAAGCATTGGTCTGACTGGAAAACAAGAATATGCCACATTTTTACTTACTAAAAATCCTAGCTATAGTTAAAAATACTAGGAAAGAATAAATATGGTGACTTATTGTGAGTTTTTACATGTATTTTTAATAATCAGATTTTGATAGTACTGTATCTGGCTAACTGCTTCACCAGATCTAACACAAGAACTAACTGCATCTCCCTGCTGCACAAAGCCTGTCTCTTAAAATAGGTATAATTAGAGCTAAGGGAGGACCACTCTGTTATCGCTACATCCCAGTAAGAGTAGTGTTTTCTGGTGAAATGGTTGTTCTCGTCTTGTCTATTGGAGTGTATTCTGTGACCTTCACCTCAGACAAGGCTGAGACTCTAAAGCACACACAGTGTGCTTAGTTTCTGCTGCAACCCTCTCTTGGATTCCTTGAGCTTTTTTAAATTCAGGCCCTTACAGTGTGAGGCACAAGTATAAGCACATGACTTGCAGTACTATATTCATCCCTGTTTTTTAATGAATTTAGAGAGTATGTATTATCATGACATACAGGTTTGCATAATTAGCTTCATGCAGCTGTAGCTTTTTTTTTTCTTTTCCTATTTTATGAATTGTGGTAAAAAGGAAAAAAAAACGGTTTCAGTATCCTATCTTCAGAAAAGTTCAGGACATCTGATACATTTTAATACACAGCTGGGGCCTTACGTTGTAGACTTAACTTGCTGTTTTTAGCAAGTGATTCTGGGTTTCACATTCATTTCTAAATGCATTGAGTAGCTCCATACATTTCATAACATAATCTTTTTATTTGTATGCAAAAAGTAAATACTGTAATTAAAAGAGAAGCATTTTTGTAACAAAGGAACCTGTTGGAGCTATTTGGTGCTAGAATGTGACTGTCTTTTTACTTTTGCTAAGCCTTATTTAAATTTCGTATACTGTGGAACATGTGGACTTTGATCATTTTAGCATGGAGGTATTCAGTTTGTTTTGAAGGATGAAAGGTAAAATTTGAAACATGTACAGGAGCACTACAAAATATCTTTACAGATGAGTGTTTTTAAATGATCGGGATCAGTAAGATGGTATTTTTGCTTATTTCTGTTATACGTACCCACACTAGGGCTAAGCCCCTACCTGTTTCATTGGGGCTTACGGATTGTCTTTCTGTCTTGAAAGCTATAAAATTGTTCATAAAAGCACAGTGTAATCTTGACTTGGAGGTTTGTGTGACAGCTGACAGTGTACAGATTTCCCTCTGGGAAAGGCTTTATTACAATGATTAGTTGAGCTCGATTACAACTAACCTGTCACGGGATGATAAAATCACAAACAAGTCCTGATTTTTTATGTGGCACTAGAACATTCATACTACCTTTCATGTGCTCACAGAGGAGCTAATGAGTGACAGAAAATACTTTTTGAGCAGTTTTGAAGAGAAATGGTCTCAACATTTACAGTTCGTCTGTGCTTTGGCAGTTATTACAAACAAATGCTAATGCACTTCAGTATCATAACATTTCTGTCTGGGAGGTATTTCCTAGTTTACAGTCTTCTGGATTTTTTTAAACTATCCTCTTGTTTCCTTTAAAGCACATCTAGCTATTTGTTTACAGCATACCTTTATGTATATTTTTGTATAGTTCCTTATCAGTTCTGACAAATAAAGTTTTTTGCATTATGGAAGTGTAACAGTGCTTAGGCTTGTGTTTATGTAGTACCTGTTTGTTGGTGTTTACCTTATCAGTGAGCTGTTAGAGATCCTCCTACCTGTGTGCTTCTTGGTCAGTCTTTATGTGATTGTAGATCTGATGTGTTCCTTTGTAGACTTCCTGCTGTAGATTTCTCAGCTTACAAAAAAAGAAAAGAAAAAAAGAAAAGAAAAAATTGTTAGGGTCTGTGCAATAAAGTGTTTGCAGTCTTATTTTCTCTAAGAAACTCCTTATGGATGGCATAATTGTTGTATATTGAACACAATTATTTATACTTATGCAGTTGCATAATATTGAAATAAAAATTCAGCATGAAGCAGTGTTGTGTCAGCTATTTCCTTTGAACTACTTTTGTTCCTGTAACTTAAGGCCCGTCTCTACCATACTGTGGAGGCGGTTACCCTTTTTGCTCAGTAGCCCTGAAGGCATATGCTGGCCAAGGATTTTGTGTGGAAAAAATGTAGTCTAGTCAAAAGAAGAAGTTGTGCCATATTCGCAGAAGATTTGTTTAGCCAAATATCTTGTCTTTGTCAGGGGCTGGAACCATTGCAGTAGGCTGTCCAGTGTGATGGACACGTACTGACTCTTCACTAGCGACTGCAGTAGGCTGTAACGTGACACATCAGTCTCTCTTCCAAAATGCATACCATCATTCGTTACAGTAGGCCAGAGTGGTTTTGAGTGCCTTCGCAAAATACCGTTCTTTTTTCATTGATTGTGTTTCCATTCCTGACCTCAAGAAATGCCTGGAGCATGTGTGTTATGTGCAACTTCTTCAGTTTTTAAATCTCCACCTTTTAACAGCAAATCTCCATTCGTTCTTTCTCACAACAGAAGATCAGAGAGATGCAGTGAACCAGACAGACAGGAGAGAGGGAGCAGAGTACCTTTGCATCTGCTGGCTGCTTGATGGATCCTTTTAGCAGGAGGAGAAACACGGCAGGATTATTGCTGCCCTGATTTACATCTTTCCACTCTTGCAGTGGAGCAGCATATATTATAATACACAGATTTTTACTGTTCTGTTGCTGGTAGCTGGTAGAAGAGCTGTACACAGCTGGTTAGCACATGCCAGGAAATGTCTGCCCTGGGGGGATTGTTATTTTTGTTCATGTTTTGCTATTGCATTGTTTTCTCTGTGTTTTGCTGCAGTTGGTTTTGTACAGGGGAAGTGTTGTAGAGTCATTTCTGCTACTGTGCTCTCTTTCTCTAAAACCAGCAGGTGAGGGGTGTCTGGAGCTCACCCCAAGCTCTCAGTCACTGGAACCCAGCAGAAGGCCTGTGCTCTGCAACATGGGTCATGGGCAGGGGCAGGGGATGAGATGAGTTAGAGAAGGGAGAGCAGGAACTAACAGCTCTGGGGGTAGGAAGGAGGTATCCAGAGTTGAGTGACTCTGGGTCCGAGTAACCGTTTGACCTGCTCTGCCCCCTCTGACTGTGGGCGGCAGCAGCATCTCCGCATAGGGAGGTGTGGAACGCCATGCACCCAGCATGGTTATCCTTAGTGTTCAGGGCCAGAGGAGAGAGGCAATCTAAGGGGTTTCTGTTGAGGAAAGAGAAGTCAGGAGGTTACCCATTTCTCATGTGACGTGGCTTGTCAACCTCGCTTCTACCACAGTAAGAAAAGAGACGCTGCACCTCACCTGGGATGGGTATCCTTTCATGGTGTGAAAGGGAAATGTACTGAATGCCCCTCCTCAGCACTAAACCCAGTTTCCAATGGCCTTTTAGGCCACATGTTCTCTTCTTTAGTTAGCAAGAATTAGCAGGGATGTCATGATCGGATTTGGAAAATACTGTACAGCTTTAAAAGAATAAATCACAGGACAGGAAGATACTAGATGGTATATGGATGTGCATCCTACAGTTCATGACTTGGGTTAGCAACAATTTTTTTTTTTCCAGTGACGGCATGTACAGCAGTGTTTGAGCACTGACAAGCTCTTTGGAAGGCATCTGCAGAGGAGGGATTTGAATAAACTGAGGGTAGGACGTGACACTAGAGGTTAGAGATCAAGCTGCAAAGAGTTGGGAGGATCAGGATGAGTGGAGAAGGTTGCAGAGATAGCGAAGTAGGACACAGTTGTCATAGAACAAGAGAGAAGAGAGTAAAGGTGTAGGTAAGGGTCTAGCACACAGAAAATGCAGGTGTGAACGAGATGCAGGAGCAGGAGGATATTTGAGAAAGCCACTGGAGAAGGTGATAGCCTGTACCTGTGGGAGATTTTCAGTTGTATTTTCAAGAGAGTGGCAGGTATGGTGCAAGTCAGTGATCGAGAAAGGCTGTCACCTGGTTCTTTCCCAGGTATAGACTGAGCTGGTAAATATGAGAAAGTTCTTAAAGATGCACCATCCATATTAGGACATTCTTTTAAGTCAGTGGGTTTAGAAATTGGCCCGCCACCAACCATCCTGTTCAGAGTAAAATCCTTTTTCAAAAACTGAATTGCATCTTATTGATAAGATCTTGCCTAAGCATAGTTAGGGGAGGAAGAACTTGGCTCAGAATTTTTTGTACAATTGAAATAAAGATAAATGCTTATTAATCTTTGGAACATAACTCATTAGCTAAAATCTGCTCGAGTTTCTTCTCTGTGTAAATACTCATATTGAATTCTGTTTTGCAGACCCATACCAGAACTTTGGTAGCATCTGTAGCCCAGAAGCCAGGATGGTCATGAGTTTCTGTCGGCTACCATTCACGTCAGGCAATTCACTTGGTCTCTTTTTGGGTTGGCTCCTCAGCTACGTGTGAAAAACAAGAGATAAAAGGCCTGACTGAGAACCTAGGACTGCATCAGATCAGAGCTTGATTGGGTAAATAAATTCTATAAAGAAAAATAAATCCAATATCACTTTATACCCTTGCTAAATAATCTCAGACTATATCTTCAGATTTCCAAAATTTTAATATATAATCTGGACATTGTGGTGTGTTATATTCATACAAAAATATTCCTTTAGAATAACCAGTTTCTATATTCAGGGCTCGTGTATCCTGAAACAGACAGTGTATGCCATTCAGCACTGTCGTTGGCAGTGTCCTGTGAATGGTGTTTTACAGACAAATGAAAAAGCCAAGATCCTGCTCTGAGCAGGTCATACTGCAAAGTAAATAAAAGTAAAGAAAATAAAAATGACAACAAATGACAATATGGTTGTTATAAAAATAACTTGTTTTGAGCAAAAGGGGTGGGACACAGGAAAGTGTCTACTTAACTCTCTGTAAATAGATCTTGAACGTATTCACTGTTTCACCTTTTGTTTGACTTTGAGTTTTAATTGACTGAACTTTGCATGCAAGTCTACCCAATGAAAATGGATATCATTTCAGAAGCTGGTAATGTTTAAATCCCACGTTCTCCTCTCCAAATGAAGACGCATTTCAGAAAGTGAGGGGAAAACTGCACATTGCACTGATACTTAAGTTGCTGGTATTTGTGGATTATATTGTCAGGTTATATATGTATATACATATATTATTACCTGATGTTTGGAGCAATTTTTAGCACCTTTCCCAAGCTATAAACTGTCATACTCCCTTTAAACTTCACTATTTGTCCATCACTTTCTTGGATCCGCAACTTTAGAAGGAAAGTAATTTGAGAAGCACGTCCATTTTGTCATGCACACACGTGGGAGCTCATGTTAGATGACTGTGAAAGGCTAATGCTGGAAAGCAAAAAGTTAAGGTGATTGGAGCTCTTAGAGCATTTGAGAACTGCCCTGCTAGGCAGTTTTCTCTTTCGTGGATTACTTTATCAGATAATGCAGTTATTGGAGTTTGCTTGTTTAACCAGTTGTGTTTGCAGAGGGAGGGGGAAAGGTGCCTTGCCTTCTAGGCTGACTTCAGGTGCTTTTCTGCCTTGCTCTCAAAGACAAGCAGAGGAGGTTTTTGGTAGTGCGCCTTGCTCAGTGACATTTCTCTCTCTCTCAGATCAGTCTTTGAGGAAGCCCATGTCTGATATAAGCTGCCCCAACCAGCTTTGATATGCTGCAGTTTTTCACTTCAAACAGGGTGTGCACTTGCAGGGTCAAGAAAAGGTTTTTGTGGAGAGCTCGTCAGTGGCAGCAGAAACAGCGAATGCCTATAAACAGGCTTGTCAGGGCAGGCAATGTCCTGCTACCCAAAATATGGAAGTGTTTATGGTCATCTGGAAAAGAAACATCAAGAAGTACTGCCTGTGCGGTGGTCCGCATGGCCTTGGGCAGCACACAGCTACAACGGCAGGAGGAGGCGATGCTGTGCGGTGAAGCAGGCTGTGGATGTGATGCAAAGGCATGTGAGAGCTGCAAGAGTCTGTATTTTGTAGTCTGAGTCCAGTAATGTTTAATATCCACTGACAGAGGGTAAAAATGGCTTCTCAAATAAGAGTTTCTTATTTGACAAGAAATATCAGCTATTCTTGTCGGTTATTTCTTAAGAACTGAGCAGAAACTTTCTAGTCCAACAGGGATCTTTAAAATCTAGGATAGTAAGTATATTATGGAGGAAATGCCTTTGGGGCAAGAGCTGAAGCTGAATTTCAAGTCCCGCATGGAAGGTGCTCAAAGAGAGCTCTGTTTCCATGCCTCACTGAGTAAATGCAACCTTCAGTTGAACACACCTGGGAGCCTTGCTGTGGGCACATCAAGGCTCCGCACAGTGTGCGCCTTTCTGTGGAGACGGGTGATGGGTTGTACCCCTAGAGAAGATTGCCTCTATACCTCGGAGTCAGCTGGTTGCTGAAGCAATAGTGCCAAAAATTGCATTATAATAACACAGGGGAGATGAGAAGGCACAGTAAGTCCTCATCAGACCTATGGCCAAATACA
Organism: Dromaius novaehollandiae; assembly: GCF_036370855.1. Taxonomy (NCBI): domain Eukaryota; kingdom Metazoa; phylum Chordata; class Aves; order Casuariiformes; family Dromaiidae; genus Dromaius; species Dromaius novaehollandiae. The sequence continues at coordinate 46,632,917 of NC_088130.1, read as the reverse complement.
TGTATTCTGTGCTGCCACTGGGTTTATTCACTTGTGGTGGCAGAAAGAGGGATTCAGGAGTTTAATAAGAGCAAATAACAGTAAGTTCATTTTGTCTTCCCTCCCTCCCAGCTGTCACATGTCCTGTTGGAGCCAAGAGCACATCCGTAATCCTTACTTTACTCCAGGAATTCACACACCAGAGGTGACACGAAATAGCTGTGAGCACCACATGCACCTCTGGGATCAGATTCCTGCTTCCTGCTATGCTTCCCCTTTGCAATCTCGGCTTTTCTTCCTGTTCTGCAGCTGGAGGAAACAGCTCCCTCTGCGCTGTCCCTCACTGACCATGCATTGAAAGACAAACACGTGTTTGGTAAAGTCTCTTAGCTGTTGGTGTCAGCTGCTTTTCACAAGTGTAGGCATCTGTAGTGCCAAGTACCCACAGATTTTTGACCAAATTTGCAAGTTTTGTGGTTAAAGCTGAAATTGTTGATAGTCTTCACTTATCATGGAGTGCTACTGAGTCTAATAAACGGACAAGGAGCAAAGCCTGCACCATAGAGGCAGATGAATGGAGAGAGGTTCGAAGAGATGGCCAAGAACTTTCCAACTTTCAAACAGATTTTCAAGAAATCAGAGAGAACCTGATGATACAGACTGTTTCTGTAAGCGCTAAAGGACTGGGTCTTATTTGACTTTGATCGTTGCTCCTGTCCTTCACAGAAATGTTTTTACTTTTTGACTGAGCAGTGTACAGTAATGCCAGCTCTTCAATAGCATTGTTTCTCACATGCTTTTCTTCTTTTTAAATGGAGAGCTGTTTCAGCTCTCAGCCTTTCCCTTTATAGGTACTTTAGCCCTAGTGGCTATGATACCAGTGCTATCATGATGTTGAACTGAGGCATCTCCATAGCAGAAGTTATTCATGTTCTAGGCTCAGGACACAATTTTAGTTTTCAAGACCTCATAAAATGAGGAATTTTTGTTTTGCTAAAATTACGGAAATGGAAAAAAGTATTACAAAAGTTAAAGGAAATACCGAGCAGGAACAAAAACAGTAGGTTGTTTTTCATCCTAATCCAATTGCTGTGCACGTTTTCTTTACGTTGTATATCTATCGTAAACTTAGATTCGCTGGTATCTTTGCCTGAAACAGCGAACGCTCCAGATGATGACAATACATGATAAAATAATCAGGACAACTGCAATGATTGCTGTAGTGCTGATCCCACAGTGGAGAGTAACAGTAGACAGCTGAGCACCAGCTAATGATTTGGGTTCAGAACATGTTGTTTCTTCAGCGTCTTCAATTTTATCCAGATTCTGCTTGTACCAAGTGATTAAGCCAATATTGGAGCAGGTGCATTCCAAAGGATTGTAACTTAAATTGATTATACTGTAGCCAGTTAGGGACACTAGCTTGTCACGTGGTATAATCTGAACCCTATTGTGGGCAAAATTGAGATAGATGCTCTTAAGATTTGAAAATGCATCTGTGCTGAACGCAATAAGCTTGTTGTGGCTCAGATCAACGTGCCTTAACTTCTTGAGGATGTGAAATGCTTGGTCATCTAATGCTGTCAATTCACAGGATGCTAAAATTAGCACCTCTAAATTGGATAGCTGTTGAAGCAGTTTGTTCTTTGGCATGATCCCTGACTCAAAGATATTCTGACTAAGGTCCAAGAGTATGAGGTTTTCCAGGCCTTGAAAGAGATGCTGAGTGCTAGTATTGACCTGGGAGGAGGACAGATTCAGGACTTGCAAGAGATGCAGATTTCGAAAAGGCCCCTGTGAAGTGCTGATGTGAAGCTGAGTGAAAGCGATGTCCAGCAGCTCCAAGTTAGTACCTTCCTTAAAGAGCACATCGTGGACATGAAGTTTGGTGTTGTAGCTCAGGTTCAGGTACCGAAGACTGCTCAAACCATTTAGTGCTTCATTGCAGCAGTCAGAGCTTTCAATGTGGCTATGGCTTAAATCTAGATGTTGAAGCTTTGCCAGTTTCTGCAAACAGCCAGAGCCCAGCTGCAGGGTCTGCGAGTTTCCTCTGACCTGGAGGTGGGTAAGGGAGGGGAAGGCAGCTGCGCTGGTGTTGCAGAGGTGCTCAAAGTTGTTCCCATTGAGAATTAGCTCTGTTAGCACCTTCATACCACTGATGCCAGGGGGCAGCGCACTGATGTGGGTGTGAGTCAGGTCCAGCTTCCGGAGCTTGGTCATACAGTGAAATGTGGCAGCATTTAGGTTTTTGAAGTGCCGTAGCGGCAGATAGAGATCCTTTACAGTGATATTACAGAGGCCTCGTAATACGCCAGGGCTTATGTAGGTCTCCTTTCTCACGTCATCAAATGTTCCCAACCAAAGCGTGTGGACTGAGGAGTTCTGCATCCCTGCCAAGATCCCGGGGATGTTGCTGCAGGCCCCAAAGTCCAAACTGTAGAAACTGGACTGGAAAGCTCCGGGTTCAATGTACAAAATGTCATTGCCTTTAAAGATGACAGTTATGTTACTGGTCTTCTGCAGAATGCTGACATCTTCCACTGTGATTGTTCCTATGTTGTTCATTTGGAAATCAAGGTATTTGAGGTTTTGAGTTGGAAAGTTGGGAGGGAGCTGCAATGAGGAGAGGTGGTTGCTGCCCAAGATGAGTGTATCCAAGTTGTCTAGGTTCGTCATGGGAATAAAGGACAGCCTGCTTATTCCTGTCTGCGTTAAGACAAGTTGCTTCAGGGACTGAGGGCCAACAAATGCTGTGTCAGACAGAAACAGGAGCAGGTTTCCAGTCAGCACAATTGTGTGCAGGTGATTGTTGTTGTGAAAGGCACCTTCATACACCCAGTTGATCTGACACCTTGAAAAAGCAATAGAAGCCAGCATCAGTAGTCTGCCTCGTCAAATGTTCCCATTACTACGTGGTAACCCAAACGGCATTTCATGCATGTAAAAACTCATGATCAACAGCCTTTGCCAGAACAAAACAATGTTTTCCTTTGCAAGGGACACTTCCCTGGGGATTGGTAAGCCCACTTTAAATACAGAGTCCTAGTGAGGAAGCTGTATTACAGCAGAGAAAACTGCCCTGAAATGATGTGTGCAAAATCCCTGTTCAGGAGACATTTGTGGAAGTCGGGCAGACATGAGTTTTTTAGTGTCAAACTTAATCAAATGAAAATCTCTTTTTCTAGAGAAAAAGACGAGCACTTATAAGGACTTGGGCCTATCTTTCCCTAGGTTTTATGAACAATATCTTTATGGAGAAGTAAGTTAAAAAGTTGCTCTAGTCATTTTGTTTGTCTTAGCAACAGCAGTATGTAGAAAATGCGTATTTCACCCACTGTCGGGCAAATGACTGTCACTGGAGGAGAAGCCTAGATATTGCCCAGTTGTACCAATCTTTAGTAAAATACCAGCGACCATCTGGAAATGCTGCTGCCAGTTTCCCTGTGCTGTTGTGGACTCTGGGAGCCTTCAGCTCTGAGCAAGGGCAGAGGGTTTGGACCAACAAGACCTCTGAAAGTGAGGATGATCTACTGTACCTTGTTAAATCCAAGGAGAGCAGACTCTTCAGCTTTGAGAAGGTTGACTTCCGAAGGGAAGGAAGCAAGTTGAAGCTGAAGTCGAGGAGTTCTGTTGTGACAGGTAGCTTTTCAGGAATTTCCGTCAGACCTAAACCTTCACAGCTATAGCTTTTATTGACTATAATCTGTGGAAAATACATAGTGAAACTCTGAGATAGCTGCTCTGAATATAAATATGAAACTAACACATTTTAAAAAGCAAATAGAACTTTGAATTATTTAAAAAGGTAGCAATCATAACTCTATGAAATCTTAACATAGGCTTGAAATGCGCAACCCTGGGACTTTATGGAGTGTTTTTGAAATGAATGCCTTGAATCTTTCTTGTACTAATCTGAAGCGTCTCATCTGTGTTTATCAAAGTTAGCATATATGAAGATTGTTTACTGTTCTGGATGAATTATTAATCTGTAAGAAAGAATCCTCACAAGGTATCTTTAAAATCTGAATATCGTGAGTTTTGTAAGAAAGCTTATTCTGAAATAAATCTGAGGAGAATCTTGCAGAGAGGAGGAAAAAAGAGCAGGCCTAGAAAGGAAAATGTTCAAATTAATAGGATTTGAATTGCTGTTGTATGCTGCAGCGAGAGAATGGTAGGAATGTTCAGCTCAAGCTAGGTAATGATAATATCTGATATAGTGAGTCTTCAAATTTTCTATGAAGACTTTTCAGTTTCAGTGAAAATAAAATGATCTATTATGTAGAAAAGTCTACTCTCTGAATACCAGAGGAATTCATTAAACATATCTGACCAGCCTTTTCCTCCAGATGATGGTTCAAAAGGTAGTTCAGTCAGTCAAAGCCTGGGACTATGGATGTCGATCCATGCATGAAAACACAGCCCAAGAACTGCCTGCTGCTGCTGTTTAAAGAAATAGAAATGCTCAAAGTAGCAAACTTTGCTGGGGGCTGTACAGCCGTGATTAGGGACTCAAGCGTACCCAGCGCAGCACAGCAAGCAAGGCTGAGGAGACTGCCTGCAGCATCCTCCCGCACCAGCTTTGCCCAGCCTCTGAAGTGCCCTTTTCCCTGCCTGCATGTTATTTGGTATGTGGGGCCAGACTGGGAGGAATGGGGTCTCTGGACAAGCTTGACAGCAGCAGTTCTGGAAATATCCTGTCAGGAAGCTCAGAGACATCTCATCTGACTCATGCATAAGTAAATGCAAGCTCTGCGCATGCACTATGCAGTTGACTAATCTGACCACAGGATTTCTTTGCCTCACCATCTCCTAGCTAAGAGAAACATTATTTAAATTACGTGCACCAGTATCACGATGTATAATTTGCAAGCTTTTGGATTATCTTGGGCAGCATGTAGGTAAAAGGGTCACCTTACAGGTGCCCACAGCACGTGAGGAGACTACTACAGCCTTTTGACCAAAATAGAGGTTATAACCATGCCTTAACGCCTAGTTCACTCCATGTTTTAATTAGATTCAAGGCTATTTTAATAGCCTGAATAAAGCAAGCACAGAGAGTGGAAAGGTCGGTGAGAAATGTGGATGACACACAACCTGATGCTGGGCTTAAAGGGGAAGCCTTCATGGTGGCTGGAGTGCTTTGCTGTGTGTGCATGTTCCAGTCATGCACTTGAGCCTGATCATCTGCAGGTGGCACGTTTTCACTGCCTCCCTGGTGCTGGGAAAACCAAGGGTGGATGCACTTCCCCTGTTTGGTCCTGGCTTGGTTATGTGAGGCTGAGAGGACTTAGAGCGTCAGAGATACTTGCAGAAGGAGAGAGATGAAGATAAAAATGATGTGTGTGCTGGGGCTGGGTGATGTCCCCATTTCTGGAAGTCCTGCCTTCTCCATATCTCCGAGAGGGTCCTTAATGAGCAGACGGCACAGCAGCCGTTCTCTGTAGGATGGAAGCACGTGGAAGCACTGTATTTCTGTTTGGGTGCAAGCGTACAGATCCCTGGGGTATGGTGCATTGTGTGCAGACCTTGCCAAACATGCAGGGCCTGGCATGTTTTAGACCAAACCAAGCCTCTGCTCTTTGGCAGGGTGGGAGACCCAGGCAGAAATGCAGGCATTAAATAGCCTCACTGGAGGAGGAAAAAGCAGTGTTGTAGCAAGTGGTCTTGGATCCAGGCTGGATACAGAGAACACTTTCTTCTCTTCCTTTTCGCACAAATCTTTCAAACGAAAGGTGCGAGGGAGCCCCGTGGCAGCCCCGCGTGGCTGGGGCTCCGCAGCCGAGCAGGCAGCAGCAGAGAAACGTTGGCAGCGGCAGGGCAGAGCCAGGAGGAAGGAAGGAAGAAAAGGACTTTTACCAAGAAAAAGCGTGTGGTGCAGGTCGGGGGAGGCGAGTGCAGCTCCTCAGCTGCCGCGCTTCCCCTGGGGGCCTTGGGGTGCCGGCAGGGCCCCGCAAGCCGGATGGGAAGTGGCCCCCCGGCCCCTGGTCCCGCGCAGCCCTGCCGCGGCGGCGGTGGGGTGCAGAGCCAGCCCTGCACCTGCTGCTCCTGGTGGCAATGCACAGGCTGGATTCCCATCGCGAAGCACCTAAATAATGTAGCGTTGGTCACTATAGAAACAGCCAAATGCAGACTTAAGAAAAGCCTGTGCTTTCAATACCGACGAGCAAAAAAGAACCTACGGAGCTGGCTGCTGTAACACGCAGTTTAGATTAGAAAAAGAAAAAAAAGTTTAGCTGTCAATATAAATGAGAACAGTGCCAGTGTTTTACCGTTCAAATAAAATAGCAAGATCAAGATCTCTGTCTGCTTACACTCCAGGGTAAAGTGGATCTTAAAGGGATGTGAGGAACGACTCCTCCCCTGTCATATCTTGTTGTACAATTTAGCGTGCTCTGGGATTTGTACATTTAATTCAGGAAAGAATTTGCTACAGGTCCCAACTGTGCTTAGAGTAGGGCTGGATTTCCACAGTGCCTCTTCCTTGAATCAAAATACTTGCCTTCTTTTTTTTTTTCTTTTTTTCTTTCTTTTTTTTTTTTTTTAATTGGGAGATAGGACTAGCCTGTAAGACTTTCTTTTCTTCCTCCTGACCCTGGAAAAACCCTGTTTTTCTCGTTCTTGCTGTTTTCATGTGATATAGCAAGTCCTAAACTGCAAATACCCATTTATGAGCAAGAGACACCATCAACTCATCCTATACAAATTCCTGTAGAGAGAGCATAGCGTAAGAGACAAAATTCTTATATCTGTTCTCTCTGTAGCTCTGATATCTGCTATAAATATCCCTTTGAGATTTTATCATCCTTTGAGCTTTCTGGAAAGTAAAAGGCCAGATGAAAAGGAAGGAGGAATGGTGCATGGCTGTGTGTGTGAGAGAGCGAGGGAAAGTGAGCGCCCGCATGAGTGACTGATTTAACCCAGCACATTTCAAGACATCCGCTTTATTTCTCTGATAAAGGTTTTCAGATCCCCTTGAGAAAAACCTCTCAGCAATTTAAAACAATGAGATGTCAGCATGCAAGCATGCCCCGAAGACTGATCCTCTACATAGACGATTCCTTTATCTCAGCAGAGACCAGTGACCATCACTCACCTCAGCGCACACCGTATCTACAGTGCGGGATGCTTCACGGCTAATGCAGACAGGCACTATGAAAACCAGAAGGTAAAAATAACCAGCCATTACAGAGTTGGGTGTATTCATTGCATGGGTGATCTTCTGATATCCTCCCTCTATCAAAAGCGAAAGAGGACAGCAAAGCTGAGACGAACAGTCTGCAAGAAAGCAGGCTTAAGAAAAAAAGTGTTTGCCAAACCTCCTAGGCTTAGTGCGAGCAAAACAGCAGTTTCGGAGTGAGAGAGGAACTTCCTTGCTTTAAATATAGTCAAATGACTGTGTGCTGAGGCTTTTCTCAGACAGAACAGATACAAAAAAAAAGGAAAGTGAGAGAAATTTTTCTTTATGCTCACGTAAAACAAAATCTCTCCCCTAAAGACAGTGGAGTTACTTCAGAGTGAAATAGGAGGTGGAGCAAAAAGAGGGAGATTAGAACGCAGCTTTCCACCGATGTGCAATTTAATGCAGTAAAAAGTCTCTTGAGTCAAGCAGTTTGGTCCTGAAGCTCACAAGAGTCTGTAAAAGAGCTAAAGTATAGGCACAAGACCTGTGACTTACTTCTCTTCTGGGTTTTTGATAAAAGACACTTTTTTGCAAAAAGGATCATTATGCTGAAAAATGTCTTTCATTAGCAACTGCAAATGCTCAGAAGTATTATCTCCGTCTGAAAATGAACTCTTTTTCCCCTGGTATTTGCATTATTGATACTGATTGGTCTTCTTAAGGGGAGCAATGTTTCTTCCTAGCTGCATGGCAGGCACTCATGCGCCTTTATTTTTTTTTCCCCAGGTGGAAAATAGGCTCGCAAGTCTATGGTAGGTCCTCTCTAGGGCTTGTGTGTGTTTTACAGGGGAGCTCTGTCCCCTCACTAATGAAGTGGAGGGGAGAGGCTGAGCCGCCTCGGCTGGCGCGGGGGTTTTCTGGGGCAGGGGCAGCGTGCTGGGGGGCTGTGCAAAGTCCAGCGAGAAAAGTGGCTAACACACAACCTGGTGCTGAGCTTAAAGGGGAGACCTTCGCGGCGGCTGGAGTGCTTTGCCGGGCCTGCACCTTCCAGCCGTGCACTTGAGCCCCCTCATCTGCAGGTGGCCAAGACGGCTCTGGCGGGGAGCCGTGCTGGCCCCGCCGAGGCTCCGGTCCCCGCGGCTGCTGACAGCACTGAGCAGCCTGGCCAGCCAGCTGCATCCTTATTTTCTTTGCTTTCTTTCATTTTTTTTAATGGCTGAGTTAAGAGGTTGGTAACTTCGATGGCAGCAGCCCTAACTGGCACTCTTTCTTCATCACCTGGTGAAGACCGGTGCGATGAAAACGCACGGGCTTGGGAAAACAAGAGGGGAAGCGAGCGGCCTCTGGACAGAAAGCGCAGCCCGCTTTCCGCCACGGGCAGTGCTGGGCAGGGGCAGCAGGGCCGCCGACGCCTGTGCGCTCGGCCGCGCTCCCCCCGGCCCCTTGCGGAGGGAGCAGTGCTGCCTGGGGTCGCTGCCTCAGCCCCTCTCGCGTGGGCGAGATGTCGGCCCCGCGGGCGCCTGGTGTCCAGCGGGCACTGCGGCCGCCCAGGGCGCGGAGAGGATGGGGCGCCTCTGCCCGGCTGCTGCGGCTGTTTGCTGCTGGGACACTTCTCTGCTGATCTTACTTGGCTTTTTTCGTGAGAGAGTGGTTCCCCACGGTCTGAGTGCCCGTGGCCGAGGGCTGGGGCCTCCCAGGCGGCTCCTGGGCCTGCCCTGCGCGTCCTGCGGGGCTCCCAGCCTTCCCTCCGCGGCCCCCTCCTGGTCCTGGCTGCCTCCGGTCACCCTTGCAACCTTGGGTCTTGCTTGTGGGAGGGTGCAAAGACCTGGAGGTAAAAATTCTCCCTTAAACCACCCATATCAGAAACCTCAATTTTAAGACAAATGTGCTGTTTTGTAAGGAATAACCTTTAAATCAGGAGGGGATATTGGCTTAAGCTAATCCTACCTGTTTCTGCTTTGCAAATATATTAGTAAAAATGTTGTGGATTTTACATAGACTTAATAGGATAGAGATAAGCCCAGAGACTTATTTTTGGGGGGGTTTTGAGGAAATGGGAAGCTTTATGATGCAAATAATGAATTCCAGAGGCTGCTTCAATTTTGGGTAATGAAGATTTCATTATGAAATTGCTATTGGATGACTGAAGTTCTACTTTTTGTTCGTGTGCACAAGCAGTTGCTGAGCTTAGAAAAAAAGACTAATAATTAGAAGCGTTTGAATTATTCAGTACATGTGCCTATCTGATTCGTTTTTCTCTTTGTGCTCATAAATGAGCAAATCAGAGGTAAGAGTTTTTCGTTGGTGTGGTTTGTATGAGGAGGCACCAGGCAGGATGGTATTTCTGCGCTGTTTGCTGCGGGTATCTGGCACGGGTTCAGTCTCCGGCCACGCAACAGCTGTGCCTATGATTGCAGCCGGGTGACAAGATGCCTTGGAGATCCCTGTGGCACCCTGGACCCATCGCAGGCCCATTCACCTTCTGCGTTAAACCGGGAGGATTCCCTTTTCTGCCTCTTTTCTACTTTTTATGCTGGTGATTGCTGTTTGTAAGTGCTGGATGAACCCTTTGTACAACACAGCCTGTGCAGCGGGGCTGCCAGGCCACGAGAGTGGCCAGGAGAGGCCTCTGGGGAATATTTATTTGTTGGGGGAATATTTATTTGTTGGTAATTTTGCTTTCTGTGCGCTTGTCTGGAAGTCTTCCCACTCAGATTTAAGAGCGTGTGAATGCCAGTGATGGGCATCGGTTGCTTGCCACCGCTAAGAGCTCGCAAGTTGGTTAATACTTCTGGAGGGCTGAGCAAATAGTTAAGGGGCCTAAGCCTTGCGTTGACCCAGGGAAGCATGAATTACCTGTTTCTCCGATGGCTGGGGAAACCAGAGGTTTAAAGACCTGTGTGGGACCATGGGTAGACACGAGCTTAGGACGCTGGAGGTGCGACTCTGCCTCTGGGCTCAGGCCTCTAGAGGGCTCTTCGTTTCTAGGGAAAGGATTATTGCTCTTATTACGGGTCCCTGTCAAACCTCGCTGAGTCGGTAACACCAAACCGTTCCCTTGGCACTAACTTCTGAATACTGCATCACAAGTGACTTTCACAAACAAGTCCCTTTCCCTTGAAGAAAAAAAAGTCCTCCAAGCAGGACTGTAAATCCCCTCCAAGTTCTCCATTTTAAAATCAGTGCTGAGCTAGATTTGAGGAACAACTGAAACTCGCAGAACAAGGGTGAGTCATCCACAGCTTGTGCCTACCTTCCCCACGCCCAGGAGCAGCGGCCGCCCTTCCCCTGCGTGAAAACTGCCACTGAGGTGGCGTTAGGCACCGCAGTGGCCACGGCGGCTGAGGGACCGGCTTGGTCGTCAGCCAGGCTGGTGTGATATGGTCCTGGGTGTCATTTTGGTGGGTGCTGTTAGCACAACACCAAGGTCGCAGGACGCCAGAGCACCCACCCATGTAGCGAAAAGCGGGTCTTGTTTTGGAGGAGAGGTCCCGGCCCATTCTGCAGCCTCCCTGCGATGCTGCTGTGGGGATTTCAAGACTTTCCTTGTCCGTTTTCTCTTTTCGTACTACAAACAAGGGATATGAAACCAAAGGGTTGCTTTAAAATCTGGACGTTAAAACCTGGGTGCAGGGTGTGCCTTGAGGTGGGGGATTTGGGCTGCGAGTGACCTGGCTGCTGCCGCGTGGTGCCCGGGAGGACGGGGCGGCCGGGCAGCAGCGGTGCCCCCGGCCCTGCTGAGCCACGCGCCGGTGTTTCCAGCAGGAATCCTGCGTGCGGTCGGCTGCCAGCGCAGGAGGTAGTACGTGCTCTGGCTGTGCTCCTCGGAAAAACCTGACAGGAGGCAGTGCAGCAGGAGTATGAACCACCTGCAGGGAACAAAAGCTACCGCAAAAACCATCAGATTACTGTTTGAGAAGAGGAGCTAGCCTGAAATGTGGTAAGCACGCCTCTGCTTCATGCTGCAACCATTTTTTTTTTTTTTTGAAGGCCTAAGCGAGGGAAGGAGATAGCAGCCACAAGACACGATACTTGGCCTGAAGGCTTTGCACGCACGTGTGAGCAGGGAGCAGAGCGTGGCCGGGGAGACTAGCGTGTTGGAGGCATCCAGGCGTGGGGGCCCCTGCGCATGGGGCGTCTGGGCTGCTCTTAGGAGGGTGCTGGGGAGCGTCGCTAGAGCGAGCACGCCGCTGGGCCGGGGCTGCGCATGGGGCTGAGTGTGGGGAGCATCACTCCCCGGGGCCCCGCGGCAGCCAGGCGCTGTTGCAGAAACAGCTAGCAGCTGACACAGGCATTGCAAGATTAAACCAAAAAGGAAGAACCCTATGGGCCGTCCCGAGGCTCCCGGAGGCTCAAAGCGAGGGGTGGGCGTCCTGCACGCCCGGCTGGGCTGCGGCCCCTCGGGCAAGGCGAGGGCAGCGAGGAAAGCTTCCCGGTGCCAGCACCACCCCACCACGGGGACCCGCGGGGTCCCAGCAGGCTCAGCTACACCAAATCGCCCACTGCAGCTTTCAGAGCCTACTTCTTCCTTTGCTTTGACATTTCTCCTTACACGTGCCGGTAGAGGACAGGGTGCAGGACTTGGCTGGGGACCCAAGTCACTGCTCTCTGTCTCTGACGTGGATGGTAAGGTTGATGCAGAAAGTGCTCTACAACCTCAGTCCACAGTATCCTTGTCCAGAGCAAATCATCTGCGTGAGTGGCAACCTGATCGCCCCTTAAAAAGGGTTGAATGTGACTAGGAATCTGACTTTTGTGTTTCACATAGAAGTATCCCGGACAAATAAAGTGAGTGCTCCTTTGGCTGTGATCTCCACAGACGGTTTGCCCTCACTCAGCTTTCATGTGGACTCAGGGTGAAGCAGCACTGCGGGTTTGCGGTGTCCTGGACTCTGTGTGCTTCGAGGGGGAAATCAATGTAATTTTTTTAGAGGACAGAATGAATAAATTTCAGCCAAGGATTGCAGTTTGCTGGGCACCTAGGAGATGCTGAACTTCCTGGCCACCAAGCCTGCATCCTGTGCTCTGTGTGTGTCAGCCAGGAAGCTGGTCTTTGCCACCATCTGGGAAATGTGAAACCATGTGAAGTCCTCCTAACGAACACAAACCGAAAATAGCCAGGACAAAGCTGCTACGTGGGAAGGAAATTGCTGACAGGAATTAGTGACTGATTCATTACTGATGTTTCCACATCCATGTTTCATCTGCAAAGCAGTGCCTCTTATGCTCTCCCTACAAATACTGCTTTTGCATAACTACAGTTCTTGTGTTACCTTCCCTGAGTATTTTGTGATTTTTTCAAAAATCTCCTTCAGAAAATATTTTGAGTATCTCAGTGCTGGAGCTTTCTTTTACTGTGTGAAACAGCCATGAGATTTTTTTTTTCTTGAGGTCAAACATATAGTCTCTGTTTTCTGCTAAGCAGGCAAAATACCCTGTATTCTCACTCCCTTATTATACTTATTGTATTTCCTTTCCTGTACTGTATATACATTAGTATACTTTTATATACTATAGTCTTATATGTTACTTATTACATCAGTCATATAAAGTCAAGATAAAATGTAGATTTCGATGATTAATGACCAAACATTCTTCTCCCCTCCTAACTACACAGATGAACTCTGACAAACCAGGAGGTGCTGGATTTTAGAATGACAAGTTCAAAATCTAGTTGCATCCTTAAGTCAGTACCAAGCAAAAAATCAGAATCAACAGCCTCAAGAGCTTTGCTTTTCCTAAGCTGGTCTCTGTTGGGTACTGCTTGAAACGGCTTCTGGGAGAAGGAGTTTCCCACCCATTGCATGGGGAGGCTGGAAAGATCCCTTGAAGTTACACTTCTGGTTTGTTTGCTTCAGCTGACTGCTGTTATTAACCTTGCAACGAGAGGAAACCAGGCAGGGATGGAGAGAAGGGCCGGCAGAGAGTGCTGGTGTGCACTCAGGCTATTTAAAGAGCTTTTGGTACAGGCTCTCTGAAATGACAAAAGAGCATCTTAAAAGGAAGTTTCGTTGCTAAGCGACATTAATAGCCATATATGGAACTACAGCAAGAGAATTTCCAATTTTGAGTAAGAAAGGCTGATAACGAGCACAGGTAGGAGCAAAGCTCCCTGGGGATGCAGCGGGGAGCCTGCACCAAGCAGCGGCTGGGCTGGGAGCGGGTTTCCAGGACCCTTTGGCGGAGGGAGCCGGGGGTCAGACCACGCAGGCGGGTCAGAGCCATCACACCGGCCCCAGGCTTTGGGGAGCACCGATGCATGGCAGGCTGCAACACTGCTGTGGGCGTGCGAGAACTGCAGCAGAGACCCGAAACCCCCGTAACGGAGGCGGTGGTGGGGAAAAGCTCAGGCTGCCCTAGCACTGTGGTGGTGCTCAGCCACACGGCTTGGAAATTGTGAATAATGTCTCTCTGCATGCTTTTGACCACTCTAACTCACTTCCCTATTTTAAAGACTTTGTTTCCTTTCTTGTCCCCCATTCAGGTTAACATCTGCTCATTTTTCAGTGATCCTCTTTGCCTGATTAGCATCCACGCAGATGCCAAGTAATATAAGTTATACTACTACCGGTATGAGTGCGTTTGAGGTGATAAGGTAATATGCATGCCGCTCCGATCAGGAGCGTGTTCAGCCCGAACTATCTTTCGCCGCAGGCAGTGATCTGCTGTTGGCTCGACACCTTCCTTTGTCCTCGCCGTGCTTCAGAAACACGTCTTGTTTTTTCTCTCGTTCCTGTCTTCCCAGCGATCCTGCTTTACTACCAAACGTGAGCTCCTGACGGCTCTGCCTTGCGGAGGAGAGAAGCAGCAGCCGCGCTGCCGCATGGTGCAGGGTTTCGCCCTCGCGCAGCGCTTGGGCAACGTGGTGGCGGTTGGATGCTGCTGATGAGCTGTTTTCTCTGGGGTTTTTTAAAGGGGAATTTCTCACTGCGCGGCCAGGGTGACTCTGTGGAAGGAGAGGAGCAGCGATGCGCGTGCGGGGCTATCCCGCGGCAGTCCTCTCCGGAGCGGTTCCCCTGCGCACCGCCCTCCGACTGTATTACTGACCCGGCACACCTGGCGTCCCGGCTCCCTCCCTTCGGCAAATATTCACTCCGAAAGTCCTGCACGCTGTCAACCCTGTCTTTAAACGTTTCTGTATACTGCATACGTGGCCCCTGTTTGCAGAGGCAGGCAGAAGGAGAACAGCTTGCCGCGTGTTTAGGCTCGATGAGTTTGTCAGATCCAGGCCAGGAAGAGCAGGGTTTACTTTTCAGCTCTCTGAGCCCAGTCTTTGGGCGAATGCCCTACCACGCTGCGGGGGTGACGAGCTGCAGGCCAGCGGGTAGGTGTTCGGAAGTGCTTTATTCAGCAGCAGTCTTCAGCAAGGCTTCGGTACTGTAAACACGTGGTGACAGAATCACCGCAGAGCTTTGCGCCCCGGGTCGGCCATGTATTAATTCTCTGAGCGTTGCTCCACCTCCACAATATCAATACCCCTCATGCTAACGCCATAAACAAGAAATACTGTTTTCTTCCTTTTTGCAACAGCTCTAGAAGGTGGTGGTGCAACACGAGAGGCGGTATCCCGGCAGTGCCTGGGAGGCTTGCAGGCTGGCGCCGGCACGCTCCCGCGCACTGGGCAGAGCTTGATGCCGCGTGGCCGTGAGGGCCTGGGAGCCCTCCCGGTGCAGCTGGTCGCTGCAGCCCAAAAGGCGGGGTTGCGGCGGGGCGCGCAGCTCGCCTGCCTCCGCGGCGGCTGGGCCCCGGCCTCCGACGGAGGTGGGCGTGAGGCTGGGCCTGGCGGTGCCGCCGGCAGTCAGCGTTTCCCCGGGCGGTGGGGCCTGTTGCCTAATCGCGCTTGCGGGCATCTGTAGCGTTTTTGCTATTGGAGTAACTGTGTTTCCCTTGCTCTAATTTAACTTGTTCCTTATTCTGTTCCCGACTGCTACGGACGATCGTCCCTTTCCCCTGCGTGACGCCCTTCTCAGCGCTCGCAGGCCGCCTAGGCAGCAGCCCGCTGTGCCGCGGGCGCCCAAATCGTAGTTTGTCGCAGCGCCGTGCCGGCTAACTGAGTGGCGCAGGTAGGAGGGGGCAGCAGTACTGTGCAGGTGATCTTTTTTGCACGTGAGTGGAAATAACTCTCTGGAAGGTGACGGTGGTGATGGGGTAAAAAATGGTAGAAAAGGAACCACCTGTGTTTCAGGTGAGATTTCTCAGTCTGTCCCATAAATTATCCTTTTAGTTTTACCACTCATCTCTTCTGCTGCCCGGCTCCTGAGCAGTGCCCACAGCAGCGTGTCACGCGCTAAAGGACCCAGTGCTGCGCGCTCGGTGCGGTGCGGTGCCGTCCCTCGGCCCGGCCGTGCCCAGCGCCGGGGCCGGGGGAGGCTCGTGCGCAGGCAGAGAGAGGGGGCAAAGGGCAGGGGCGTAACAGGCCCCACGGGCTGCCCGTCGCCAGAGGGAAATCCGTCTCTGGGGAGCCTGCTTTCACCCACGGCTGTGGCTAGCTTCTCAGTTTCCTTCTCGTGGCCCCATTTCTAGGCTGCGGTCGGCCTGGCCCTCACTGCGGGCGGCCGTGCGGGATTTCTGCCGGTGTTTCGCGGGGGTGAGCTCCAGCTCTCGCGCCGCGCGCCGAGCAGGTACGGCACGGCGAGACGCTCCAGCCCACCCGAGCACGGCACGGCGGTGCAGACCGCCCCTGAGGTCAGAGGGATGAATCACACTCTTAGCATTGCTTATTGTCTGTGCACCTTGCAAATGAGTACGGTTTCACGCAAGGGGATTGCTACATCGGTGCTCGGTGATCTATGCTAGCGGCCTGCTGATGTCTTTTGCAGTTCATGGGATTTTTGTCAGTCCTCTTAAGCCTGACAGATTTCATATTTTCCTTCTAAGTGGTAGTAACAGCGCAGTAGCATAAAAGCAAAAGGACGTGTCCTTGATGCTCAAATCCACTTCTCATCTCCTCTCTCTCCCACAACATGCATTAAATAGACTTAAAAGATAAACTATGTAACCAAAGCCAAAGGCTAAAAATTGGAGTCTGGATAAACAGGAAGATAAATTTAACTGTATATTAAGAAAGAGGGAGTAACTATTATCTTCAGATATAGCCCATGGTTTTCATGCTATGTAGTTGTTTCATATTTGTGACTGAAAGCACTGCTTCTCCGACTTGGAAGCCCTCACAAAGATGGGAACGTGTTTAAGTGCTGGAATGCAGATGTTCTCTCTGATTTACAAGCACACACAAATGGCTACACACGCTCCTGAAACAAACTGTAGAATGGGGAGGAGAAGCTAGATTATGGGGATGATTGAAAAAAAAAAAAAACGCTGAGTAAGATGGAAACATAGCTATAAATTAACTGATAAAGGCAGAGAGCTAAGGAGGGGGAAAAAGAAATATCTTTTAGAGACGGGCTGAAGTAGAGCTCTGTGTAATAGCACTTAACCACCCAGCCCCAAGCCTTTCCACAAGCTCCAAGCAGGTCCATACAGCAACTGTGCAAATATTATATGTCAAAATCAGATAAAATGTACTGTTTCCGTTGGCTTTGCACTAAGACTTTTTCATTTTATTCAAACCTGCAATTCAGAGTGAAACTCTGGGAGGCAAGGGACTAATGAAACTCCTGTGGATGGGAACCAAATGCAAAATTGGCACATGCACATGAGAGACACGTTGCCAACATTTTTCTACAGCTTTTATTCTGGTTCATTGTTGTTTGCGCTCTTTTCTGCAGCTAATGCCCGCAAGATGGGGCTATTCCAACACCGCTGCTGCACGCTTCATCGCAGCCCTTCTGCAGAGCTGCTGGGAGATGGCAACGGCACGCTACCACGCATTTTATTTCCATGACAATATTTCTAAATTGCATAGGCTTTTATGAAAAATTAGCATCCAAAAAAACCCAGCGGAGCTCGATGTGCATTTTGTCAGGTTGCATTGTCAAGCGGCTCCTTGGAAATGAAACGCCAAACCTGCTCGTGGTGGCAGCAGGTCTCTGCCGAACGCGGCGGCAGTGCTTTGCCGTGGCGGAGGGCAGCTCTGCCGCTCTGTTTTTCTGGTGCTGCCAAGGGAAACCCAGCGTGCCCCATGCCTGCACTGCACACGGAGGCGGCCACGCGTGCCAGGCCTTGCCGGACACGGGCTGTCAGCCCTCACCCCGCCGGAGGCAGCGACCTGCCTCCCTGGCACAGTCGTCTCCCCCACGTGTGGCTCTGCTTTCCTTTCTAATCTGTGAGAAGTTCCCACTTCTTCTGCGTGCCCGCCAGCACCCACCCATTCCCTCTCTGCTTTATCCCCATCCACACCACTTCCTATTAATTCTCACAGTGGAAGAAAAAGCATTTAAATGGTATTTTCCAATTATGTATGTCAAAGAACCTCTTTTGCGTGATTTGGCCTTCAATCAAGTCACATCTGTGAAGCCAAATCCCTGCTTCCCCCCTCCTTCGGGCCGACTTTCCCACCTGCACCACGTAGCATGGGAAGGCGAACAGCAACGGCTCGGGGCAGTGGCTTTTATCGTGTGAGTCTCTACAGAAATTGTTGTAATTAGGGCCAGGATAATATGCAATATTCATAGTGCTTTGAAGTAGGATAACCTGAAAACGTTTTGCTTGCTGTTTGTGTTGTGAGCTGCCTCGGGCGGCGTTGGCGTTGTCACCAGAAGTTAGTGTGTTCTGTACACGGTGTATCCGTTTGCACGAAGAAGATACTGCTTATCTGCGTGAAAAGGTGTTGCTGGCAATGTGCGTCTGCCTCCGAGCGGGCAGCGATAACGGGTGTGCAGAGCCGGTGGGGCAGAGGTTTTGCTCACGAGGAGGCAATGAGGGAATTTGTTTGGCAGCTTATTCCTCCCTGCTCCGATGACAGCAGCAAAGCTGACTGCTGCTTCCCAGGCGCACGGGGTCTTAAATTCTCACTGCTGCAGGAATTGGCTCTGTGGAAATCACAGCAATATAAATAAGGTTCAGCTATTTAGGGCAGGGCGCTGTCGTAGCCAGATCTGGTAACGCTGCACCTGTCCGAGTTCCCATGTGAAATCTTAATTTGCAAAGCCTGGATCGTAAATGTTTTCTTCAGTATGCTTTAAAAGGGTCCTCCCCTCCCCTCCTCCCGTGCACCCCCCTCTCCCCAGCACCCCAGTGCTTTATAACAGAGGATATAACAGAGGAAACTTCGGAGGAAGTACGCAAACCTCCTGTGAGGTATAGCTCTCAAACAGGGTGTCATCCTCTTTCCAGGAACTACTGGGGCTCGAGCAAAGTCTCTGACATGCTGTAGGCACATGGGCACTTAGCAAGCACCATGGTCTCTTCAAGACAGGCACAGTGACAGTGTCACTGTAATTTCAATATATTTACTCTTAAGACCATCCCACAGCAGCTGAAGAATGCAACCAGGAGGGTCTAAGGAGCAGGCAGAAGTCAGGTCGCTCTGCTGCTGGGATGCACATTGCTGTGGTTGCCCTCCTGTCAGCTGAAATTTGTTAATCTTTCTTCCCCTCTCAAGCCTACCAAAGTGACTTTCTTTGATGTAATGCTCCTTGGGCTGATGCTTTGCTCCTGTCCCATTTGTTCTTTTGTGGACAGTAATAGAGAAGCTAATACAGATTCTCTAAACGTAGTCTCAAAGGCCTAATTTTCATAAATACGTGGGCATAATTGTGCACGCCTAGCACGTAGCTACCGTGCACCTCGTCTGTGTTTGCAGTTGCCATACTTGCCTATCTGGATCCGCTTCACATGTGAAAGTGGTGCATTGATTTGCCATTTGCATGTTCAAATATAAACGTGCATTTCAAACCATCCCCGAAAACCTGAAATGCACAACTGTGCGTGTGTGTTTGGGGGTGTAAATGGGTACGGTTTCTTGGGGAGAGAAAAGCGTCTGTAACTACTTACGGACTTCACTGCTGTGTAAATTCCCTCAGATTAATTGGTCCAGGTCCCAAAGTGTCTGACTTAATCTGCCTCTGGGAGAGCTGCCCAGTTGGAGGGAGGGACCAAACCGATTGCTCCGTGTGGGAGTGCGATGCAGGGAATGCTGCTTCCAGGAGGAAGGGATGAGTGAAAAACCGGTAAGCCAAACTGGATGATTCCCCCCGCGTGCAGGTCGCTGCCCCGGGCAGGTGGCCGAGGCAGAGCGAAGGCGAGCGGGGCTCCCTGCGAGCCCGCGGCCCTGGCAGGCGCCGAAGCAGCCCGGCGAGGGGCCCCGGCTCGCGGCCACGAAGCACGGGGAGCAGTCGACGCTTCTCTGCTGTAATTCTCTGCCAGGAAGATGAGGCCTGTGATAGCTATTGATAAACACCAGCGCTGTGGATATTTATTCCTTTCATATTAGAAGACAAAAAACAATAAAAGGAGCTAATAAACTACAATATAAATATTACTGTTTGAAAGGCCTGGGCTACGAATTACTTGAGATTTCCATGAGCTTCACGTAGTAGAGATGTGGGCGCTTTAGGCTGGTGATTATTCAAGACATGAGGTGTGATTGGATTTTTAGGATTTGGAAGCTTGTGAAGTGGGTGTTTAATTTCTGTTCAATTTTAACCCATTCTTTGTAAGTTTTAAAACTGCAAACCACTGTGCCCTTGGTCCAAGGCATATGACATGCTTTGCTAATTTTTTCCCACCTCTGCTCAGACTAACCACTTTCTTCAGGCATTACTAATGCCACAAAAAAAGTGTTTTTTTTTTTTTGTTTTTTTTTTATTAGTTCACACTAGTGTGTGTGTGCATACACATGGGCAGGCATATCTGTTTCATAACAGGTTTTTGTGCTTGTGACTCAGAGCTGAACTATGAAACCATAACACATGGTTGACATCTGGAATTCACTCCGAACTTTTTGTCATTCAAATATGGGTAGCCATGGATTGCTACTTTCCTTTCCTCTAAAATGTAACCAGATTTTCTGTATTCTCAGCACATAAAAACAGAGGTAGAAGATTTTGCTGAGCCTGTTGGTGCCACTTGATCAATACATAAAGCGTATATTTGTCCAAGTCTGCTTAAAAAAACACATGCTCAAAGAGACAGATCTCTCTAAACAAAAATTCTGTTCTGTCTGTCTTCAAATATAAAACAATTGCTTACCATGAGAATATTAAGAAAATTGCATATTTTCACTCAGTAAGAGTCTGTGCTTGTTCAGAACAGAGGTATCACCTGTTGGTTAGTAAATTGGGATAGGTATTGCAGACAGATTGTTTTGGTGTTTGAATCTAATTAATTACATTAATTCCTTCAGACAAAGGTCTCTCATCTGGCTGGTTTTAAAGCAAGATTAAAGTATGCTAGCACTTGCTGTGATGTGGAACAGTTTGTCTTACCTGTGTTTCACACGGGGCTATTGGAGTGCCTTCTCTAGTCTCAGTGCTTGTTGCTGTAGACTGGTAAGCTCCTATGGACTAAAAATTTTGCATTCTCCTTGAAAATATTATGAGGATGCCAACCAGAATGTTGTAATTAAGGATGTGCTAAATCTTACATTGATACCAAGGATTTAATGAAAAGTGCCATCTATCTGATACTGCTGTGAGTCAAGCAAAAGGGATGGACTGGGGGAACTGATTCTGGCTCTGATTCAGAGAAACATCTTAAGCATATTTTTCAATCTGACTCTAATCAAGAAATCACATAAGCACATTCTTAACTTTAGGGACAATCTAATTTTCCACAGACTTCAGGAAAGGATGTTTCCCTGATTCAGAGCTGCTTCATGAAGAAAGAAGGTGCCATTTGAGGCTTACGTCAACCCCTCTCTCTGAGTGTAAGTTTACCGTGTCTATAAGGCAACCTTCTTTGCTCGATCTGGGCTGTAAAAGAGGGTTGACTTTACCACATCAGAAAAAGAAGGTGATCAAGAGGGTTTCTGAAAAACAGAGATGTGAAAGTTTGTGCCAGAGGCTTTTCAATCTTTGGCTTCAGAGTAAAAAGTTGCAGTGGTGGTGCAATGCTGAGATACCTTTGACTGTTGTAGTGGTCAACCAAATGTCATTAAATGCAGGGTTTTTAATGTGGTTCAGCAGTAAGGACTTCACATGCAGTGTATGGTCTATGGTGCAATCGGCCACATGTAGGTAACTCTGGCGATCACTTGACTATATGGCTGACCTGTTAGCTTTTCAGCTTTTCACGTTTTTTGAAAACTTTTTGAAGCAATTGTGTTTCAGACCCAAATGCTTGGTCCATCGTGGCTGTTTTGTCCAAAATAGCTTGGTAAAAGCTCTGTAAGTGCCTCAGACAATGATCTGGACTCTGACTGTTACTGCTATTTAATAATCACACTGTGCTAAAAGTATATGATCATGACAGACTCTGAGGCTAAAACACATGGTGGTTGGAATAGTTTGAGGAGGTGGCTTAACTGGATGTGGTCTGAGGGTAGACTACGAACCAACCAAAATGCGTGTGTGCACCCTGTGAGCTGGGTCAGGGCTGAGCAGCCCCTGTCTCGTTCCCTAATCCTGGCTGCAAGGGGATGTCTGCCCCTGCTCAAGGGCAGCCTCACGAGCAGGGCTAGCAGCAGCTGCGGGGGCCTGGTCTCCCTTTTGTTGCTTCTCTTTGCAGTGAAAACCCATCCACAGGGATTTGCATGGGCTGGAGATGCCGGCGTGCCTGCAGGTGTTTTGTGCAATGTGATCGGCACAAAATTACGCTGTCTCAGATGATTTGTGCTCCAAGCTGGGGCAAACAGAGCAGATTCCTGCCTGGGGTCCTGCATGTGCAGCCCGGCTACTTACGGCAGCACTTCACCGCCTTCGGGAGACAGCAGGACCACGTTGCTCTGCTCGCCGGTCAAGGTTAAAGTGGAGTCCTTAAAATTCATACGGACTGGGAGGTGGCGTCAGAAAGCCCCCGGCCCTGCAAGTGGGCCTGAGCTGTGCAATCGTATATCAGGGTTTTTTTCTCTAGTGTATATGGGATCTCCCTGATATAAACGCTAATTTGACTGTGGTGGCTATGGCCTGACTTTTGCGACCGCTGCGCCCCAGGGCGAAAGCACAGCTCCATCCGTCCGCCCCCACAGCGGGCTGCGCGTGGTTGTGTTTAGCTGCTGGCAGCGTTGCTAATTGATTGTATGGCTACATAAAAGTGCTGTGCTATAAACAGCAATTAAAACTATGCTGTCAAACTGTCAAAATCAATCTCAATTTTGGATATGTCCAGACATGCTACTTTTTTTTCTCTTTATAAGGATTAAAGCTTATTATTATGGTTATCTGGTTCTTCTGATTGCAAGACTCTACGTTCAGTGGCTTTGTAGCTTTTGATAAGCATGAGCCCTTGAGTTGAGCATTTCCTTGCCAGTTCTCTGTGTCAGGCTGATTTTTCTGGGAAACTTCAACCAAAGTGGTTTGGCCTTTTCTGAGTACAAATTTTGGACTGCATGGAAATTTTGGACTGCAGGCCAGAGCTTCCTGCAGACATGCAAGCAGGGTGGAGGAGGTATCTGCCAACTTTGGGTGGGAGAACTGGGGCCTCAGCAATCCTCTGCCATCAGCAGAAGAAATCTGTGGATGCTGCTGGTGCTTTAGAGGCTGGTCCCTACAGAGTCTCAAACTTTGGCTCAGTTTTTGCAAAAGGAAGGTCACCACCTCTCACATCTCCTTACCCCTTGCCCATCTCCCAGGGCCATGGTGAAAATTATGTTACATTTCTGAAGCAGTTGTGTGATGTAGTGGCACAGGAGAAAAACAGGCAGAAATTAATAAGGTAGGCTGTGGAGCTGTGTTTTGAGGATTATAGAAAATAAGCCTGTTAAACATTAAGGAGGAAACAGAATGCTCAGTCCTGGGTCCTCACTCACCCTGAGTACTTAATGACATGTTTTCTGTGAGAAAAAAAAGAAAAGGTATGATCATGTTAATTAAAGGCTATGCCAGAATGTATACGTACCAGGGGGGATAATTGAAGGATACTGAATGTCTGCCAATTTGATGTTACCTAACTAGCTTGATTTTCAACTATACTACTATTCCTGTATTTATTTATTTTGGGGATGTCACAAGAAAGAAAAATATTTTAGTAAAATAGCAAACTGAGCAGAGTAAATTACACTGGTAAGGTTTCTTGTTACTTTATGCCTGATGGAGACAATGAAATGATATAGTAAACAGAGCAGAGAAGCAATGGTGTGCGTATCACACGTAAAAAGACACTGTAACAACAGTGATCTGTCTGCCATAGTAATGAAGTCAAATGTTTGGAATAACACAATCTCACAGCAAGAAATGATACTGGAGCTGTGCTGAGCTGAATCTCTATATTAGACAGTAGTGACTTATCCACATGCAACTACAGAAAAGGTTAAATCTTAATTTTATTAGAAGATGACTCACAGCAAACAGGATCACTTCACGGCTTTTCTAAATTCTTAGCTTTTCTTGTCTTTATTGGTGACCCCAGTGTGAGTTATTTGTTAGCACCTGTTGCTCTGCGCAGCTCTTTGGATGCCCTGCAGTACCGTGCTCACCAGTCCCCAGTCCTCGCCTCCCCTCCAGGCTCCAGCCCTTTTTCTGCTGCTATGTTGTCTACTGCGATATCCAAAAACGTCTCTCTCTTTAATGTATTCAATTTCTCTGTATCCGCCTATGGTAGAAAGACATCTGCCCCCTTTTGCAGCTGAGGAACTCTGGCACAAGGGTATGTTGCTTGCCCAAGAAAATAGGATTGGATTTTGTATCCCTGTTTCTCCAAGTGCCTCAGACCCCTGGCTCCTTATCTGCTCTCCTTCACGTGGCTTCTCCACACTTTCCCTGGTTTAGTAGCTGGGCAGCCTAAAAGACTCATTTTGCCATGCTGCCTGTAAATTCCTCCATGCTGTTTTCAGGCTTTCCTTTCTGAAGCAGCTCAAAAGCTTTGTCCTTTTACGAGTAGCTTCCACGCAGAATTACTTCTGCTGGGACACCTCCGAGGAAAGAAAAATATGATTAAAAGTAGGAAAACCAAACCACACACACAACTTAATTAACCTTGGACCTCTTGGAAGATCAACTGATTTTTAAGACTATTTGTAACCATCACATTGTGCAAGGGCAGGTGTGCAGCATTACTTGATCTTATCTTCGGTACCCTGGTCTCCTTTGATCTCCATCTGACTTTCCCGCATTTGTTTATCTGCC
Source organism: Dromaius novaehollandiae (assembly GCF_036370855.1). Taxonomy (NCBI): domain Eukaryota; kingdom Metazoa; phylum Chordata; class Aves; order Casuariiformes; family Dromaiidae; genus Dromaius; species Dromaius novaehollandiae. The sequence continues at coordinate 46,608,695 of NC_088130.1, read as the reverse complement.
TTCATGCCTTACTTCAAAGTAGACTGCAAAGCCTTTGGGGCAAGGGCTGATGGTGCGGTGGTGAACGAGAAGGAAAGATGGGCTCCCTTGTCTGCTGGTCCAGCCTTGACTGGAAAAGGGGTGAGTGTGGAGCTACTGACAGTAAGGATGATGGGTAAGAGCACCCTTGGAGTGGGTTGATTCACCCTTGGCCTTGCCAGGGGCAGAGATCATGTTTGCTTGAGCAGCTTTTGTGGATGCAGCCCTGCTTCCCAGGGGAGGGAGTCAATGCTTCTGCCAGGCGTGTGACAGCCAGGGGTGAGCCTGGCCTTTGCTGTGACCTGTTACTGACCACAAACCTCTGCCGGGGAGATGAAAGGATCCGCTATTACGACAACAGAAATCATAGAAATGTCAGATGTTTTTAACTTTAGCTTTCATATTGTGTTCACTCCAAGGGGAAGTTCGCAAAGAGTTTCAATTATTCTCTGTGGAGGCATTGATCTTCAAGACAGTCTTGAACACAGTTATTGTCAAATTTTACGCAGACAAAAAGAACAGTATGAGGAAAAGCCAGAGATAAGACAGCCAGTGGGGAAATATCAGAAGATTACCCTAGAAATGTGCATTGATCTTTTTAATGCTTTTAATTGTGTTTAATGCTTGAGGGAATAAACTGTACAAAGCAGCTATTGTAATACTGAATTAGGGAGGAATGGTTATGGCCCTGTTGGAGCACTGTAGGAGAACTAGGCCCTGATACCTGGCACAACGAAAGACTCAAGCTGGACCAGAAATGCCACATTCAATGCACATATCAAACAATAGAGCACTAGTAGGTTTCTTTTCCCTAAAGACTCATCTCCAGATTTTATTACAGTGATCGGGGGATGTCTTACCTCTTATTGACCTTTTACTTTCCTCTTTCCTTTTTTTTTTTTTTTTTTTTTTTGGTCTCTGTCACTTGCCATAAGAAAGAACTGTGCAGGTACTTTAGCACTTGACTTCCTAAAAATATTAAAATGAAATGTACTGAACCTCCAATCAGGAAAAGGAAATTAAAGTAGTGACCAGCAATCCTTTGTAATGTGAACTTTCTTTATTTGGATTGCTAAGTTCCCTGGGCGTGGTTCTTTGCAACTCTCTCCAGTTATGCATGATGGCTTACGTTTGAGAAAATCTCATCTCTTATTAGTGAAATCTTTATTTCTAACTCTCTCACTGTAAATAGTTATGAAAGCCAGGGTTGGGGGTTGTAACCTGAGGAGAATGCATCAGAAATAAACCTGCACTAGTCAACAGGGAGTCTGGAAAACTGTAGAGTCAAAATAGAAGACTATTGTGAGAGGTTTGGCTGAGGCTGGTTTTTGTCCGTTACTACTCAACATTTTCATAACGTATCTAGAAGCTAGATTATTAAATTTGTAGATAACACCAAGGTGGGAGGACTGTGAGCACATGTCAGGATGATATTTGAATTCTAAAGATTCTCAATGAGTTAAAGATTTGGGCTGGTAAAGGATGGCATAATTCAGTAAAGACACGTCCAAGATTTTGCACTTCCGCAGAAACAACCAGATGAACAGGCACACGTGGGGAAGGGCGAAGTGGGCAGGAGTTCTGCAGGGAGGCATCAGGGGAAGTTCTGGCTGAACATGAGGCAACATGAGCCTCCTCTTGCAGGACAGAGAGAGAGAAAAAAAAAAGCCTTAGGGGTAGCAGTATGACATGTAGGAGGCATGTGATGAGCTTGTCCCTGGAAAGGCCAGCTTGAGGACTGCATCCATGGCAGGGAAGCTGGGCCTCAGTTGGAAAGAGTCCAGGAAGGAGCAGTTAGAGTCATCAGTGATGCAGCAAATAACATCTGGCGGTGAAAGCCTGGAAGAATGAAGGCTTTTCAGTCTATAGAAAGGGAGAGTGAGGAGGAAGACAGAAATGGTTTGGTGCTGCAACATTGTGCAGAGAGTAAGGTTACGGCTGTTTACGAACAGCAGTGAGGAAGTTTCTGGTTTGAAACTGGGGAACACTTTCCAATGGTCATGACGTGAAGCATAGGAACTGGATGCCTGTCTTTAAGAACAATTTGGAGAAATGTCTCTCAGTAATGACACTGGAACAGCTGATTCTACTTTGTGACAATGGGAGGAACTATGTAGCCTTCCAAATCCCTTTGAGTGATATACTTCTATGATTTGACAACCTAAATATTTCAAAGCATTTTGCTCTGAGCAAACTAAAAGAGAAGATAACTTGACTTCAGATTTGTCTTGCTTGGTATGCTTAATGTCACATGGCATGTCTTTGCTTTGCACAGCAGAACTTCTCTCAGTTCATTTTCAGGAATGCTTCTGCAAAGTAAAAATAAAAAAGAGAAGCTTGCTTACTGGGGAAGAGTTTCTTCTGCAATTAATTGTGGCTGGAATCTGACCTGTGGTGAATATGTGCAAGCTTAGAACCTCACCACTTTTAATATGACTTTGTCATGAGCTCTGAACATTGCTGAGCCCTGTTGGCTCTTATTTTTGTGTGTCTGTTGACCAGATATTAACTGTAGTATGTAGTCTGGCAAAATAAAGGTAACTATCAAATACAACTTATTGGGAACTTGATTTGAGCTACAGCTTGGTTTCACAATTAAATTTCTGTGAGTCTGTTTTGTGGTAACATATGAAACTGACTCCTAAAGGGGAAACAAAAAGCTAAGAATAGTATTAGTAAGAATGTGGGTTTGGTGGTTTTTCTTAGTAGAGAGGCAGATGAGCAAGACATAGCCTGTAAAAGGAAAGAAAAGGGGAGGGGGGCATGGAGGAGAGGGGGCTAGATAATGAGTTTTGAAAATTCCAGGTAGGAGCTAGTAGTGGTTTGTGCATGTGAAGAGATAGCCTGGATTTGCTAGTTCTTAATTACCAAAGACAACTTTGTACTTCAGGTGAAGCACAGCTTACCTTCTGGGATCTTTTTTTTTTTTTTTTTTTTTTTTTTTTTTTTTTGAGCTGCTTGTCTTATATATATACCAGAGTGAAATTTTAAGCAGTTATCTAGGACTGAGTCAAATGCATTAAATAAACATGCTGTTCTGAAATATGATGCTTCCAGCCTTAGTTCAGTTCCTCTGGAGTTTCTTACCAAAGAACTTCCAAGATGTATTTTGAGGGACAAGGAAAGTTCACCTGGAAGGAGAAATTTCAACCATTTCCATTAAATGGAAGTTAGATTGAAGAGTTTATGAAATCAGATAGATTTTCCTGGAATTTCACTTTCACAAAAAAAGGGGAAATGGTAGAGGATTTTGCCGTTTTTGTAGTGAGATATTTTAATTATTTTTAAATGTTCTAAACAAGCTTCCCCCCCCCCCCCAACTGAACACTGAATATTTCAGTAAAATAAAAAAGAGTCAGGATAATAGTGAGATGTTTTGATTTTGTTGATTCCAAAATGTCTGGATGACTGGCAGCCAAATGTTATTGCAGAAACCACCTTTTTCAAGTGGAAGCTTGAGGGGTTTGCTCCAGTCTGGATGGAAGAGAGGCAGGTCTTGCACAGCTCTGCTTGGAAGCCTCCTCACTTCACTTACTTTTTTTCCTATAGCGAAGGTCAAAGGCAAGAATGAAAGTCATCCTATCAGGCCAGATTTTGTACCACAAAGGGAGGTGATCCCGATCCTGAAAATCTCCCCAAAGCCTCTGCCAGCTAGCTCCATCCAAAGAGGGAGGCTCCAGCTCTGGCTGCGCTCTCCTGCCTGTTTGTCCGGTGCTGCCCTGGGACATGCCCATAGCCTGCAGTGGCCAACGGAGGACTAACAGAGGTCTTTAAAATGTCCCATTAGACACAACAGGCATCTACACTGTAAAATGTCTGCTCCTGAGGCAGTTGAGCCTGTGCAATATATTCACTCTCCTGTGTGCAGAAAATGCAGAAAGGCTGCTCGCACTTTCTGCTGAGGATGTTGCTCTGCATGTTGCTCTGCTCAAAGAGCACTTCCCCAGAGAAGTGATGGGATTAGTGCGGGCTGCCAAACCTGAAAGAAACAGTCATATTACTGAACAGGATTAGTTGACGGTTGTGGTGTGTCATTTCCACTTCTTCCTCATCTCTGCTGAGTTGTTCATTTGCAACCACAAGCTCCTCCCCAATAAGAATTTACAACAAAGATGGTAAAAGAAAGCACAGTTCTGTTGTTTAACCAGTTACATGGCATCTGCTCCAGCCCATAGATTACCATCAGTGAGGAGCTGTGCAGAGCCGATACAGTTACTGTTTCATCGTGTCACTCATTTGCAATAAGTGCATTTGAATTCTGGAAGACAATGATCTATTCTTCTACACCACTATCCTTGTTTAGTTGTGGATTGCAGCTTCCATTCACTGGCAAATAATTACTGAAGATGTTAAACAAGACAAAGCAAATAACGTCCCCTATTTGCTCCTAAGCACTGAGGCCAAATTTAGGACATGCCTTCATGTTATATCTGTTGTGTTCCACTAATCTTGTAATCCTATCAATCAAGTAATTGTAGTTGTCTGACCAATTATTTCTTCATAAGCCTGTGCTGCCTTTCGTCCGTGTCTGTGTTACTGGCTAAAAGTTGAATGTTGTTAATGTCTTTGCATGTGTTCCATTCCAGACAAACCAGATTTCCCCAGAGGTCCCAGGCTATCTGCATCTTTCCAGATCAATCTTCCAGCCTTGCTTCTGGGAAGGTTAGCAGCTTTGGAAGTCAAGAGGCAGCTTCTGGTATGCGTCCAACCCTATCCGAACCGGCTATGTACTGTAAGTATGTCAGGTTATTCTCCAGGAGAAAGAAAAAGGAGGAAGTGGAGCACACCTAAAGACTGCAGTCTGGTTATATAGAGGTGTAGGAAGAAGAGATTGCTAATTGCAAGCTGGATCTGTCGATTCCCTTCATAGCAACACTTCCACCCTGTTTTTCCAGGTATTCGAACACCCGCAGAGTTTGCATTCACTGTGGTGTGGACAGCAACCCTCTGGCTGACTCATCACTGCAGGCAAGGACCAAGGTTGCTCTCTGTGGCAGCTAGAGCCGGTTGAGGGTTTACTGTTTGCTTTAGTGAGATCTTTTTCTTGAAAGAAAAAAGAAAGTGGGGAAACTCTCTCTTGCCCAAAGAATGCTTGTTAGAAGCTCTTCAGCTTCACAGAAAGAGGCTAAGCAAGATGATGGCTGTATCTATTCTGCAATGTGCTCTATAATCTCGATGCTTGCTGCAAGGCACCCTGAAACACAGATCCCTCAACCGTTCACAGTGGCTCCATGGCTTTTTGTCTGCATGTTGGGGTTTCCTTCAAGCCTGGAGCTGGGTATGCTCATATCTTGTTGGACTTGGGCTTGGTGCAAGCACACCCATCTTGCAGCACAGATAAGACAGAGATCAGAGTGCTCACTCAAGACGTGGGAGATCTGGATTTCAGACCCTTTTCTGAATTAAGGAGAGACAAGACTTAAACTTGAGTCTCTTGCCTTTCTTGTCATTATTTTAAATCAAGCATCAGACTGCAGTATTCTGTGGTGTGAGCACCTACCTTTTTCTCTCAGAAATGTTGTAGGTCTAGTTTTCATTCTGACAGGAGTTGAAGATTTTTGACATTTTAATGGAATAAGATCTTTTCCTGGCCACACCAAAGGAGATTGTTCATAGTGAGGCTTTGTCAATCAGCTCTGTGGTGAGAGAGGGCCAAATAAAGAGAAATCCTGCTCCATATCTGTGACAGTCCAGTTCTCTTTCCTCTACAAGTAGAGATGATATGGTCAGGGAAGAGAGTCCATTGCTAATGAGAAAAAGGATAATTTTGTGTAGCTTCTGCTTTCTAAAATACATTTTTTTTCCTTTTTCTGGGTTTCATATTATCTCTCTTCTGTAGTGCCTAAGGAGCTGACCCTCTGTTTAGTAAACCCAGAAGATACAGGACATATAACTGTGGACTGCCCTTTTGGAACGGACCCAGATGGCTTGCAGTCCACTCTAAAGCTGTGTTCTCTGAGACATCAGTGAGCATGCAGCCACTGGATAGTGATAAAGACAGACAAGGTCATAGCTTATATTTGCTTACATAGAAAACATTATCAAGTGATCAAGTCATAATTCACATATAAAAATATATTTAAAAAAAAACCTTGGTCAACATTTTCTCTCTTGATTTTTCTCTTCACTTCTTCCCACTGTTGGATTACTGAAGTGAAGTTGATATGGCTCCTTTTTGTCAGCTTATATATTTGCTGAGGCTCACCTGATGAGGAACCTGGATCTTGGTTAGAAGTGATAGCCATTGCAGAAGTAAAACCTTGACAATAGCAATTCTGGGAAAGGAATATGAAAGGCCTGAGTAATGAAAGCTAGAACAGACCTTTGTTCCAGTTGTCAAGTTAAAAAAAAAAAAAAAAAAAAAAAGCAAAAAAAGCAAAAAAAAAAGCTTTTTTTTTTTTTTGCCTCCAGTGAAATGGAAAGTAAAAAAGTAAAGTAAGGAAAATTTTATTTTAGCTCTATCATATGTGTTAGTTTTGTCTCAAATGAAATATTCTATTTTTTAAGCTTTGAAAGCATTGAAACAGTTTATTTAAAAGTTCTTTCCCACCTTCATTTGGGTAACACTATTTGACCTGAATTATGAACAGTTGATTTTTGGTCATCGCTGAAACTGTGTATTTTGCTGAAGTTCTATTCATAACCACCCCTCACTCCCATCAGCTTTGTGGCTATGGTCTCTGAAAAAAAGAAGGACAGAAACAAAAAAGCAATTATACTGCCTACGGCAACAGTGGTTGTAATTATTTATAATGTTGTTGAGGTTCCTTTGTAGAAATGATATAAAGAGATACAGAATTTTCTTTGAGTCGAATGAGGCCTTGGTGCTGCTGTCATCCCGCTTCGCTATGCCGGGGAGGGCTTGTGTTCCTCACTCCTTGGCAATGCCTCAGGTGCTTCTACAGCAAACTTTTTGGCTGCTCCAGCAGCTTTTACAATGCAGATCCTCTGGGTATAAGATGATAGCCAGAAACTGGGGTAGAACAGCAGGATTCCCTGTATGCTTCAGTGAAGATGGTCCAATATAATTTAAAGTGGAAAAATGCAATGGTACAGAGGACTGGGTTAAACAATTGCAAAACGAGCCATGCTTTAAATGGAAACAGCCGGCATGACACTGAAAGGAAAATGATCTGGCAGATGTAGTATATCTAAACTTTAAACCATAAGCCAAAGTCTGGCAATAATTAGGAAAGCACACAGGACACGGAGTGGCTCCTGGAGCGGGACTCTCCATGCTCCCTCCGGCAAGGCACCGGGGCGGGCAGGGCAGGCGGCACCACGTGCCTGCCCGGCTGTGTCCTGCCTATCTGTCAGCCGGGCGCTGCCCGAGCCCGGGCGCCCTCAGCACGCCCGGCTCCCCGCCTCAGCGCTCGTGCACACACCTGAGCCTTGGGACACCCTTTGGATCTGCACTCCCTGCTCAGTAATCTGAGCGCTTAGCTATAGTTTGCTGTTTTGCAGCTAGCTGGTAGTATTGGTTACAAATTCGGATTAGCAATCTGTGGTATGGTGGTGGTAATAAGAAAACTAGCTTTCAGAGGCCTGCATTTTCTATCGTTGCCTTCCTAATGCGTGATGCACCTTGTAGATGGTGCTGTGTAGTGGTGAAGGGAATTCTCCTCTTGGTGCCTCCGGTGCCAATCCAGGCTCAGGCTACTTCTTTCGAAACAACGATGGATAGGGTTTAGTGCATCCAGAGCAAGAAAGTAAAATTCTGTGGCAAAAAACCCACTGCACTGGATCTGCACCAAACACTGAAACTAGGAGACGTATATAGTGTGTCGCCTTTGTGACAGTGACTCAGTTCAGGTTGTGACCATGGCTGGATCCACGAGGAACTTGCTGAAAATGGGAGAGAAAAGAGGCAAAATCACAAGTATCCTGTTGATTTCCATGTCAGAAGAAACACTAAAATGTTGTTGGCAGATCCCGGGCTCCTACTGCCTGCTGGAATGCCTACCTTCCGGGAGCATTCCCTGCTAAAATACCTCCCACCTCAGTGACCCTAAAAGGCAGAACAGTTAGAAACTGAGCTGGACGCTAGTGAAAAGCTTGGTGCAGTTGTGTTGCCTCCTAAGTATGCTTTGTAGCTCCATTGCCTTGCCTGTGATGTGAACACCTCCTTGTTGTGCTGGAATGAGCATCTCCTCTCCGTTTTTGAGCTCTGCAAAAAAGAACACATCCCCCTCCTGTGACGATTTTGGTGACCAGCAAAAGCAACACAGCCTATTTCTTTCTCTCCCAGGCAATCGCTTAGTGGATTAATGGCAAATCACCAGGTAGCAATGCCATGGTGTTGGTGCTGTGTTGTCAGAAAAATTCTCTTTGCCTATGAAAGTGCTTCCTGAAGACTAACTTCAGCTGGCCAGAGCTCTGATTGCTGAAGGCAAGACTGTAGCAAAGCCTGCACTCCAGTCTTTCCTTGAGTTGTGCATTGAGCAGGAGGATAGTTGTATCTGCTGCAATGCTTCAGACACCGACCTTCTTCCTGGGCTGAATCTGAAGTGGAAACGGCTGATCTGAGCATCACAGCTGGTAACATCCCAGGAAGGACGAAGGATAAAAGATGCACAGTGAGATCATTTGGTGTCATTCAGTTTTCTAGGAAAGCCCTGTGACTTGTTTTAGAGATGATTGGTAGTTTCATTTTCTGTTGGATTAGCTCCAGACACGTCATTTTTAAAAACGGCAAAATTACGTCTCATGATCTAACAGAGAAAGATGATTTTTAATGTTCACATATGAAAGAAAACCAGCCGTCAGCTATAACTTCTACCTCAGATGTCACGCTTTGCGAGTTTGACTGAGCTCTGGGAACTTCAGGCCACTCTGCAATGACATTACCTCACTTGTCTTTGGCAGCCAGCCCTCCCTTTTTGTCAGCTTTTGGAATTTCATTATAGCAGAAAATATATCATGGAGACATTGTAGGTAAAGCTTATGCCATCCAGCTCAAAGGGCTGCCTTTCACCCAGTGTAGCTTTGTCTCTCCTTTGTCAGGGACCCCTGCTAAATAGAAGTCCTCATTCCTGAATTTCCTTGGAACTTCTGGTATTAGTTATGATTGTAACATGATTTTCTAATTTTAAGATCTCTTGCTGCTGACGAAAGATAGAAAGCACCATTCAGTACTGGACCTAGAGATGCTCAACGCCAACAGCAGATATTTCAGTTTCCATGTGTTCAACCCTACCACTTGCCATATGCACTCTTCTTTCTCTAATTAGTTCCAGCTCTTGAACTGAAGGATACATACTTACACATTTACCACACCAAGTAATTTCAAATTTTGTTAGATGAAGGTCTTATTGAACAAAGGTTCAAAGTCAGGTGCAATCTGTCCATACTCTTAATTATTTTCTGAATGAGGCAGTAGGTCTGGGCTATTCTTTCATCATCATTTCTTTTGTATAGACTGTAAGAAAGAGAAAGCAAAGTGAAGGCAGGGCAATCATAGTGGCCTCAGCATAACCAGAACACCACCAAAGCACTGCTTTTTGCCATCTCTTTAAGGGGGCTTACAGTTTTCTTCATGTGCCACTGGATCTTTATATCAGCAGGAAGGAAACATTTATTTCTTTCAGGCTATAGGGCCTTCATACTCTTTGAAAGAGACTGCTCTTCAGCGGTGTGGCAAGTTTTGTTAACAGCTAGAAAAAACAATGTTATCTCTTGTAAGCCTCTTTTTGCAGAGCTGCAAAATTCATGAAAGGCCCCATTACTGCACATTGAACAGTAAGGACTCATTCCAGGCTCTTGGCTTAGTTTTAATACAACTCAGGCCCTGTTCCTTGGAGCCCATGGCCTTATCAGTTAAGGCACCTTTTCTAATAGACATAACTTCAACCAGGGCTGGGAGCAAAACCCTGTGCCGCTGAGGCCATGCTCTTCAGAGACCACGTAGAGCCTGGGAATGGGACACTGGCCTGCCTCACAGCGCCCGCGTCAAAGGGGCTCCCACGGTTATGGGGTTTTCCTCCAATTTACTTCTGGTGCTGTTGAGGGCTGCCGACCTCACTGGCCCAGCACGGCTGTCCATGCGGGCTGTGGTCAGTGCAGCTGTGGTTGCCCCGTGCCACTGGCTGTGAGGAACTATCTATAGAGCAATATCTGTGACTGCTGCTTGGTTGGTCGATACCTGCAGCCTTTGGCTGTGGCTTCAGCCTTCCCTCCTGCCCCTTAGTTTGTATCCTGTCCCTTGTGCCAGCTCTCAATCCTCAGCCGCCAGCTCGGTTCCCATCCTTGGCTTGGGATCCCTGGCGTACGCCCTAGTTGTAACCTCAGCCCGGCCATTGGGCAGGCACAGGATGATCTGCCTTGCGTAATGTCAGTCTCTCCACAACATAACTCTTTCCAATTGGCTTGACAGAAAGCTTCTCGCAGAGAAAGCCTGACGTCTGCCTTCCCTGGTCAAATATTTTAGTAGTAAACAATTATCTTACTACTTAATGTTTCAAATATGCATGAATAATCCACTAACTCTCAGCGTTCAGTAATTTCCTCAGATGTTGTGAGCTCTCTGGTGGGTCTCTCGGTTCTCCCCTGGGATATCACACTTTCATTTCACACCTGAGAAAAACCTTGTGTGGTGAAAGCTTGTCTGTTTTTTCCAACTTTTTTTAGTAGGTCTAATAAAAGATATTACCCTCTGTCCACAAACCTTGTTGTTTTATATTCTTAGAGCACTACAATGCCATGGCCGCTAGCACTACTATTATCAAGCTGTGGTAATTTGTTCAGTTCTGCTTGTACCATGACCAAGGGTTTGCTCACGTCAGTCTATTGTGGTTATGGTTTTCTGAAACACCCTTGAAGAAGATGGCTGACTTCTGGCCCAGAGTGCCTCCTCCTTTCTCGCTTTTGGGGGTTTGGGAAAGATGGCATGTTTCTTAAGGCATGCTGCATCCTTCTCCCAAAGCTTCTGGCCCCAGCTCAGACCAAAATTTTCATTTCCTCTTGTCTCTCTGCATCTACAAGGCCAGAGGGACTGGTGTTTATTCCCTGTTTTGTAGGGTTCAATTTTCTGTTATTTCACAAATACGAATTCTTCCTTTTGACTTGGCTGCATTTTTGACGTATTGGATTAGCAAAGTCCTGTCTCACTGTTCATTTGAAGTTGAAGTTAAACATCTCATCATTTCTCTTGGGCATTTTTCATCCCTGACTGACCTTCATGTTATGTCAACTAAGGAACCAGCGAGGCTCCTCGGCGCCAGAGACACGGCCAGGCGGGGGACGAGGGCGACGGGGCTGCGGCACAGGCCCCCGAAAGGCCAAGGAGTGGACAGGCATGTGCTTTGGGGAAGTGGTCCAGGTGCGTGGGGGAGGCCAAAGAAGGGAAGGGCAGGGGAGAGGAGGGTTAAGGCTGGGCTAAGAAAATGCTTGGAACCGCTGGTCTAGGCAGTTCGTGCTGTAAGTGCAGGAATCGACGGTGGGGCTGGCGGGGGCTGGCAGGTCAGCACTGTCCTCCCGCTGCCACAGTGTCTCACAGCAGATGCGCAGCTGACAGCGCCTGCTGCAGAAAGTTTCCAAACTGGGGCTAAGCCCGGGGCAGCTGGACTGAGGGAGCGAGATTAGAGAAAAATAGGATCGATGGCTACACAAGGAGACGCAGAGGCATAAGGGTTTCCCCCCTCCCTCTTCTCTTGTCTTTATGTTTTGGATCGTCCCCGCAAGTGCCTGTGTCCTTAGACACAAAATGAGCTGATAAATATTACTGCTCTCAAAGTTTTGAAGCTGAGTGAAGAAAACAGAAGTGCCCCAATGCATGCATCCTTGTGTGCAAGTTGTCAGAGAGTGCAGAGTGCAAATAAAAATAGTGAGGTGAGGGATGGGGAAGCTGAAGGTGGAAGCGTTACAAGGTATGTGCTGTGCTGCAAAATGTTCCTGCAACTGAAAGAAATATTGAGCGATAACATCTTGGCATGCTACTTTTAGATGCTGTTTCATCCCATTCCTCTTCTCCTTCCCTAATTTAATTCGAGGGTGGCTCCAGCCAGAGAAGATGAAGGCAGGAATGGAGACATGTAAGATATTCTCTATATAAATTAAGCAGATACAAAAACCTGAAATGTTGTAAACATTGAAAAGCTGAATATATTGCTCTAACGTCCTGAGCACTGGTTGAGACTTAGAGGGGAGAAAATGGAGGAAACATGGGCTGGATAGTCCAAGGGCTACTCACAAGGGTGCAGTCTGTCCCTCGCTTTCGGTGGGGTTTTGCAGGAGCCATCTTCATCCAGCAGCAAAAATCCCAGCTTGTGCTCCAGCCCCACCAGCCCAGCTGGGAATGGCATGTGGAGGTGGGGAAAGACTCCTTCTTCCTCGCCATTAAACCACTGCCATGCGTTCGCCATCCCCGGGGCTGTGGGCAGCCCGGCAGCGGGTTGGTACTGGCAAACGCTTGTGCAGGCGCGGAGGCAGTCCTCCCATGGGGCTTGCTCGCCGCTGTGCCGCAGTGGGGCCTGTCCTGGCCAGCTGCAGCCCCACGGGTGGTTTGCTGCCTCTGCACGAGGCACGGCGGGTGGCTGGCGGGCACGGCTGGCAGTGAATCCTGCTGGCGAAACCGAGCTCCTGGGAAGGGGGGGCAGTCCCAAAAGTGCATCTCTGCTGGGAACTGTCTCTTCCCAAAGCGGAGCTGGCCCCTGGTGACTGCTGCGCTCATGGGGTGGCCGGGCATTCCCACACTGGGCCAGGGTAGTGTCGACGGCTCAGACTCAGCACACAGCTTCTCATTCCCTGCTAATGTTCATCCCTGCGATGCGAGGTGGCAATTCCTCTAGGGCAGAGAGGGACGACCTTTCCTTTCGTCTTGTGGTTGTTTCTTTTTTTTAAGGCTGGGGGATTTCTGCAAGAAGCCAGAGGGCTCTGATGTGACCCCTCCGTGTTCCCGTGCAGCACGGACCTTCTGATTTCCTGAATGGTTTGCTCTGCACTCAAGTTAACTCACACCCTGGATTTTGTCCAAGTACATTTTGTTTCTTGATAGGAGGCCAGGCTGCACTGAGTTGTGGTGCCGTTTGCTTCTCCCTGCTCTCCTCCCTGTTCCTTTATTATCATGCTCATTTACTGAGCGTTGCTGGCACTGCGTGGGCCAAAGCGGGGAGCAGACCCCAGCCCCGTGCCTGCGTCTGACAGCAGCCGAAGCGAGCGACACCGAAGCTGCGGTGAGCACCTTCGTTAATGAGCCTGTACATTGAGCGGTCCCAAGCTCAGTCCTGAATCGCAAGGTATGTCTGAAACCAGCTGAAGCATAAAACATTTGAACTCTGCACCCTGCCAAATAGCTTCCAGATGTGTAAGATACAGCCTCGCTATGGACGCTGACTGTAGCCCTGCCAACATACGTCTGCACATTTCTGGTGCACAGGGAACATGAAAGTAGATCTCTTACAACATCTGCTGCCTTTCCCCTGTTCTCCCTCCCTGCTTCCAGTGGTCCTTTTGCTATATTTCATCTTTCTATTAAAAAAAAAAAAATTAGAAAAAGCTACATGTCTTTCTACAGATTTATTAAATCTTCCTAGTACGTTTCATACCCTTTTATGCTGGCAGTGTGATAAAAAAGAGGCAAAGGGAGAGAGCTTGTTATTCTGCCTAGACAGCTAACCAGTGCTCAGATCCTTTAATGAATTCTGTATTGATTCGGGGCTCAGCTGGGCGCACTTCTTGCAGAATCAAATCATAAAATAGTATCAAATTCCACTGAAAAGGGTTTTATGAAAAAACCCAGAGATTTATCTTACTGTCGCAGTAAGAATTACTGTCTTCATTCCCAGTCACCTGGGCCCAAGGAGTGTCGGAGCAGAGCTGGCCAGAACAGAGGCATTGAGAGAACTGGGCTGCTGAGGCTAAGGCTGTGTGAGAATGTGTTAGTAGCTCATATAGCCAAATAAAGAAAATCGCTGCTTTTAAAAGTCTTACTTTTAAACCAACGTTTTGGGTTTTTTTTTTAAAAAAAAAACAGCAAAAAATCTTCCTTTTCTTCTGTACCCAAACAAAATGGTGTAGTTAACCCCATGTCTTTGGATTTGCTATGACTTCTTATCTCTGGCTCCACAAGTGGTGGCTGTTTGCTGACCTTTGTTCCTGTACCAAAAGCAGTGTATTCTTCAAGAAATAATTATCTTTGGAGCCCATGGCTGTGTCAGTCTCATCTGCTCTGGAAAGCTAAACAGACCCAGGCCTGGGATATATTTTGATGAAAGACCACCTGGGAATCACAGAAGCCATCTACACACACCAGGGAGTTGTGGTGAGACTCTTGGCAAATAGTATACCACAGGAATCTAATGAGTAGAAAGACTTCATTTGGCCCCATCATCTCTGCTGAGTTGATTGATGGGGTTAAGATGCAGCCATACTTACATACCTATTTCTGTCTTCCCTCTGTGATGAGCTAGGACAGGGTGTGTAGTATATGAAAAGCCTTGTCAGTCAACTCACAGGCCTTTTGCTGATGAAAATGTCAAATGAGGGATGTCTGTGGGATAGTGTGCATTGTGGAGGCAGGGAGGGAGATACGGAGACACAGTAAGATGAAAGAAAATCTCCTAATCTAGTCTGCCTATAACATAGACTGTCTGTTCTTGTCTTTTTTGGGCTGGAGCAGGCCATGCCGTGGTGTTCAGCCATTGCTACAGTGTTTGGGATTAATCTGTCTGCGCAGTACCTGGCCCTGAAGGTATCGCTGCTTTGTCGGGGCAGCAGCTCTGGGAGCTGTCATTTTCACCAGCAGCCCAGTTTAATCAGGTACGTAAGCACATGGCTGGTTGCAGGTACGTGGGAAGTCTCACTGGCATCCTTCCCAATAAGCCTGCATGGCAGTACCTGCAAAATTATAGTTCACCTGGTTTGGCAGCTTACCCATGGAGATTGTCTCTCTTTCTCTCACAGACTTGGCATGTCTGTGGAAGAGCTTTTCTCCTTAAAAGCATTTTCTGTAGTGGAAGTCTCAGCTTACTGTTTCTGTGAATGTATGGACTAGATCTTAGTAAGAGCTTTATTTATTCTAGCATAATCTTCTGAGATTTTATTCCTAATATCACTGTTTTATTGCTGTTTTCTAAATGGCTTGCTTCTCAAGCTGACTTTTTTCCTGACAGATAAGACAAAAGATTTCTATAACACAATTAAAAATGACTGGGGACAGGCATGTGCCCTGAACAGGATATTGAGGGAGAAAGGTTTTAGGAACTAAAATAATAGTTTTAGTCTCTCCCCCTCCCCCCTTCTTCCTGGGGTGTAACGGATAAAGGAAGAAAAGGTACTGATGCTGGCTGCTGCTTCATCTCTTGACATGATTTATGTAACTGTGCGTCAAAACTGAAAAGATCTGGATGAAAGAGCTTTGCTTTTACAGAGACCCACTCCTCAGTGGTTTAAATCTTAGAGACAATTTTATGTTTTGAAGCGGCTGGAAGTCTCCTTGGACATTTTCCAGCTCAGTCTCCCGTGGAACGTCTTCCTCTGAATGCGCTCAGTGCGTGCCCTTCGACTTAGTACCTACAGAACAAAACAAAACAGCTCAGGTTCAAACTTCATGGGCTCTTGGTCCTGTAGTCCCCGCTTAAGTATTATTCGGATGATGGAAGAAGATAGACTAGTAAAATGGTGGAAGAGGACAGACGAGTAACGACAGTGCCATTTCAGTTGCAGAGGAGACAGCATAATCTAATGAACAGTACTTCTGATATAATCATTTTGCTTATTAATGCCACCATCTCCTCTAGTGCCTCACGGATAGTATCACTGAGATAATCATGGTAACTACTGTAGGCACAGTCTAGATGGAACAGCAGACAGCAAAGCAAAACAGGCTTGCTTCAGTCTTTGTGTCTGTCAGCTCTTCCCTCTGCTCAATTAGTTTTGGATCTGACTTCTTTCATTCACAAGTCACCTCTTTGATATATAGCCTGAAGTACACCCTAAGCCACTTCTGTCTTCTTTCTCCAGTTTCTTTCGCTTGTATTATTGCTCCCTGATGGCTCTGATCTCACATTTTGAGCTGCCCCAGGCCTTTCTGATATTCCCAGTGAAACTACAACAGTCCTCTCTCTTCGATCATTCTAGGGTGTAAATTTGATCTCTACATTAGTCTGCCAGCTGAGGTCTCTTGAGACTTTTATACCCCACAGCTCGTTGTGTGCACTGAGACTGAACATGGAGATAGTGTAAAAACAGGAGAATACAACTCATGTATATTTGAAGTGAAGCCTGCTTTTAAATGTGGAGCGTTCAGATGTCATGTAGGACATTGCATGAACATTAGAGCAGACATCATGCTGCTTCCCTGGCCCACAGGACTGAATTCCCAGGTGTCCTGGGAGCTCGAGAGGTTGGTACAGGTAATGAAATAGGACAGTAGGTCTGGGACCCTGGACTCCCTTTGGCTTCCAGTAGCTAAAAGAAGGTTTTGGACTGGCAGGAGGTGAGGAGACCAATGTTAGGAGAAAGAAAAGCTTGCTCTAACCTTCTCTGTGCCTTCTGCCTCCATCAGCCATTGCCTTTGTTTCGTGGAGGGACTGGCCTGATTTCCCCTGCTGACGTTTGGTGTGCAGTGTGGATCACTATGTTTTCAGAGGGCAGATTGTCTAAGCACTGTTCATCTCAGATGTTTGCATCATGGTCAACTAGTTCATGTGGTATAATGCCTGTTTTGTTAATGTGTAGCTGATACCACTTAAAATGGAATAAGTATTTGTGGATGGAGCATTTTAGTGCAGGTCTATGAATAATGAATCCATACTCATTATTATTATTATGCTGTTATTATTATGAATAAAATTAAAATCTATGGTATTTTCATGACCTATGCTGATCTTCACAGTTCAGCTGTGTTAGCTGAGGCACACATAAGCAGAAATATCACTTTTTCAGTCTGTACAAGCCAGGCTCAACACTATTATTTCAGACCATGTGCTTTCTCTCTCTCCATGCTCTTTGCTGATCACTGTGTGGGTTCCCTGGATCACACCAGCCATGTGTGCTGTCTGCTGTGCTCTGAGACTGCAAAGACAGTGCAGCAGAAAGGGCAACAGGCTATAGGAAGGGCATGCTTATCCAGATGTGGATTGCATCTCCCAGTGAATTACCATACCTGGTCTTTCTAAGCGTTACAATCCTTACAGTTATAGCACTCTTTGAATATCTTGAAAAAAGGAACCATAATACATGGCCAGATATTATTAATGATCACAACTCTGTATCCTAACCACATGGAGGCTCTTCATTTTACCCTGGCTTTTTCTTGGCAGCTGGAGAATTTCAGAATCAGAACAAAGCACAGCCGCTGAATGCATCGGGGAGATGACTTTTTTTCTTTGGATGGAGTTGGTATTATGTTTTTGCTGGGGTGGTGGATGATTCCTCCTGGGTAGAGGATGTTCTGGCACAGCAGGTGGGATTTATGACAGACTAATGACTGACGCTATATAGGTCGGAATCTTACCATGTTTGTACATTAGGGCTTAACAATGGTCGCGCTTGTAAGTTTTGTGCACTTGGCTAGTTAGTACATACAAGGTGCTCAAGAAATGAAATCCCTGTAAAAAGAAGCAGCTGACTGGAGGGCTCCTGAGGTTTACAGGCACCTACACTTCATCTGTTGACTGGGTTTGTTATTTGGGGGAGCACATGTTATTTAATGAGATGACCTCTGTCAATAGCTGTATAAATGTATTTAATCTGTATTTAGTCCTGAATAATTCATTATTATTTTTGCATATGTGGAACGGATTTAGAACTCAAGTTATTAAAAGTGTGTACACAGACTAGTATTTGGTGATATTTGAAAGCACAATGGGCAAATGCCCAGAGTAGATTTTGCACCTTTAAATGGTCAAGATATATTGAAAGCAGAAACACAAACTCCCTGAAACAGAAAAGCAAAGAATCTTTGATAACAACTTACCAGTTGTAACTGCAACAAATGAATGGTGGCCTTGCCTGTAATAGTGTCTAACTTATGTTGGGAAGTTCTAAAAGTACTTGAAAGGAATATGATAGCATGTTTCGTTCAGCAGCAGGTAAAAAGAATGAAAGCATTTAGTGGAAAAACAACAAACTGCCTACCTGTAAGATGTTCTGTAGACTTAACAAACAAAACAACCATGCCAAAATAACCCCAATTCATTCTCTAAACCTTGAAATGCAAATAAAAATTCCAGAACTTCAGTGCAAGAATTTATAAATAGAAAAACAGAGAATAAATGATTTGCCTGGGATTTCAGTGAGGGGAACATGAAGATTTTAGAGTGCTGACTTGGGAGACCTTACTTCATGCGTAATCCATATAAATTGCTGAAAAAAATAAATTTAAAGAAAAAAGGAGAAATAGTGGGCCACCCCGGAACAGAAAACATAATATTGCTTCTTCTGAGCCTTGACAATCAAGGAATAAGCACACAGAGAAACAGTGAAGGTATGGAACAGTTTCTTAGTATTGAATGGAAGAGCTTTAAAACTTGCTTTTTTTGTCTTTTGTTTTTTGTTTTGTTTTTTTAAGAACTACATGTTGCAATGATGGCCTAGTGTAGCTCCTGTGGAAAACAATTGAAAGGTGATGTTTATTCATCTGTTCCCACCCTTTCCCTCCTTCAGTTTCCTCATGTATCATGCAAGAGAAGTGTGATCCTTTGGTAAATCAGCAGCAACGTGATTTAAAAGATGGATTTGCTTACTGTTAGCAATACTTGTATGCCCTACCATAGCAGGAATGTATATATTTGTGTATATTTTATGTGTAAATACTATAAATATCCTTTCTTTTCCTCCATCTCTCTGAAGCTTTATCATGCCTGCTCATCCTCTTTTTTTTTTTTTTTTTTTTTTTTTTTTTATCTCTCAGTCACTGATAGACTTTTTCATTTTCTTTTCAGCCTTTATACTGGCAAGCGCCCATTTTTAGCACTGGGACAAAGTCTGAAACAATAGAGTCTCAAGAGTCCCACATGCTCTTGCTGGGGTATCTTTGTCACATAATTCTGTCATGTTTTCCTAGATGTGCTGGGCTTTTGTTTTATGCAGAGTTGGAAACCAGCTATGTCAACTTCTTCAGAAATTTTGGAAATTTTGGAAACAAAATACAGCTTATAAAAGGAGAGAATTTTACAGGGCTATAAATCAGGCATACGGAGGCTGAGGTTATGAATTGTGCTTGTTCTTGGTATCACTTTCTTAGTTAATGAAAAATGTATTTGTTTCTTGAACAAAATAGAAAAAATACATGACAGGTTCTTAGTACTATATCCAAAGGCTGTAACTCCTACGATTTACGTGTTCAGAAAGTCCCATCTCTCTAATTTCCTCCCCAAACTTCTTCACCTGACTTTGTGCCTCCAAAATCCAAATCCAAATCCAAATCCCACAAAACTAATATTCCAGCCTCTTCTTTTGCAATGAGTGAAAACTCTCAGGCAAAATGGCTTAGCTCTGATCTCTTTTGCAATTTAATGCCTTGTGAGGCAGCTTGAAAGATGTTTTTTATTATAGAGAAAGTGGTTTAATTCCTCTGTCAACTGAACCTAAAACGAGCGTGGCAAATCTAGAGTTTTAATGAGGTCTGTTATTGTCTTTGGTTCTGAAATTCCCCTCCTGGCAGACATTAGGATCTTTCAGCAAACACTATCAAAATGGCATAATCTACGTGTACAAGGGCTTGATCAGCAGTTGCTGCATAAAATCTTGTACAGCCTCCAGGACATCGTTGCCTTTCCAGAAAGTAAATTGGGAGAGACGTGCTTGTCCAACTTGCTTGTGCTTAAAGACCTATAAATGAGGTTTGCTCTGTAAACGAGGTTCTTTTTGACAGGAAATGAGAAGTTTTAGTTCTGCCTGTCATCTATTCATAAGCTACGAAACAAGCAGGTAGGGAACACATGTTTTGGCATATAATTTATTCCTGACCTCTGCTAGGATAAATAAGTCCCTGTGATCTTTTCAAATGTGCTTTCAGTTGTGAGGTATTTGCCTCTATATATTGTTAGACAAATTTCAGCTAAATCAGACTTATGTATTTTCCTAGAATTCAGGGATATGATGTGTATTTCTGATACTTCCCAGAAGACTTTTTTCCAACAAACAAATGAGAATATTACGTGCATCATTATGTAGGCTTTTTTCATTTGCAAAGGATAGTATATGGATAATCATCTTATTAAGTGACAGGAGAACATTTCAGGGTGGATTGTTGCTCTCAAATAAATATATGTTTCCTAGAACAGACTGGATGTCTCTCCAGGACAAAAGAGATTGTGAAAAGCAAGACAGCAAAAAGGGTCCTCATATCCCTGAATTTTTTTTCCCTCCTCCTCACACTGGTAATGCTCATGCACAGGATATGAAAAATGAAGTCTGAATATACACTCATGCCTGCCCATCATTTCCTAGTCATGCACATGTTGCCTCAAGTGCTTCATCCAGAGAATTTTTATTACCCAAATAGCACATATCTCTTGGATCTGTGTTTTGTCTGATTAAAAAGAGGGAAAAGAGCCAAGTTCAGAAGAGGTGGTGAAAAAGGGTTTCTTAAACCCTCTTCTGTGCAGGAGGCACTAAATTCCTTCTCAGTAGTCACAACAATCGCTGTGGTTTCTAACTAATGAGCCTGATAGACAAAGCAAAAAAGTAGATGCTGAAGTGCTGGTGGTAGCTCCAAATAGAAAACTGCAGCAGGACGATATCTTGAAGTCATGAACAAAGGCTTTGTAGGGTGGCTTTTACCTTCACCAGAGCATGTGGTGATCCCAGACCTTGATCGTGTTCTCCACGGAGGGCATGTTCCCCAGCTGAGTTGTTTATACTAGGTTACTGTCAGGTTTCCTTCTCTGTGTGAAACTTTCATGCTAAAACGCTTCAAAAATAGCCCTAGTCCTAAATCTGCCTATTTGGTGGAAAGTTCTGTTAATATCACTTTAATCCTTCAGCTAGGGCAGTAGGGGCCCTTGGGCTGAAATTTGTGATTTGAGACAATATTGTTTCTAGAGGATGTCAGCAGGTGTGCAACTGCTGGGCAAACACATCCCCTGGACGAAGAGAGTGTTTCCTGACCTATAGCCTTTGCTTTATCTCAGTGCTGATATTTGACCAGTCGAAAGACATCCAGCTGCCTTTTTGCAGGGCGGAGGAATGTGGAAGCTGTGCGCTCAGGGCGAGACTAGCGTGCAGAGGCTTGCAGGCTCCCCAAACACAGTGCACCTTCTGCTTAATTTCAGTACATGTTGCAGTTAATTCTCAATGCAAGACTGATATCTGGGCCTTTGTCAGGTTTTGCATTTTGAATTCATTATACATCTAGGTTAGGTCTGCATCTTCCAATCTGTATTCTAAGTGTCTGACATCGCTTAAATTACATAGATTATCTTGTAGGATGCAGCCTGCCTCACCTCCTTTTTATAGCAGTCAAATGATAAACTGTAAAGATGGTAGGAGGATCCTGTACATGAATATCTGTGTTCCCTTGGATGTGCATTTAATCTAGTCATTTCATGAAGAAAAGGCATTAAAACCTTTAATCTAAATAATTACAATGTTTGAAAGACTCTTTTCATCCAAGTCAGTCTGGAGGGCTGGTTGGAGAAGCCGTGGAAAATCAAATAGATAACTTCTTTTGGGGAAGGGGAGAAACAAGGAAATCCTTAAACTTCTTTTCTTTTTTTTTTTTTGTTTTAATGTTTAGTTGGCCTAATTACATGTCTGCATTATTTACAGTCTGTTATTTACCATAAGATAATAGGGTAGCATGGATTTCTGAATTGCCAGCCCTGCAAAAGTGTAGCTCATTTATTTTAATGACCTCATTGTCTAGCCAATTAATGGGACGGTCAGGCTCCTGTGTTGAAGTGCATTAGCTCAAGCATCAGCAAGGAAGGTCTTTTTCTTAAGCATGAATCTTTATCTAAGAAGTATTTGTGTTATAAAGCTCTGTTGAATGGTTAGGTGCCAGCTGTTGCTTTGGTCATTGCTGACAGCCTCTCCTTCAGTAAAATGGGATTTTCACAAATATTCTTTCATTGTATGTTTCTAACAACAACAACAAAAAAATCAGCTTGCATAAACAGCAACGTAACCACTAAACACTGGGGTAGAGCTGATAATCCCATATCCTGATTCAATTATTGTTGGGTCTGGAGGGCTTCATTTACCGTTTTTATTCACCAGTTTTACACATTTATGACATGCTGTTCTGCCATGATATTGGTACAAAAGTGTGGTGAATCAGGCCCAGAAGGAAAGTTCAGCTGAGACAGGATAAGCTGTACTGACACCCTCAGTCAAGGGAATCAGGTGACTTGAGCAGGAGACCTGGCCTAGTGCCTATAAAGGGAATTAGTGGCTCAGCCTTGGAGAGGACAAACGTGTTGGGATCCCGCACCGAGTGCGTGTGGTCACATTCAGACCTGCTGTGGTGCTCAGCAGAGTGAACTGCTTTCAATTAGAGCAGCTTGAGCACTTTGCCAGTGTTACTTCTTATGCTGGTTCTCTGTGATGAGGTGAGGATTTTAACAAGTTGTTTAGATACAACTTGAGAACGTTGTTTGAACTTTTTATACATTGACGTGTTTTCATTCTATTTACTGTGCTCCTACCGTATACTTCCCGTGCCAAAGAAAGGGGCACGGCACCACAGTCTGCCTTCAAGTGAGAGGAAAAAATTATCAACAAATCAAACAGCCTGGCCATGGCAGAGCAGTGGAGAAGCTGCAGTATGGGCAAAACCAGGGTCCCCCAGCTTGCTGGCAAGCCCTACTCTGGAGGCGCTGAGGGACATCCCTGGCCGCAGCACGGGAACCTTACTCTCCTGTGTCTGGAGCTTACGGACACGATAGCGTAAGGAAATGTGTGCCTGTGTTTCAGCTGTTGTGGTCCAAGCTCCGTGTGTGCTGCTCTTCGACCAAGGGATCAAGCTGGACTGGTGATGGCGGAGCAGGAAGGCCATAAATTGTTGCAGGATTTTTTGTTGGAGTTTGTATGTCAGAGTCTTGTGGCTTAAATATGAGAAATTTCCCCAGTACTGCACAAAGAAAGTGAGTTGGTATTGGACATAAAGACTAAGATGTTCTAGGGAGCCACTTGAACTCAGAAGAGCACATTTTCTAAGAGTGTGACAGTTAACTTTTGATTAGCAAACTAATCAGAGACACAGCAAGCTGTCTTCAAAAATTGAGATGAAACAGCATGTTGCAGGAGAGGAGCCATGTGGAAGACAAGAAGCAGAAGGCAGATCTTGGACTCTGACCTAAAGATAGCAGGAGGCTGCAGAGGAATATGAATAAAACTATAGTTTTCTCTCAGTAAGAAAAAATGAATTTGAAGAAATTCTGTGACTCCCATGCCAGTCAGTCAGCAGGAGGCTCTTGTAGCTCATGGGAGATGCTGTTGAGCAAGCAGACTAGCCTATAGGTGTTGGTCCTTTCACATGTGATTTTCCATTAGGCAGAGTACCATAATAAGAAAAAACCTCTTAGCAAGGTTATTGTTTAGTTATTGTAAGGGTCAGTGAGCATGGGTAACAACCTCTCCATAGACATTGCTTTTTTTCCTCCACATCTCTGCTGTGAAATTTGCTAACAATTGCTGTGCTAAAATTATAGCTTTAGGCTGGACACCTCGCAGACCAAGCTTTCCAACTCTGGAGTAAATGTAGCTGCTATAGCAAAAAAAGAGCAGCCACAGAGTACCTTGGAGTCCATACAGCGTTTCTGGAAGAGCAGCACACCTCCCTCCCTTTGGCTTCAGGCTCTGCCTCCAAGGTTTATGATGACTATCACATATTCATGCCTTTGCTTTTCTCGGTTCCTATGCAGTCAGAGGCATTTTGTGTCGATGCAGTTGGTCTCAAAGAGCTAGCTAAAAATGTTACACTGCATAATACAATCCAGTTCAAAAAGGATATACACGTATGCACGTACGAGAGGTGTAATGCAGTCGAGCTGCCTGGTTCCTGTCCTGATGTCTGGACGTCTGAACTTAGTGAGTTTGTTTTATCCATCCCGAGAGAGATCTTGTGCAGTGTTTGAGGTATTATGTGCTGAAAGACCTCATTAATGATGCAAACACTTGAGCTGTCATTGACTCATAACAAAGCACAGAAATAGGAAGGGCTGAAGGAAATTGATTTTCTTTAATTCCTTTGTGAAGTGTCATGTGGAATACTGATCACTTTGGTGGAAATGATTTAAATCTCCCCCAGGCATCTACTGGAAGGCAAGCAGGTTTTAGCCGAGGTTCTTTTGTTGAACCATAGTGCTCATAATTTGGGTATTAAGACGTTTGTGACATTCGCTGACCCAAAGGCAGCTGAACTATGGTTTCTCGTTGAAAAGAGAGGCTGCTTACATTCAAACTGCTGCAATATTACTGTTTCATATCACGTTATGCCATATACAACTGTTTTAATGGTTTTGCAGTGAATAACAGGAAACACATCTTGAAGTTGGAATATTACTCTAGTTATAGTATGCCCTTAATTTGGGAATGGATCAAAGTGACTCTTTGGTCTGTCAGGATCAATTTTATTAAGCCTTTTAACTACTGAAATTTATCTTGTCATCTTGGAATATATTTTGCAATTAAAATTAGCAGTAAGAGAAATGGTAATGGAAAATCTGTGGAAAAAAATCTGATTTTCAAATATGTTTATATTATACTTTTACAAGCAAGTTACAGTTCTGTGTTAGAGGTGAATCTCTTAAGTATTTTTTTTTCTCCCCAGGCCTCGTAGGCAGTGAAGTTAAATTCATGAGTTCATAAAGTGCTGGGTTATCTCTTGGTGGAAGGTGGGATAGAACTATAAAGCACTTTATTTCTTTGCGATCCACAGGGAGTTATTACTTTGGTCCAACACATTATTAGTGAGCTTTTGAAAATTACACTGAATGATTCACTGGGAACCAAACAGTAGTAAATAATGCCTGTTTAGACCTGCTGTCCTGTGAGGAACATTTTGGCCAGAAGACAGGTTGAGATTTGCCTAAACTAACATGTATTTCTAAAACTCTTAGCAAGGTCAACCAGAGTGATCATAAATCAGTAGACTGCGATATTTGCAGTCTTCACCACTGCTCCTGATCACTCTGGCATTTACATTACCTTGGTCTGCTAGCTTCATTACAGGCCATGTCTTCAAGAGATTAATCTGTTCTGCTATGTGCTGGAGCGATGGGAAATGTTTAAAGAGCTTCTCCTGTGTGCGTATTATAAAACTGGCAGGGAGAAGAGAGTGCACAGAGAATGCAGAACAAGAGCCTTCGTGGGAAGAGGGAGAGAAGGCTCTGAACTGAAAAATACGAATACTATTGATGGGCTCAGATCAGAAATCTGGGTCCAAGCATTTGTGATCTGAGCTGTGACGTGGATTTCTCTCCCCGTGTGTGAACGAAAGGCACATGCCCAAGCAAGGTCTTCGGGAAGTTTGACTGCAGATCTAATCTAAATTCAGCATGCTGATCTATCTCAGCTCAGCAGTGCTATTAACCTTATTCATTATCTCTCTCTAAGTTAATGATGAGTATCTGATCTGAATAGCGATGTCCTTTACCATATCCATCCTGATACAGCTTTAGCTAGGTCATTATTAAGTAATAGAGGGGAGACATAGGATAACCCCATCCAAAACAAATGCCTACATCTGCGTCAAAATACGATCGTAAGGTGGGTGCGATGGATCTGATACACAGGCACCTCCCGCTGCCGTCGGTGTTTCGCTGCCTGTCTGTGACCCACCAGAGGAGCTGCGGCTTGGCCGAGCCGAGGGAAAGGCAGGAACTTGGTGGCGTGGCCCTGCACCAGGACATGTGCTGGTGGTGGCCCCCGTTGGCCACTGCGGCCGGGACTGGGCACCGGGAGAGCTGCCGGGATGCTCAGCCGCTGCTCGCCCTCTGTCCTGGCCTTCGGCAACCGCGTGGGAACCGCAGCGCCCTGCTGCCCTGCCAGTGCCACCAGCATCAGCCCTGGCAGAGGCCTCTCGCCCTTGTGTAGCCACCAGCCTCCTACATCTAATTCAGCTACGCCTAGAGCTCCAATTAAGGGATCGCTACTACTTATTTTTAGAGAGAATTTGTTCTTGTATGGTGCTGAGCATAGCAATGATGTGGCAAATGTACAAGAAAGGGAAAATAAGCCGCTGGGGATTCCTAGCTGGAGTGTGATGGCTGAGTGAGCTGCAGCTTAACAACTAACAGAAGATGTAGCACTCTTTTGCATATAAGTAGCTGGTCTAGTGTAACTACACTTTAGCTATCACCTCAATTTGTTAGGCTCAAAGTGGCACAGCTACAGTTTGAAAACTTTCTGCTGCTTTTTACTTAGATCTCAAACCTTGTTCACTGAACAAAATATTCTCCTCTTGCAATTTGGTATTTGTAAGGATCTTACATTATTTTAAATGGATTTTCTCTCCTAACCTTAATACATGCATATATACCCACACACGTGTGAGTGTACATACACACATGCACTGTTACTCTCACAGTAAAGCCACGCTGAGTTTCTGATGTCATTTATTCCCATAACAAGAGATTGAGGTCATAATAATATTTGTGACTTTAGTAAAGGTTCAAACAGTAGAAAGGAAACTGGGAAATTAGGTGCAAAGCTTGGTTTCAAACGCACGTTTAGCAGTAAAAACCCCATGACAGTTTTAACCAGAACGGGAATGTCTCCTAATTATGCTACGTCTAGCTGAACTCCCCTTCTGTTTCTGCTAGACAGAGTGCTCCTTGCTTTCTGTCCCGTGGCTGTGGTGGGATGCTTTTGTTGCCACTGTTCAATTGAGTCCCACCTCTTCTGTGCCGTGCCGGTGGGGCGTGTGGCCGCTCGGTGTTGGTGTCCGTGCTGGAGCGGACCTCCGGGAGATCTGGTCCCAAAGGGGAGCGCTGCGCGCTTCGGAGCAGTGTCGTCCCGGTGGAGTGTGTGCGCGCATGGGGATTTAATAGGCTTCAGTGCGGAAATCTCTGGTCACACTTGTTACATGTACAAATAGCCCTGTTAATCCTGCTGAAGGTGCAAGTGTGGCGGTAGTGGTTTCCTATTTTTCAACTCTTTTGTGTTTGAGGACGATGTATAGCTAGGTTATCTGTGTAAACAAAGCAGAATTAGAAGAGTGAAAGGACTAGTGTTTAAGTGAATTGAGGCTTTTGACCCATTTCCTTTGGTCCAGGTAAGCTATGCTCAGCACAGAGGAGAAGTTTGGGGGTGAGTAAGATGATAAAAGATTACTAAAAACTGACGACTGGCCTGGAGGTGATAGATAGGGAATGACTGCTCACGCTGATCTCAGAGTCTGAGATGCCCAGTGGGACTGTCAGGCAGTGGGTTTAATTAAAACAAATGAGAGGAAGCTCTTCTCTGCTCAGTGCGCACTTAAACTGGGGTGCTCATTGCCGCAGGACGTCTTGGAGGCCAAAGGTATGAAGGGGTGCAAAAAAAAGGACTGGTCAAACCCACGGAAGATGGGTTTGCTGGGGGCTGTTAAATTTGGCAGCCTGGATGTGAGCTGTGGCTCAGGAAGCCCCGACAGCGGTGGCTGCTGGCCGGCGAGCTGGCACACCGGGCTGTGGGGCTCGGCAAGCCCTGCTGGGCTGGTGCAACCCCGCGCTGCGCCGCTGGCTGGGGGAAGCGGAGGGGCGGCTTCGTTTAATGTCTGTGGGGCTGCTGGGTGCTGTGACTTACCCCTCCGGAGTGATGAGGCCCTGTGCACACGAACCAGTCTGAGGCCGTAGGAGAGCCCCGGGCAGACGGTACGTGAAGGCCAGCTGCTTTGCTGTGGTCACGCTGCCGGGCGGGAAGCCGGCTTCACAGTCGCTGCAAGGATGCAGGCTTGAAAGTTTATGACGACGGCTGCAGCGCATAACATAAGGGGTGAAGGGGAACTGGGGTAGCAAACAGCCATTTAGAGCTGTCCTCCCCTGGCAGCCCTCCTAAATTATGCAAAGGATGAAATGGGTGGTTAGAAAAGCGTATCACCTCTTTGCCCTAGAAAGCATGGGCTGCAGTTATTTTGAACAGGAAATATGCTGAGAACAGTGGTATCCGGAGATAGTTTGGTAATGCAATGTGAAAGGAAAAAATAGCACAGTGGTCACTTACCTGCCTCACTGATCAGAGACCTTGGGGCCAGCACGAGATGGTGCCACAGCCACGGAGCACGCCTGAGATGTCACCTGCTGCTCGCCGTCACGTGCTTGGGAACTGGAGCGGTATTCAACAGCAAACCATTTAGTGTGGGGATCCGATTAGTATCTGGAGTTTTAGACATATGTTTGCAAACTGTCATAGGTATCTCAGGCAAAACGGCCCTATTTCAGTTGAAGATCCGTTAGACAGTTTCAGCCATTTTGTGAGTGAGCCTATAGTGCTCCTCTCCGTATTGGTTGCAACAGCAAGTCCCAGTGAAGTTCATGGACCTCCTTTTTTCCTTACAAGAGCAGTGCAATGCAGCAGTCAATCTTTCTAAGCAATAGAGAGTTTTCCCCGGGACACCATCTCTTTCCACCGGTCCAGGAGCACCGTGTGTTTGCAGCGCAGCTACCCTGGGGTAGGCAATCAGTGAAGCTGCCCGTGGCAAAGGGCAGCCCCTCCATACAGAGACACACATGTGCTCGGTGCTCTTAAAGGAATGAATTTCTTTAAATTCTTTTTCCAAAAGGAAAAATCCTCAAAGAAATCGGCGTATGGATTGCTTGCTTGTGAGCAAGGGGGGAGTGCAAAGGTGTGTGCTGTGCGGGCCAGGCTTGCGGGGGCTGCTGGGGGGCTGCGCGGCGTGGTGCCCTGCAGCGCTGCCTGGCCGGGAAGGACACCGCACCGGCTGGCCGTGTCTGCCCAGCTAGTGCTGCAGCTGCGTGCGCAGCCCCTGCACCTCTGCACAAGGACGCCTCGGCTCCGCCATGCCACAGTGCCTGAAACGTGTAGGATTACACTGAGAAGGCCTCCTGTCCCATTTGAATGTGAAAAGAAAAGGCCAGATGTTAAAATGAGCACAGCGGCTTCCAGGCAAAAGGCAGCAAGGAGGGTTGTACGTGGAGTCCTCTTCATCCAAGAGCAGCTGTTAGCAATGAGACCCAGAGCCACATCGTGGAAATCAAGAGGCATTAAATGCAGGGAGGAGCACGAGAAGCTGTGCTCCTTAAATCAGCCCTTTTTGTGGCATGAGTATTTCACAGATATGGCAGGAATATATTCCCAGATATCTCTGGAATTCCTTTAGACTGGGAATATAAATCGGTCTCATAGCTTGGCAATCTCTACTTGAATCCTGCTATAAAAAATGGAAAACTTTACAAACACTGAGCTATGGGAACGTATATTTTTGATGTCTAGGATAAACAAGCTGGAGCTGTACTCTCAAACTCTGGCGTGACATCTCACTGAATTATGTTCAGAGGATGCAGCTTGTTTCCAGCAGAATTGCGTCTTACGGCCAAAACCCTTCCTTTGCTACTTAATACAGATTCCTCAGTTTCTCTCCTTTTCAGGAAAGGAGGGTCCAAAGGAGGTTTCTAGGACTTAGCCTAAGATTTCCTCAGACAAAGTGCCTGATGGTATCTTAGGGGCTCCTGTTTGAGTACAAGGCCAATGTTGGGGACTTGGATGTCTCCGGAGGAAAGAAAAAAAGCAATTTCATTAAACAGCTGTGAGTGAAACTTTGAAAAATATAGTACCAGGAACTGCTTTGAAATAAACTTCTGTCCTATAAACAACCCGTGGCATAGTTTAGCTTTCAGAACTTTTATTGGGGTTACTGTCTTTTTCCAAACTAAGTGCTAGCAAGTAAAGTGCTAGCCCATTTTATCAGCTAAGCTCAAATGTTTTCTTCCAGCCACAAGGAGCTTCTCCCATTAAAAGTAAAAAAGGGCAGAAATAATGAATCTGAGAGCATTTTGTAAGGGACTGCGTCTAAACCCCAAGTGACCGCTGACTGAGGCAAAGAGGAGAAATTATTTTCACGTAAAGGCCCAGCGGACAGAGAGCAGATCATTGCAGAAGGGTATCACACAGCCCTTGGAAGCAGCCCCAACCCATCCCTGCCTCCCCGCAGAGCCGGTGTCAGTGCTGAGCTCCCCGGGGGCCACGCGTTGCTCGGGCACCTCCCGGGGCTGCGGAGGTGCATCCTGCCCCCCTCGCGTCCCGGGTCTCACGCCAAAGCACGGTTTGGGCGCAGTGTTTGCAGAGGGCAGAGCTTTGGGCGGCAGCTTTCAGAGGGCCCCGGGCCGGACGGCTGGAGTCTGTCAGGGGCACGCTGTGCTCACGTGGCGGAGCCGGTGTGGGTAAATCTGTGCAAATTTGAAAGTACTTGCAGGCTCGTTAAATAGTTTTGAGTGAAAGGTTTTGCATGAAAAGGCTGAGATGTTAATTTCAAAGGTGTAAGCAGGGCTCGGTTGCGAAATTTGCCTGCATTTAATTTTAAAAACACAGATTCCCACTTTGATCATTTAAAACATCTCCGTCAATTGCCTATGATATTTTCCCAGCTCTCGCTCTGCTGAGGGAGCTGGATGTTTGCTTTTGTTTTGAGTTAACACAGCAAACTGACAAAACCAATTAATCGTATGACTCTGGTCCTAAGCAAAAGATGGCACCAGACTCCCAGCGCCTTTCAAAAGGGCTGTGGCTGCCTGATTTCCAAGGCCCTGTTTGCAGTGACAGACCCTGATAGCTCTCATGAACAAAAATCAAGGCTCTGCATGCACAGGCATAAATTTTCACGGAAACCGGTTGGAAGACTCTATCTAGTATGCAAAGCTTGCTGTTGAATCAGCACTTTCAACAGTTTTTAATGTGATTTCTTGGAGTGCTTGCTCTCTCCAAGTTGCTGAATTAGTTGATCTTCTGAGAACTGCACATTTGCCCTCGTTTTGAACTTCTCAGTCAAATTCTATGAAATGCTAATGGTATGCAGTGCAGAGGGCTTCAGAAAGGCGCTGCAACAGCTGTGTAGCTTGTATTTCTGCAAAACACATTTCTTTAAAAGTGTTCATCATGTTCAGCATCCAGCAGATATGGCCTAATAATACTAGGTTTGAGAACAAAACTGGAAAGAATAGATCTGTGAGCCCAAGCTGGACAGAAAGGTCTGTAGCCTGCTGTTACAGTCTCTTATTCAATTATCTATTTTAGAGCAACTTGAATAGAAAGAGTTGAAGTGAAATGTGGCAGGAGAACATCTGTGCTACCATAATGACTATTCAGGGCATTTTTATTTGATTGTCAGTTTTGGCTTCCTGGCAAAATATAATTTACATGTAATTTCTCCAAACATTATTTTTATTATAATGAATTCTTTTCTTTATAATAAATCCAGATTATCCTATTACTTTTTCAGAGAAATCCTGGATGTTAGTGAAACTCCTGTGACTTAAAAGAAGGCAAATTTGGTATGCTTTTGTTTTTTGGTTTTTTGCCTGCTTTATAAATTCAGTATAGCTCCTAATGACAGTTCCCTGATTAAGTAGTCTTTTGGGAATGAAAGCTAATGCTGTAATTATAGCTTCTTTCCAAATCTTGATCACAGTGACAGTGGGCGTTTTCTTATATTTTAAGCTTGTGCAGCTGATTTGTGAACATCATGTTCATTGATATTTTACTTCTCCTTGTTCATAAATTGTTTGCAAGCAAGCTGTTATTCTTCTGGTTCCTGTGTTGTGATTTTGAGGGGCAGAGGGAGGAGGAGGAGGAGGCTGAAATTTGAGGAGAAGGACATTCGGGCTGCGAGCTGTCCTGCCTCTCCAGGCCTGGCCGCACGTGGGACTGGCCAGCTCATCCCCGCGAAAGGCGCTGGGGCCCTCACGGGCGAATGCCGAATCCCATACCCAGGGTTTCTGTTAGCATGCAAGGTCCCTTCTCTGCATGCTAACGTGGCATTTTCTTTCTTTAAAGCGCAGATTTTTCTCAACGTGTGCTCGAACAGGCAATCGAGGGAGGCGTGCTGGGGCCGCGTCATGCTGAGCGCGCCGTGATACAGGCTCTGGGCCCCGCTTCGGCGCTCTACGGGCTGCCGTAACACCTACCCTGCGAAGGCAAAGCAAACTGGTTTTGATGCCATCGTTAACATAGCCTGAACCGTTGCTCCCCGATAGGCGGTTGTTGTAGGCACGCTGCTGCGGGTGCAGCCAGGCGCCTCAGGTGCCCCGTGCTCCCCGCCGCGGGGACGCGGGGACCCGCGCTGCTGCTGCTCCCAGCGGGGCACCAGCCGCTGGGCAGGGACATCTCCCTTCACGAGAAGCCACTGCCAACGCTGCCAAGAGCAAAGTGACATCCCAGCGTCCCCAGCCCGTGTGAGTGAGCCAAGCCCTGGCGCTGCAGGGGGAGGGAGCAGCTTTCGGATGCCTTTTCCAGAGGCCGTTTCTGTAGTGGCAAAGTGACTCGGACGAAAAGGGCTTAAGGTAAGATTAGAAAACATCTAGCAATGGTGAACAGAAAGAAGAAGTTTCTTCACAGTTTTGTAGATGTTTCTGCCTTCTTCATTTATTGAATAGGAGCAAATAGTTCAAGATGTGCTTTCCCCTGGGAGCTTTCCAAACTCTCACTTTCTTTCTTTCTTTTCTTGACCCTTGCTTCACCATCCTATTGTTCAGTGGAAAAATCCTATTAGAAGCATACTGGTTACCTGGAAATTAAATCAGATACTGTCATGCTGCCACTTTTCCATCTCAAGTTATGCAAAACAGAATTAAAAGGACTTTAGAATAAGACCCTTACTGTTTTATGAACTCCAGACCGTGTTAGGACTACTCTACCCAGTGACCTTTATCTGCACATAATTACAGTCTGAGGCATTCTTAAATCATTTGCTAAGCTGTTTCTAGTGTTATTCCATGGTATTCTTAAAAACCTAGGGATTACCAGAGATTACTGCCCCGTTTTCAGGGCGCAGCAGCTAGACACAAACAATGCTGGACCCTGATACTTCCAGCAAGCTTTGTTCTCTTTGATAAATCTGGTTTAAAAAAAAAAAGATTAAAATTGACATGTTACATAGTATAGAGATAGATTTATAATTTCTCATTAAAACTTGCAATAAATTAACAAACATAAGAAAAATGTGTCTATATATAAAAAAAAATCTATGCCCTCTTATGCCAAAGTCCACAGTGTATTTTAAGCAATTTCATGATCCTATTAAATGATCACACTTCTGGAGTAAACTTCTTAATGGACTTTAGGCTCTGAACTTTCGCTGCATGTTGTGTTCAGAGGCAAGTGAGCAGTGACAGTCACGTACCTGCCTCAGGTCAGCACAGTGGTTTCATTCAGCAAATAATCTGCTCACCAAGTAACTTTTCTAGGGAATGAGATGTAACTCCAGGAGCCTGAAATAAGCTATATCTTACTTCTGTGTTACAAGCAGTTGAACATTGACTTGCAATATTGGTGGATAAAATTATTAGCATGTGATAGCTCTTTGTGAAGCAAATCTGGGGTATTGTTTTTGGTTTTTGGTGGGGGGTAGTGGTATACACTGCAAGCGAAGATCAGAAAGTGTTTTTGGCTGAGCGGAGGGTCGACGTGAGCGAGGTGCCCTGAGCACCGCGTCCACTGTACCTCCAGGTCGGGCCAAAAGGACCAGCGAAGTTGCAGTCAGACCTGCTCAGTGGTCATTGCGACTGGCCCAGACCTTGGAGCTGCTCAGGAGATACCTGCCTGTGCTCTGCTGTCACTGCGGAAGACAGATTTCATATCCAAGTGTACCAGCCTTGGAATTAAATTCTTAGCAAAATACAGGAAAAAGCCTAGGATGTAGAAGAACATCCTTATCAAATGGGAAAAAATTGCCCTGAAACACTGAGCCCCTTTCACAATGTTACAGAATTTAAACATGAAATAGCCCTTCTGCTCCATATTGTGTGTACTAAAAAAAATAGATTTTTTTTCCCTCTGTGCTACAGCAACTGTTATGCAATTGCCCCAGTTATTTTGACATCTAGTAGTTGATGTGAAAGTATATGGTTTCTTTCTAGAACTGGTAAATGCAGTGGCATGTTGCAAGCCAAAGAAATTTTACAGAAATCATGTGAAAAAGCATTTGGACTGTTTTCACAGTATTTATTGAGATTATATCGCATAGTTTCCCTGCTTTCTTTTTCTTTTTTTTTTTTCTTTTTTGTTTTGTTTTGTTTTGTTTAATTATGAGCCCGCAGGGACATGTGAGTTCCCCTTAGTGATGAATATCTTTCAGATTGACACAATATTTTTCTCTATAAGCAAAGAAGTTTCTTTTTATTCTCTTAAAACTAGGCTCAGTAATGGGACAGAAAACAGTTTGAATGTTATAATACACTCAGCTCTTTAGCTATACTTCAGTAGTCTCTATATCCCCATGAGGATGAAGGAAGACGACTTCTTGTCATCCATAGTAATGTAACTAGATCCTGGAATACGCTGGCGAGAAGATCCCATTTAAAAGCCAGCTGCTTTTCTGGGGCAGTAGTGGTGTCTTTTCAGAGGTTTTGTCCCCCTTGCTTATGCATCTGTCCGTACATACATATGCTCCTTCTTTACGAGCATACAAACTAGCTGCGAATGTGTTGTTACATGCTCAGTTTCGCCTATGGGCAACAGACATGTTTTAATACTTCTTCACTTTCCTTTCCCATCTCTGTCCAGACTAAGAAATCTCTTCAAAGTCAACATCCTGGCTGATAAACGGATTACAACTGGCAGATGTCTCTCTACTGATCATCTTTTAGTCACCTATCAGGAAAGTCACTAAAGCACCTCTCGTTGCACCTTCCCGGTTGTCTGCATTTCGTCCCTGGTACTGCTGTGGGTAATCATGGTCATGACAAGTATAAAGTAAGTAGCCTTACTTTATGCTTACCTGTTTCAGACTTCACCAATATCTTTATGTGTTTAGGAATATATTTTCTCTTCTTTGGTTAGCCCATCATTCATATTTTTTTCAAGTACTTTGCTTCCTTTTCATGGTCCTTGAATTTCTTTCTGTTTCCTCCTCCTATGCTTGTAATCCCAGCAATAAACCTGAATTTTCCTAACAAAATGCATACCTTTTCTTATAGAAAACGTGGAAGACGCTAACTAAATGCAGACTAACTAAATAAAATGATAGTAGCTGGGATACATAGTATGGTAAAGCCCTGGAGTTTTGATTCAAACGAAGCAGCTCTTTGTAATAATAATAAAAAAACCCAAACCAAAAGCAATGGTGACCAATGCAAAGGTGACCCTTCCAGCTCTCCAGTACCTCTGCTGTGGTAGGGTTAGGAATGGGGGCAAGTGAGAGTCCAGAAAAGCGTTGGAGTCCGTCCTGCCTTTTCTTCTCATTTCTTTATGCCATTCAACCTTCTGGCCCACATCTCCCTCCTTTTCGAGAACTTTCTTTCATGCCTGTCTTGTGCACAGGTGACGGGTGTAAAACGAACAGGGGATGATCCACGGGACACGACCCTTCCCTGCTGCGTGGGTAATCCGTTCAGGTGAAATGTGGCTCGGCTGTGCAGTGCTCTGCCGCGTGGTGTTGTAGATGTCCACATTCCTGTGGGGACCCTGGAGATGTTAATGGCAGGGAAACACATCGGGGGTTACCCAAGGCACAGGGACCATCCCTGGCTCCCTGTGACCCTCCGCCACATGCTGCCGGATGTAGGGACGTTACAGGGGCAAAGTGTCCTATCGGTGTGTCCTTATCCCAGCTATTCCCTGAGCACCTGCCTTTGGCCGCTGTCGTAGATGAGATACCAGGTGAAACAGGTCTTTTGGTATGGCCCCTTTCGGATGGTCTCCTGTGCTGTTACAGGCTAGCTAAACAGCAGGAGTGGTTTTTCTTACCTTTTATGCTCAGCAGACAGCTTTCCCTGGGTTTGGACTGAGGACACTAAACACAAACGTAGTGGGAAAGGTGGCTGGAGGTGGTTGCGGTGGGGCTGAAAGGCAGGAAACGCTTTTGTTGTTAATCCCTGCCTGTTCAGTAAACCTCTCCGTGATAACAGAGACGGGCGACCCCGAGGCTCGCGCGGCCGACCGCTGGGAGCCCGGAGGCGGTGAGCCGGGCGCGACGCGGCCGAGGCAGGCAGGCACCGCGGGGAGCACCGCCGAGCCGCCTCACCGGAGCCGGGCTGGCACAGACCCCCTCGAACCGCACCAGCTTCAGCGCTTCCGTGTAACAACGCTGAGCCAGATGCTGGGGAAAACCCGGCGTCCTGGCTCCCTGGGAGCCTTTGCTGAGGCCTGAAGCTCTGGATGCTCCTGGGGGCGCAGAGACGACCATGCTCACACACAGGCACCTGCCTGATTGCTCTGAGCCGCGCTTTTCAGCGAACAGTCCTTAAATAGCAAACACCTGGTATCAGCTGTGCTGCAGGCCGGCCGAGATCCAGTCAGATGAAATAAACATTTGCGTGAAACAGGTTCCTGAAAACATGCATGCAAGAAGGGTCATTTTTGTGCCTGCCTGACTGATCAGCATACAAAAAAGGGGATGAAATGTTCTATCTGCGGCCTGAATATAGTGTGATTAGTTATTCATTTTTATTCAAGGCTCACGTATTGTGTTTCTCTGCCTCTCTTTCAGTGGCACATCATCACCTATTTTTCTTTTTTTTACGCTTTCTCCTCTGAATCGGAGCAGTATCTCTCATTCAAAGGGCCACGCTCTGCCTTGGCTGTCGTTTAGCTACACAGATTTGGTTTGTTGGGGGCTGTGCAGGAGCAACGAGCTCACTTTGCGTTTCTGATATCGGCGAGCAGGAGGATCGGGGGCCGCAGCCTGCCTCCTCTGCACCTCGCGGGGCGACGGGCGCTGTGTGCCTGGGGACAGGGAGCCGCTCCGGGGCCGCTCAGGGCACTCGTCAGCCTTGCAGGGGAGCTTGGCACGCACTGCTGCGATCCAGGTGCTTCAGAAATGCCATAAATGATGTATTCATTAAGCAAGTTACAGACGAAATCTTGTTAAACCGTTGTGTTCATCTCCTTGAAACGCATGTCATGTTTTATAATGCAGTTTTACAAGTCCCCAGCAACATTTACAAGTCCCAACATTTTGCTTTTCTTAATTACATTTTATTTCTTGTTGTTAAAGTGCTTGAAATACTTTTGCCCCGTCCTAGCAGTGACCTCCCGTTCTAAGGCACTGTCCTCTTAGTCACCCACCAGGATTTCTGCTTAAAAATGAGTCCTTTGCCAGGACAGCTCTTGTTGCTCTTCTCTAAGCTCCATTGTAGCTAGACAGTTTTTGGTGAGATGGTGGCCCAGGACTGGTGTTCAGAGACGTTTAGAGCAGGACTCCTCATTTTATAAGATGTCTCTGCAGATGCTGCCCCAAAGCCAAGCTGGCTTTTTTCCCCTCTCTGCTGTGTTGTAAACTTAATATCTGACCTGTCAATGAATTATTCATAGGCTGTGAGGTGCTGTGCAACAGCTATGACCATTTACTCTGACTGCCTTTACACAGAGGCCATTCACTTTCTCCAGAAGAGGATTAAAGCATGCAGGTCCTCTAGAAAAGCATGAAATCTCATTTTAAAGACTAAGTGATTGGAAGTGTACCAATTTTTCCAGTCATTCTTTCTGCTGTTTAATTACCTGCACTGCTGTGAAACCATGTCTTAGTCTAAGGCCATGTTTACCTGTTTTCAGCTCCCATCCATGAATTTTAAGCCTGCGTCAACCCTTCTCCTTTGTCTTATCCCTCTTCTTCCTGTGGGTACCTGTCTGGGTACACAATTTTCAAACCACCTTTCTCACGATTTTCTTTGATGCGACGCAGTGCAATGCTATCCATTATAAGGTCTGGAGACCATTTAATGAAGTGGTTCAGGTCAGTCCAGAAGACCAAACCTTCTTGTTATTCACTGTCCCACCGGTCTCCATGACAACTGCATATTTACTTTGCAAGAATTTTATCCTATCTTCCTTTTCATCCAGATCCATTGATAATATCAACTAACGTTGGACCAAAGATAATTTTCCTCAGATATCCCTTTTCTCATAGCCCTGCTCCTTGATATCTTTACACTAACATCACAGTTTGGATAGTTATCAGTGAGCCATTTTTAAATCCACAGAATGTACTCTGCTACTTCCAAGGAATGCAAGCAAGCTTTTCAGTCAAAATGTAGTGTGATAGTAAGGAAAACTATTTCCATCAGCATAGAATTGATAAAATATTGTTTAAAAAAAGGAAACTAAAAAGTGTTTGTTTGACAGAATCTACTCTCCATGAAACCACGCTGACTGATATTAATTATATGTTTAGCCTGTAATTCTTTGCTAATAAAATCTTGAATAACCTCAGGCAAACCAATGTCAGATTGGAAAATTCCTTTCTCTGTTTTGAAGCGGTGGAATTACACTAAAATATGGAATAAGTTGGAATTTTTCTAATATTTGTTTAATAATCAGCTTTGCTGACACAAAAATACCTTCCACTTTGTTTGAGGAATTTGGTCCAGCTGATTTGAAAGCATTTAACTTTATTGGAGCCTCCGTTACTAGAGACAAACAATTGTTAAAAGAGGGATGGGTTAAGACTGTTCTGCAGCAACTGCATGTATTTTCTTTCTTCATTTCCTCATTTCTCAAACGTATGTACGTAACCGACCTCGATGTCTGAAAGTATCAGAAACCACAAGGCAGCTTTATTTTGATGTTAGTGATGCAATTAAGAACATTAATGAAAAAAACAATTTCTGAGAACAGTGTTGTGCATCAAAGCTGGGGTCGGGCGAGCCTAGCCCTCCGCTAGCAGGGCTCCCCGGGAGTCTGCCGCGCCGGAGCACAGCTCTGCAGGAGGCACACCAAAGGGACAGCCCAGCCCAGGGCCGTGCCCTCTTCTCTCCAGATTCCCCGCATAAGCACATAAAAAAGCAGTTAAAAAAAAAAGAGTCTGAAAATGTGGCTGGTATCTTGTCTTAAATGGCCCTGACGTATCAGGGGGGTCTTCACCCGAAGGCCTGACAAGCTGCTCTCCTTTCACGTGGTGCCCCAGATTCACTGCTGGGGGAGAGCCAGTCTGTGTGAATAAATGATCTGGGGAGAAAAGGGGTTGGGGAGGTTCACTGCCTAAACTAGAAATTACAGAAGAAAAATCCAGTCAGCTTAGCTTTGTGTTTCAGAACCGTGTCATTTTTTTTCTCCTAAGATCTGTCACACAAAAGTTAAAGCGTTTTTATTTCAGACCAAGCTGTAATATGATTTTGACAGAAAGCACTTTGCTTTTGAATAGCTAGATGTTGTGCTTGATTTGTGGCAGCTGATATCTGACATCCTCATCATGTCGGTGCTCAGCCCTCAAAAAAACCCCCGCATACTCTGCTGGTGGCTCTGAGTAAGTCTGTTCCTGGGTTGAGCAAAGCTGTACGTGTTTGGGCCTGAAGATGTTTTTTGGGAGCAGTGTTGTTTTTCCTTTTTGTTCTGTTTTTTTTCAACAAGTAGGTTGAGCCTCTGCATATTTGCAATTAGATGGCCACCTCGCTTGCAAGATTTTTTTAATTAAATATAAAATAATAGGATTAGACTCTAATAGTGTTATACACTTTTCATCAGGAAGGAACTCAAGAGTCTTCTGGGTTTCTGACGCAACGAGAATTCAGCAACCCCACTCTGTCTTAATTTTAGAGTTTTAATGCTCGGGATAAGGAATCTGCCACAGCTAGTTTAGCAGTTAAGTGCATTAGGCAATGTAATGAATTATTGACCAGTGGCTGATAGTTTAACACCTGATCAATATGCTTAAGTATATATATATATAAAAAATCTCAGGTTGAAAAGGTCTTCCTTCCTCAGTATGGAGAGTGCTTAGGGCTGTTTAGCCTTTTTTGTCCTTCCCTATATGGGAAGCTATGGTCCAGAGGCCAGATAACTTCTTTAAGGTTTTAATGTGTTTTGCAGTTGCTAATTGCTTTAAGTCATATTGGACTAATGCCTTTATCTATCATATACATTTATATATGTATCATATAATTTATCAGCTATTGAATATGCATTTGGCATTTGCTGAGGATGGATGTTACCAAGTTTATAGTGAGCTGATAAATGTTTTAAAGATTACCACCACTACCTCCATGAGTGTAACTCAACTTGGTAGTAGTGTTTTGCAAGTTTCACAGAAAAAATAACTGTACCTAATTTGGTACTGAATTGTCATTTTGCCATTGTGGGGGAAGGAATGCTGCTTAGGTGCACTTTTTTGATGGAGCGCTAATGGGATAAAACCTTGAAACATTATGGAATCCCCAAGGTGGGAGACGTACATTTTATGAGGGAGGCAAGTCTGCCTCTTCCTCTGCCCCTGTGTGTATGTGTATAGCACAACGATTTAATCAAGAGGTTTCATTCAGGACATTGCTCTAAGAACCAATTTAAGCTGACAGGTAATAGCAGGGAGCTGTATGGCAAAGTCTCTTCAGTCAATTAAAGGAGACTGCAGGGGTGAAATTGCATCTAGTGGAGAACTCAACTCTTTTCCTTCTGTGTTTGTTTACTTTCCTTTCTAAAATTGCTCTCTCTACCCACAGCAAACAGAGCCTGTGCAGTTCTAGGAGACTGAATTGGCTTCTCTTCTGCCTTGAGCACCACTAATGAATGTAAAATTTTGCTTTATTTTTCCCTATTTATCTCTATAGATTGGTTGCCTTCCGTGTGGGTATAAAAATGTCTCTCCCCATCTCTGTAAAGAATTATTTCATTAAGGCATTTGATGACTGTAAGTATGGAAGAAGCTATATAAATGCAAATTTTATAAGATCATGTAGGTAGTTCAAATGTCTCTCGGCATAACTTGATCAACAGTAACAAAAATCACATAATAATTTGGGAAAAAAAAGATTTCTTTGGCATTTGCACAGCTATTAATGTCATGCTCAATATTACACACTAGGTTTCCTGCCATTAGGTTAATTAGTTCTTTTCTAGGGCCATCATTAAGCCATGCCAAATAAGAAAAAGCTCCTCTCCTGTGGGTGATTTAAGAGACTCTGGCAGCTCTGGGAAATGGCTTAGGTTTTACTCTGATAAGACTACCTTCTTGTTATTTTTATTTTTTAATAGTCTTTTAGACTGTTAATACCCTAATTCCATCAGGTAAAATACTGAGAGGTTACCTGCTGTGGTGACCAGAACTCAGCTTACACCAGAATTAAAATTGTATGCGTAACTACAGCTCTCCTTTGTGACAAACAGGTAACACTGCTAAGAACAGGTGGATATGTCACAATTAAGTATGATGCATTGCAGTATTTTGGCATTAATGTGCTTAGTAAGTTTGATTATATATTTTTTTCTATAAGAGAAATTTATCAACAGTAAACAATAACGTAGGCTGCAGAAGGTCTATTGATTTCACTTACAAAGCAGGAGAAGAGTAGGTGAGGACACAGAGTAAGGAGGCATCTCCTGTCTCCTCCTCCCACAGAGTAAGGAGGCATCTCCTGTCTCCTCCTCCCCTGGCACAGGCGCAGAGGCAGGCTCAGCATCGGGCCCTACATGAAGATACAGCCCTGTATGCCTGCACGGCTGGGCGAGCCTGGCGGGCCTGCCCTTGGCCGGCGGGGCCGGGAGGGGCCGTGCATGGCCCGCTCTGCTGAGGGGCACTGAGTCCCGGCAGAGCCCGGCCTGTGGTCCCCGACGCTGCCCTGGTGCTGTGGACCACAGCCTCGGGGGACACTTTGCTTGTAGGTGACTGATGCACGCGAGAGGGCACTGAGAGCAGGGATTTGGGCTTCGGTGGGGTTGCAGCCAATATCCTGCAGAGAACAAGCTTTAGGCCTTTCCCACCTGAATTTCGGCTTCTTCCTTTTCCAGATGCTGGATGTGCTGGGGACAATCTGATCGTCTAGTTCTGCCTGACATCTAAGGCCTCTTCTTGGTAGGAAAAGTCTGTGAGGACGAGGTGGATCTAGTCTTGGTAGAGATTTTTGCCATCTAACTGCGAGAGAAGTTAGAGGACGAGGTGCCTCTTTCGTTTAAAAAAGCCTGATTTTGTCTGGAGGATGTGCCTGGAGGCTGACGCGCATGGCTGGAGGCACTGTATACTGCAAAAAATTCTGACAGGACAGTTGGTCACAAAATTAGCTCTGCCCATCCATTAGAGACCCTTCTGTGAATAGAAAAAGTGACCAAACTAAAATTTATAGATTTTAAGTTGAAATACACATATTTATGCCAGGCTTAAGGTCTTACTGGCTAAGTTTTGTGGAAGAGAGAGATGGTATAATGTTAACGACATTCTTTGAGAAATTGGATGGAGAGTAGAAATACAGACTCGGTTTTCAGGCTGGTGGAGCAGCAAAGCAAAACACTCCAATGATATGTAGACTTCTCTGGTTGAATTTCAAAAATGCATGTCAGAAGCACTCTCGAATGGAAATATTCAGAAGATTAGCAAGTTGAGATGAACCACTGTGTTTATTTTGTTACCCCAGATTATTTTCTTGAGGCCTCCTGTCATTTGTGGTGTACTTCCTGCAAGCCCTGATGTTTGCTAGCAGATGTTTATATAAAGTTGCTGTAATTAAGCAAACTTGAGATCTTTCACTAAACTTTCTGATTTAGATATCAAGTAATTAAGTAATGACTCCTCTGTTTGACATATTTGTGCTGCATAAAAACATGATAAAACTGTTTGGAGTAAAATAAAGTGAAAGAAAAGAGTGCCTGTAAGGAACAGGAGTCAGCCTGGCAGACAGGGAGGTGATACGGGCAGGGCTCTCAGCTCTAGCACAGATGGTCCCAAAATGTGGGTGACCTTACAGTTTCTCTGGACTTAACCTATCTCAGACTATGTTTTTAGGAAGGCGTCCTGGCTGCCGCAGGGTCGATGATAGGCGAAGATGCCCACCCGAACCTGGGGGCAGCGAGGGAGAGATGAGGGACATACTGACGCAACAGCGCTTTACTGGTGGTGCTGGGCCGTGCTGGGAGGCAGTACGTGACCCACCACGGTCCTGGGCACACGGCTTGGCCCCAGCCATGCTGAGGGGCTGGACAAAAAGGTCTGGGTTGCCTCTAGGTATATAAAATTGATGGCCAAGTACAGGAAGGTTTGTCAAGACCAACAGTTGATTAAATGTTTTAATTTAAACTGTCATTTATTTGTTTAATGTGCCAGTAAAAGCTTACTGCTGTTCAGCATGAATTGTTCTGTGAATAGTAACAGCAATAGTTTTCACTTATGCTGAAATATAGCCTTCTTGCCTCCTTTTTGTTACTTTCTATTTCTTTTTATGACTCTTTCTAAAGGTTTAAAAAGTAATTGAATAAAATCTCCTGGTAAAGACATGAC
Organism: Dromaius novaehollandiae; assembly: GCF_036370855.1. NCBI lineage: Eukaryota > Metazoa > Chordata > Aves > Casuariiformes > Dromaiidae > Dromaius > Dromaius novaehollandiae. Next base: position 46,565,443 of record NC_088130.1, on the reverse strand, counting down.
TGGTCTATAAATAGGATTTGCTGCTATAGTGTTGCCAATAGAGAAAATTAAGATTTCTACTTAGAAATCAATGAAATGTTCCTTTAGCTGTAAAAAAAAACCAGTGTACCACTGTTCCTTTCAGGCTGCTCCAGACACTCCTGCTCATGCATGGTGATGGTAACACTATCGCTGGTGGCTGATGCCTGCCGCTGCCAGAGCCGACTGCACTGAGTGCTGGGCAAAGCTGGCTGCTCCAGGGTGCAACGGTAAGTTTTGAACAGTGAAAAACATCCTCATAATATCTGACACAAAAACAGTCTCTTTTATTTGAGGGCTCAAAATGTTTTACAAGCACTAGCTAATGAAGCCTTACAACACCCTGCAGTGCACTGTAGGAAAGTGCTATATAGAATTATTAAATGTAAGTACTGCCATTGGCCTGAATCCCTGAAAGAGGTCTGTTGGTCTTCCAAAATAGGCAAGTAAAAGACCTGCTTATATATCTATTTGGCTACTATCCATTATCAAAGCCAGACTGGCAGATCTCTCCTCAGGTGTGAAGGGGATGTTTCAGTCATGGAGCGTTTAACACCCAAGTATTCCTTATTTGTAAAAATAAATAGAATCCTCATTAAGACAGTTATTGAAAGACATCTTGTAAATGCATGCAGCATTGCAGCCCTGCACCTACACACTGACTCCTAGGGCCTCCATTCAGCTCCTTGTTCCTGCAACTTTTGCTTTTCCACCCACTTTTTTTGCAGGTTTCCAGAAATGAAACAGAAAGGTTGAAAAAAATTAGTTCTCCAGTCTTTCCCCAGGTAAATGTGGGCAGTACCCCGGATTAGGGCAGTACGGTGTGCAACGAGCTTACTGTGGAGCTTGCCAGCACGAGCCAGGGCAGACTGGAGAGCGCAGTGGTGTGAAACTGTGCTCGAGGAGCAGGTAGCCATGCAGAAGGAAAGGGCAACCAAAAAGGTACCTGTTTAGCTGAAAGTACACATTAAAGTAGAGCAGTACTGGTTTCCAGAAAGTTCACTAGCCAGGTTATTTCAATGGCAAAAAAAAAAAAGTTTTAAAACCACTACAAAAAATAATCAAGCTGGGGCATAGGGAGGCTTAGGACTGCCTACTCAGGACTACTAGGCCCCCTAGGATGACCCGAAACATTCATGTGCAGGGCCCATGAAGCACTGGAGACAAGTCTGGGCTCACGGGCAAGAGCACAAGGCACTACGACCCTGCGACAAACTGCGGGAAAACTCTGGAGCGGGATTACTCAAAGCGGGGACTTGGTCCCGCTCCGGAGCCCCAGCAAGGCTTATCTGGCCTTTGTCACCTTTCTGGGTATCTGATTAAAAAGCGGAAGAAGAGAAAAGAAAAAAAAAAGTCTGAGCCTTATTAAAATTCCCTAATATTGGCAAATGTGAATTCAACAGCCCCGTGAGAGGAGGCTCTGTGCCAGCCACAGCCGGCTGGGCGGCAGGGGGTCTCCTCTCTGCTCCCGGGGGCACTGTGATGCTTTTGGTGCCACCGAGGCTGCACGGTGGGATGGTGGCGGTGGCTCATCCCCAGCACCCGGCCTCCGAGCAGAGCACAGCCTGGTGCCCGCGGACCCATGCGCCCCGGCGCTGCGGGGCCTCGCGCTCGCGCCGGTGCGCGGGAACTGGCTGCCGCTGCTGCTTTGCTGCCGGCAGGCGCCATCTCCCGAGCTGCGACCAGGTCCTTCCGCTCTGCCTCTTGTAGGCGACTGGGCATGTGTTTTTAAACTAAGCTTCCCATCGGCAGGGTCTCGCTGCAACTAAACGGTGGGCAGCAGCTGCAAAGCGTGGTCTGCTGAAGTGCAGCCCGGATGAGGGGACCGTGCCGGGCACTGAGCGGCGGGCTCGGGGCTTGGCGCAGGCACGGAGGTGCGGGAGCCGCCCGGCACCACCAGGTCTTGGCTGAGATTTCCTCACGTTTCTGGAGCGGGCCACCCCGTCTGCAGCAACAGACCAGTGGGCATGTTTTTGCACTATATTATTATTTTTCACAAGCTGTCTCAGCTTGTTTTAGGTGTAATACTGCTGATGTGTTTTTGTAGAGAGCAGTGTGGATTTGAGTCACACAGTATGCTTTGTCCTTTCTCATTCAAGGTTTCAAATAGGCATACTGTTTACAGCTACCATTAGAAGGGGTAATCCTTCAGGCATAATATAACATGCAATTTCTTTATACTCTGTGAGAGTCTGGAACATCATGATCAGATTCCAAGATGGTCACAAAACTTTTGCTCATCTTTCTTTGATATATTTATTTTATTAGGGCAGAACCCTCTGAGAAGCTTATTTTTATAGTTCTTCTTTCTTTGTCGTTTTCAATGAAATACATTTTTGAGAACCAAGCCAATGAATTCTGACAGTTGATTTTTTTTCACTATTATTTGGTTTTGCAGATGACTCCGTAATATTCCACTCTTAAAAAGGCACTTTGCTTCAACGCCAGAAGTGTTTTCTGAGTTCTGCCTCTTTCTTATTTATCTATATTTTCTATCTTTTATTACTTACTATACATTAATTCTGTCTCCATTGCTAGTAGGCATAACTCTTAAGGAACTTTGATTCTAGACTTTATTTCTCTAGGAGGTCTTTGGCTGTCTCTCAGCCATTGTTTTCATGGTCTTCACTCCTTCTCCAGTGTGTGTGTATACACAAATTACAAAATATGATCTCTCAAGGCTCAGGCCAGATCCATAGATTTTGCAGGGCTTTGATTCAGACCTACAGGTGTGGTCTATGGCTATATTCAAACTTGCATACTGAACAGCTATCTCTGAAAAAGACCATCTTGATCATTTTTGTATCAGTCACTTACCTTTTTGCCTTGTCTTAGAAGAAAATGTGTTTTGGGGGCAGCACAAATAGATTTAGACGTGTATTAAAGCTGACACACACGTCAGCTGCCCAGGAGCCATAGTGGTGGCTTCCTTCAAGGTGAAGCTCACCTGGGAGCTGCCATGGCAGGGGTTTTGCCTTCGCATGGGCTAGCACTGCTGAGCAGATCAGCCACAACTTTCCATCCCTTTCTGTGACATGGTGGGAAAACTTCCTCCTTGACCTTAAGGCCAAAATAGATGGTGTCTTCCCACCACAGTCAGTAGCGTCCTGATTGGAAGGGCTTAATTTCAGCAGAAATGTGCAAGGGCAGGCATAGGAAACCACATCACACTCCCTTGCACTCTGTTTGCAAAATCCAGCCATAATTGCATACCTTGAGCTTGGGGAACTTTAGAATTCGTATGTCTTCCAAGGACAAATGGCATCTTGTTTGGCAAGCTGGTAAGGAGTCAGAACTATAGTTGGCCAGGGAGGAAGGTAACATTTATATTCCTTTCTCATTTGTGTCCCCTGCCCTCACAGCTGTCTGTGCTCCACTCTTTTTCTGTGGCTAAAAGGACTCTGGATGTGCCAAATGTCAATGATTAAGTGATTAGTTTGCAGACTAAATTGTCAGGGAAAGTCAACTAAGCATCAGGCAGAGCAAAGCTTAGTCCTGCTATTTGCATCTGCTGGATGAAATGTGGATATATTATTTGCATTTGCTTTCAACAGTGTATTGAGATTGATTTAGTATTCCTTTAGAAGCTGATACTGCTTCATATTAATCACTGCAAACCTCATAGAATATGTCATTTTTTGACACTAAGTGAAAGATCCTGGTGCTGAGGCATCTCAATGAAGTGCATGTGCATGCATCAGTTCTGAGCACAGACTGATTTGTCGTGTTGCACTTTTGGAAACCTTCCCTCTGGGTTTAGGGTCTACAGCAGGCCTGTTCAGGCATAACCCTGATCTGCACTGGACGAGGGTGAGAGAAAGGGAGTGAAAGTGAGAGACAAGGTTGGGGAAATAAGGTGACGTGCTGATCCAGCATTCCACATAGCCCAGTTACAACCCAGCTCGAGCTGGGGCTGCAGCATCCATCGTGACTGGAGCTGCAGTGCTAGCAGGACTAGCTGGGGATTCCCAGAGCAGTATTCTTTACCCCCACCCCCCCTGGTTGGGGATGAAGAACACTGCTCCTTTCCAAGCCAGTGTTTGAATACAACCACTTTCTTGTGGCTCCAGGAGACGTTCCTCCTTAGCAGGGGCATATAAAGGGAATGCCAAGGGATGAAGGCAAGCAACAGAAAGGTGAAGAGGATGTAAGAAGTCTACTAAAGAAGAGATATGTGGGGGGACTGGGTGGAAAGAAGTGTCACCCCACTGCCAGAGAGAGATCTAAGGTAAAACACGCCTCGGGAAATCTCTTGATGAGACAGATATAAGCAGCTTAATTGCTGGACTGTACACAAATTTCAGTTGATCATAATTCTAATTAGCAACAACAGAAGAAAACCTTCTCAGCCACACAGTTAAACTCAGAGAAAAATCCTGTAGAGATTGCTTTGAACACATAACTGAAAGCATTTTAAAATTAGCTACTGTAGGTGCCTGGGATCTAAGTCTTTTCTTGTACATCTAATTTAGTTTCTAACCACTCCTCCCCAGATCATTCCCTCTAAAACCGTGCTACAGCCAGCCTGTCCTGTGTTCTCAGGACACACTAGAGATGTGCCTGAGATTTTCAAACTGATAACTCACTACACAGATTACAATCATGGCTTGTTATTTTTCATAATCAAGCCACTTTCCACCAAAACATCTCCAGAACATTTCTCCATTTCATATAATGATGTCTCCGCTATTTCAGCCAGAAGTTTGGTCTCAAATAAATCAATAGCAATGCCGAAGAGTTAGTTGAGGAAACTGAGGTAGGACTGTGAAGAAGGGACAAGGAAGATCTTGAGCTGTGGCAAGAGTCAGACACAGTACTCCTCAGGAAGCTCTGGTCTACACTGTAATAAATACTACACAGACCCAGAGTGAGACTGACCTTCTTTTCCTTATGGAAAAGTGGAATCAGTGCCTTGATAAGTGCACTTCAAGTGACACTTGAAAATAAGGCATGTCTCTCATCATCAAGGGAAATACTTGCCCTCTGGGCCTCCACCCCACTGCCACCTCCACCAAAAAAAAAAAAAAAAAAAAAAAAAAAAAAAAAACTGGTTTGCAGAAGGCTTTTCTGAGACTCAGGAAATAATTTTATTTGAGGTATCCTGAAACAAGCCTGTGCCCAGGTATCTGAAGAAACAGCAGGAGTTGTTCTGGGAGCTCTGGCAGTTTCCAGTCTGACAAACCTCAGGGGAGGGCTTCTTTCTTCCAAACTAGGAAAGGATACAGACAGATATCTGGGACCAGACTGGAGCTACAGATGTGGAATGGATTCAGAGTCAGCCTAAAAAACAGATGTCCTAACAGGAACACTTGGTGGCATATACTCAAGGACCTTCGATTCAGAGACTGTGGCTATGACTATCATTCAGATAGTGATGGAAGCAAAACCTGGAATTGCATGGAAAGCATCTTGATTCCTAGGAAAATGGGGCTTCTGAACCAAGGTTCAACATACAGTTTCAAGGTGTCCTTGACTCTCTACTTGAAGTAGATCCATCTTTCAAGTGACTGAACTTCAGTGAGGACCCACTTTTGGCTTCTAGTGTTGATCTCTGTTGGGTGGATGCATTCATGTTTTCAGTCAGAGCTATGTCCTTCTAGAAGCTCTTCAATTAAACGATGTGATCATAACAGTTACTGATTCTAAGAGGTGTGATTATGGCTTCTAATGGACATGGAGAGGACAAGGCACCCAGGAGGGATAGAGCACAAATCTTTTTTGTGCTTTCTGCGAAATGCTGGTTCTTTTAACTTTTGCAGATCTAGCAAATAGCTGGGTAGAAGGAAGCCTCTATATCCACACTGTAGGCCAGCAAGCCTCTGCTGCATATCAGAAGGTTACCTTCTCTTGATGTAACCAGCTGTGAATTTTTCTTTACTTGCCGAATCTGAGGCAAAAGCACGCCTCTGATCTTGTTGCTGTCAAAAATCCTATTGTCAGATCCTCTGTCAAAAATGGCAGTGCTAGATGGCAGATTTCTCTCTGAATCTGTGATGGGGCTGTGATATCTTCTTAGAGGAGGTGCTGGAGGCCCCAGGGAGACTGCTGAAGTAGCAGGCATGGCAGCTGCACCTCAGTATGCAAGCTGGAATGGTGTATACTGCTCCTGCGTTGGTTCACGTCTCAGTGACTGCGCACCCACGGCGTTACACTGCATCAGCTCCACCATGTGGGCTTGCATGGAGTCCACCAGAGCTGCCTGGCCAGGTGGATCTGGTGAAGATCCCATGCTTGAGTCAAGCTGTTAACGACCAGAGACACTTGATATATTTACAGTGGAAGACCTATGACCACATATTATGCTTGCCAGCCAAGGGATTCAGAAACAGTTAAAATAATGTAACTAGAGCACAAAATAAGATAGAAGTGTCAGAACTGGAGGATGAAAACTGCCTGCTTAGTATACTGATAGAAATGAATTTTTTGTCATTGTTGAAAAGAGAGAGAGAGATATAATGTGGCTGATATGGACTTGCTATAAATATATTAAGATTGTCTAATAGATTCCTGTTTGTTTTGAAAGGTTACCCTGTCCCACTGCAAACATCTGTTAGTTGCATTTCTCCCTGAAGGGCTATGTCCCTAATAGCAGTTCAGCTTCTTTTGAGAGTGCTGAAGAGCCACTATAGGAAATGAAGCTCACTCTTGCAAGAAAAGTAGAGGCCTATAATCTTAGAATTGAGGGGATGTGTTCCCAGAGAGACTGTGTAAAGGTCAGAAACCAGCTCTCCCACTGAGTTGTGGTGGTGGTTGTGCATCTGGTGTAGTCACTGGGACTGGGTTCTCTACAACCACACTATTTCCCATAAAGTCACCACAGCAGAAAAAAAGCAAGATTAGTCAAAGGAAACGGTAAGAAAAAAATGTATGACATTCTTACAAGTAGCAAGAGGGATAGGAAAGATGGAGGAAAGCCATGAACAATTGGCTTCCTATGAGACAGATTATGGAGCCGTGTGAGTCAGAGCTTAGAGAGCTACCCAAGGCACAACGGGCAGAGACACTTCCCTGGAACACGCAGGCAAAAGGTATGACCCAGACCCTGATGACAGTGTGGGGAAGTAGCCCAACCTGCCAATATCTGTTTGAGAAGACTCATACAACCTAAAAGCACAAGGAGACTCCAAAAGCAGGAATATCCAGGGCAGATAGAGCTGACATTGTCCTAATCCTGCTCTCCCGCTCGCAAGCAGTAATGACAGAAATCGTAGCTGAGAACCACAAGGCTTCACATGCAAGGGGAGAAGCTGAAACTGAACTGGAAGTACTGGGAGAAAGACAGTATGGAGCTGGGAAAGCAGGAGGGAGCAATATAGATACTTCTCTATCCTACTGTTTTTGAGAAGTCACGTTAAAACATCTCGCTGTGAATCCGGAGTGTTTGAGTTTGAATCTTGCTTTGCATGTATGCAGAGGGCCTCCTCCAGCTGGCTGAGTTATAAGCAGGTACCTGGTGCTTGGAGCAGAGAAGTCGAAAGTGGCCAGAGGGTCTGTTCGTTCCTTTTGTCAGCTGTTCTCCGTTTACCTGTCCTGGTCTGATACACTGCCAAGCTTGCGGTAGACTGATTAGGCTCCACTGCTCATAGTCTTACTGATGTCCATATAAATAGCTAGAAAGTCATTGATGTACATCTGAACCATTTAAACAGTCTTATGACTGAAGACTGAACTGGGTTGGGACATGCAAAAAGAGTAAGTGGAGGGAAGGGACTACAGTCCTGATGGTGGAATAACCCCTCAGGTAAGACAGAGATCAGGAGTCAGGCCAGTCACTTCCCATGACTGATGAGGCACAGCCACGTCATCTTAAAAATATGGCCACTAGGTGGGAAATACAAAATTTCAAAAAAATAATAGACAGGGATAAATAAAGAGAAACTAATGCAGTTCAGAGAAAACAAATCCAGGCAGAACTGGCTCAGGATGGGATCCTGTAAGGAGAAGTCATGTGAGGATTTCCCAGGAGTGAGTTTTGGGTAAATCCCAAACTGGGAAAAGAGCCAGGCTAGACCACTGCTGACAAAGACCTGGGATGCTATATCTTTCCAGGATAAGGCACATAATGGGCAGATGGCCGTGGCTTGCTTCCTTGTGGTCTGGCCTGGATCCATGAAAGGTTAGCCTAGTAAAAACAGCTGCAGAGAAAGTTGGCTTCTGGGTCCTTTGGGGCAAATGGATTTGCTGAGGCTCATGGAGGCGAGCCTGATGGATGACCAAGGAATGAGGTAACTGTGCAGCTCTTCGCTTCAGCCCCAAATTATTGGTGATAATCAGAAAAATAAAAGAATTCTCTTCAATCCATTCGTCTGCTCTGTCTTGTATTTTATTAACACCAGAATAGGATCTGGGGTCTAGTCTTCCATTTTAAAATGTTTTAATGGTTTGTCTGTAAGGCAAAACATACACAGTCTCCCTCCCTAACCAAACAGAGCACAGCCAGCTCCAGGAGAGGAGATGTCCTTCCCGAATCTCTGAGGGATCCTTGACTTCTGGGATCATCTCTCAGATGCCAGCGTCAGGTCCTTCTGACATGCACAGATTTGGCGTGTTACCTCCACAGAGGTAGATGAGAAGAAGGTCCTATATTCAAAATGACTCACTGAGAAGGGTGGTCTACTAAGAGAGAGTGGATGGCTGGTCTGATAACACTCGCTGTGTGTTTTTGCTTTCAGGATACAGAGACATTGGCTCAGCTGTGGCCCAGGGCCACCCACTTGCTGGTGGGGTGATGGAGCTGGCTTGGAAGACTGCAGTCCTTAACAAGCTAAGCAGAGTTTGGTGAAAATGGTGGCAGTTTCCACTGCTTGTGCCTTATCCAGGGCCATAATGCCTGCCCTCCAAGAAGGTTCAGGCAGACCTTCATGCTTGATTGCTCCTCAGGGAAGCTGAAGGCTACTGCTACACTGAGTGCTATTAAACCTCTTAGCAATGGTTGCAGGGAGGGGGAAAACTTCTTTTTTCAGGGTATGGGTGCTTTTCTTGCCCACAAGGAAACTGAGTCTGGGGAATCAGAAGGCACATAATGGTTCCCAGGCTTAATGTCTGGTCTGATAATGTCTTTCTCAGGACATAAAGTGATCAGCTGTCTGAAGCGAAGGTTACTGCAGAAGTGTTAGTTTAAAGCAGTTCAGCACAACCACAATAAATGTGATCCTACCAGCGTGTGGGAAGAGCTTGGAATAAACCTGAGACTGCTGTCCTCAGAGAGGAAAGCTTTCAAAATGTGGCCACAGATATTTTAAGGCAGAGCAACACAGTTTTGGAAGATGTAGATATTCATGCTGGCAGATGCTACTTGAAAGTATCGTTGTCTGGTGCTGTGTCCAGGTAAGGCAGTGGCAGAGGTTTCTGGTTTCTGGCAGGTTAGCTTTCTTCTGGGAGGTCCTCACAGAACAGGGAGTTACACTTCTGTTCCCTCTTCTCTCTAGCTTTTGGGAAAAAACGTGGGGTCAAGCCCTTTAGGGCCTGCAGCATATTAGCCTCAGATCAATGGCCTCATGGAAAAATTTGATAGGTTGATCAACATAACTTTGAGGGTTTGTACCACATCATCTGCAGAGCTGCAGCAAATGATTAATTCTGAAAGTGTCCACAGCACAGGGTTGTCCTTTGTGCTGGCCCGTGGTAAGAGATACAGGTCTCCAGACTGCTGAGAGTCAGATAGATGTGAACATACATAGAGAGGGGGTTTGCAGAGGATGGTGTTGCCTAAATGGAGGATTTGGCATGTCACCCCCATCTGTAAGGTGCAGTGGAAAGATCCTCGCACCTAGTCTGTAGGCAGCTGGAGCGTGTTACCTTGCTGGAACATGCTGACCTCTATCAAATGCATTTTGAATTTTTTTTTATTGCAGAGTTTCTTAGGGACACTTTCATGAACAGACTGATGGACTTTGTTTAGAGGAAAAAGAAACAGTTCTTGGAGGGTCTGTAAGACACTATATATAGAGAGTGTCTGTATATACATATGTATGTATATATGCATAGTTCCTCAATTTAGCATATGGTGTTAAGATGGAAAAACTTAATTTTGAATCTACTAACCTTGAAAAGCTTTTCAAAGACATATTTCTTAATGCAGAGCCAAAACATGAGAATCTGACCTAGGTTGGTTTATACATATGAGCAAAAATATTTACTCAGCTAGTAAGTATTTGATTAACCTTTGTTTATTACTTCAAGATGAGAAACAGTTAAAATACAGGAACTCATGGATTATAATTTTGCTTTTTGGCTAATGTTCACTTCCTCTCCAGAAAAAATATGGTGTAGCTAGGAAAAGAATGTATTTCTTTCTCATCTCAAAATCTGTATTTCAAAGTCCAGAGTTGAGGTCAGGAGAAACATTTCTATTCATTTTGTGTTGAAAATTGAAGCAGAAGATTGCAATGAAGGACCTGAGGCTGTGCACTACATAAATCCCCCCCCTGATATGGCAAGCAAGGATATGCAGGCAAAAGCATATGCAAAACTTCTCCTTTCTGGGCTGGAAAAAGCTGGATTTTTTTATTCATAATCTAAAATGAAGCAAAGTCAAACACTAACCTGAGCCTCTTTATGCACTTTCTATTTCTAAGGCTTTACTTACAAGATGTTTTACACTTTAAACTTGCCAGTTTCAAAGGAAGGACACAAAACCCTTTTATGCTGTGTGCTGCTGCTAACAAGACCCATCTGGCTTACTGCATTGCTAGCATGAATCACAGACTGGTACTGCCTCTCCGCTCAGGGTCCTAGCACGTGCCAGTCTGAAAGCTGCCGTAAAACTGTCCATTTTTTTGTGATATGTAATCCAGATTAGGAATTCTTTTGTCCTGAATAGCCTGATGGGAGCATGTTGCAATACACTGCGGGTTGCTGGCTGTCTTCACTGGAGGGACTGGAAAGAGGCTGGTCGGGAGGAGGCCTGACCCAGCTCAGCTCCATGGTGGTATTTACAGCTCACGCTGTGGGGGATTAGAAACAGGGGGAATTGCTGTGCAGCCCTGAAGGGCTGGATTGTCCTCTGTGATGAAGGAGAACCAGGCCTTTCATTTGGGTATGAATGTAAAAGGCTGTAACTGACAGTATAAAAACCTTTTTTTTTTTTTTTTTTTGGTATTTTATGGTATTTTAAAAATAAAATAATTGTGCTCAATAAGGAGAGACTGAATTAGATTGTTTGCATGCAGAGTCAGAGCCTTTAATAGTTTGTCACTAGAAGGTGGTTTCTGAATCCAGATTGTCAAGGAAAGAGCACACTGACACAGTCCCGCATGTCCCAGTCAGAAACAGGTTTTGCTGGTGTAAGCTCTTTGGCGCTTGGGGCAGGAAGAGTCTGTGTCTCAGGCCTTTGGTTAGATCTCCTATCATACAACAATGTGGAAATGGCATAGGATCTTCTTTTCTGCTTTTACAGTGCAGCATTTGTAAAATAGCATCTGTTAAAAGGTGGCTTTAGGTTAAAAAAAAGTGTGACCACAAACAGAAATAGTATGAAGGGGCCCTTAATAACAGCTGTAGTGATTTTTCAGAAGGAAACTCCAAAGCCACATCATTTCTCTATAAACTCCAAGTGACCTGACAATCATAAACGTGGCCGAGGTCAATGTTTCGTGAAGCAACCAGTACTGCCGTTTGCACTGTGAGACTTCATCAGCACCCACAAACTCAGCACAGAGCTCCCACCACACAAGATTCAGGCTCAGCAGCAAGCTGTTTGGTGCACAGTGGATTTATTTAGCAAAACTCAGTCCTTCTACTTTGCTGTAAACTATAACTTCAGTTTCTAGGCTCAAATGAACTGTTTAGCAAAACTATGTTTGAGGGAGCAGGTGTATTTTACTTTTAAATTTGCAACAAATAATACTAATAATTTTTTTCCTTATTCTACTCCTCTTGAATTTACTGTTTTGAAAGTTGTCAGTGATTTCAAAAGCAAATTGGACTGGGCCTGTGATGGGCTCAGGTCTGAGAGCCGGGGGACCACCGGGACTCGGGGTTGGAGCTAAGCAGCAATACTCAGAGGGGTATTACTCTTCTAAGAAGCAGACATACAACTAATGAATGTTTCCAAGTGCAACTGGGGAAGCAGGTTGCCCAGGAGAAATAGCAAATACCTGTTTCTCCAGCATTCACTGGAGCGTCAGCTCCATGCCGGCTCGGTACGTCCTTGTTTTTACCAGCTCTGGACTCCCTTTACTTAGGAATTACAGAGTTTTTTCCAGTCCATGACTCTTTCAGTAAGATTGCTGGGTGGGGGGGTGGGGGGGGAGGATTGCAAGAAGGGCTTCTGCATTTTTTGCTCCTCTCCAGTGCACTCAGAGGGACCACCACAAAGTTTGCAGTACAGATTCAGTTTTTATGGAATCTACCTGGATTCAGCACATGTTAATATAATGTTAAAGAAAGACCTGTAACCCTGGTCTGGTAGAAGGTTCAATCAGGTTGGTTGTGGGAGAGGTAGGGGAGGAGCAGGGCTGATGGATGGGAAGCTTTGTTAAAACGAAAGAGCAGAAGTTTGGGAACGCGGGTTCAAATCTAGTGCTATGCACCACTCACTGGGAGACCTTTGGCAGGTCACTTGACCTCCCTGTGCTCTAATAAACCAGACTGTAAGTTTGTTTACAAGCTGAAAACCAGATGCTGCATCTGGGAAGAGCTGGCTCAGGCAAAAATCGTTAGCTCCCATTTACAAGGCTTGCATGTCCTTTTCTGAACAGTGCTGATGTGGCCACCAGTCACTGCAGATAATATTAAAGGGATCTTGGGAATAAGTTTGACTTCAGTTTTTTTCCTTATTAAATATTCTGATTGGCTTTGAAGCAGAGAAGCACGGGCTAAGTTACTGTCTTAGTGTAGATCAAAACTCCACGGAGCAAAGGAATTGTTCATGCTTTGAGGATGAACTTGGTTAACACCTTGGTGCAAGTCAGAGAATGGGATTTCAGTACTGAGACCCAGGTGTCTGCAGAGAGTTTCCTGCGGAGATTTCTCCCCCCCATGGCAATTGGCTAGCTCATATTCATCATCAGTAAAACCTCACAAGCAACTGTAATAACTGGTCAGATCGTGCTTTTGGAAATTAGCCTTTTCAGCTTTTCTTCCTTCTCTATGTGTTTGGTATTTAATGAAAAAAACCAGCTGCCTTCTTCTGGCGCTTTGCTTCCTCCCCGTGTGTGTGTCTTCTTGGCTTTCAGCCCGTGGGGTCAAGCCAGCTTCGGTACGTTGGTGGGCTGCAGCCATGGTGCAAGGAAATGCTGAAACACGACATCAGCGGTGGGCTGTGCGCAGGAGACCTGGCAGGGACCAGGAGCAAGCCCAGTCGTGAGAGGCGTGAGGGACCGTCTCCAAACTGGCTAATGCACCATGTGATGAGGAGCGCAAACGTGCTGCAAAAGAAGGTGCTGATACAGGGTTGTTTCTGTACTGGTATCTCTGCGTCCACCTTTGCTTAGACATGGTGTTTTGAGCACATATCAGAGGAGCCTTGGATTGCTTCATCTGTATGTACAAGTCACACGAATGTGGTTTTTTTCAGACCAGATGTTGGTATTATATAGTACTGAGCAAACCTCATGTGCTTGTTTTCTGTTTCACTTTCTGAGTCTTGGGACAAATTAAGTAGAAATATGGTATTAATCGGAATATGGAAATAACTTCTCACTCATGCTCTTCCTTCAAGTACTAAAATTATGAAAATAACTAATTGACTATATTATTTGCTAATTTTCATAATTAGAAGACATATTTGTATAAGACAGGTTTTTTTCTCCATTTCAGTTGTCGAAAGGACTAGCAAGTTTAGAAAAGAAAAAATGCAGGAAAAGTTTCACTTCTCAAATTTATTAATTTTGGTCAAAAATGGAAGAAAATAAGGGTTCTCAAACATTTGTAAAGTTATAGACATCCTTCTTCTAATCTCTATCATACTGCAGTAAATTGAATTATTAGGCTGAAGTTAATGGAATCACAGTTGCATAAAATCTGAGAGAATGGAATCAATCCCTGTATCTTTGGAATTCCTACAGCTCAGTGATTTATGGTAGTTAAATACAGGCAAAATAAGGAAATAAATGTTTTGGGCTGACAAACTTTATATGATGTTTGAGAGCTAAGCTTGCAACTCTGTAAAGCAGACTCTAAACCAGAATCAGTAAAAGTACTAAATAAAACAATGGGATCTTTATTATTCTAATCAATCAAAATTTGATCATGGGACTGCTTTTTTTCTTAAAGCAAAGCAATTGCTACCCCTAATTAAATAGTGATGTTTTTATCTTAAAAAAAAAAAAGGGGGGGGGTATAAGTAGAGCCTACAGCAAAAAAGTTTGCTTTTCAGAAACCAGGAGCTATTTCACTGTCATAATTATTACTATACCAATTTAAAACAAATTAGTAGGTGGTTTTGAAATTACATACACTTTTTATTTACATCAAACCCAATATTGTGCAGGCTGCTAATTTTTCATGCTGGGAAATGAGTGTATTTTATCAGGTGGCAGCCATTGACTTTACGCAAACTAAATCTTGCCAGCTGGAGCCCAGCTGTTCCAGAACTATAGAGTACATTGATTCTCTGAAAAATGTGGGCTGTGTTCAAAAGAAGGGTCTTTTCTTTGGGAATTATGGCTAATTCGTATTTCTTAATCTTTTCTGATTTTAGACCTTGATTTAGGAATGCATTGAAACACATGCTCAAATCTCACCCTTACCGAGGAAAATACTTAAACTTATATGGCACCTTTTCTTAGGAAAAACACACGCACTGTGCAGTTTGTTAGATTTCTCCAGTAACGAGTGGGTATGACAGGCAGTGATATGAGAAATGCTGATGCGTTACTTCCTTTCATGTGACTTAAACATGTGCTTAAATTTAAACACATGCTTAACTGACCTTTCTGCATAGGGATGCTTTCCTGGGTCTGTATCTTAATTACAAGCATATTTTTTGGCATGTGTTTATGTTTCTGATGCGACTGAGTGCCTTTGCTTTGCAGAAGTGACTGCTTCGAAGTACAGTGAAAGGACACAAAGATATCAGTAAACACTAACTCCTCTAGTAGTAGAGAAGTGCAGGCCTTTAAAAAGGCACTTATGTTGGTAGGAAGAACATGTCCTATTCACAGGATTTTTAAAATCTAATTCACCTCAAATACTATGGATAAGATTGGCTCCTTATGGAACAGTTAGCATTTAATGGTGCAAGCATGAAATGATCAAACTGATTTATATGGAGCAGTTTAATTTAATGAAATGGTAGTGTAAGACAAATAGAACCTGTCCAGAATTAATTGATCACTGGGGGTATACACATGCAAAGTTTGCAGCTGTAGGTTCAAATAGT
Source organism: Dromaius novaehollandiae (assembly GCF_036370855.1). Lineage (NCBI taxonomy): Eukaryota > Metazoa > Chordata > Aves > Casuariiformes > Dromaiidae > Dromaius > Dromaius novaehollandiae. Next base: position 46,550,100 of record NC_088130.1, on the reverse strand, counting down.
TAAGGTGTTTAAGAGCTATTAACTTATTGAAATGAATGAAAAACAGTGCTTTTGTTCCCAGATGATTTTAGAAAATCCTTCAGAATTTGGGCTAGCAACAAACAAAAGACAAACTGTACCACTGAAGGCAACAGTCCACCACAAACTGTACAAATCAAATACAGCATATTCAGTGTCTTTGCACAGGTTTCGTAACACTACAACCATTCTGTGTTGCAAAGCTGAAGCCAGTTATTTATAAATCATTACCAAGATGAAACTGCAATATATTATACAATTTTTAGATTAACCCTTTATACATCAGACTGCAAAGCCACTAAAGTTGTAGGAATATTTCTTATGCTCTCAGAGGGGTTAAGACCCTATCTAATCTCTGCTTTAAGTTTACCTTAAAGTGCTGTTCATTAAAGGATGCAGCAGGAAAGGACTCTGTGTGTCTCCAAGAGGTTACGCTGAGCCATAGCAATGCGTTCGTCTTTCCAGGAAAACCTGTGAGCTTTGTGGAAGCAAAAGGCTTATGCGTAGCAGGTGTAGCTTTTAAAATATTGTGGCTCACAGAAGTCACTGGGCTTTAAAGGACACTCTCTGTTTCTCTCTGTCCACCCCAGGTGAGGTGAGCTATCTGCAGCTACAGTGTAATCACAGAGGGCAGGCTGGGAGGTAGGAAGTTGCGCAAATATTTAAGAGATTAAATATGTTTCCCAGGCTGACTTAACTGAGTTGCTGCATCCACTGCAAAAAAAATTCTGGGAGGCCAAAAGTCAAGGAGTTTATTAGCCTGGCAATGAGTTGCTGCATGAGCAGGAAACACCCTTACGTTGTTAACAATAATCTCTTTAATATTTATTGCAGGTTCTCCGCAATTTGAATGAGAAAAGAAAAAAAAGTGGAAAGGTGACACAGGGCCAAGGCAGTGAGCTTACTGAACGATAAGGTGAGAGGAAGCCGATGCGCGCTTTAGTCTCTCTGTCCGATTTCAGCAATTTCTGTTGTCACAGGGCTTGGTGCCCTGGCACAGAGGGATGGTTTCACCTCCCTTTTCACCACCCTGGGGGGACGTAGCCCCTTCTCTGCCCAGGACCACCCAGGCTCCCGGGCTGCATCCCTGCCGCTGCGTTGCCTTGGTGGCAGCTTGGCTAAAACACAGTGGCGCTAGTTGTGTCGCAGCTCCCACCAGGCTGCTTTTTTATTTTACCTGGAATGAGATATAAAAAAGTAATACTTAAAACTATTACTATATCTGAGGGAGCTACTCCCTGATATGATAAGGCAGTGCCAATACTGGCAGCCACCCTGGTAATGGCAGCAGTGTGATCCCACGCAGCTGCATGTCAGGAGCTTGCTCTAGTTGGAGAGGACACCCAAAATGTTTGTGCCTGTGAGCTGTTTTATATCCTGTCACCACAGCTGTCTGAGATTTCACTGTTGGTGGCATGATGACTGTATATACAGCAATTAAACACATAACAAGAAAGTTTGGTGTTGGGGATAAGCCTTGTGCTGGAGGGTCAGGTTGGTTGTCTGCACCACATGCTTCTACTGGGACCTCAGGGAAGCCGCTTAATACCTGTGTCTCAGTTATCCCCCTAAGAGTATTATTTTTATTTAATATACCTCACTGGAGTGTTGTGTGTATCCTTTAAGCAGAAGGTGCTATGGCAATGCATATAGTGTTAGAGGATCCTCACGAATGCAGAGCTCATCACAGCTGTGTGGGCTTCAGTTTTTCTTTGTCATGGGCTGATTCCAAAATAAAGTGTAGTTAGGGTCCTTATTAAGCATTGTATGCTAACTACTTTTTATCTGGCCTGAATTAAAAGGCTTACTGAGTTACCAAGTTGCAAACAGCAGCAAGATTTTTTTTTTTTTAGTAGCCACATTCAGGTAAAATAATGATGCACTGAAATTTTAAGAAGAGTTTGTTTCTACTCCATCACAGGCAATGGCAAGTAGAATGGCTTTAGTTAAACAAAACTAAGCCTCAAAAAAATCTTAAATTCTAAGAGCCAGTGCAGATATCTCTTGGTACTGTTGACAGGACCCCAATGAACAGAGGTTTGAGGTAGATCTGCCAAGACTTTCTCCTATAATGAGTTTCTCCAGAAAGACTGGAAGGCTTTTAAACTCAAAATTTAGTTTGAAAATGTTTAGGCTTTTAAATAGAGAAAACTCAAAATGACCAGGGTGATAGAACAAGAGGAAAAAAAAAAAAGAAATGACAAAAAAGCAAAGGTTCATACATATTCTCTCTGTCAGTCTGTCCTTGAAGGCAAGTCCTCGCTTCCGGCCAGCCCGGTGGCTTTGCTGGTAGCAGTGACCCCAGCTCCATTGCCCCGGTCCGTGGCGGTCCCTGCCCCTCGCTGGCGGCGCACGCAGGCTCTTGCCTCTCTGCCCTGCCATTCCCACGTCTTGCATGCCTGCCCTCTCCTGAGTGAGCTCCAGGAGCCCCCAGGAGAAGGAGTAATCCCCCGCCTCCATTTCCCTACAGGCTTTCACATAACCCCTTTTTAAGTTACAGGAGGTGGCATATAGCTGAGAACAAGTGTATGTGCCACGCCGCCGTTCCCATGCGCGCTCTGTTGCTGCCCACATTTTCCATTCTTTCCAACTCTGTGCATGAGAAGTTCTTTCCCAAAGGTGCAGGATAGTCCTCCACGGCTTCCTTAAAAAAAAAAAAAAACAGTTTTTTAATTCCTGCATGCCATGTTTTCAATAGCGATAGAGCATAAACATGTGTTGGCAGATCATCAACTAACCTAAGTAGCCAGAACTCTGCTGACTTCAACGGCCATGGACAATTCACCACATCTGAAGACAAACACTAGAGGCTCCGTCCTGCTGACATGGAAGACAATGCTGAACCTCCCGCTGGCTTCATGAGAAGCAGGATCTGACATACAATGCAATATCTGGAGAGGTTTGCTTATATGGACTCTGGAGGATTTACAATAACATACATTTCATTCTTTCCTATGTGTGTCCAAATGTGAGGTCACTTGTTCAATTACCCATATTTCTAAAGCACTTATTGGGTAATGAGGGGAAAACAAAAGAGCGATTGCATTTGCTTATTGCGCTGGATTTTTTCCCCAAACTAACACAATGGCACTGAGGACATTTTGCTCTCAAGAAAATGTAGGAAGCCAACAGGAAAAGAAGAAGAAGAAGGAAAAAAGCCCCAATCTGAATGGTTGCAAAATGTTATTGAAAGGATTCATAATGGGTTCCAAGGGGTTTTATTGAATGGCTTTAGGAAAGCTTAATTCTTTAAAATCATTTCTGAGGTGAACATGTATTTAATTATACTTCAATGGGGTTTAAAGGCCTCATATAATTAGCATTGTTCAGTGAAAAGCGCCTATTTTTTTCAAATGTACCCCTTAATTTAAATCTTTTCCTGCAATTTGAGCTTAAGAGAGAAACTGTTTTTTAATGCTGATTACTATTTCTATGAATCTCAGGCAGGTAAAAGAAGGAATTAATAGAAGAATTTTATTTGGATGACCTATTAGCTTCTATGAAGCTTTAAATGAAAGTGAGTGCAAAATGGTGCAATTAGTCTGAATGAAAGTCTAAAAGCTGTCCTCCCAGCCTCTCTAGAGGTTGCATGGGAAGTCTGATTGAAGCAGGACGTTAACGCAAGTTTGTCTGTAGATGAGGTGGCTGGAGCATGATGGGAAGACCCGGGGAGGAGTGAAGCAGTGGAGGGAGCAGCGGAGAGCGGTAGAGGAGCCAGGTGCTTGGTCTCCCTGGGGACCTGCTGCCAGGTCCCGGCTGTGCTGTGGGGCGCAAGCCCAGGGAGTCAGTACCTCCAGGGTGAAGAGAGGGTAGAGGGTCTGCTGAGTCCTGCTGGGAGAGGAGGGGAAAGAAAGTGAGAGCTGAACCCCCCCCCTGGATTCAGTTATGTTGCTAAGGAGTGAAGTAAGGGACCCGGTGTCCCGCTGAAGGGGTGACGCAGCCTGGAGGAGATGGCCTGTCTCTCCCGGGGCGGCCAGCGGCGCTCTCAGCAGCCCGCCTGAGGGCTGCCCGTGTAGACAGTGTGCAACAGCGTATGGCGACTTCCATAGGACGCCAATTAAAATGTGAGCCTTGGCTTATTAAATTGATGACAGTTATGGGGAATCAACCCTAAAGAGCCAGACAGATTTGTTACACCCCATCTAAGACCAGGCATGCCTACTGGTGAGCCTTCATTTCTTTTGGTAAAAGCAAAGCAGCTCCATTTTTCTCTCCTCTCACATGCTACCATGTCCTACTAGTGTGGTCCTAGCATTTCTATTGGAAACCAAGTGGCTTGCAGGGGTTACATACCTATAATCTCACTGTATGAATATAAAAGGATTACTTTTCATTTATTACCTAGATTCCCTTCAGGCGAGGACACAGCTGGGTTGTCTCAGCTATGCGCCATAAGAAGGTTGCCCTAGCAAGCCCTTCGGCTAAATCTGTGAATGCACAGCATACTTGTCTGGCTTTTGTAAGTAGGATTAGCATGTCTAATTGAGAAACATTACCTGTTGTTTAGTCTCAGGCTGCAGTCACAGAGTAATTCCAACATATGCTTGACTCCCTTCTGATATTCAAGTCTAAAGAAAACTGGCGTTTGCAAAATCTTACTGCAGGAGGTTCCCTTGTGCAAAAAGAAGGGTAGTTTCTTACAGGAATTGTCAAAAGATTGTATCCTAACCTAAAGCATCTTGCTGCCTTGGCTCAGCTTCTCTGCCCAGTTTAGCAGAGAATCTGACCCCAGAGATTTTCCATTGCAATTGCCAAAGCAATTTGTGAGTGGAATATTTTGCAAATATTTTGTGACAATTTGAACTTGTTTTAAGAACAGCAACTAATACTTCTTCTTTGATTTAATAACTACTGTGCTTCTTGTATCTTTTTATTGCTAATTCAGCTGGTTTCTTTGGAGTTCTTGGTAGCTACAGACTATGTATATAACTTATTGTTGCCCCTGCACAGAGGGCAAAGGTCCTTATATCGGATAAGGCACAACACACTAAAGATAGAGTAAACAATGTGAAGTTAGAGTTATACAGCATACAATTGTGGATGCTGGTTCAATCATAAGGTTTTTTACAGCTTAGAGTATATATTGTTTGTCAGTGTAGCCTAGGAATGGAAATGGAGTTAACAAGGCAAGGCAAAAGAAGCATGCTTTGAGAAGTGGAAAAAAGCGCAGTTTTTAACATAGCTTTAATCTTCAAGCTATTGTTCATTTGTGGCTACTCCACTGCAAGTTGTAACTTAGGTCTCTCATCCACCTCATTTCATCTAATTTCAACTATATATTAAGAACAGTTCCTGGGATGAGAAAATCATTTGCCCTTATTCCTTTGACTGAATACTCTGGTATATTGTCATCTTCATCCGTTTTTGGGGGCAAAACTAACTCAAGCACACATGAGAGTGAGATGCCCTGGCCAGGACTTGGAAAGACCAAAGAGAAATCTGAGGGTCATGTCTTTCTTTTGGGCTGTCATTTTCTCCAGACTGTTAAAGTCTTTCCTTTCTCTCTTGCAGATATATTTCCTGTTCCTCTGATATTGGGAACTATGTATGAACCTCCCTGCTTTTAGTTCAGTTTTGAACAGGGCAGTTACCACATTAGTACTGCATTATTAATGATGCACCCCAGCTTTGACAAAGATTTTTGCACTGATATGCCATATTAAAGAAATGAAGTTATTTCTGTTCCTGTTCCCAGCACAAAAGACAGTTGTCATCCACATGCCCTGAAAAGTTCTTATTTTTCTTTTTTTTTTCTTCTCAAATCCCCTTAGCATTTCAAAAGTTCTTTTGATCCACTTGTGAATACAATGGCCTTTTATTTGCCTACACCTTGATTATAGCACAATTTGCCAGAGTGTTTAAAGGATCTCTCCCCAGGGCATTTGTCATTCCTCTGCTGGAGACAATGTTTGCACAAGTTTCCTTTCATCCTCTTTCCCATTATCTGTGATTTCTGCAACACTCTGAGATCTCTTGCACAAGACCATTGCTGGTGCAGAAGCGCCATGTGTCATTTTGAAAGGCATTCCTTGTGATCTCCTAATTGCATGCTCATATTTGGGAAGGGCTCTTGGCGTTTTTCCTGAAAGCTAATATCCTCCTGCAGGGCCAGTACCTTAGCGTTGGTCTGACAACAGGATCTGTGGCCTTTCCATCCGTGACTCTGCCGTGTGCACACACACCTCCTTTCTGTGCAACTGCACTCAGTAGCTGTGCTGAAACTTTTCAAAGGGCAACTTTGTTACCTGGTGTATTAGTTTTATGCAGTTTAATGCAGGGTTCATCACATTAAAACAGGTATTAAAGTCAGGGTACAAGAAAACTCTCAGCACCTGAGGATGTGGCTGGGTATTCTTTGACCCCCAACACTTGAGATCTTGAGATCTCCCATATGGAGACTTTGGTAGCAGCCAGGTTTCCTGTTGTTCAAAAGGAGTGATTATTTCTGATTAAATTTGAAGTGAGAAGGATGAAGGCTCCAGAAACAAGATCAGTTCCAGAGGCAGGTTTGCCACGTTCATAAACCCCGGTTCGCTGTGAAGGGGACTCGCATCCTTCAGAGCGCTGGAGCTGTCTCATGCCGATCCTATGGCCACTAAGCCCAACAGATTCCTGGGCTGGGCCGTATAAGAGGGGAAGATCATCTTTTAATAGCTGTGTATCATTCATGCAATGCACAAAGAGAATTTGCCCCCTGAATAGACTAGAAGTCTGTTAAACCTTTTCTTCAGTTTCTTGGCAGCTCTGGTAACGCAGGTATGTCTGTCTCCTCTCTCTCCTGCACTCTCTTTTCTAACTGCTGAGAACTGATGAGTATTTACAGTCTGTTTTAGATGGTTTCCAATTTCAGCTACTGTATGCATGTGTGTAAGCCCTGCATAATTTCAGTGTGGAGCTCTTATGGTGGTTAGGCATGCTTTAAGTAAGTCTTTGGCATTTCAGTCGAAAAGTATTCCCAGGAGATGGTCAGGGGCACTCTGCGGTCAGGGAGCTCTTCAATGCCAAGCTCTGCATGTAGGACACGTTAGGTGTTAGATGCTGTCTGTTGTTAAATCTCACCCTTGGTATACAGTACAGTCTGCACGCAAACTAAGCTGGTTTAAAAAAATAAAAACCTCACAAATGCACTGCATTCGGACCTGGCCGTGCATAGTCTGTTATGCCTTTTAGGTCCAGTCTCGCACTGCAGGTCCTCGGGAGTTTCCTACAGCCGTGGTGGCTCTGTCCCCTCTGCCACTCCCGCCAAGAGCAGGGAAGCGAGCGCACCGGGTGCACGAGGGATGGCAGCACCAGCTCCACTCGCATCGCTGGCCGTGCCCCACCGGGCTCGCACAGAGCACCCGCAACAGGCAGCGCAGTGCCGCCAACAGCCTCGGGCAGCTGCTTGGTGCCTTCACGTTGTCATTTGGTTGCTGTCAGGCCCTAATATATAACGGTTTCACACGTCTCTGACCATTCTGAGGTTTCCAGTTTGCTGTGCATTAGTGAGTTTCAGGAACTGATTTGTTTGCGTATCTGCCTGTCTGTAAATGCAAGGGAGGTTTTTTGCAGGGGTAGCGCCGAGCACATGGGAGGGACAGCTAATGCACCCCCCTGCTGAGCATCAACAGCAGCAGTAACTTCAGATTTAGTACTTGCTTAGATGGCCTTTTTAAAAGCTAAGTAAAAAATTTTAAAAAGATACAAAACCCTTAAAAGTTAATCCCTTAACAGTTACTACTTCTGGGTAGAAGTCTATATAATGGTATAACCCAGCATTACTGTCACATTGTTGCATATGGCATAACACTGCCATACAGCACCTACAAAATGCCACCATTTTATATATAGACTATGTGCAGAATAAAGGCTCTGCAGCCCATAACAGCCTCTTTCAGAGCACCATAACTCAGCGGCGTCGCAGCTGCTATGTAGCGACTGCTGGGAACAGGCCAAACAACGGGCTGGTGGAGGGGCTCGCTCGCTGCAGCGCGGCGCCGACAGCCTCACCTGCGCCCGCAGCAACGGAGCAGCGCTGAGCCAGGTGTTTTGAAATAAAGCCCTGGGATCCGTGCTCCTTGAGAACTGCATGTGGCTGAGTTGGAGCAACTCTCACAGGCAGCGGAGGTGTGTTACTGTGTTTCATGTCTTTCACAGATTTATGTAAATCTGGTCATAAGCACAGCTAAGTAAGAGAATTCCTCGCAAGTGATGGAGGTTCTGGGAATATCAGACCCTGCCTCTTACGCAGTCCTGTTAAAACAGATAGCAAGGTAAACTAAACACTGTGTTTTATAGGTAGTAGATTTCAAATAAAATTTACGGGAGAAGAATTTCTTAGTATTGTTGAAATGGTAAAACACCACCATAAACTCTACAAATAGGCATTATGGTTATGTTATTTATATCTTTCATTTGAATACTAAGCTGTTATTTCCTTCAGATCTTCTCTTCATGTATTTACTCAAGCTTCAAAAGCAGTGATTGTGTTACAGAAGACTATAAAACCCATTTTTTTCTGTAAAACAAGGCAACTCAGCAGAAGAAAAGACGAGCAAGAAGCAACGGGTTTGGGATTAAGGCAGGTATAGGATTGGACTCTACTACAATCTGAGGTTGTCAGATGTGTACTTTTGGTTTTGACCTTTAGAGATATGAGGTTAAAGCCACAAAGTTTAAATCTTCATTTTTATGTTCATAGCCTCAAAACGCTAGATTGTTCATATAATTACATTTTAGGCCAGCCACTGAAGAAACAAGTAAAAAAATATAAATTTTAATCAAAACTTGCCACCATGTAAAGGGAAACCACTAGACTTTGCTTTTATATAGCTTCTTTTTTCCATGAAATTTCCAGAAATGATGGGTGATTTTTGGTTTCAAACATTCTTCAGTAGTAACTTGAGATGTTTTCAAAAAATCCTGATTTTTTGGAGTTAGTGGACAATTTCCCTCTGAAAACCAAACCTTTTATAAATTTTTATACTGTGGTGAACACACTAAATCTTTAGTTCCCTTTTAAAATCTCAACCAACGAAAAGAAAATAATCTTTGGCTTGTTCTGTTTTTCTTGTATTATCCATGGGCCAGATCCCATTACTGCTAACCTCCATGTCAAGGCTTCTATGGGCTTTCTGGCTGTAGAATCTGGCCTTAATTTTGCAAATGTTACCTGCAAAGGATCAGCATAATTTACAAAAATACAGTAATTATTTCATGTGTTTTCTTATTCCTGGCTCAGTATGCACCAATTTCCTTCTCTTGCCATCCTTCCATCCACTGTTGGTGCTCTGGAAGTCTAGTTAAGCTACTCATAATAATTCTGTCATTCATCAGCCATTTGTTCCATTGATTTTCTCCCTTTCCTGACCCCAGTGAGTTGCTTACTTCATACTTTTGTTTTGAAAAATTGCTTTCTCCACACTAGGAAAAACTTCCTGTGATCAGTGTTTCTGTAGAGACCATATCAGCATGGATTCAAGAAAACAAGTGCATCGAAATAAAAGCTCAGGCTTATCTCCTACAGCCCAGCTGTTGACCAAAGATTAATGAATGCTTTTCAATCCTTTGAAGCTATGAGTTCGGATTCTTTTTCTACCAATGGGAAACGTTACCTCAGAATCACTATTTGATGGTAGTGCTTTATTTTGATGAAAAAGTCTGTCTTCCTGGTGAGCACACATTAACTTTATTGAGGTATGTTCAGGCAGGCAGGAGTGCTTGAAGTCAGTTATCCTGGGAAACTAGAGTGGCAGGCAGGAATCTACATCGCATTTATACAGCATCTTTCCTTGGCTCTCCTTTCCAGGGAGTGGCTTGCAGTGTCTCCGGTTTGCGTCCTCCCAGGGTCTCTGCGTGAGGGTGAACAGCAGCACCCCTATTCCAAAGGGAGGGTAAGTGATTTGTGCGGGGTCTGGGAAATGCAGCCCATCAGTGAATTAAGTCTTTGAAATCCCAGGTGAAATCAGACCCCCAGGCCAGGCTGTTCTCACTGCACTGAGAGGGGGAAGGAATGGACAGAAATACAATCTGGTCAAAACCTTTTGGTGAGGAGGAGCTGGGGGTCATGGAGAGACAGAAGTAGCAGGGTGTCAGGCGGTGGAGCGGGTTTGCGTGTCCTTGTCCAAGTTTTCAGCCCTTGAGAAGGTTGGGGGAGTTTAGTGTTTATTTAGGATACACGGAAGGCTTGGTATCTTGGGAAGGTGTACTTAGCCATTAGAAAGGAAAAGTGTAGAAATGACTAGCATGCTGGTGCTTGACAGCAGGGATTTAGGGAGCCATTAGCTACTGCTCTGATTGCTGTTTTTCCAAAGGCACCTGTCAGACCCAGCCGACACTTCAAGCACAGAAAAAATATTTGGCACCAGCCGTTTCTTGAGAATGTGTTTTGTATTTTCCTTTTTCGCACACTTGCTTTGTTCTCGTGAGATTTTGTACTAGCGAAGGTTTCATCTTTGCTCTCTGCAATTGCCAGCAGACGTGCCTGCTCTACATACCGCTGGGCTGTGGGACTACGTGCAAGCTTTGCTCTTTTTACCCTGTTTTCCACTGTCCTGGGGATCGGGGCTTATGACTATTAAGGAGATAGCTGCATTTCTGTGCTGCGGCGGCCTGCTCCAGACCCTGCCCTCGAAGCTCTGACCTTGCTGCTGCGTCGGCTGTGCTGGGACCAGAGCAAATGGCTCCAGCGGGCTGTCTCTGCCTCGTTGCCTTCGCTGCCTTTATCTTGCGGAGGAAAGACTAGTCTTGGACTTGAGCTAATGTGTCTGCTTCACTGCATGGGTCCGCTCCTCCCCATGCTATCTGTGGGACTCTTCGCCTGACTTAGCCTGTTTTTTGACACACAGGGCATTTTTAGGAGATTCCTGTTAAACTCATTAATTCATTTTCCTTTTGAGGCAGTACAAAGGCTTTCTGTTTTTTTTGTTTGTTTGTTTTAATTGCTGTTGGTTTTAGGTTTCTCGGTCTTTTAAGATTTCATTCTCTCTCCAAAATATTGCAGGAAGAAACTGAATATAAATCTATTGTACAGATAGAAAGTTAAGTAGTGGCAAAGCTATCAGAGAGTAGAGGACGTGGTCAAATTCTATGAATCCTGAAAAATCACTATCCTAAAAAAAAAAAAAATCAGCTAATACTGAGAGTCTGGCCTCTCCCGTTAACTTCTCAGCAGAGGCTGGGATAACCGCTATTTTGTGCTGTCTTTCTGCAGGAGGCCTCTATGAGCTCTGGCAATCACAGTCTACATATGCCTGGGATTATGCAGGTTTGTTTTTTAAATCAGATTGAGATGACACTTGTGCACTTTGCTCCCCTGCCTATTCTGTCCAGAAATGCCATTAGACTTTCCCAGAATTGTATCCTCTGGGTATACTTGATGTTTGAATTTGCAGATAGGATTTGTGGGTTTTTTGTGGGGCAGGAAGATGTTTGTGAGGTCCCTTTTGGAGGCTGCACTCCTTGGTTTAAGGTCAGTTTCAGTTAATAATGACTTTCCTTAAAACAGACAAAATAGATTTCACACGAAAGCCCTTTTCTCTATTTTAAGATCATTCTACTAGTGGTTCTGCTGGCCCTATGATTCCCAGAAAAAAAACGCCTTTAGTTTCTACATTTAAGACAGAGAAGTAATTCTTGAATCATGTTAGATTCCTTCATTCCTAGCCTGTTTTTATTACTAGCTTCTTCATTTCTCCGTGCCCTCACACTCTTCCTTAACTGTACAGATGACCTGTTCTTCCTAGGGGTGTCAGCTTGATGAGATCCATGTGTGATCTCTTTTTAAAACAATGAGTATTTTAGTATCTCTGCTGCAATCCCTGATTGTATTTTTGTAAATATTTGTAACAACCAGATCTTATATTCTTTTAGTGAGACCCCTTTTGATCAGCACTGAGAGCTCTGTATTTCATTTCTTTATTGTCTTCTGTGGCTTGCTTTTTTCATTTCTTTATTGTCTTCTGTGGCTTGCTTTTTTCTCTGATAATATAACTAGTCCCCATAAAGCATGTGCACCTGTACCCAGCTTAAAATGAAGATACTAACTTGAAGGCAGATAGTCCAGTCAGTTTTCTTCTGGGATGTTGCACATTGCTCTTAAGAGAAAGCCTCGGGGCTGTTGTTCTCCCCTTCATCCAGCTTTGCACCTCCTGCTAACACTGTCCAGCTTTGCAAAGTCAGTGTCTGTGACTCTGTATTGCCTTGGCTTCTTTGTTCCCAGACTGTGCCGGCTCGTGAATGGGGATTTCTCTGGTCTTTTGAGCTCTGCTTTCTTGGCTTTGCCGGGTCACTCTAACAGTACAGAGAAACTTCACTGATCCAAACACTTTGGGAATGGATCACTTTTTGGGTCACTGAAACTTGTAATGGCAGTGTGAGGGTTATGTGTGCAAATATGTTTTCTTAATATGTTCTAAAGTTCTTTCACACAAAAAGAGTATATTGACATTAGGTGAAGTAAATGAAGCAGTAATTGTAGAATGAATGCCTTAAACATAAAAATCACTACAAGTTTTCTGTGTCAAAAATAAAGCACAGAATCTGCATTGGCTGTGTGAATATACAAAGCAAGAACACTGCAGGAAGATGTTTACAAGACACGTGTTTAACCAATATCACTGTGTTCCAGCAGAAAGCAGAAATGCCAAATGAGAAGTCCTTGACTGTCATTTATTTTCTCAGATGCTGTGAGTCTGTAGAACAACATAAAGTGAGTAGTGTTTGTGCTAAGTGAGCTGCTGTTGAAGATAGGCAATGCACCCATCAAATACTTCAGTAGTAGCTTTGTGGTCTACTTTTTAGCTGTTGTCCATATTGTTGTTCTTCCCTGAGATTGCTGCTTTGTTGTCTCTTGTGCACGGATCTGTTATTTTACCATCTATTATTTCAGGGAAAGCTGTCTTGTTGCATTAAAACCAAAATCATTACCACCCTTACTTAGCAGTGAAACTTCCAGCTCTCTTTGCAGCGACTTCACCTGGTCATTTCCACCACTCGCATCAGCCTGCCCTGCATCAGGGTTAGTGTCAGGATATGGGCTTATTCCAATCATCCAGAAGAAATTCAGGCCTCATATTATTCCATGCTTTGTCTGTCATGGAAATTCAGTGTTTTATAGTTACAACATTGATAAGCCTTTACAGAGTTTCCTTCCCTAATAATAACTTGCAGTGAAGATGTGCCTGTGGCTCTTCTTGAGATTTTTGAGTATCTCTGATGTAGTCCTTAGAGTCTTCTGATTTTACGAGGTAAGGATTGTAGCTGGGAGAAAATGAGGGTATGGCATTTGTGGGTTTAGCAGTAGTTCAGCTCAGGATCTAGGGTTGTGCTGTGAGCTCAGGAGAAGAGAGCCAGGCACCAGGGCCAAAGCTCAGCCTCTCTGAGGTGGAGTTCAGAGCTGTTGGGTAGAGTTGTTGCTGCAGAGGCAACGTCTCGTGGCTGCCACGGAACTTGGTGCTCCACAGGAGACCGTGTCCCTGGACGGGAGCTGGGAGTCCTGGCTACTTCTGAGGAAAGGTCTTGGCTCCTTGAGGGGAAAGCCTGCCGCAAGAAGGAGGTACCTTGAGCTTGATGGGCAGGAGGGCCTGGGAACCGCTTGCTGCCTGCTGCCACCCCCTGAGCAGAGCTTCCCAGTGGGATTGGGGCATGCAGCAGGGCCGTCCTCCCCAAAGTGCTCCTTCACGTTGAGGGTATCACAGCACGGCAAGGGCTGGCAAGGGGTGTTGTTCAGAAGCAGGACAGCCTTTATCAGCAAGCTTTTCTCTCACTGTTGAGTTGTGGTTGTAGGAACAAACCAGTTGAAGAGTTCGGATGTGAGGTCTGACATCACTCAGGGACAGGGCAGTCCTATCAATATGTCTAAGAGCACAAAGCCTTGGGAAATGGGCAGTCAGGAGCTATGGCAACTGGAAACTGTCTGGTGCAGTCGTGTCTACAAGAGGGATGATGCTTTGGATGCTTTAAAGTCTTGTGTGTTCTTTTTGGAGCTGTCTCCAAGAAGCAACGTATTCCAGACCAAGTGTGTTTTATGACAGCTGAATATTCGGTTCTGACTTATTTCATAGGCAGGCAGCTAGTGACACAGTCTTGCCTTGAAAGATGAACGATCTCTAAGATTGAGGGACTTTGGTCAGGGAGTGGCAACTTCTATTTGATCTGTCTCTTCCTGAATCTCTCAAAATAGTTATGCCTATCCTTAAGTCTACCCTCCTTAGCACCTGGGAGGTGCAATAGTTCTTCCTGAGCAGAAGGCAACTCAGGAAGAGCAGGACAGCCATCTGAGAGGAAGCCCATGCTTGTAGCTTACCATGGGGAAATCATTGTCTTTGACTCAACAGATGCTCCAGGGTTGTACAGCTGTCTAAGGGAATGAGATTCATGTGATTTCTCTAACCATCTGTCATTCCCAGTGAAAAAAGTTCTCCTCCATTTGAAATGCCAGCGAAATATGACTGCAAAACAGAACCCTCCTGTTCCTGCAAGTTTCATGGGAAAAGCACATACAGGTAGAAGAGAGAGATCTGTGTCACTGTCCCCCCACTAAGGAAAAGACAACAGAGCAATTTTGTTTTCATTCTGTTTTGTAGCATCCACCTGGTCGATCTACTTGTATCCTGCTGGGAGGGCTCCAGACTCACGTGGTGCTGGGTCAGGGGCTGCCAGGTTGGAGCAATCACAGTGGAAATGGAAGTGGTGCAGGATGCGGGATGCTCATCTGTGGGAATAGAGGCTTTGAGATTTCCGCTTTGCACAGACAGCTGCTAGCACCTGAGTGTGGGTCCATCCCAGCATGGCTTAACCATCTGACTGGGTGCTGAGCTAAGTTATTTACCTAGGCTCCCTCGATAGTGACCAAACCAGGAAGTTCAGCTGGGCTGAATCATCTTCTGAAAGTCCCTAAATCTTTCTATTGGTATCTCATTTCAGTGCAAAATCTTGGTGAAATGAATCTAGACTTTGGCCATTAGGATATTAAGTGTGGAACTAGAAGATGTGATTTTGTGCCCTTTAGATAGCAGAAAGTCTTGAACTTGAGGATCTCGAATCCAGTGGTCTCTAGACTGTGATGCAATAGTAGCGAATTATCTCCTCTCCTGGATATGTTTTTGAAGGCAGTTCTGTCTGTTTGGAGTTGCATCTGTAGGAATACAGAAGAGGAGCCCTGGGTGCGCTTGCCGACTTAGACCCCTCAGCACTGCGGTATCTCAGCCCTGGGACAGGGGCTGAGCTGCTCTTGCCTGGCATGATGGAGCCATAAGAGATGTGAAAGCTTAAAAACCTAGGGAAATTTACTGGTAAAAAATCAAGCACTCATGGATTTAGGTAAAGATTTGAGCGTTGTGTTCTGGACTCAGTTCTGCCTAATTTCCACTCTGGGTGCTCATGTCCTTATGTGGACTTCTTTCTAAATGCTTGGGTTTCAAGGGTGGATATATAAATAAGGAAATTATGTGTCAAAGCCAACCAGTGAAGCTGATTATTCCATCTGGTATAACATTGCACCATTCTATTTGATTTCCCTTTTCTCCTTTTCCTTGCTTTCCAAACCTGTTATATCACCTTCTTCTTTTCTGCAGCTATAATTGACAGAGATGAGTACTGAGGAAGAAATACCTTTTTTTCCAGAGCCATAAAAATAGTTTCCTTGGTTTTATTAGCAGTGCATAGATGTGAGTTCAGCCTCCTCTCCAAAATAGACAATGAGGAGGAAGTACTCAATTTGGCAACGCATTTGGGGTTAGAAACATTGCTGCCTTCAAAACATTTCGCCAGAGTCATTAATTAAGTGCTAGAACAGAGAACTTTGACCAAACAAAACTAGAGGAAATTACATTTCTCTTTCCTGACCTATATAAAAAGCATTTGTGTTTAAATCATACTGAAAGCTTTAAAGGGACCTCTCTCCTAGTGGAACATGCAGAAAACATAAATGTCTTGCGATGGGATTGTTGCTCAGTATAACTTAATAGGAGTTGGCTGTGTTTGCTCGTCTTTGCAAATGTTTAGCGAGACTGTTTATGGGATAGAATCTAAGCAAGAATAGTGCAGTTATGGAGTTCCGTTTTTCAAATGCAAGAGCAGGAGACTTTCTCCTAATGCTTAGGCTTATCCTGCCAGAGAACAAAGACAAATCCATCCCATTTCTGCTCAGTCACGATGACTAGTGTTGTGAATAACTCCAACGCCTTGCTTGGATATACACAACAAACGCACAAAATCAGAAATTGGGGGAATAATTTAAGTTTTAACAGAGTCCAAGAGAACTGGGTGCACAAAATATTAGAGAGCTAAGAGTGTCAGAATATTCCTCTGTTTCTATTACTGAATGTGATTACCAAGACCAGTGGAGAAGTGGTGATCTGGCTTTCATTTAACGTGTTAATGGACCACACCTCTTCAAATAAGGAAGAAGTCCCAGCACATTGTATCTTGCGCTGGGGACACAGCTGTTGTTGCACTCTTGGGTCCGAACCGAGTACGTGTGCTGCCATGTCCTGCTGCCATTTCAGGTCTTCACGTGGGTGAGACCAGCTGCAACTCCCTCAGCACCCAGGTTGCGCAGAAGGATGCTTGGGCAGAGGAGCTCGGTGGCAGCCGTGGCAGGGGCTGCAGTGGGGCCCTGCTCTGGGGCAGACACGAGGCATGGGCTGTGCTGCATCTCCACAGGCGGCCCGAGGTACAGCCGGGAGAGTGCAAAGAGGAAAGGGAGCTTCCTTGGCACCGTGCTGGGGGATACTGCACTGGAACATAAGTCTTCTTTACCGGGAACCGGGAAGAAGCCTCTTGTACCAACTCAGCTCTGCTGTTCTCTGCAGCGAATGGCAATTTTCTTGTGAGCAAGCACCTATTCATTTCACTATTTTCGCTGGGTGTCAATGAATATCATGACAGTTAACCACACAGATGTTAATGTTGTAACATTCAAACACCACAATGTTGCTTCTGCCTGAAAAAACTGCATGTCCCCCTTTACTTCTGAATCTGTACTGTCCAGGCAGCTTTATCGCAGGGCCCACAATGGAGGCATTTTTAGCTACCACCTGCAATAGGCTCTATGCCTCTGCCACATCACTTTGCATACTGCTTGCATATCCACAGCAGTATGCAGAGTATATTGCATGAACAGCTGAACGCCTTCTCCTCTGCCCATGGCCACGAATTGCTGCTGTTGCTGTGCGTGATGTCAGTTCTCGGGCAGATTCAGTTTGGGAACTGATACTCTACTGCTTTCTTCCATTACCCTTCTTTCTTCTACTCAACAGATTTTTCATTACTGCTTTTCTGTCATAGAGAGGTGATCTCCAGTTGAAGCTGCCTGTCTCGTATAAGACAAGCTGTTCTTTCACTCTGCTTTCACTGATTACTCATCCCTTTATATAGTCTACGACATGAGTCACTCTGCCTACCTACCTGCACCCAGAGCATGGTGCACTATCCATCAGTTCCTTGTTCTGTGGCAATTACCAGCCTTTTATTGCTGGATTTTTCTCTTGAGGAGTCCTCCTAATGCCAGCGTACTTCATTAATTTCTAATTTTGCAAACCAGAAATTGTGACTTAGGTGCAGGACCTGGAAATAGGAACAACTAAATACCCTATCCTAGGAATACGCATATGGAGTTAAAAGAAAACTAAGGCTGACCTTGCCAGCAAGTCCCTTATAATAGCTTTCCACAAACATTTAACCAGCTAGATTTTTCTCTCACATATATTTGTTCATTTTAAAATTGTTTAAGTGGACTCAGCAGCTAGTGGTGCATAGTATAGATGAAGCAGGACATTGCCCAAGACAAGAAAAGACCGAATTCCTCAGATCTTCTCACCAATGCCCAAGTATGGTGGAATGAGGTCACAGACATAAACCTGATCAATTTTTTATGAATTTCTCCACATTTTTGTCTGACCAACCTACCTGCAGGTTATTTGCTGAGATGAATCTCTCCTAGTGCTACTCTGAGAACTGTAGGTTAAAGAGTTAAATTCTATTGCTGGAATGTTACCAGCAATTTTATAAATATTCTTATAAAAGACAAGTTTTGGTATTAGCACTGGGACAATGTTAACTTGAAATGAAATATCACTATTTTTAAAATTACTTCTCTGCTAATAGCTATGATTTGTACATCTTGGTCTGAAGATAGCTGAAATTATCATTATTCCTCGCAAGTGGAATGCATACCAAGCAGGTCTGGTGCGTAGGAATAACAATGTAGGATTAATAATATGAATAGCATGTCTTGCAGCTCTGAAACAAGACTCAGTAAAAATTTCAATTGACCTTTCTCTCTCCTCATCTGAAGCAGACCAGGAGGGGGAACTGCTTGCTTCTGTGTTTCCCCCTTAATTACTTTTAGAATATTACAAAAACAAAGTGTAAACTTCCTTATGTTTCCCTGTCAGCATGACGCCCAGCTGCGAAGGGTATACCCTGTGAAAAAAATGATAAATCAGTCTTCGGCTATTCAACTAATTTCTCTGGCATACCTTCCAACAACAGTGGAAGTATGTGTTTGCAACTCAGACAGCACAGTTCTAATCCAAAATGAAGTTAGCTCATTAAATTCAGTGTATAGATCACGGCCACTGCAGATTGGAGCTGAATGCAAGCCAGGTACCTTAAACCAAGCAGCTTGGCAGTCCATACCCTGGATCTGGAGCTACCTGGTCTCTCCAGGCATCAGCACGACTGACCACTGGCGGTGCAGAGATAGTGTCTCCTCTCCTGAAACACTAGACTTCGTATATGAGTCTGTATGAGATTTATCTGATCTTTCAAAACTTGTAAAGCTGCCCATAGAACTTTGGGATATTTTCCTTCCCTGTCATCTTTTTTTTTAAAGGGGGAAAAACAGGTGTTTCTTTTTAATTATGAAAATAATATAAGTTCAGGTCCATTTCTGATCCTCTGCCATTCAGAATACATGCAGCTCTTTGTTCTCATCTAGATAAAGTAGCTATTGCCAAATATATTTTATTATCATTTGCTATTTTTTTTTGTTTCTAGTAGTTTTCAAAGATCCCAGTCTCATGAAATGCTGTATAAACAAACAACCTAAGAAAGGTCTTCCAAAACATCCTGTACATCCAATTAAATGTTGATATGCCTTTCCATTAATATATACTTTCCATCCTGAAACATCATCATATAAATCAGTGTTTCAGCTGGCTGAAGTAAATGTGTGCTTTGGGACACAATATCCAAGTAGTCCTTCTCTGTGCATTCCAGCCTTGACTTAATCCAGGTTTATCTCGGCTTTGCGCTAGCTGATCAGGAACAGCCAAGTCACTCTAAAACTGAAGTAAGTGTTCATATAGAGTATCACATTAATTAACCTGAATGGGTGCAAACTCTGTATACAGAAATCTTATTTATATTCTTCCCTGCTATCTCTTTACCTTATTATTGAGCCTCTGCCTGCTCCCATGTTAGTCTTTTTTCTGCTGTTCCTATGACTGTGGCAGAATTAATGCAATTTGCATCTCTGACTTCAGAGAAAGCTCCACAGCACTCAAAATTTTAATCACTTTAACAGCAGTGAAGGCATAAATGTAACAGCCTGGCATGGGGCATGGCACAAGAAACTGCGGTAATGAAGATGATCAGTAAGAGATTTAAAAAAAAAGAAAAAACAAAGCATGAAACAGGATGGGAGGAATAAAGTCAGTCACACAGGAAACGAAGCCTAAATCTGATAAACAATGGAAAAGGAGTAAGGAGGCAGATGGAGGAGAGCTTGAACCAAGTTGTCATGTTCAGGCTTGGCCAAGGTAATGGTGGAGTTGGAGTGAGAGGCTGCACTTTCCCCGCAGCTTTTCGCTAGCTGGAGCTGCAGGAGGTGCAGTGCATGAGGGGATGGATGACAACACAGGCATCGCAGCACAGCTGTGCCACAGGGACGTTAAGCTTCAGCAACAGACGCACCAAGAAGCACTCGCTGACCTGTGCAGTGAGTACATCAGCTGGAAGACTCAATGGCTTTCTATTGCATCTCACACAGCAATAACCTCTTTCTTTGTTCTTCACGGTGAGTTTAATAGCTGTAAGAAGTGCTGGCCACACATTTCACTCAACAGTTTTTGAGAGAAGCAAAACTTTTTCCTGGAAATGCTTTTTTTTTTTTTTTTTTTTTTTTTTAAACCCTTGTTTTTCACTTCTCTACCTCTCCTTTCCTCCTTTTTTTTTCCAGTTTGTCTTTGAAAAGACAAAGAAGTGAGAATGAAGGGAGGAAGAAAAAAACCCTAAAAGCTGCTGAAAAACTGACAATGGATGGACAATGCCAAACAGAGTAACAAAACTGCAAGGAAAGGGAAGCAATCATTTCTTCTGAATGGCACCTCTCGATGCTGAATTATCACATCTCTTTGCGAGCGTTTGTTGAAAGAAGACTTTCCCATTTTTCCGATGGTGCGGTGGAGCAGGCAGTCCCTGGGCCGATGAGGCAGCCTGCTAACCCAGCTTTAGCACAAGGACACGTGCATGGCTGTTCCCAGCTCCTTTGGCTTAAAAGGCTGTGAAAACAACAGCCAGAAAGTTACCTTTACTTACTACCAGGACTGGATTTTTGAACTAGTGACACAAGACCTGAAGTTTATTATCAGTCTTCTGCATTTTCCTGGATATTGCATAGTGATTGTATTTTGCAATTAGGTCAAAACTATGCATGGGTAATGTAGTAGGCACTTGGAAATCATCAGATAACTGAACTGGTCCATTCAGCACAGCAGTCTGGATCTGAGAGGCCAGCGCCTCACCCTTGGAAGGAAGATGCAGCAATAAACCCATAAGGGGCAGCTGGGAAATAGATGGCCAGCTAGGGAAGCTCCTGATTAACCCCTGTTACTGAATATCTCGATGATACTACAAAATTCATTCATATGAAATTGCTCATTGTAGAATATTATTGTGGATATTCTCCCTGTTCATATTTATTTGAATCTTATTAAATTCTTGACATCAGAGATATCTTCTGGTCATGTCTTCTGCAGGTTAATTAAGACTGAAAAATCTACCATTCCAAGTATATGGTTAGAGTTATTATATATCAATAATTAGGTAGATATTAATTATATTTAATAGAAAACATTTTTCTCAGAAGGCAGTTGTGTATGTACAGTACTACATACATTATTAATTACAATTTGAAGCAATTCTTATTGCACTCTATTTGAGTCAACGGAAATGTTTACTGGTTTGAAAATTTGCCCACTTAGCTGTGCACGCGGGAAAAGGATTTAGGACAATTTTAGGCATGCGTTTTTGAAGGTCAGACGATTGTTACTTGCAGAACCAACAGTTGCAAAATCTCTCTTTCATTAGCAAAAGGAAAACTGTTTTGCTTTTGGTTACTGTGTTTAGCCTCTCTAAGACAGCTATTACCAAGTCTGAAATGGACCCCTTGGATGGCTGAGTGTGGCCACTTCCCATCACTGAAACCAAGGCACCTATAAGGAATTACAGAGGCAAAGGTTTCTTTATTTTTAATTACTCTCATAATACCTTGTTTTTATTAAAAATGCTGTTTTCTTTTCTAAAGAGTTGCAAAAAGTACAACTGGGCTAGATTTGCAAAGAAAACTGTATTAAGAAATCTCGAGGATGAGATCAGGGCATGCTTGTATAATCTTCTCTTGAAAATGGGTCGAAAGCACTGACATGCTCCAGTAATCAGTAAGAAGCCTGTTGACTGATTTAAAAGCAGCTTGACTGAACAGTGCAAAGAATGAGTCACAGATCATGATGACCGATGCCTTTTAATTATTCGAACATTAGCCTTCAGTTTAAAGTAAGTTGAAGAAACTGGGTCACACTGTTTATTTGGATAATGAAATCTTACTGCTATCCCTCCTCCCTGGCACCATCAGGACCTGGGTGAAATTTTGGCTTCACTGAAGTCAATGGCAAAGATCCTGGTGATTTAGATGGAAATAATCTTGTACATTTCAGTATTTACGCTGGTTTCTTAGTTCTCAGTCCCTTCCTCTGCTTTTCTGAGCTCTTTTCTAGCTTTTCATTCCATCACTTCCACTGGCCCCCTATTGCCAGCCTTGGCTTAAGTGTGTACAGTCAAACTTTTATCCCAGAGGTCTCTATATTCTTGGCTCCATTGGCCTTTGAATGGGGTATAAGAAATTTTAAGCATCTCAGGCAGAGCCCCTGACAAACACTGCCTGGAGAGGGGTGGCTTCGCCAGCCTCAGAGATGCTCAAAGGACCTGGGCAACCTGGCCTATCATTTTGAAGCTGGCTCTAACTTCAAAGCCGGCCCTGCTTTGAGCAGAGGGTTGGGTCAGATAACACTCAGAGGTCTCTTCTGACCTCAACTGTGCCACAAAAAAAAAAAAGAAAAAAGAAAAAAAAAGGGGGGGGGATTCCACTGTCATTTTATGAAAGCTGTAAGCAGCAATGAGTATTTCTATAGATATTTTGTGTGTAAATGCAATTTATTGAGTCTGTACTGGACAGTCTGAAGATCTAGAATTTCAGTTTTATTCAGTTTCATTTTCTCTGTTTATTTAGGTTTTATAGGACTCTCAGCACACGAGAATCTTAGATCCATTCAAAGTGGTTTGGCTTTATGTGTTGAGATAGTTTTGCTGTACTCAGACTGGAAATCTGTCATGTTGTTTCCGTTAAAGTAGATTAAATATTAACCCTCAGTCTATTTGATTAGGCACAATGTTATTTTCCCTTACACTCAGTGTAAGAGTGGCACTCACCAGGGAGGCTTTGTCCCTGGGAGGCGAGGAGGCTGGTTGCGTGTGTGAAACGAGGAATGGAGGTGTGCATGCGGGTTGGGGATGTGCTGCCGTGAGGTGGAGACGAGCCAGGAACTGACTCTAGCTCATAAGGGAGCCACTGGCCAGATGCCCTCATGTGCAGCTCGCTCACCCTTACGTTGTGCAACATGTGCACAGACTGCAGCGCGAGATTAGAGGGACATTTATTCCTTCTTTGTGCACAGGAAACTTAAAGTCACTGTATGCTGATGTTATGGTGCTGCTGCTTCAAGAAATGGTCTTTCCTTCCCCCAGTTCCCGTTGCCGCCTTCCTTTTGCATTTGCGTTCATGCTGCTCCATGCTGAACTGCATTTGAGACCTGGGCTGGTTTGAACCCTGAGAAGCCCCAGCACGTGTGCCCTGAAGACAGACCCTCGCCCGTGGCGGGGGCACTCATTGCGGGGCCGCGTGGGGCCTCCCCAGTGCCAGGCAGCAGAGGAGCTCCTTCAGATGGTAAGTGCATGTGGGAGATGGCGACACGGAGCGGGGGATGATGGCGGGCAGGGGGACAGAGCCCTGGAAAATGCTGGTCCTGCAGCTGGGACGCAAAGCGGAGGGATGCTGATGGGCAGGTCAGGACACCTCTCACGTCTCCTGTGCTTCTGTCTGAGCATGCCACACTCCTGGGCTTGCCTTGTGCACAGTGAAGAGTTGCAAAGACTTTTCCTATCTCCAGAATGAGAATTTTGGGTATGCTGTTAGGACTATGATAGCTCTACTGAGCTGAAATATTGAGCTGTAGTCTTTAATTACATGAAAACCATTTTAATTAGCAAACATCTGACACCCATGAATTCATTAGCATGAACTGAAAATAAATGTTGAGTGTCACTGTGAACATCATGTTCTAGGTTTATATTACTTAAACCTCTACAGCATATTCAGTTCATGGCTGTGATGTAACTTAAATCCTTTAGATGATGCTTCTTGTCCTTGACAACTAAACATAAAACACCCTGGGCAACCTGCTTCACCATATTTCTGTGCATGTGTATTTGGAAGAAGTGCCTTCTTACTCCACCACCCTCGCTACGTTGCCAGGCCTCCTTGTCCTGTCCATGGGTCCTGCCTTATCTTAGCCCTGGTGGTCATGTCTGTGTGCAAAGAAAGGGGAAAAAGCCACCAGTGCATGCAGACACACGGTCCATCTTCTCCTGTTGGCCCCACAGGAGACAAGCATGGGCACGCAGGGCTGGTCGCAGTTGCGGATACGTGCGCTCTCCTGTCTTTAATAATAATTTATCCACAGGCCCTCACCCTCGCCCGAATGAAACCTCCTCATCGGATGCTCCCATGGATTAGGAGTGACTCTTTGGGTACTGGTGGGAAATCAAGCGAGCAGACGGGAGGACAGATGCAGCTCTGCAGATCAGCCCCAGCTCCGTGTGGCAAACACCTTGGTGAAAAAAGGTGCTGTCCTTCCCGACCGCTGCTTGCAGTGTCCAGGCCCTGCCCTGGGCACGCGCAGCCCGGGCGGCCGCCTTCCCCCGGGCATCCCGGGCATGCGGGGTGCCTGGGGACACCTGGGGCAGCCGGTGGCAGGATCAGGCCCTGCAGGAAGAGCAAATTTGTTTGCTTAGGAAATGTAGGGCTTGGGAGGGCAGCGGAGGCGTGTATTATGTATTCAGTATTTTGTGATCAAAACCAAATTTACCCCCAGGAGATTAGCTTAGTACAAACTGTGCAGCAATGCAAAATTATCTCTTTTAAAAAATGCTGTCCTAAGTAGTGATGGGGCCGGGGGAGACTGGGAGCCATGCCTGTGCCTTGCTGGGAAACTTGGTGTTATTCATTATCTTTAGCTAATTAATCAATACAAAAGCCTTTCCATGCACATTTTCAAGCATTTCCAGCAGAGGGTCTTCACCTCAACATAGATCAGCTTATCCTCTAAAAAGGAAAAATAAATCCCCACAAATGGCATTATTACAAAAGAGATTTTTTTTTTCAATAAAACTTTTAATTTCCTTTCTACATAGCCATAGGCCAAAATAAACACAAACACACACTTATCTTCTCAGCTTAAAGACAGGTAGGAAAAAGCTTGGAGGTTTCAAAACAGAGGCCTAGCCCTGCAGGAAAAAAAAATAAAAGGAAAAATCCCAAGACTAGAGAACTTCTAGAATTCCAGTGTCAGTGGTTATTAGTCTTCACATCTTCCCATATCTTTCAAAAATAGAGTTCAGGATCAAAAACATCTGTCACACAAAAATTTATCTAATGCATTTCACCTTAAAATGTTAGCATGTTATTTACAATTTCTACATAAGCAATTAGAAAGCATAATTTCCCAAATTTCTGAGGAAGCCTTATTACACTGTTTAAACTGCAGGTGGGAAAAGTGATGCAAAAAGAATTCATGTATTTCCCATCACCCGTCACTGCTCTCCCTGCAGTCCTTTCCCCTTCCCCTTTGTGGTACCTCCTCCTCAGCTCTCCAGCCATAATCCACCCTTATCTGTCCTACAGCTGTGCAAGTTAAATCTGCTCAGAGTTCATTAAAGTAATCAAAAAAGGATTATCTGTTTGTGTAAAAATCCAACATTTTAAAATGAGATTAAAATGTTAAAATGGGAAACATTGACCAGCTATACTTTTTTTTAAACCATTTTGCTTATTATCGGTGACCGAGGAACCACTATTTTATGATCTTGTTTTTTAGTTTACGCCTTTTACTGCTAGCTCTGTAAAGCTGTGATTTTCTCTCTGTCCCCAATGTCAAATATTAGTCTGAAAGCTTTATTCTCTTATGGTACTGTCATCTGCAACTGCCTTTCCGTGTCTGCCATGGTCTCTCTACTTTACTGTACTTATGAAGCCTATGTTACTGCTGTTGTGAATTTTACTTATATCTATTTTTCCAGACAAGCCAGGAGACCTTTGCTTTGACAGCAGTCCTGGATAGTAAAGCACTATACAGACCTGGCTTAGGAGTTGGCTCCTGAAGTGCTATGCACAGATTTGCTTTTCAATGTGTTGGCCTAACTGAAACACTGGAGGAAAGGGAAGAGAGAAATTCTTTTGTGGTATGTCTGCAGATGGATTTTCACACTAATAGAAACAAAAAGCTGACAATAAGTTCGTGTCAGGTGGAACAAACATTTTGCTTTGCCTCAGCACAAAATATTTCTTGTTTATTTTCCTTTAACAGTTTAAAAACAGAAAGTTTAGACAACCTCCTAAACAAAGGGTGGCTGTGAAGTCTAAAGAGTTCATTCAGAGGATGTTGAAATTAAACATTTACCAATCAAGAAAAAATATGTCCATCAAAATAATTAACTGAAATCAATCTATATTTTTGAGTGTTTTGCAGAGTACCTCCCTACCAAAAGTCCCTCCTCCTCATCTCCTGTTTAGGGGTAAGAAAATGGAAATGTTATGGTCTTCATTTTAAAGATAGAAAACTTGGGTGGAGAGAAGTTGGGACTGATCCCAAGTCACACGGGATGTCTCAGAAGCAAGAGTCCCATTCAGATATCAGTTCAGCCCTGGGCTACAGTGCCATTCAAGTGTTATTTTCCTGCTCAGAGAAAGAGCCCCTTTTCCCTCACCTGCACAGCTGCCTTTTTTTTTTCCTCCCTCCTATTTATTCAAGTCAATCTGCCAGGCTGCAGCAGCCGAGGCAGCCCTCGGCCAGCAGTGTCCCCGGCACCATTTATTCCTCAGCTACGAGCTCGTGATCCAGGGCAGACTCACGCTGCCTTGGCCGCAGCTGAGATATGAAAAGCAATAGCTATTGCAGATGGCTGCCACTTCCCCCCCACACCTCACCTCCAGCCCTGAAGTTTAGAGGTTAGTAAAGCAGAAGGGAAAAATTTGTAATTGATTCTGCACTTCCACGTTGCTCGCCGGGGATCAAAGCCTGCGCTCTCTGCCCAGGGAGATCTCCCATTGAAATCAGCAGGGAGCTTGCATAAGGTCTTCAGGGGTCTAAGAGCAACCATCTGCCCCAAGAATAAAGAAAATAAATCCCAGGTGGCAGTTTAGAAAACAGAGTTCAGGGTGAAATCCCTATGTCTGTGAGGCACAAACTGTGATGGATTAGAAACAAGATATTCTCAATACGTAATTACGAATGTTCATATCAGAGATGTGATTCTAAGCATCATAAGCAGTGTTATAAACTGCCACCAAACTGCTTTGTCAATAGTAGCTCATGAAGGACTCCACAAAGCCTAAAACTCCTGCTTGAGTGGCCCCATGTCTTTTAGCAAGGAGTATCCTCTCAGTGTAATGACACTGGATGCTTTTTAAAAGTGAGGCTCTTGAGGCTCATGAGGCTTTTTTCCCCCTCAAAAGGTATATGGGGTAATGGTTTGGCATCCTATGGCTTGGATTGCATAAAATGTCAGCATATGAACCTCTGTATTTATACATTTTAAAATGTTACAAATTTCTAATTTTTAAAAAATCTATACTTGCATATAAAATTTTATATATATATATACAAAAATAAATATATAAAAATGTATACTCTATATTTATACTAAGTGTGTCTTGCACGTGACATACGTTTGCCCAAATTGCAGATTCTTAATGGAGAACTGACACAGGCACCACTCACTGAAAATGAGACATAGGCTAGCTCCATGGAAGCCATGTTCATGGCTGATTTATGTTCATGTTCTGAGCAAAAATTCCTACGGGTCTCAGGAGGTAGCACATTATCTGTGGTCCCCAGCAAAAAGCCTGCTGTGGTCAGTAGAAAAATTCCAGTGGACTTAAGATCAGATCATAAACAATCTCTTGGAGATGTATTTTTGACCTCTCTCTGCCCTTAAGGAAGACTTGGGTAGAAAAATCAGCCCAGGAGAAAGAGGGAGTTCATGGAAAATTGAGTGTTTTTCCAAGCTGAGTGGTGGGACTGCTTAGCCGCTGCTGAGCTTCAAATGCGATGATTTGCCGCCTGTGGCAAGAGCTGGTGCATAGGCTACCCCGGCTGCTGCCCTCCTCCTCCTGCTCACAGCCCGGCCCCGGCGGGGAGGCTGCCACCGCGCCACTGGCCCTTGATAAACACAGAAGCAGGGGAGATGGCGCCCTTATTTTGTATTTTGCCTGGGTCAGGTTGTCACCTACCAGCCCTGCCTCTCCCAAAAACAGGGGCTGCCTCCTTTTCCCCTCCACCATGCTAGGGGGACCAGTCAGTGAAACAGGCAGTGGGATCTGCAAAGAGGCACCCTGGCCAGTGCCGAGATTTTCGTGGGCTTCAGAGCAAAGTAGAGTTTTAAGGCAGGATTCAAAGAAAGCTGATGAATTAATGTCACAGGTATTTATTTAGTGAAATTTTCTGACAGGAAGTAAAATACGGAAGGAGGAGCAGAAGTTTGAGTTTGAAAATGTCCTTCTGGAGGCAGGAGTCAGCAAGTGAAAGATAAGCGAGATTTGGGGTAGAACAAAAGGGTTTTTAAAGCTGAGCTGGATCACTTATCCTGGATTTGATAGGCGAGGAGTAGTCCATAGCGGGTGGTTTAACACGATAAGCAACTGGGGAAAGATCTTTGCAGCAGTATTGTGAGTGTTGAAAGCTTCCTTTGGTAATACTGGAGAGAAAGGGGTTGCTGCTCACAAGAGAGGAGTTGGCAAATGTAGCTAGGTCATGCCATGGATGCTGGGATGACCTAGCCAGTATCTTAGGTTGGGTGGAAGATCTGGAAGCACCCCGGATGTGTGGATGGAGTAGCAGCTCCAGGCTGACAGTTGTGCTCTCAACTGAGGTGTCAGGCAGGACTGGAGCTGCTGTTCACAGAGATGCAAAGATGGGACATACATATCTGTGGAGCGAGGGGACTTGAGGGGACAAACGAAGAGCTTGATTGCCCATGTTAAGCTTCAGCCCACCAATGCTTGTCACATGAGATGTAAGGGAGATAAGCTGACAAAGAGTTGTGCTTTGACAGAGACTAGAGCTTGACAAGAGTCCTAAATTAGGGATAAGCAAATGAACAAAGATATAAATTACCCAGACTCTCTTCCCAAGCCTCAAGCAAGCCAACCATTGACTTATCATTTCCTCTGCCTTTCCACTTCCTTGATTTGTGTGGGAGTCCAAAAGGAAATGTCAAAGGCTGGTTTTCTAGCATTTCCAAGAGAGATAAAATCAGAAAAGCTACCAAAATTAGCTTTGTTAATATTCTTGGCATGGTTTTTCCAGATTAATTTCTAGACCAAAAAGTGATTTTAATCTAGACATTTGGATACCTTCCAAACATCTGGACTTCTTGAAGTTAGCTCAGATTTGCTCTATCTATTTTGGTTGTTTTTTCTGTTGTACTATTAGAAAAACCACAAAAATATTTAAGTGCTGGAGGAATAGGCTTATGGGGAAATTTTCCAGGAACAAAATACATGCACTTGTCTAGGTGTGATTAAAGAGGGGGTTGTGATGAAGATTATCTTCCAGTCATACTGTCCACTCAGAAGGAAAGTGAAGCATCTCTGGGGCAAAATTAGTATGTAATTAGAAGTGATGGAGCACTGTTAAGGCTCAGGCTGTGGCTCCTTGTCCTGCTTTGGTTCTTAAGTGTTTACTTGGGGTCTGTGGAAGGCTGGCAGGATGCATCTCTGATTCTTCTTCTTTCTCTCTATGCTTTCTATTTATTGGCTAGGGAGAGCAGCTGAAAATTTTCTTATTCATTATAAGCTGCTGTAATATAGGAAGAAGATCAGCTAGGTCAGTCATGACTACAACTAACACTTGTCAGCACTTCCAATGTGCCTAGTAATGTCAAAGTAATTTCATAAGGAAGAGGACACAGAAGAGGTAGCTGCTACATTGGAAGAAGCTCAGAGAGAGATGCAGTATCAGAAAACTAGGCTTTATTACGAGCTAGTAAAAATAATACGATATGTGCAGAGGAAGAGGGGACAACAGGACCTGGGGATGGAGTAACGGGAAGGCGTCCAAGCAGCTGGTGCTCCAGTGGGCTCTGCTGTACTGAGGGGAAAATCAGACTCTGCTGGACAGGAGGAGTGAGCTGCTGAAAGGTGGTCTCTCAACCCGGTCTATTGGCAGGCCAAAACACACAATGCATTTCTGTTTTATTTCCAATTTGTCTTAAGTAAGCGGGGAATCCTCCTGAAATTACACAGGAGAAATGGAAAAAGGGTAGTGGGAAACTGAATGGTTGGAAAGACAAAAAGCTGGGGGATAGGAAAGATCAGGACTCTTATCTGACCAGGTGATCCTAAGTCATGCTACTAAAAAATGAAGAATTTTCTGTTGCAGCTGTAACTTCTCTCACTTGCTCACATTCTTGTTCAAGTGTCCTTTTTTCTCAAACGTCTATGGAGAACTTGATGGTCTGTTTGTCAAAGCAGGTGGTGGATCTCCAATGACCTGTTGGACAGATGTTAATGAATTGGGATGGTTGCACACTATGCAGAAATGCTTCCTTAATTAGAGTAAAAAGAAACTTGCAGTATGATTATTATCTTGTTTACTTGGAGCTGGTTTTGTGCTGACTCCATGAAGTTTATCCACATCAGATTTTTAAAGGGATCCATCACACACTCTCTGTATGGCCTAGTAAAGCATTCCTGCTCTCCTTGGCAAAGAAACATGTTGAACAGGGTCTGTAATCTCTGACTGGCCAAAGCTGAATAGATACTTATTTTCTTTGTCTAAACTCTTTGATAAAATGAAATCTGTAGTCAATGTCTGGTAGATATTATGGTAGTGGAACAGGTGTAAAACTCAAAGAGAATGGTTAATAGAGTCTGCATGTGGAGCCAGCACTTTTCTGAAAAGCTGAAAGAGGGAAATTGAGAATTTACAGATCCTGTGGCTGGCAACTGTACTTGATTTTTTGCCATCTTGGTTTTTCAGTGGTTGCCTGGAGTAAAAATTTTATAAGTGTCATGTGACGCTCCATGTATTTATGGTGTTCAGCAAATTTTTGGGACAAGAGTGCCTTTCTGTACGTGCAAATTATGTGTTCCTTTCAGGTTGTAATTGGGACTTTGGCTTCATTTTGGAACACTCTGTCCTTTGTGACTTGTTTTAATGTTTTGGTTTTTCCATTTTATGGTGATCATAACTTGTTTAGGACTTTATTCATAGCCCAAGAAAAATAAGGGTGATACAAAATACTTTAGGTCTTCAGTGATGTAATTGTTCAATTGAAGCCATGTTATTCATGGTATTACACATAGAGGACCACAGCATCCCAAATGTTTGGCAATGCAGCTATGCAATTTGATAAATAGTGGTGAATGGGATACAGGTGCTTTCTGCACACCTCCAAGCTTGCAGTAAAACATTTCAGATGGATGAAGCTGGCAATCAAATCTACAATGCCAATATAACAGGGCAGGGAAATGGCTTTTCCCTTTTCTCTGTAAAGCAAAGCAAGAAAGGAAAGCACTATAGGAGTATCAGGAGACTGGTGTTGAGCATGTATCCCTGGAGAATACCAGTGCCTGACACAAGTTTTCAGGAAACTGGAACTCTTGTGTGAGAACACAAGGCAATTTAAGGTGCTTTCGGGAATCTGAGGGCATGCTATATTGCTGGTGAAGCAATAGACATGGTGTATATTGATATTCTGAAGAGAATACTGAAACAGGTAGAGTTTGCCTTTGAAATTTTAAGTGCTGTCCAATTATAAACACAGATACCCTGTGTGGGAATTATCAGTAGGCCAAGACTGCCAGATGGAGCAGGTGCAGGAATGGAGGTAATGGAAGTATAGTGAAGATCAGAAAAAGAAAAGAAAGGAAATGACATGCTGCTTAGAGTGCGTTTATTACCATGATCAGGAATATATCTGAAATGATGAACTCAGAACATTACTATGAACTAGAAAAAATAATATTATAATAAAAAATTCCCTGCAATCTTAGCTCTTTTAAGATATGTTGAATCAGCCTATATCTGGTAGCTCTGACATTATACATTACAAGAAAATTTGGCACATCTATCTGACTTGATTCTTTCATCATTTTATAACTTGATTTTTTTTTCTAACTGATGGCAAGATACAGACTGAACAATATGACACTTTAGTATTTTGAAGTCTTCATCTGAAAGTGCTTGTGTATGTGTGTGTTTATAAATATATATATGTATTTATGCATTCATACATGTAATTGTATACTACTACTATTTTGAAGCAATTAACAAAATTGCAGCTGTACTAGCAGTAATAGTCTTGTGAACAGAGCATGTTAGATGTTTGCTGTGGGACTTTTTTTTATGTGGGTGCTGTAATTGATAAGCCGTAAGGGTTTTGAACTGTAGACAGGGAAATTTTAGATCCACAAAAAGACTCATTTGTCAGTTCCTATCTACCTGTCACAGTGGGCAATGAAACTTCTTTTTAAAGGATTCTCTAAACCCATCAGTTTGCTGTCTAATCACAGAGATGCCCAGTATCCACACACATCAAGGCTGACACCAATACATTTTCCCAGGGTCCTAGTGGCTACATCCAGACATAGCCTTAGGCACTTTAACTGGGACTTAAGCAGAATTTAGACACATAATTCCAAAACATCTTGAAATGCAATAGTCACTTGAACTCCACTGGTATCTCACTTTTAAATAAAAAATTTTCTAGATGCCTTGTGTTTTCTTCTTTTCATTCCCAAAGCACTCCAATTTTGGCAGGGCAGAGTAATTTAAAACCTAACTCATATTGAAGCCTGTTGGAAAGAAGAACTAGATGTCTTTGCAAACAGCACAGCTCAAACTGAAAGGTGTTCCCAGGGCACACCTAGCTTGCATCAAAGGGATTAATGTTCTCATAAAAAAAAGCGTTACAATAGCTACTTATTCAAGAACACAATAGAGGCGTGATGGAGGGTGCTGTATAAGAGGAAGAGGGTATGGCTATCAGATGGGAGGGGAGACACTTAGGGTCCTGAATCTGCTCCCAAAATTGTTTATATATCTTAAATTGAATTACTAGGTGAAGTAGTGAGGCAATGATGGGTCATCACCCTACAGATGAGTGACCCTAACTACTATAAAGTAGAATTTGCAGACCTGATCTCTTTCTGGGCTGATGAGTTTTGTCCTATTTTATAGACAGTGGGACAATTTCCACACAAAAAGAAGAAAAGCTTGTGGCTTGGTTATTGGAGTAGGTGGAAGGTCTATGTTGGTACTCCCTAGGCCGAGGTAGGAACTGGTCTTCTGTTTTCTGTCATCTAACAGGAGACCACCATTCATTTATAGAAAATGCTTTGAAAGGACCATTGTAGACAGGTCACTTCCAGGCAGGGTTTGGGGGTGTAGATCCAGACAGGTCCAGACACTAGACAGCAATGCATGATGGGATTAGGTCTGTTGGTCAGCTTTGGGCAGCTATGGGAGCAAGGCAGCTCCCTTCATACTGGGATAGGTGTTTTGGGTCCCCTTCTCATGTCCCTACATTTTATTGGGATGCAAGGAGGCAGGGATCATGCTGGAGACTGGTTGTCTAGCACGAAGAACTATAAGCCAAACTTTAAGGTGCCTAGCACTTACTAGACTAGCAAGAAGTATCCTGAAGCAATGATAAGAGGTGAGAAACGAAATCTTAGATACCCTGAATTGAAAACCTCAAACTGACTTGAGTAGAGTCAGACCACTGAGCAGTTCGAGACTTAGCTTTCTGCTTGGCTTCCAAGGTTGCTACCACTTTTCATAGGAGCACTTTCATCTTGCCACAAAACTGCTCCTATTTCTTCTGTGCTCAACTAATACTCCTCTGGGAATGGTGTCAATGGCTTAAAGGACAAAATAATACTGGGAAAAGTTTTGTGAGTTGTAGCTATTTTTTAATGTGATTTTAGCAGCTGGAGACGGGGAGGAGAGCCAGGATGATATGACCAGCGAGCTCTCCTCAAGGCAGTTGATATTTATTGCCCACAGTTTAAGACTTGCTCTCCTAAACAGTGGTTCCTTTCCAAAAAGGTGAATGCAGAGGGAAGGATGCAATACATATGTAACTTGCTGTGACTCATTAATGAAACAATGTGCCGTAAAGTCATTAACAATTCCAAAGTTTACAAAGAGTAAGGCTGCTGATATATAGCTTCTTTAATGTGACATCTCTCATTGCAATGGGACAGGCAAGGATATTGTTAAAAACAAGTCAGAATGACTGTAAATGGGCCCATTAGCAATCATCTGGCAAAAGATGAACGCAGAAGGTTTCTGTGTTTTTGTTTTTGTTATTTCTTTTTTCCAGTAGAACAACATTGGTGTTTAACTGGTCATCACTCTTGGCTTTTGTCTTGAGTAATAATACCTATGTAATAGCACCGCTGGTCTCGTGGTGCTTCTGCAAGCTGATCTGTAGGAAATAAGTAAGAAACAGATCTCTCCTGTAGCACCATACACAAACTGAAGTTTTGTGGCTAAAGGGATGAAGTGATAAAAAGTGTGGCTTCATGCAGTGATCTGGATAAATAATACCAACTGACTGTACTTTGGAAGCTCTTCTGGGATTTATAAGAAGTGTTTCCAGAAAGACATATGAGTGTCTTTTCATCGAACTTGAAGGATTCTCAGAATTGGCCTAGGGTCAAAATCAACATAAGGGAACGCATTCAGCTTGAACAGCATCACAGTGTAACCTAAATCTCTCTGAGGTTAAAGATTAGGATGATCATTAAATATCTCCAGCAACCTTGTCAGCTAATCCAAAACACAACCAGCTAGCTGGAAATACTAAGCCTTTTGGTCAAGCTACAGTCTGTTTCTTTATGAAGATATTGGGAAAATCCAGTGACAGAAATAGGTCATAGGAAAAACACAGGCCAATTCATTTGGGAAGATTTTTCCATACATGCTTTTTGTTCTCCTATTTTCTAGAATGGCTTGTCCTAGAAACATGAACCTTGCTTTATGCTCTTGCATTTATGAAGAAAAACAATGACTTTCTTTGCTTCTCAGTGTGGTTAATACAGGAATTATCAAACCAGTATCTAGCTCTAGATAAAGCTGAACAAATAGCATGTCCATATGTCTTACACGCATGGCAGAAGTGAGAACTCACTTTCAAGAAGAGATGAATGCTAGCTGGAAGCCAGGACTAAAGGTAAATTTAAGTCATCTTGGAGGTTTCTTGAGCAATCTTTTGCAGCCTGAGCTTGGATCTGCAGTCTGAGATTCGCAGAACTGCATGGGTGCTGGCCAAGGGCTCTGCTAAACTGAGCATCTCACCAGGCAGTGGAAGGTCTAGATTTTCAAATTCACCTTGGTGCCTTAAAATACAGAGAGCACCTCCACTGAATTTTAAAAGCACCCCAGCAGATGGATGATTTCAATCCTAATTTACAATAGGAATTCATGACTGACAAATTTGTAAACCCTTCTAGGTACTGTCTGCATCTTCAGTCACCAAAGCACCTTTGGAAACCTGGCATAGAGAGCTTTGGTTCTTCCCAGCAGCTCTTGATTACAGATGCTGACAGACCACTTACCTCAGGAACACTGCAGGCATTTTGAATGTTATGCAAATTTTGTCAAAAAGCTGGGAAGTCTTGGTTTTGACACTATTCCTGTTGCTCCTATTTTGCTATAGAGCTATGGAGACTAATATATGCAGTTCTCAAAGTTTGAACAAAAGGAGATAAATTTTGGCTGACAAGTGCACTCATATAAACCATGAGTCAACCTTCCTACCTGAATTTGGTCTTCAAATTCTCTCTCAATACTACCTTTAAAACTAACAGTTTCATGGCTGCAGATACATCAGTGCTAATCAGTGTATTTTATTATATGTTATATAATACTATTAGACAGGAGTCTATTCTCAGTTAAAGCACGATACTACAAAGGGGTTCAAAGGTAAATGACAGTAGAAATGCCAGTAAAGCTTTTTACTATAAATCCACCTACTATTTTCTCAGGATACAGTTTTATAGCTTGTTATCCAACACTCCAGCTCTTTTTATTTCCCCTTGCCTTTCTGTGTGAGTCAGGATCCTCTCCACCTTTGAACGTCCAAATTTCAGCCCCAGGTCTGACATCTACCTGCTCTGCATGTCTTTGCTCCTAATGCCTTCCTCTCATTTTTCTTATGAGGCTCAGGAGAAAGGCGTAGGCTGGAATCATGTTGACTTGACTGGAACAGCCCATTCCATAGTCTGTCCTGCGCTAGCTGTGCTGCAGAACTGCCCCAAGACAGGCTCCGTATGCCAGGCGAACACTGACGTGACCTTTGGACACTGCGGACGAAGTGGCTCTGCAGCCGAGGTTTGTAACACTGAGAGAGGCTCCAGGAGGCTCAGGGGTGGGGAGGTAGGTGAGAGCTTTGTCACCTCCCTTGGCTGGGAGACTCAAAAGATGGCCAAACAAATAACAGTAATTGAACTGGAAAACCATTACACACGAATGAGGCATGTGATAAAGAAAGGATGAGACCATGGCTTTGAGTCTTGGAAGTCTTTCAATTTCCCGTCCTTCAGCAGAGCAGGGTGCCAAAACCCCACAGGTGTTTGCTTCACACAACTGAAAAAGGGGGTCTGCGCTGCTCAGAGATCATTGCAGAGCTGTAAAATAGCTTGGCCCTGATGTGCACATTTGAATTATTATTATATTCATATTCTTTCTTAATATTGTCAGAAAAAACATTTTTCCCATGAGAAATTCTGAACCTTTTCCTCCACTGAAATCTGGCCAGGGCTCCTGCTGATGGAAAGGGTAATAAAGGAAGTGAGCTATCCAAAGAGCTCTGACAATGTTTATTATAATTTTTTTGTCCACCACCCAGACTTATGTTTTAACCTTCGGCATCTCAGGAAATACTGGCGTACCAAAAAATGCATGGATGCGACCCTCACCATAAATTGGTGGTGCTAATTTGGAAGTAAGGGAGAGTTGTGCAGAGGTTGCTTTAAACTAAGTGTGGTTTATAGATCATGATTTGGATGCCAAGGACACATTCAAGGCAGTCCTTTCCTCTAAATCTCTCTTCTAGTCTTTGTTTGTTTGCTTGTTTGCTTGAAGACCTTTTCCCTTCCCTTCCCTTCCCTTCCCTTCCCTTCCCTTCCCTGCTGTTGGAGAATACAGTGATGGCACAAGCAGACTTTTGGATTTAAAGCAACAGAGGTGGACAAAAATTTCCCATCCAAAGGCCCAAGCCCAGGTTCTGGAAGTAAGGCGTAGAGTTTAAAAGGAGCACAGCAGTATTTTAGAGATTTTAAAGTTCAGTCTTAAAAAAGCTTTCATGGAATGGTGTTTTAGTGGATGATTGACTTGCCTAAAATGAAATGTAGCATTTCAAAGAAAACTGCTATAGTAGCTAAATCCAATGAGAAACGAGAAAATACATGACTTGAACAGAATTGTTCTAAAAAAAGTTTCCAGTGTTAATTCTGCAGAATGCTTCAGATAGTTTGTGCTAGCTCAGTAGCTTAAAGCAGTCCTGAGCTCCCAAGTCTTATCAACTGTGGGATAGCATGGAAGGAATCCTTAAATCTCTAATGTAGTTGGTGTAGGTCTGAGGTTTGGATCCAAAACTGGACTCAAATCTGAATATCTTTGTGATGTTTTGATTTAGAATTCTGGAAAAGTCCATTCTAAAACTGATCTTTGTCACAAAACTGGGATTTGGTTTTGAACATTCCCAGTTTTGACTCTTTGATGCAAATTTAGAGGCCAGATTTCTACCTCTTACTAATTTCTAAAGAATGTTTTGATGTGAAAATGAAAGAAAGAGGATTTTTCTGCTTTTATTGGTATAGAGGAGAAATTGGGCCCCTGAAGAAACTGATTTATACCTGTGTAAAATGATGCAAGAAGCTGAAGACTCGGGCTGTGTATTTCCCAGAGCGCTATGATATCCACTTAACATGCAGTTTCAGGACTCTGGACTCCCTAATTCTTACTAAGGGTTCTCTCTTCTGTCCTGTATCCCCTCCTGCATTTGTCTTCCTCAGCATTTTTGACAGGGAATATGTCTTATCTATGTTTGGAAAGTGCTTTATACATTTACAGCACTATATAAATCTTTTATAAGAATCAGAATGTAAACCTTTACCAGCTACAATAACATGAGTGGAAAATTCTTTGTTCATTTCTCAATGACTGACTAAATATTGTCTTTAGTGTTATATTTATAGGAAGTTTCTTTGTATGTGCTTTACTGTAAATGTTATTCTTAAAGGTGGAGTTAGGAAAAACAGCAATTCAATACAAATCTTCTACTTTTCTTGAGTGGCAGGGATCTTTTTCCAGGTATAGTGATTCTTTCAGGCAGACATAAAGTAAGATATAGTAAGAAAGTGAGTAAAAGTGCCCTTAATGCTCTGTGAAAGTGAAGCAAGAAGAAGCATTTTGGTTGTTCATTTTGGATTTATGGAACCTGCCTTGGAGAATTTTTTTTTGTTGCAAATTATTTCCCAAACCCTACATTTTCCAAGCCTCCTAAATTTGGGAGTTTTCTCAGCATCTAATCTCCAATAACAGTTTCATCTATAGGCAAGGATAATTTTAGGCCAGAACAGCCTGAGATGATTTATCTGTGCTTATTTTTAGAAATTAGAAAAAGTGTTCTTGGCTACTGTCTTTCTATCCCAGCACTTTCCTTCCAGACAAAACAGCCCTGCACATTGGGCCTGGTGCTGGGCAGCCAAGGAAAGAAGTGCTGCTTTGGGAAACTCGGTGCCTTTCAACAGCTAATGTGGAAGTTGCATTCTGCCCTGGGTGACTCTCAGTGTGGATGGCCACATTTGATGCTTCCTTTGCCCTCACTTTGTACATGCTTGTGCAAGGCGTGCGGTAGTGGAAATCACATCCAATAAATCAATCTATCTGAATTCCTTCGCAAAATCAAGACACAGACATGTGTCTCTTCCTGCTTTATTGCTGAGGTTCCTACTGAGGTTTCCTGCTTATAATTTATTTCACATAAGCTGATTAAAAAGTCATTATAAAACAATAAAATATCTCCATAGCTAGAATATGATTATAAGGACGATGCAATTATTCATTTGCCATCTTGCTATGTTAACAGAGCAGCAGCTGCTGCTGCTCTTTTAATACACCTCAGATCATTCTTGCCAAAGCCTGATCTCCATTGAAAATAAATGTTTTGGTTTTTATATCAAGATGACTAATAGAGACTGCTAGAGGCAAAGTACATGTAGTTTTTACTTTTCTGTACATATAAATCATAGAATCCTAGAACTATTGCTTGGACAGGACGTCTGGAGATCGAATTCAACCTCCTGCTCAGATTGGGAGTATCACCAACACTGGACCGGGTCAGTCATGGTTTGTCTAGCTCGGCCTTGAAAACCTGCAAGGATGGAGGTTCCATGGTGTCTTTGGGCAATCATTTCCAGTGTGGCACCATGTTCCTACTGAAAAAGTTCACTGCAAATTCATGCATACTCTTAGTTTTTATTGGACTAGTTATAATGGTAAAATGGCCAGTGGATAAGATTTTATCATGAATTAGATATCCTGATATAAAAATGGACCTCCATTTGCACTGAAGACATGAGTTGACAGAGAATGGTGCATTAAGCATAAGGATTCATAGGACTAAAGTTAGCTTCATCTGAATACTGACCTGCCAAGCTGTTGAATGCTGCATTAAGCATAAGGATTCATAGGACTAAAGTTAGCTTCATCTGAATACTGACCTGCCAAGCTGTTATCTCAGCCTGTTTAGCTGAGGTGCAAGAGCCTGGGATGAGCGCTCAGAGCAGACGAGCCCATCTCAGGAAGTTGCTTCTGTCTTCTGAGGTCAGAGTATCAGCTGGAATGTTACAACAGAGGGCCAAAAAGGCCCTACACAATGATGTTGTTGTGTATCCAAAGAAGAAATGTTCATGGAGGGAGACAGAGAGAAAGCAGATACATCTGTATAGAAGAGGACCTCTGTTCATTTGGGAATGGCTGCACTATCCAGAACAAGCAAAATTCTTAGAGGCATATGGAAGTCCTAGGCAAGTGTGAAACTAACTCATTTTGCCACCCAACATTTTCCCCAATTACAAAAATGTTAAACATTGAAAGGATGCATTATTGCACCCTACTGTCTCTGTAGAACCAGGATTGCTTGGATGTCTTGCACAGGCCAACAGCACAGGCCTCTAGCGAGCTAGTTAAAAATATCTTTCAAGTGATCCGTTACACCCACATGCTGTCTTTTTTTCTTTCTTTTTTTAATGGTAAGTTCTCTGGAAAGGAATTCCTCGTAGAAAGTCGTTTGAGAGGGCAGTATTGTTTGAGAGCTGGAAGAGTAAGCAAGATAGCCTACTGGGAGGCTGCTAGCTTGTGTGCTAGAATGGAAGCAGTATATGCTGCTACACTGTCCACTCTGTGGCTCTGTGATTGCTTAGAGTCCTTGGTTAAACTGATAGAAAATAAATGAAAAGGAATGTGCAGCCAATCAGATGCTCACCTCCACCTTTAACAGTAGTCAGCATGGTCACTCTGAGAAGAGATATTTGGCATGATTGCTTGTTCTTCTTGATCCTCATAATCAGTAAAGAAAGATTTCCACAGCTGAACGTCAGGCTTTCTCTGTTCTAGTTATTATGGCTGGAATATTACAAGGTCTCTTCCTGGCAGCTGTTTGCAGAGAACTGCTACCTGAACAGACATCCCAGTAGCACACTCAACTTCGTTTGTGTGAAGACCATCTTGTAGCTGACGCCAAAGAACCTCTAACGCTTCCCTGAACTTTCGCTGCAGAGCTGCTGCTGACCAGCGCATTCCTAAAGATGCCCCTTTCTTGCTAAGTGTGGACAGCTCGGATCTGCCTGCAGCACCAAGGGTAGGAGTAAAACTGGTGTGGCATTGTTTTGGGGTTTGGCATGGACATACTACATAATGTGATAATCCCTATGGGTCGAATTTGGACTGCCCTTGGCCAAAAAACTATACTAAGAGGCAAACTTCTGACCTTGTGGGGTTTTTTTTTCCCCAGAAAATGTTTTGGAAAAGAAATAATTGCTATCGTTTCATAAGCTGTTCCTCACTCCAAGGATATGGTTCTCCTGTGTGCTACTGTGGTTTTTAAAAGAAACAGAGAATTCTTCATTTGGCCAAGAAAGTACTGCACAAGCAATCGAGGTGGCATGTCACTAAGGCAGTGGAATTCTTTTAAAAAAGCTCTTTCTATATGGTCCATAACTGTGAAATGTCATTCACACTTCAGTTCAGAACATAAGAAATTGTAGTTTATATCTTGCATATTAGCTATTCAAGTAACTGGCTGAGCAGAAATTATCAAAGCAATACATAAATAGTTTTTTAAAATGATTGCACTTGAGAACTTACTGAACTAGCTAGGAATGGAAAGCGGCGTATCTTGAGTGAATTTTTAAGGACTATTTGGTTCAGTGCTAGCATACATAGGATAAGTATGTACCTACAAGTTGAAACATGCAGTGCTTCATTCTTAACTCTTAGGCTTGTGTAAAAGTGCTTGAGAACGTAATTTGTTCAAGGATTATATAAAAAGGAAGAACTTTAGTTGAGAGAGAGTCATAATCTAATAAATATCATTCTCTGGAGACAGGCACAATTGCACTAAAAACAGAAAAAATACAGTTAAGTTTGTATAATATATAACAATGCAACCTTTTTGGAATGCACATTTAGAAAGAGGAAAAACTGGAAAGAAAAAAAAAATCTAGCTATTATCCGGTATCTCAATGAGCTATAGTAATACTTTCTCACACATAAGAGTGAAGAGGGTAACAGATTTGGTTTACTGCCCACAGAATACTGTCTCCAATTTTTAAAGCATCCTTTACTTAGCTTCCTGTTCTGCATGTTATAATTTTAATATGTCCAATAATTGTCCCTGCAACTCCTTGTGGATTCAAGTGAGAATACACAGACATCTACCAGTCTGATTTGCTGCAATCAAGTAATTGATCATTTGCAGACTATATCCTCACTTGCACCCTGTAATTATGTGGAAAGTTATTTACGAATGCAGAAAAGAAGCCTGTGATTTAAGAGTCATGCCCCAAATGTGCTTAAAAAAATCAAAGAAAGTGATTTAAGGGCCGTTCAATTTGCATTTCCGAAAGGGATATCCATATAGATGCTAAAGCTAGAGAACCATGGCTTCACAGGAGCCAGGGTTGACTTTTAAGGTATTTACTCCTAAGGCTGAAGGTGATATGACCAGGAATGGCATGAGACAGGGGAGTCATTATAGCCATGTATATATCATGTCCCCCCTTCTTTCTAACCTCTTTGAGACAGTCCTGGCCCCTCTTCCCTCTCCTTCCCGGGACAGCCTGGTCAGCTGCCCGTCTCCTGGCCAAGCCATGGCAGCTACAACGCGAGCCGTATTTCCTACGCGAGCGCCTGCCCCGTTGCTCAGCACTATGGTCCATGCCACAGCAGGGCTAGAAGCTGACGGAATGGACTGGGGCCATTAGCAGATGATGGCTCTCATACACTTTTAAACCACAAAAGCAGCTGTGCCATGCTGGCACGAGTGTGGGTCCCTGGACCTTCTTGTTTCTGACTGTTCTGGCTGAATTCTGGCTTCTGGCAACATGACCCCCAGGAGCGGGTGCTGCGCTCCCTGGGCATATCTGGGTTGGACCGTGCGCTGGCTCAGACGAGGCAATTCCAGTCCCTGGCTGCTTGGTGTTGTTTCAGTTCAGCACGGAGCAGAGCTAATTTTCCTTGTCTCTCAGGACCCAGCAGAGTAGCGACATCCTAACCTTCCCTCTTATGATCTGGGCTCCTCTGCAGTCTCCTTCCCCATGATTTGTAGAGTAGTTGACAGGGAATATATTAACCACCATTTCTTTATTATCTATAACTTGCTGGATGAGTGGGAAATTGCTAGCTACTGAATTTTCCAGGCAGAACATATTGCTAGGAATGCACAGCAATCACAGCACGTGAGAGCACATCTCAAATTTGGGATTCGGGCGTGTGCACTGGGGATCCCATCACAGGCAGACATTCCTTCTGTTCTCCCTCCCGACCTACCCCGTGGTTCTACACATAGGAAATCATGGCACGAGCTTTGGGAGCTGTGGCACATCCAGATGACGTGCTGCTCCAGGCTCCTCCCTTTGCAATACCCCAGTATTTGTGTATATGCACACATGTGCAGGGACATACCAGAGAGCTGGCCATCATTACTCAATCCTACACTGACTCCTACATATTGAGGTGGTCAGTGGCACTAAGAAATCTGAAAAGGGTCCTGGAACTGAGTATAGAATACTTTTAAACACACTGAACTATTGCTTACACCACTTTTAGCGCCTCAGGGACAGTCCTCGCCCTCACGCTGGCTGGAACCAAAAGCAGTGCAGCACAGAGGGCAGGGAGCTAGCTCCAAACTACTGCCAGCGCACGCAGGATACAAGCCCCTGTGCGCTGTGTGGTGAGGGTGTGCTTCTCTCCACTGCTGTTTCTGTTGCTATCCTGCAAAGGACTTCCAAAAATCACTGAGTCAAGCCAGAAGCACCCTTCTAACTCTCACAGAGAAGCAACTTCAAACTACTTAGCTCCGTTACAGATTGTTATCTAACTTGTGAGATGGGAACTCTGATGAGATGCCTGAGTTTGGGAATCCAGTGCTTATGTTGTGGCACCATGACACATCTGCTGGTGGTGAAATGCAGCCTCTGCTCTGGGGTTTGACCACGGCATCCAGCCCCTACCAGGGATACGCAGGATCTCAGCTAGCCACCACCTCTAGCTGGCATGCAGCTCTTGACTGCCCATGCTTTGTTGCCAGCCAGCTCAGAGTGAGTAAATCAGCAGTAGGGGCTGCTGCTCAGGAGGTGTACATTGCTATAAAATGGTTATTTGGCCCAAGCTGCACAGTCTAGAGACAAACAGCAGTCTGCAGACAAACTTGTGTAGCTGACACTCCCTAGATATACTGGGGCAATAAGTGACAAAATTATCCCAGTGCTTTGCCCCCTCCCTCAGTGTGGCAAAGATACCATTTTTAGGTTTTCAACTAAAAACGTGCAGCAATTTGTGAAAGAAAATCACTTAACCATGGGGTGAAAGTGCAAATAAAACAAACAAAAAGGAGCAAAAGGAAGGTCAAGACTCTCCACACAAACAGCGTGTGCAACCCCCAGCAGCCGGAGTTTTGGCAAGGGGATAATGCTCTGGGAGTTCAGAAGCAACCACGAGCTCTGGCTCTGGATCACTGTGTCTTCAGGCCTCTGTGTGCCTACTGGGGGTGGAAATTAATCTGCTGCCAGAAAGGTGAGCGAGGAGGAAGACACAAGTACAGCCAGGCTTTCTGCAGCTGCAGAGGCCTCCCGAGCCCTGCCTGCTATTCCCGAGGGGAAATGTTCTCAGGCAGCTGGAGGATGTTTAGGGACTGTAGCTCTGCAGTGCAGAGAGAATGTTGGTTCTTAAGGACACGCATGAGGAGCAAGTATGAGGGAAGAGACCAAGGGTAAATAAGGAGAGCATGAACTGGAGGTTAATCAGCAAGACCAGCTGTTTTTGCAACGCTTTCAGGCAGGTGTCTTCCCTCTCCCATCCAATTAAACGTTGATGTCCACGGGCTCCTGGGATATGTCCGCTGAACACCACATAGATCCTTCTCCTGGACACGCTTACATGAACTTTCCAGTTCAGAGAGCATGTCTAGCCAAACCCTCTTCCTACCTCCCTGTGGCCCTGTAATGCCTCCTGGAGACTTGTGTATCTTCTGCCTGGCCCCGGTTTTCTCCAGTGCTGGTAGCAGTGCATTAGCTGCACAGCTTAACTGTGGCTTCTGGAAGGCTGAGGATACTCTGTCTTGCAGGCAAGAAATATAACATTGGATTATTGCGGAGGGATTTTGTATCTTAAGAGTTAGAGCTCCAGTGGTTTCTGAAACAACCTCACCAGAGCTGCGTGTGGCAAAGCACTGTCCTCGAAATATGGTCATGACCCTGGAGGGAAAGGTGGCATGGACTACGGACCCTGTGTGGGTCCCAGTGGACAGAGGTTAGAAGGGAGAGGCAGAAGCAGGCACCTCCTATTGACAATTGCTCTAATATTCCTCAGGCATCCCTGACTCCAGGTTACCTAGCAGAAAGGCAGCTGAGTTACATCTTCGCAGCCCTGAAGATGAACCTTGTAGGTATGCATCTCTGGTCCCGTTGACTATGCTGAGGAACGAACTCACTGTTTGCAAATGTGGGGATGCAGGAGCCTGCCATTTGTGGGACTGGAAGGGTGGTTTTGGAGCATAAATTGT
Source organism: Dromaius novaehollandiae (assembly GCF_036370855.1). Taxonomy (NCBI): domain Eukaryota; kingdom Metazoa; phylum Chordata; class Aves; order Casuariiformes; family Dromaiidae; genus Dromaius; species Dromaius novaehollandiae. Next base: position 46,505,187 of record NC_088130.1, on the reverse strand, counting down.
GCTGAAAGTTGCAGTACTTTTCTCAGGGGAACACGAGCCACATGTGCAATGTGATCAGGTACTATTCCTGCTCGCCTGTGGGAAGATGAGTGGGCACGAGTGAGTGCAGGCAGACGACATGCTCTGGTCTGCTCTGCGCATGAGCTCCTGCCTGACTGCTGCTTGATTCACTCCTAGGAACAAAAGCCATTTCAGACTCAGTGCCTGCTTTTTGTCACCAAAGTGTGTTGCGGTATGTTGGAAACAGGGCTGCTTGGCTGCTGACCAGTAAAGGACAGACGTGCAGCAGACTAGAGCAGGAGGTGTTCCTGCATCCCAATCCTCACCACATCCTGATGCAAGTGGCCCATTAGTGAGCAGTGCCAGGCGCCAGGAGAAGCCTAGAGGGAAAGCTTGGGGTCCAGCCCGTTCGTTGCCACAGGCCGGCATTGGCCAAACACTCTTCCATGATGGTGCCTTCCTCACTGCTCCAGGTAGCAACAGACCAGCTCTCCAGGCCACCCCTGTGAGCCTGACTTCTCCCAGCTTGCAGTCAGTGTCTGAGTGAGTGTCTTTGTGTGCTTAGGCATCAAAGAGAGTCTTACTCCCCCATGCCACAGCCTATGCTGGAGGGTCATTTTCAGTCTCCTTGCCCATGCCTTCACGATAAAGCTGTTGACACCCAGCCACCGTTAGAAAGTTGTTGGCATTCAGGATCCATCGAGTCCTCCAGCTCATGTCAGAGATGGCAGATTTTCTCTCTCCACCAAACGAATAGCCCAAGTGTGCCCCTTGGGCTATGCCAGGCTCCAGCACGCTGACACGGAGCTACAGAGACAGTGGGAAATGCTAGACGCAAGGGATTGTCTGACCAGCACCTGAGCTGGAGCTATGGGATCCGTGCCTTTGCCACTCAGAGGGCCAAGTATTTGCAGAATTATGAAAAAACGTGGGCAAAATTTGAGAGATGAGACCCTGGAGAAGATAAGATCAGGGAAGGGCTTCCTTTGGAGGATGCAAGGGGGAGAGCTTTTGGAAAATCGGTCTGCAGGCGGGCAAGCAGAGCAGAGAGACAGACCCAAAGTTAATTCAGTGGGAACCATTTTAGGTCTAATCTCATTGCTTTCTGGTTTAGATTTAAATCACAATGGACAGGCCTCTGGGTTTTTTTCCCCTGGATTATCATATGGCTGTGGTATTTTGAGCTAATTTTAATCTACCTGCTGTTAACTTTTAATTGTTTGTCCAAATCTAAGACAGGGAGGGTAAAGCTAACCTAATTCTTTTTACATGCTCAGTCTAGAACAATGATTCAACTGCAGAGAAAAATTATTCTTATCACAACAGAATGATTTCACCTCTTGTTCCCATTCTCCATGTCATGGTTAAAGACTTGTTTATGTTTCATAATGAATTTTCATTTTCAGGAAGTTAGAGCTTGGCTTCAGAATTGTGCTTCGGGCTGGAACTCAGTATATCAAATCTCAGCTTGGAAACAAATCATCGTTTGTACAGAACTACGAAGAAATCCAGTTGGCTAGAGGTTAGTAGTTATTTAAGAATATGTTGTGCTTCTGCTTTTTAAAAATATAATCTAAAGGGTGCTTATATATTGCCCATCATCTCTCGGTAACTTAAGGGAGACAATTCACCTATCAATGAAAACCAGCTGCTTTTGGATTGCCTCGTTGTACAACAACCATAGTTTATATGATAAAGTGGAAAAGGCTATCTTATGCTAATGAAATTCCTTCAAGCATTTTAAAACAAACCCCTGCAAGCATTCTGCATGTAGCTAACCTCTGAATAACAGGGTGTGCAGCAGAATGGCCAATACAGCTGAGCTATGTAGATATGAACATTACTGTGATATAATCTGGGTATATAGAGTGAAAGTTTATAGCCTTTTATTGTTGCTTTCTCTGACAACTTCAATTAAATATCTTCTAAATAAAATAAAGCTTGAATTGGCTTCTCTCATTACCTTTCCAGCAGAATTTTTTGTGTTGCTAGGGCTAAGCACATGCCAAAGTGCTTTGCTGGATTAGGCCGTAAGTGTCTCAGGATTTAAACTTCTTAGATGAATGGAGAGGAGGGAATGAAATCAATCAACATAGAGAAAGGCCAGGATGTTCTAGGAGACCTACTTTGGCTATTAATTCAGTGTAGACATCAATCTATCTCCACAGAATACAGTTTTGTTTGTTGAAATAACTTCCTGGGTATCAAATAATGAAAAGCCAAAGATAAAAAAGACCGAGTTGGACCATTCTGTTTATTATTTTACCAATGCAGAAATATTCCTTATGCTACGTATCTATAGCTGCTTGATATCTGAAATCCTGTGCCTGGGTCAAATGCAGTTCATGATAGCAGTGATGGTGCTGCCTCCAGCTGAAGGCCACAAGATAGTTTGTAAGAAATTTAATACTTTCAAATAAGTTCACAGTGCATGGTCACCTCATTTGAAAACAGATTAAGTTCTTGGCTGCCACTCAACACTTGCAGGTCTGAAATTTCAAAGCACAAAACCTCCTCTGAACTGTGGAGGTGCTTTGAGGCCCTGGGCACATAGTGTTTTCAGCATTACTTTTTCCTCTGCCCCCAAAGCTTGGCTCCTGGCTGTATGCAGAGTGGCCTCACTCACGATGGTAGGGAGCCACTTGGCAATTTCACACGCGTGTTGCAGCAGTCTCTGGAGGATGGACATTCCTGTCCTGCCTTGCCCAAAGGGCTTGATCTGGGAGGTGTTTGCAGAGGGAACTCAACAGGGTAATCACTTCAAGGAGCACTGGAGAAGAAATGTGGCCACCCTCTTTAATACCCAACACTTGCTCCTGGTGCTTGCTATAAGCACCCCAAAAGATGCAGGAGTTTAGTGCACTGCTGCTTGAAACTATGTCTCGGAGGACAAGGATCTGACCTGCAGGCTCTGTAGTGCTACATTATATGGTATTCACAGGTGTGTGTAGGTGTTGATGTCTGTGTAGCTCATCCTCTTCTTTTGATACTGTTTTGGGATAATATTGCAAGAGAGAGATTGTGTACAGATGAATCATGTTCTCTGTCTCTCTAGGCCCAGTAAATATTTATTTACACAGGGCAGAACAGTTCTGAGGTAAGAAAATGACCTCTCCAGAGCTGGGTTGGAGGAGGCTTTGCCAGGAGGTGAGAGCTTTCTGTTTGAACCCCATTGAGCAGAGGAGGGAATCAGACTCTGCTTTCTCTTGCTATAGGCGAGTGCCCTCACCATTTTGCCGCTGAGTAGCAGAGGAACATGGTCTTCTTCAGTTATTTGGTTTGAAAGGATTTTTTTTACACCCTTTCCTCTTATTTATTTTGTAATGATTATACTACCTCAAGAGTAGGCCTGGGGATGATCCTGTGTGGAGGTAGAGGGTTACCAGTAGTCCAAAAAAGGTTCCTGAGACTGGTAGGATTTAGGGCATGCTCTTGCTAGCTTTTCAGCTGTTTTTCAGATACCTGATACCCCATGCATAAAACTTGAGGAAGATACACTCCCCATATTTTTTTAACATAGTCTTTCCTGTCCTGTTCTCTCCCAGTGGAGTCAGTTGGAGGACCTCTATGTGAGGGGTGTGAAATGGTTGGCAGGAGTGCCTTGCTGGGAGCCTCCAGGAGCAGACAGCGGGATGCTGCAGGGAAAAACATCTGGACCCCACGGTAGGGTGGCAAAGCTGTTGGCTGTTGCTGCCACTGTGGGGACCGGGAGGAGGGAGGCAATGATGCTAGAAGGAGGCAGCCCACTGCTGGGCAGCCCTGAGATCCCTCCGCTTCCGCTGCTGCGCCGCTTGGCCCTGGGCCCTGTGGCAGGCAGCTCCCGGGCACGCAGCCTTCCTCTCCATGGGCTGGTCATCGTAAAAAATATTTGTCTCCTCTAGCTTTCATGAACACCACTATGTCCTAGGCAGGAATCTAGCCAAGCCTGTTGTAACTAGTTGTCTCCATAGCGAAACTGCAAACTGCACGGCCACCTGGTACGGACTGTGTAATTCAGCCCTAACATGACCAGTTACTCAGGTGGTGGTGAGAAGTTTGCTTCACCCATATGTTGGTCTGTATTTGTTTATTGCTTAATAGAGAGGTACTGTCCATTGGACATCTTCTGCAGCCCTGCGCTCAGGCTGCAACATCCTTCGTTCTCTCTGCATGTTAGGCTGTCTGCTTCAAGAAACAAATAATAAAACTGTCAGTTTGAGACTCCTGGTATTTATCAGCCTGTCCCCAGCCAGAGCTCTCATGGCTGAGAATATTCCTTCTCCTAAAAGAATTTCACTTTATTTACAGAATGAGCTCTGTTTCTGCTCCCAGGTTTCAGGCAGACATTGCAAGTGTTGGCCTTCCACAGGCTCTGGGTCCCAGTTTTGAAGCCAGAAGAAACCTGCTGCTTGAAGAGGAGTTAGTCAGGTTACCTCAGTGCAAGCAGGGAGTTTGAGGAGCTGCTTCTTCCAAGGAGGGCATGTAGTGATGAGGAGGAGTGGAGCCGTGGCTGGCCATTGAGATGTGGCCCTAAAGATCTACTTCATCTGGCACACTTCAGGTCAGTCTGAGCTGTGCTAGGCAATTTCACGTGCCCTCCAAGAGCCCCTTCCTCCCTCTTACTGCTGCACTCAGAAAAATCAGCAGAGAATCTTCTCTTCTCCTTGAACTATTTTTCCTTTCAGTGAGGGAATCGTGTGCATATTATTAAGCTGAGAATCACATGAGGCAGCAGTCAGTGGGAGGTGTGCATCCCTGACAAATCTCCTGGGACTATCGGAGGCTCGCAGGATTCTGGGGTTTGGGAGTTTTTATGCTGAATTCCCTCAAGACCTTTTGCATCTGTGTGTGTGCAGTCTCTCTCTCTCTCTCTCTTTGAATAATGCTTTGCATAACAGAGTATTCTGGATAGGAACAAATGAATCTTCAGACAGTTTTAGAGAACTACAATGAAAAAAACAATGGGCTGAACCAAATTTTCTTTCTCCTCCAAATCCTCCAGTGGCTTTTGACTGTCACTGCCTATCCGTTTATTGTTGCTTCTTTCTTGTGGAAGAAATTGGGTTTGTTAACCTGATTATCTTCATTGTGAAATGATAAATTACTTCACCTCTGTTGCCAATGGTCCATGATGCCTGGAAAATAAATCTATGAGTCCCAATTGTTCTAATAATTTGCTGATTTCTTTGGGGAAATATGAACAGAATTAATATGATGCTTATGTAATCACTTACTAAAGCTATGACTAATTTGCATCCTGGCGGTGATAAGAGGAGATAAGAATTTGTGGCATAAATTACATTCCTGTTTTTCTCCATCCAGCTTTCTGGAGCCTGAGGGCACCAGTTCGCAGCTGCAGAGGCGTGCCTCTGAACTGAGCTGCAATCACAGCGCCGACGAGGTGCTAAAGCCAGGCTAATAAGCCTTGCCAGACCTATGCTGGCTTGTGCGGGGCCGGCCCTGGCACGCTTGCAGCGCATTCCTCGGAGCGGTGCGAGGAACGTGGGGCAGAGCCTCCTGCGTGGCGTCGGGCAGAGTCAGTCGAGACGGAGCAGCTCACGGCTGGGCCCCAGACCCAGCTGGGGCTGCCAGCACTGCTGGCAGGGAGCGGGCTGTGGGCTTGCAGCAGGGGGTTCGTGCAGCTCTCTGGGCCTCAGAAGGAAGGGAGGAAGAGGAGGAGGAGGAGGAGTTATCAGGGTGACAGCAAAGGCCCGTGGACGAGGAAGTTCGGGCATTCCCTTCTGTGCAAGGGGCAGGGTGGAGTGCGACGAGGGTAAGGCTGGGAGGTTTGGCTCAGAAAAGTTCAGGAACCGCTGCCTTGACATCCCTCTGCCTAGGTGGGTGTAGATGCAATCGGGTGCTGCTCACGCTCGGGGCTGGCAGGACGACAGCCCGTGCAGCACTGGAAGCCGTGAAGCCATGGCAAAGCGGTACTATGCCCGAACGTGGCAGCCTTGCTGGGAGGCAGGGTGGTTTTGCTGCAGCCCAGGGCAGCATTAGCACAGCTGGCGGGTGCCCCAGCGGCCCTCCCCTCTGCGAGCACAGCGCTTTCCTTCGTGCAGGTCAGGAGTTCCTCAGCCCGAGGGGTGCTGGGCAGGGGCTCCGGCTGTGGGACACATCTGCAGGTGAGTGCCCTTTCCTGGTGTCCCATGTCCCTCCCTTTCTAGGAGGCTGTTAGGCAAGGCTGACAGGAATTTGTTGGGACTTTTTCTGAAGCAGCTGCCAGGGATGACCCCACCATTTTCTGTTCCAGTACAGAAATCCTGTCCCAACCTGACAGAAATGGTCCGGGTGCTTGCAAATCACCTAAACCAAACCTTGTCTTTTGTATCGAGGCATACAAGGTTTTAGAAAATTGGCATTCCTCCTTTCCCTTCGCCTGAATTGTGTTTGTATTGTTTTGTTTAAAGTTTCTGCATGAGCACAAGTCCCTACAGAGCCTAGTCCTGTGGTCCTGCAGCCTGAGAACCAGAGACACGAAACAGCCCATAACCAGGACTGGGGGAACTGGACTCACATGGCTTTGCAGTACAGTATGAGAGAAACATGCAAAATAAACTGCCTTTTAAGATAAGTAGTGAAAAGTCCAGGCCTTTTAATGTTGTCATCTTAAGCAGTGCCAGTGGAGGCAGAAACATTTTAAAATGCATGGGAGGAAGGTTTGTTCAACGGTTATGAAGTGTGTTCAACTTCTGCTCTCCTGAGATGGCGTTAGCACACTACGTACTGAGCAGGTCTGGAGCACAGTGAACCTCATTTTCTGGGGCTCTCTCCCACGGGTCTCTCTGCTGTCCAGTAATGGAGGTGAATTCACACTGCAGCCCTTCTTCCACTGGGAAGATCAATTTGTATTTCCTTCCTTTTATGCAGCCGCCTAACCTCATGATGCGTGTAGCCTCCATCTCTCTGTCCAGTCTGACTGGAAAGAAAGCCAACAGGTTAAAAAGTTTGCAAGAGAGATGGAGGATTGGCAGACAACACACAAACACTGTGATTACAAAAGTCTGGTTTCCTTAGGAAGTCAGGCTAAAAATGACCTTAGCATTACTTTTTACAGGTTTTTTTTCTCTGTATACTGAAGACATGTTGGTACAGGGCAGTATAGTACCTTGCTGGGTCCTGAGCAAGCTCTGATTGATCCTTCATGTCTATGACACTGTGTCGCTGTGTGCAGAGGTAAGTTGGGCTACTGGAAGCATCTCGTCTATGCGGATGCAGCTATACTGTTTCTGGCTCGGGAGTGGCTCATCCAGCATTAGACTGAAGAGCTCTGCAATACATTGCCTTGTGCAGTGCAGGCATACTCAGTTAATTCATCCGAGTGGTAGAATTGCCTTGAAAGTTGCTCTCCTAGCATGGCTTAGAGGCCAAATTCAAGGTCTTTTGAGCAAGGAATTCCTAAGATACAGCCCCTCCTTAAAAAGAAAATCATCCAAATGTTACTGCTGTTACAATACTTTTTTTTACTGAATGTTGCACACATCTGGATATCAAACTATGGTTCTGATCCTCCCCAAGTTGTTATGATGTCCTCTACTTGGAGTATGGTGGTTGGTACGGTATAGTGTTTGACACCCTGCATCCCTTTTGAGAGGTAATATTGAAAAATGCAATGGGGGTTCAATTTGGATCTCTTTGGCTTAAGATGACAAGGAAATTAGGGATGCATGCACAGAAGGATGTCATTTATGGACATCTGGGGGGTCACCAGCAGCTCGAGGAGGAATGAACTGCAGTACTGCTAGCTTTCCCCCTGCATGCTGCAAGGGCTTCTCATCACAGCTCTGCCCTGACTGCACAGCCTTCACTTTCAGAGCCAACACTTCAAAGTGCTCTGAAACCCACACGCATGCTCAAGCTGTTCTGAAATTTGCTATGCCTTAGCAGGGCCAGAGGATAAATTTAGCTTGGGGTCACTTGACACAGCCTGTTTGGTAGATACTGCCTCCCCCATGCACATACGCAGCTGCTTTTTGTATCCAGACTGCTCGAAAACCTCCAACCTGCTCACCCCTGACAACCGCAAATACTGATTTGCTACAGCAAACATTTGGTGGAAATGAAGAGCCATTCTGTGAAGGGGTCCCGGCGACAGGAACCCCAGAAAGGGAGCTGCCTAGACTATTTTCCAGATTCATACAACTTTTTCAGTGCATAGGAGAAAAAAAACACCCAAACCCTTCACAAATAGGCTCTCTGACCTTGCACCAGTCTTCAAGTATGTCATGTTATTACAGTCTAAATGCTTTACTGCCTCTGTTTGAAGAAACCTGGCATCTCGTATTTCCTCCGAGACTCCTTGCGGAGGGACGCCGCCCCAGCAGTGAACCCGCGCGGGGCCTGCCCGTGCCCGTGGCATCCGCGGGCGCAGCGCTGCGCTGACGGGGCTGTACGGCTGCCAGCCTGGAGCAAGCTCGTCTCTGGGTTTGTCCCTGGTTTGTCTCCCTCCCTCTTTCCCCAAAGGAAACTTGCCCAAAGCAGCTTACGGGACTGAGCGTTGCTCTTTGAACACACAGATCCTCTCCCACTCTTGCCGTTGTCTGATGCCACCGAGAGGTGTGAGCAAGGGAGGTGTGCAGACGTGTGCAGGTTTTGGGAGGCTCACTCCACAGGACTGCAGTGCCATTTTCCCTGTTCTCTCCTTGCAACAGTTTATACAGGCAGCACTGGGTTATCGTGCCTGGTTTGATGGGAACAAACCAGGGTTACATAGGAAAAGTAGTACTGTTGGCACATCCTCAAAACAAAATAAAATAAGAATTGCTATAACATAACAAGGCTAAGTGGTACCTGATACCTTCCAGAAAGTGCAATCAGTACTCGAAGGCTTAAAGCAAAATTAACTTAAACCGCCCAGTACCAGGAAATTTCAAACTTGCCTTCTATTACACTACTTTCACAACAACCTTAACTCTGCCCTCTTTGTGAAATGTTCATCTAATCACTGTGAGAGTTTGCAAGACTGCTCCTTTCTCAAGCCTGCAGAGAACAGCGTGGAAACTTCCAAGAGTCCTGGGAGGGAAACGGCAAGACCCAGCCTTGGCTAGGGAGAGGCTGAGCTCAGGTTGGATGCAAGTGACGCAGGAGCTAGCTCAGCGCTGTGTCCTCACTCACAGGTGAATGCTTACGCAGGCCAGTTTCTGGCCATGAGAATATGTAACCAGGTGGCAGAAAGGGGGGGAAGTGATCTCCTGTGCCCCACGCTATGCTCCGTGGGGAACCAGGCTCCGGGGGTGCCACTGCAGCTCCCAGATTCAAGAAACATTTAAATGATTCTCATATTGCAAATTGAGATGGTCCCAGGATCCAAGTGTCTACCCAGATCCACAGGGCACAGTTATAAATAACTGCTGTGCCTGTGGATCTGGGGGAGCCTGGACTCTGCAGAAGACCATAGGCAGGCAGTAAGGGCATGGAGGAGCACTTACATATTTGAACCTCTCTGTTTGTCATGAGGCAGAGAAATTGAGCTATTCTGAATCACTTCCATTTACTCTTGGAGCCTCCCAAACAAAGAGGAGCAGTATTTAATGACAACCATGAACCATTAAGTAATTAAGCATGCAAGCTGTAAAAAAGCATGTGCAAGCAAACCTTGTGCAGCGATGCGTATGCAGAATTTGAGGTTAGAAAGCTAACACATTGCAACATTCCTCCAAAAACAGACCCAATGCTGCACTGGAGATCAAGATAACCTGAGTGGGAAAAAACTCCCTTCTCCCATGAGCTATTGTTATTGGCCTGAAAAATACTCATTACCATAGTTATATGGAAGTTTGTAACCAGGGCTAAAGTTCAGCCAGCCACGTCTTAAAACTGCTGGCACATATCTCTAAACAGGGATGCCAATTCCATCCATGTTTATTCCAGTGTTTTTATATTATATCCTAGCAGTCTTTACAATTAGAGAATTCTGCCAAATCCCTTCACTTTTTCTTGTATTTCCTTGGGAGTTTGTATCCTCTCAGGAGCTCTGGCAGAGTGAATCGGAGCAGACCGCAGAGCGGGCTGTTGGCAGAGGGCAGCTGGAGTCAGCAGCAAGGGCTGTGGTAGGGGGGTCCTACCCCAGCATCTGCTGGAGATGGTTTTCTGGCAGTTTGGGTTCTTGTCTACCTGCTGCTTCCAACGTTTTTACTGTCGTCTCTCTGCAGTCGCTTTGCCCTCTAGGAGCTTTAATTACCAAGGGATGTCACCAAGCGAATTCACACACCAAATCTTTCTTCCCTGCCACAGGCAGCACCTGTGCGGTCTGCAGGAACCTGTAGGGTCTCTCCAGCAAGGCATGTTCCTCTGGAGGGAGCAGTGTCCGGGTTAGTGCTGGGTCCTGAGAGAACAGGGGCCTCCCTGGGCCTTCAAAATGCTGAGTTTTGAAAGATGGATATTTTTTAATTTACTCCGAGATGAAATATCTGATACGTATTTCTAGCATTTGGAGGGGCATTCCCTAAAGGGCCATTTGATTTCCTCGGTTTGTTATTCCTGTACGATATTGTGTTGCCTGCTCTGGTGAGCGCAGGTGCGCTGGCCCCAAGGCGCGTGACCTGCGGGCCGCAGGGCCGCTCTCCCGAGGCGTCGGAGGGCAGAGGGACGGGCTCCCCGGCTGCGGCTCCCGCCTCCCCTGCGGCCCTCCTGCTGCCGAGTTAACAAGGGGGCAGGATGCTCTTAGTTTGGGTTTGGCGTTATTTCCCCTGCACTGCAGTATCGCAGAAGAACCAAGGGCAGATAGCACTCTTTGGTCTAAGCTGCAGAGATAATTAGAAACGCACTGGCAGAAAACATGGTTATATAACCATACAAGTGTTTCAAGGCAGTGCAGCAAGGCAAAAAAAAGGAGAAAGGTGGCATTAAGATATACCCAAAATGAAATAGTTATATCAGACTGGATGGGTTTGTTTTGTGCCAAACTCCTCCTGCCCCACCTGGCAAATAATTTTGCCAGCTAGCAAGAGGCTTAAAATTTCTATCCGTGTTTGTAAAAGCTATCATTTCACTGAATGTATCGATCTGTTCAGAGGCATGAACAGAAAGTGTGATCCCAAAGAGCAAAGGTATGTTAAAACTAACGAATATGGCCATCTGCTAGTTATTGAATACCCTGGGCCTGTTTCTCCAGGTTGCAATGCACTGAGACACCTTGGCATTGTCTGAAGTCCGACTCAAGGCCATTCTATGGATCTACTTTAAGAAAAATAGATATCACACTGAGAGGGACATTTTCTGTGTATTGAACCATAGGGGCAGTTCAAGAGAAGTTGATGAGATTTCAGGGCAAGAGAAAGGATATATAACCCAAAGCCCACTGATGGGAGCACAGCTATTTTGTCGTATCTCAGTTTTACTGACATAACTCAGGAATAACTCTGCTGAAATTTGTAGTGGCACAGCAATATTAAAAGAGCAAATGGGGAGGTGTTTGGGGCTCTGATTGTCTGTAGAATAAAATGTTATTTATTGTATCACTGGGTTACACAGTCATTTAGTACTGTGAAATGTTTCACAGGCTAATGGTCTAAATGCCAACTTCCAGCCCTGAGCAAGTGGTTCAGTGACATTGCCTTCAGTAGAACTCTGTTAGCAAGATTGAATGCGACCATGTGTGTGTGCAAATCTAATAAATTAAGGTCTGAGCATGAAAATGAGTGGTCTGATTCTAGAGAGAATGACTATCATCTTCCTCTCCTTGCACGATTTAGATTTTGGGGTAGATCATGCAGTCCTGTGGCAGAAGATGGCAGGACCAGAAGTTATAGGCCTGATTGATTGCTGCAAGGGAATTTGAAATGAAATGGAAAATACTGCAGGATTCAGTAAGGGCCAGAAAAGCAGAAAGGCTATTTCAGCTGAAGAGACAAAATAGCTATATATCTGTAAGTCCGACGTTCTCGTGGCTTGTTCTGATGGTCTCATTAAGGCCTCTTTTCTTCATCAACCTAATTTTAACTTGGGATATGAATCCACTTAAGAATTACCAACAAATCTAGCTTTTATAAAACTAGGACTTCTGAAGGCCAAAAGAGGCCCCCCTTTCCCTCAGGACGCAGCACTAGCACCCAGCACTCGCCAAAGGAGCATGGCTGGCTGGAGGCATGCTAGCGAAATGCAAACCCTGCAGATCTCCCAGGTGGTGGCTGTGGCAAGGAGAAGAGCTTTGATGCGTGAGTTCATTCAGCAATATCCCCCTGGTAATTAAAGGTTCTAGAAGTGCTGAGTGACATTAGAAAGAGATTTGGTAAAGACTTCAGAAGCTGTAAAAAATATATTAGAGGAGAGGCCTCCGCAGGCTCCAGGTCCTTCAGAGCCGCCCTGTGCTCCGAGGCCCACTTGTTGGTGCACTGCCAAGAAGACATTATGTGGCATGTTCCCAGTCCAGAAGTCTGCAAGGAACATGCATAAGTAAACACAATATACATACATATATACATATGCATATATTGGATCTGTGCTCAGAGTTCTCTGGTAGCAAGGATTGCTATGATACAATATAAAAACATTTGAAAGTGTTGGAGTTGGCATCCTTGCTGTATAAAAAAAGTGCTGCAATTTTGCCAAACGCTGCTGGCTGAACTTTAGCCTTGGATACAAACTTCCATATAACTATGGTAATGAGTATTTTATAGGCCAGTAGCTCAGAGGATGAAAAGAAACTGCTTCCTTCCCCAGAGAAATGATCCCAAGCTACAGTGCATACTCAGGTATGCTAATGAGGATGCTGCTGAATTGCATTGTGTCCTGCTTTTATAGTTTTTTTAAGCATGACTTCATTTTTATTTTTTTTTCCCACAGGTACAGGGAAGTTATAAAACATCTTTCCAATTAGAATTATCAAAATTTTTGGCACTTATTTCCATCTCTCCTTTGACCAAACTTGGGGTATCACAGAGCAGCAGGGCTTGCCAATGAGCTGGCAGTCCTGTTCCCTCATAAAGATGGCACCAAGCCCTAGCTAGACTTGGGCCTCCCAGCACTTTCAAGATCTACTTCTTCGGCGGGGAGTCTGGCAGCCTTGTTAGCTCTCCAGGGCTTCCAGGCTCCGAGCAGCTGAGAAAAGGACCTGGAAACCCTGCTGTCTTTACCTTGGAGCAATCAGCCCTGAAGCTTTTGACCCTGAAAACTCTGGGCACTTAGAAATCCATCATACAAGTTGGCAGAAAATCTTCCATGTCTTTTATTGCAAAGCAAACATCAAAATGAAATCCTTTTTTTTTTTCAAAAAAAGTTTTCAACCAGCTGCACTAGTTTTGCAAAAGTTTTTGACCTGCCTTGCTTTGCCATAAATTCAAATTTAAGGACTCTATTTTGTAGCAGTGAAATCATCCCTTAAATGTGGCCCCAACACATGGAAAAGCCCTTCTCATTAGGTGCTGCTCACAGATGATACCCAGCTGGTTCTGTCCCTGGGGCTGTGGTGTGGGACACTCCTCCCCTTGCTGTTGGTGGTTAGAGTATGAAGATGGAGGACGGCTGATCCAACAGAAGTGCACAGAGAGTGAGCATCTAGAGCGTGGAATTAGGTGGTGGGGGCTGCTTTCTAGCCAACACTGGCCTTTCTCCATTTTAAGCCAAATGTTAGGAGTTACGCTTATTTAAAGTGACTGAGGATTGGCTGATTGGTCCAGAAAGCTGTTCCAGACAACTGCTGGCACTTTATAAGTGCCGACCTTATAAGAACACAGATGGTGGCAGGTTAAAAAGAGAACACTGCATCTTGGGTTTTGTCATCATAAGGCAAACATTTTTTTTCCAGTTTGGTCTGGGAAAGTTTGTATTTTGGAGGTAAAGTAATAGAGACATTCTGAACTTGTATTTTCTTGTCCTTGAACTGTCTGTCTGCTGTAGTGTGATTTTAAACAGAGGTGGGAATCATGGTGTTCACATCACTCAGCCGAGCTCAGAGAGACTGACGATGATGTGGGCTGCATCCCAGCTCAGGAAGCATCGCAGGGCCCATGGCTGAAGCTGCTACCAACAGAAAAGGGCAGCAGTGCTAACTTTGCTGGAGTTAAGTGGTGCAAAAAAAACTTGGAAAAGCAGGAATGCTTTAGATTACTTGGGAAGATCTGAGCAGGGACCAAATCTGAGTCAGGAGGCCCCTGAAATGAAATAATGAGGAGGTAAAATGTTGTTATCTGACAATCTGAAGGAAATAAGAATTGAAACATACTGTGGTCGAACTTGCACACAGGTTGGGGAGAAGTATGCGTATGCAATGAATATGCTATATTCAATCCAATTGTTCAAGTAATATGCACTTGAACAAAAGTATTTGCTGTAAGAGAGGCCAGAAAGCAGATTGCTGGTATTTGCTGACGCAGGCAGAATGATGCAGGGCAATGCTCGAGTCAAAATAAACTCTCAGAAACATACACAATAACTGCAAGAACATGCGAAAAATGGTTTCATTCTCTCACTGGAGAGAGCAGCAAATCTGTGATGAGACTGCTGAACTAGAAATATCTAATTGATAGCGATCTTATTTCCTCAGGTTTCTACTGCACCTTGCAGATGTTTTGGCACAGCTAAGAGATCTCCTGATATAGTGAGTTCATGGTGAGATTATACCTTTGCAAGCAGTGGCGAGTTCAGACATGTTGATTACATTGCTGTGCTCAGGGTTACGCGAGAGCCTAGGGCTGCGAATGCAGGAGGGGGTTCCAGTGGTTTACACATGCAGAGCTCCTGTATACGCAGAAATCAATTAGGCACAGATTTAAAAAAGAGATGTCTGTTGATTATGGCTTTGTATCTGCAAGGGACATTGCTGGGAAGTCTGATCACCACCTTTAGAAACAGTTACAAAAAAAGAACCCATCAACAAAACTCTCTCTAGCTGGGCCAGCAGTAGTTCATGAAGGATTTCCTTTCAGAAATTAAATCCTGATGGAGTTCAGCTGGATGTTTGCCTTCAAATACTTTATATTTTTCACATTCTCCTATCTGTATATTGTGTAGAATGACATTTGCATGTAATGAAACTGAGGATCTTTATGTTTTTTCCAATCAGTTGACTTCTTCCTTGCTCTATGGTTACTAATTGGAAGGTTTTGTTGCATCATGAATCATAAGAGACTGCTAGAAAATTTTCTTCCTTTTGGGTTACATGATGGGTTTCCTGAGCACATTCAGTGCAGCTGTGCAACAAGAAATGTGTCTACAGGTCAGGAAACAAAGTCATCTTCATGAGCTGCCTGCAACAGTCTGTGTGTAAGTGTAATTTGGAGAAAGCTGTGGCCTTTGCTTGTATAATAATCTCAGCAGATGTGAACACTCCAGAACTGATTTTTTACCAGAGTGGTATTCTGAGTGAGATCCAACACTTTTGCTGTTAAGGGGTCTCTACTTACTGCCTGCTTTCCTCTTTGGTAAATTCGATGTGCTTCCTTACTAGATATAGTCCTCAAAATAGCAGCATAGTCATGAGTTAAAATGATGATGATAATTCTTAAAAAACGATTTCTCTTTGACAAAAACGATCACGAGCATCTTTTTTATGTAGCAGCAAATAGCTCCAGCTGTTACTTCTGCTTGGAAGCATTTCTGGCACTGTGCCCCTTACTTTTATCATTCATCAGTTACTTGAGTAACATCACTTATAGTACATTAATAACACAGAAATAGCAAAACTCTCCCTATAAGAACCGTTCTAGGGCCAGAACATTCCTGGAAGAGAATTCGCTTTAGCTTTCAACAGCAAGGACTGCTAGCTGCAAACTTACTTCTGAGAACCCAGGGTATGAAAATGGAAATTTCCCTGTTCTTCATAATTCCTATATGGGTGACATAGAACCTCTAAAAATTCAGTAAGAAAAATGTTTTCTGAAAAAGTATTTATTCTCAGAAAATATTAAAGATATATGATTACAATTTTAACATCAAGATATGTGTTTAAGATGTTTTCCTGAGACCTTGCATGACACTATTTTTTTGGCTCTGTGTATAAAGAATAAAAATAGTAATATTAATTGGTGGGATCCACATTAAGCTATCTGCATTTGCCAGTTTTAGGCCACCTGTTTCATCTTACAGCCTCACAGAAGTGATGAGGTTCAATATTTTTCTCACTGGACTTTGATTTAATTCTTCGAGGCTCTTTTCTAATGTAGCCCTTGGTCAGGCAGTCAGACATGGTTTAAAGAGACTCATTTCCTTCTTGGCAACTCAAATTCCAATCACAGCCCACCAAATTATACCCGTTGTGCACCTTTTTGTGAACACAAAACAGTCACAGAAAGGTGACTACTGCCTTCAGATGCAGATGTATCTCAAGTACATAACGTCTTCCCGCAAACCAGAGAGGACACAGTGCCTCTCGGCAGGTAGGAAAAATGTCTCATGTTAACTGATGAACAAGTGTTGGGTGGAGGAAGGAGAAGTGGAGATCTGACCAACAACAGTGCAGGAAGAACGCAGGCAGCCGGGCTGGCTGCTCCAGCTCCCGAGGAAGCAGGAGAGAGGGTGGTGGTGGGGAAAGGGGGCTGTTTCGGGAAAGGGCCATTCTTCTTTACTCCTTTCCCTCCCTCCTTTTGACAGTTGCTCTTGCTCAAAGGTTTTTGACATTTCCCTCAAGTCACACGCAAGTGCAGACATTCAGACATTTAAATTAGAGTAAGTATTACATTTATAGACAGCAAATTAGGTGAATTGGTTTACCCGAAAACATTAGGTGAGGTGACTCATATTTTACAAGTATGATAAAACCTGGAAAGTTGCTGCTCAGGCCTGTCTGGAGTAGAGACCACCTCATATGACTCAATATATTGGGAACAGAAAGAACAAGGACAAACAAGGAAAGGAACTGAGGGCTTCTAGTGATATTTCTAATACTTGACACATAGGATAGTGTAACTGATCAGTTTAACTGATTTTATAAGAAAAAGTACTTTTGTTAGTGTCATAAGGAACCTTGTCCCTCCTGAGAAGTAGCTGCCCAAGGTGGGAAGTAAAATGATCTGGACTGTCTGGAAAAAGATGTTGGTAACTTGTGCAGATCCAAGTTTCAGCACATTCCACTTCAGAATTTTTTTTTCTATACACACCTCCTGCATGATGCTCCTGGCACATATTTATAGCCATTCATTCCTGGACGTGGTACTAAATGCCCCTAAACTTGTGATGAATTGCTTCTGTTAACTTAACTTCACACTTTGTTTGAAAGTTCTGGACAAAATAAGCATGCTCAAACAACATAGAAAAGACATATAGTGCAAAATTGTAATCATTCAACAATATGAAGACTAAAGAGTTCATAATGCCAGGATCTAATGGCTGTATTTAGTCTTCTGTTTGAAATATGACCTGCTCACTAATCAGTTGATAGGGGGAAATCCTGAGCCCCACTGAAGTCAGTGACAAAACTCACAATGACCTCAACAGAGCCAGGATTTCATTCCTATATTTATGTGTGACAAAAATAATTGAATAGGAGTGAAACATGTAAGCATTTTTCCATGTAAGCATATTTTATTCATTGATTATTTTATGCAATGGCATTTAAATATTTTCAACTTACTGGGTCCTTGTCAACATAACTACTTCAGTGGAAAAGCAAGTGAAAGAGAATTCTAGTCTTTAAGGCTGTGATTTCTTTCAAAACTAAACTTGAAACTATCTATGCATGTGCAGCTAATTGTGAACTAATAATTTGCAATGGATACACACACATTACTTTGGCCCTTTTTACTGTTTGCAGATTGTTTGTAAACAGATTGTGAAATTTTGAATTTCACTCCTATTCCAAACCAGTCATGAATTCCAGCAGGAAATTGTTCTTGGTCTGCAAATGATTTATAAATACTCATAGATCACATTGGTGAGCATATCACAGGATGTTCTTTCATCCAAGTGAAGGACTTGGGTTTGTCCAACTATATTCCCAACTTAATTTAGGTAATGTGCCACATGGCACGTGTACCTTCTGCTGTACAGTGTGAACTTTTGGCTAACAGAACCCAAACACGAAGGACCTATCAGATGTCCGGGGTGACATTACTTACATCCCTAACTACTCCATGGATAGGGTATTCCTAGTAGCAATTGAAGATTTCCAGCGTACTGTTGACCTCCACGAGCACTGGATGCACCCATATCTGTAAGCAGTCCTGTTCTGAGTTTTGCAAATCCTGCTGGAGCTGCTCACAAGCTTTATGCAGAAACACTGCAGGGATTGCAGATGATGAACTGGAAGACTGCAGGGAAATCTGCAATTCGGACAGGTGTATTTTTTTTGTATCTCTTAGAAAAGCCTTATGGAAAACTCTTTGTAAAATGGCAGGGAAATTCTTAGGAAGAAAAATTGATTTGCTGCTCCACCTGTTTATCATGAGGAAATATATACCCCAAATGCACAGAGTGTTTACAACGTCAAGGGAATTAAGGCTAGCTGGGAATCAGGAAGGAGAAGATAATAGACATAGAAAAGTCAACCCACGACATACAAAAAGTCTGTGAAAACTATCGTTAGATAGTAGCCGTGTTTATAAATAGAATAGAATTTGCTTATTTTTTGATATATGCTTTCTTACATTAAGGAGGTTTAGGGCAGCTATTACAAAATTCTCAAGTTATGGAAGTCTATAGTCCCTATAGTTTATTTCAGTTTTCTCCTAAACATTGAAATGCTAGTTTTCTGGAAGGTTTCTGGCTTCTGCAAAGAGTGCTTGTGCATTTTGATTTATTCCGGTCATCTCTCTGCATACTTGTTACTGTAAGTATATTTGTCATTGTTTACATTTATTTCATGTATCTGTAAATGAACCATTGCTTAGGTTAGGGTATGTAGATATGGAAAAATGACAAACAGCCTTCAGGTCTTTCAAACACAGGAAGCCAGGGCACCAGGAATAGTGTTTAATAGGCCCTAACAGGAAACAGCCTTGTCGGAAATACAGGTTTATATACAAACACATCAAATAAGATGGACCCTCAGCGTCCGGGCAGGGCGGGGGGTGCATTTTCTTCCATAAACATCCATTTGGACCACTTTGGTGAGGCCAGCTTCAGCCTCTGAGCGGGCAGCCCTCTCCCCTTGTGCGGTGCCGGCCGGCCAGCCGGGGGGGACGGGATCCGGCCACACGGCCCCTGCGCTGCCTGACTCCTGGCGCGAGGCTGACGCAGCCCCGGCCGGGTTACCCCGAGGCTACATCCTGCAGTTTCTCTCTTGGGCACGGCTGTGGGACCCCAGGGAGGTCTTTGCTGGCTGAGCCCCAGGCGTTACGGGGGGTGCTGTTTTCTTTGCTTAGCTGGAGCCAGAAAATGTGTTTGGAGAAAATCCGGCCTTGACTTTATGTAGGCAGATACTTGACTAGGGTGGATATTTCAGAGGGGCCATTTATGTTGGTGGGATGTATTAAAAAAGAAAGAAAATATGCTTATGCCAGAACTTGGGGTCCAAATAGCCTTGAACTTCGGGAACATCCCAGTCAAGACCTAAACCTTGCTGTTCCAGCAAGGCTGTGCATGTGGGGTTGGGACGCTATGAGCTCCTTCTCCAGGAGCGCCCAGAGGAGTGGGAGCATCCGGACAAGTCCTTGGTGCGAGAACAGAGCCACAGCTCCTCCGGCGACCGTTTCAGGAGGACGGCGATGGGCCAGGCTGAACCAAAGGCATCTGGGCTGAACACAGCTATCAAACAGCCGATGGCAAATTGGCAGGAACTTACCTCTGTGTTGCTCTGGCCCAGGCCCCGGGATGCGGGCAGCCCGGGACGCAGGGTTTCTGGCGACAGGCAGCCAGCACCGGCAGCTCCGTGGGAAATGCTTGTGGGTGCCAGCGTCTGGTGGGAGGCTCCTCACCTCTCTTCTCCATTGTATGGCATGGCCTAAGGATGTTAATATTTTCTATGCACAGCTAAATGCTGCTGCTTCTTTGTTTTGCTTTTTTATTTTATTTCTTTTTTTTTTTTTTTTTTTTGCTGTTTTCACAGGTGTTGACAGAAGTCTGCAGGGCCAGGCTAAAATCAGGAAAGTGATTCAACAGGACTGCTAAGCCTCCCTTGCTCCACCAGGGGAGATTGTCTGAATGCCTTGGATTACCTCTGCCTGCTTTGAGCCTGGCGGTAAGCCTCAGCCTTTGACTTAAACAGGAGCAGTGTTAGGTGACTCCTGAATGCATTTAAAAATCCCATTCCACAGTTTCTTTGTGTGTGCATTTGTTGGAGTACCTGTTTACCTGACTCTCTGAGGCAGTTGCTAAATCTGAGAGTTTCTCAATCAGCTGTTGAAGCTGCAGCTGTTGCTGCAAGGAGGCGATGGCTCAGGGCTGAACGGCTCTGATTGCAGACCTGAACTCCTTCCCCACCGCTGGCTGCGTGAAGAGTTTTGCCAGGGTAAGGGCTGAATAATGACTTCACAATTCGGACCTGTGTGCAGTATTCATCAGGCTGTGACAGCGTGGGTTTGCAAATGTTTTGACCGCCTTCCAAGAGGCTTTCACTGTAACATAAGCTGGTAATGAATTTCACATAGAAGTGCAAAAGATGCAAATAAGCAACTCCCCACCTACCACTGCTGTCTATATTCATTAGAGAGACAGATTGTTCAATGTCCAGATAATCATGAGAAAAAAGGTAAAATACAAGTAGCCAGGAAAGAAATGAGGCATGTAAAATTATTGAGTATTTTCCCTGTTTAGATAAGAAGTAAAATAGCAGTGTTGATCAATGGTCTGCTCTTCTCATTTCTCACTAGTTACTTTTTTCCTGTAAAGAAATTGCTTGAAATTATGGTGTTTAGAAAAGCGGGACATTTCAAAGTTGGATGCATGGCAAAGAGAGAGTGAGCTGGGGTGTGTTTCCAATTGAGTGCTGTCATCAGATTTGATTTTCTCATTTCTAGTCAACCTAAGGCCCCTGAAGGACAGGGGTTACTCAGGAGCCTGAAGGAGTTTCAAAAGAAACGCAGAGTCAATCAAACGGAGGCAAGATGCCTCCTTGATCAGGTCTCCATGCCTGGCTCTTGGAAACCCGGTTTCCTTTGGAGCTGGTGCCCACATGGGAGAATGGGGAGGGAGCGGAGGCTGCAAGGTGCTGATGGCCTGGGGCTGCCGACGCAGTGTGGGGTGAGCTGTGGGCCTGGCGGCTCTGTGGCGGGGTGGCCGAGCACTGCCTCCACAGCGTGGGACAAACTGTGGGCCCAGCAGCAATTTTTTTTTTTGAGAACAATTTTTATCTTTCATGCAAAGACTTTTTCACCAGATGTGAGGATCATCTGAGAACAGAGTGAATATTTGTGATGAGGTTCAGAATGAGGGACACTTGAATGTTGCATATTCAAATTAAAAAGCTCTCAAAGGAATCAGTGAAAAAAGCGTACAGATTTGCACAATCTGGTCAACAAGAGTGACCTGATCCGGTGCTTTCAGCCGTTATCTGCTGTGGGATTAATGGCTGATTGAACCATCATCATCCTGCCAAGACTAGTGAAATATCGTTGTCAGGAGCTAGCTGCCATCTGTTCAGCAGAGATGTAGTATAAAGCATAAAGAAATTAAAATAGGGGAATGCGGAATAAAAACACATCTCTGTTATTTGATATTTTTAAGCAAAAGCAATCAAATGCTTATGATTTTCATGAGAACATTTTTCCTAGAGTAATTTAAAAGACAATGAAAAGAATAAACTTAATGAGAATTTCAGTAAAGGCACTTCCTTTATTCAGTATATAGTCTATATAAACAAATCATAGAGAGAACATAACTGTGCCCTTTCTGCATTTGTTTTTTACTGATAAGAATCTGGAATCATCTAAAATTTTGCATCTCAATTTTTTTTCTGGCCATGGAAGTGCTCACAACTGCTTAGAAGTCACTCTTCAGCACTCAGAAGAGTTGCTTAGTGTTTTCCAAAAGAGGAGACCCAATATGAGGCAGCTTTACCAATCAGAGGCTGACTCAGTCAAGATACTTTCTTAAATTTCAAGTGTATGGTTTAAAATATGCCCTTTTAAGAGAGAGAATTATAATGATGCATTAGCTGTGAAACGGACGTGCCATCTAAGGTAAAACTTGTTTTGATTCTTTTCTCCTAAACGCTGTTTTCTTTTCACAATGAGATAAATGAGATAAAACTCACCTGAACTTGCGAGATCAAAACAATGGCCACGGTACCCTTCAAATAAATATTGTTTACATCTGAAGAACAATATTCAAGAATGTCAGCGTTTATAACTGACAATTACAAAGGCACTGCCAAGCCTGGGTAATGAATCGGTTGTTAGCAGAGAAGTCAGACAGTGCTAATCTCTTTACCAGCTAGTCAGCACTTTCAGACAGCCCATGGAAATGGCAGATGCTGTTTACTTAAAACAGAATTCCCAACTACTCTTCTTGCGATGCTGGGAACAGTCAGGGGCCAAAAAGTAGTGTTGATATCTCTTTGATTAAGAAAAGTATTCAGAAGTTCCCTGTTCCACAACGCACTGTTCTTTGTTTATTTTATATTTGTGAAGTTGCATCCTTTCAAACATTCTGCACATTCCTTTTTCTTCTTCATTTACTTGGAAGATTTCTTTAAAAAAATAAGCTAATCCCCAAATACCTGTCTCTTTGGCTTGTTGGGTGGAGAAAATGTTGCAATCGTGCGGTTGGGATACTGCAGCCTTGCCATGCCTGCACAGCGCAGCACGCCCACACCCCGAGCACCTTCGGCACAGCCTCCTGCGCCTTCGGATGTCACTGCTGGGAACAGGGCCTGGCTCACTGCGAAGCTCCAGCGTGGGGAGGCATCCTCAGGTTTTTGCAGATTCAGCCTACATTTGCCTCTGGAAATTAATTCCGCTTGCTAGTCCCTGGGTGTCTTAGCAGAAGGGCTTCAGGAGGCAGGAGGGCATAAACAAAGAGGCGTGAGCGCACTCAGAAGCAGTGTTGCTGTACTCATTCAAAACCATGCTATAAGAACAGCAAGCTAACTAACATCCCATGCACATGACAGCATTGCTACACAGGGCTCTTTCTTCAGGGCTAGATTATACCTTTGGCTTGTGCTAGTGAATAAAACACCAGCGCAACCTGTGCATCAGCAGGGTGGCTCAGCACTCATTGCATTATACATCAGGTTGGCTCGGTTTTCTCTTCTTGCTGTGTTGGTCTGTTTATAGCCTGGTGCAGTGCAGGGATGATTTGAGTTCTTTCAGCTAAAGCTCCCTGGACCAGCCAGGCAGGGCCAGTTTCTGCTCATTGGGCTTCTCCTGAAATCAGCCTTGCACCAGTGTGCTGGGGGAGGGAGGACACAGAGCGTGGGAACACGCACCTCTGCGCAAGAGCTGGGCATGAGTTTGCCCGCAGTGGAGACATGCTTTCATCTAGGGTGGTTGAGGATGAAAAGAAAAGCAATAGGGACAGGAAAGTCGACAAAAGTTGTTCTTCTATGTAAATGCAAATTGGCAAGCCAGAGGCTAGGAAAAGGCCTTCCCACCTGTCCCCTCTCTTCCGTGGTTTGGCTCACCAGACAGTCCATCCTGGGGGTGAAGCTGTGCACAGTAACACACGAACCGCCCCCCCCCCCCCCCCCACTACAGAAACCCCCAGTTCATTCCTTTCCATTTATCTGTGTTGCAGCATGTAGAGACCTGGCCACAGGCTGAAGCCTTGCTCTTTCCAGCGCTGTATGTTTATTGTCCCAAAGAGCTTAGAGGCAAAATAATTCCTTCTAACTCTTGTTTATCTATGGCATGAAAAGAAATGTGTTGCTGGTGTTTTAATTCCCACTTGTACATATTGTCCCAGTACTGTGAGACCATTTTCCACTCCATAAGACACAGGACTGGAGCCACATATGGGTCACAGCCAGGGACAGGTGTGTCACCAAAGCTGTTTTGAGAAAACCTGACAACTTTTTGACAGCATTTAGCACAGCTCAAGCTGCTTCAGTTACTTCTGAATCCACTATTTCTTCATCCATAGCACGGCTAAAACTATTTCAATTATCCCACTCAGTTTCAAATCCATTTTTTTCTTTATCCTTTAGCTCCTTTTATTTTGCTTGGAGATTTGAACTGGCCAATGGAGAGACCTCAGAGACATGATGGGTCAAGTACAAAATAGTGACAGGATCATCACTAAAATATTGTTATGAACCAATTACCTGGCCGAGAGTTCTGCAAAGCTTATTTTTGTCTGGCGACGCACCTATTCCTCTGGCACCGCGTGCTGGAGTGCCACTAAAGGATTCCTTCAAAGTGACATAACTTACAGTGAATTAGCTCTAAACGATATTAATAGAAAAATACACCCAGTACAATCTGTCCATTTGCCTTGGAGCTAACTGAACTTGTGAAAGGGAAAATATACATGCTTTTAGGTCCCCAGAGTAGTTTCAGTCAGCATAATTCTGTTTTAGGGCTCTTCCAATTGAATCAGAGCAGCTTTGGGTTACCAATAACAATGAAGCCTTGGGAGTTAAGGCCTTCAGCAGTATGAAATGCATGTAGATTTAATTAAAAGGAATAACTGCTGCAAGCTTACTGAGAAGAACACATAATATTCAACAATACAATATCTTCCAAATGCTGCCTGTGCATTTATTACTATCATTTTAACAGAGGGATCATTTAGTATTTTAAACTCTGAAAGAACTTTACTGCAATGCCTACGTAGGATGTGGATCATTTGGGGTTTTTTTCCCGAAACCATATAAACTCTTGTGCATAAAAAGTATTATAAATCTTCCCATCTAGAACCAGAAAAAAACAGATAAACATAAGAGATAGTATGATACATGGTTTGCTTTGGATTCAGATGGTATCTGAGGCAAAGTTTCTTGTGAAGTCTATGTGGAAAATAATGTATATGTCCTTTATAAAACAGATTTTCACTGACACACATGGTCATAGGCATTTTTTTTCCTTTTTTCTAGTTTTCTTCAAATAGCAGTATTACAAATGTGAAACTTAAAATTTCACATGTATTCATTTCTTATATTCTCCTTAGTTAAATATTTTTGATTTTACCAAACCTAGAATTTTGAAAGCAGGAAAAGTTGCTTCTTTGTTTTTTTTTTTTTTTTTTGAAGCCAGGTGTCAGAACAATGAAAGGAAAACAGTGCGGCATCATGACAATTTTTGTTATATTCTATCATTTTCACATTACCAGTGCAAAGTGCAAAAACCATTCATAACAAACCATGCATGTCGGTCTAAGTCTGCCATTGTCACATCCGGGACATGCTCTCACCTGTAACATATGAAAACCTGCCTGTGCTGCAAACCCATGGAGACACAGCTCTTTATGGCTCCTACTGTCTTCTGTGTGCCACCTGCTGCGCGAGGGGCTGCTTCTACCTACCTACCTACCTTGTCTGCAGGTGTGGTGGTGTCACTGATTTGTGCCTATGCTGTGCACACAAAGCATTCTGCCTTTATTCCTTTTAACTGTCCAAAAATCATTTATCTCTTTATGATGGAAGGTTAGACAGGCATATATTGTTGCAGTGACCTTTTGCCCCATGATATTACTGAATAATGTTGGAGCAGAGCTGGATTTAGGGATTAAGCAAATGGCAAACCCCAGTGACCTTAATTACTCTAATGCCTCCTTTAATCCCATCAGAGCTATGCAAATGAAATGCACTTCTTGCATTTAGAATAAAGATCGCTTGGTCATTTTTAAGCTGCAACTGGAGCACATAATGTTAAAAATGTAACAGAAAGACATACAGGCCACCTGCTGTGTAGATGCCCATCGGAGTCACGGAGCGCCGTGCTGGGGTGACTCGCATGGTCATCCACAACAAGCCGGGGAAGGAGGTCACAGGACTGCTGCATCCCTTCTTCCCATTGCGCTCAGGAGCAGATTCCCCTGGAGAGGCCGTCAAAGCAGGAAGCTTGTTCTCTCACTCCTTTGACCTACTCCCACACAAATATTCAGGACTAACTTCACACCAGTAATGTGAAGGATATATATACATATGTGTATATATATATATATTTATATCTGTGTGTGTGTGTGGATATGCATGTGTGCATGCGTGCATGCATGTAAGGCAAAGGCTATGAAGAGCCAAGGGTGTTTGCAGCTACTGGGGAGAGTGAGCACAAGCATTAGCTATGCTGCCCCTCTGTGTGTAGGTCTTTGGAGCTGAACTATGTCTTTTTTTTTTGCCCTCCCCAAATATATATTCATTCAAAAATATACATATAATTGCTTTGAGGTATTGGGCTATTGCAAATGTTTTGGTGGATGCCTGGAAGTTCAGCTGACCCCATCCGTATGTCTGTCTGCTTTTCTTTAGCACCATCACAAGAGTCATTAGTCAGTGCTCACCCACACATGGAGCTGGTGCTGATCCAGCTGCACAGGTAAGCATCTGCTTAACTTCCAGCAGGTGCCTAATCCTGTTGACTTCAAGATCAATGCTCCTGAGGGACAGAGTCCCTTGTGCTGGCAGCAGAAAGGGCAAACTGCCCTTCTCTGTTCCCTGATGCACAGTCAGTGCTTTCGCATTTTTCTCCTTTCTCCTGTGCTGAAGTCTGTGTAATGAGAGCCGACAGACACGCGGGTCCTTGTGGGGGTGGCCACATGCCTGCTGTTTGCTGGGGATCCTCAAGGAATCCAGCCTGGCCATAGACATGTTTTTCTATGGGTCTATCTCTGTTGTCTTATAATGAGGCTTGGCTTGTGTGCAGCTAGCACACGTCCCTGAAGACTGCTGTCAGGCAGGGTGCTGGCTGACATGCACCCCCACTCTTGGGGCTGGAGGTAGGACACGCCGCGCTCCTGTGTCAGAGCATGCTTCTCCCGAGCCATATGGCATCGTGTTTGTGTCCAACAAGTAGGACCTGCACTTCCTTATTTTTTAAACTAAAATTTCCATGGACAAAACCTCTTGGGCAACCAGGGAGGGGAAAAGCTGCAGTAGACACACACAAAATTGTCACATCCCAGGCTGTTTGGCGAATGCTACTGCCAAAGAGCAATATCGGCTTTTGATGTCCGCCTGTGCTGGGCAGAACAGGACACCTCAGAAAGGGGAGTTTGCAGGAACACGGCACCATCTGCTTCTCGCCACTGCCAGGCCTGGCGATGGGCTCTGCACGGGCTCCCGTCAGCACAGATTGCAGGCAGCCCGGCCTCCCGCCGGCAAGCAGTTTGAAAATGAAAAGCAGGACGCAAATAGGGAGTTGGTCAGTTATCCCAGCACCTCGCTGCTGATTTGCCAGGACGGAGAGAAAGGACGGTGGGAGAGCACTGGGCTGGGCAACCCAGGATCCCATCTCCTCCACTGGTGCTGGTGTCATGGAGATGGGACATTTTCAGAGTAAATGTGGTTCATATGCCTAGGGAAAAAGAAACATGGAAGCCGATGAATAGTAGTAATATTTTTCTCAGCATCCTGAAAATGATTACTTCATTGCAGGAAGATGTCTGTGAAGCAGTAAATAGCTCACCTGGAGGCCAAGTACTTCTGTTTTACAGGCACCATTTGTACTTTCTATATGCATCGCAAAATACGCAATTATGTAGATTTTTACAAATCGGATAAAACCAGCAATTTATTCCATTTTACCTGTTTTTCATGGCTGTGACTTTCTTGAATGCATTTGCTATTCAGAATTAGTTATAGAAGAAATCAGATTCTATAAAAAATTCTTGGTCTGTTGATTGTGAATTGCTTGTTCCAAGTATTTGACATTTGAAGTATATTAGTAATGCTTAACTAGGCACAAAATAATACAGAGAAATGTTTCTGCTGTCTTGCTGTATATGTTTAATTCCTAAAATATGATTTTGACTGCAAACAGGCACAATTATGAGCTTTTAATTAACTTTGCTGAAAGTTCTGTCAGAATTATTTCAAATTCACTTCTCTTTGATAATGTGCTGCTAGTATTTACTAAAACATTCCCAGGAAGCAAATTCAACAAATGTAGATGAAACTAATTTTGGTTTACTGAGGCCAAAATTTGCAGAACTTTTCAAGTATTCCTCTAGTTCTATGATGATGTTTAGTTTTGAAAAGGATAGCAAAGGAAATGCAGAAAATGATTGACCACTGAGCCTGACACCTATTCTGAACAAAGAAACTGAGTGCTTCTAATAAACAAACAAAATAAAATAAAATACCAATATTGACTACAGTTGGGCAAATGACGTGGAAGAGCCAAAGAGCAGCATATGGAGAACTTTACTACACATCACAGCAGATTTAGAACAGCTGAATAAGGACTGAATTCTTCTGAAATAGATGATTTTTTCAGTGGATGATATTTGGTACTAATTTAATGGAAGCCAGGTAAAAGTGACATCTGGAATTTGAGCTATGATATTTTGATCGTATTAATCATGGATGGCCAACATAGCTCTGAAGAAATGGTTAGCAATCCATGGCTTGTGGCTGCTAGGCAATGGCACTGACTTGGAAAATATATTAGGAATGATGTTTTACTTCCCAAAGTTACACCTCATCTTCAAGAAATGTTGGCACCACTGGGAAATCTGAGCTTAGGAAAACAAAATTCAGTTGAATGCCTGCAGTTGCAGAAAGCTGAGGGACAGCTGAAAGCCACCACAGTCCTTCCTGTCTCACTTAGGGATCCCACCTGACACACCAGGAAGAGGCATGATGTCATGGTGAAACTCAGAATAAGAGAAATGATACTAATCAGTGATGTCTGAAGCAGGTTGCTTCTGGTGGAGCATGATAGCATGGAGGTGTTACCTGGAGAATAAGTCTAGTCAGACATACTTGGCTGCTTGCATCAGGCAAGAAAATGAGAGAGCTCAGACATAAGCATATCAAGGATATTTCCATCACTTGCAATGCTGAAAGCTGTCATATCTGGGTGGCCAGAAACAAGCCTTGCCATGTGTGACAGGATGATGGGCAGTGCAGGGGGGGCAGCCACCCTCACCATGGAAGGTCAAGTGTATAGTGCTGTGCTTCAGATGTGACCAGTCAGTCAATACGTGCAGAAGGATGGATGAGCAGAGGTCTGGGTATTTGCAGTCCATGCTGACTCCGTGGTTTACAGTGAAGGAGATTTTTTTCTACACAGCTGCAAATGCCATGTTCCGTTTTACCTGTCATGTTCCTGATGCAGTGGTAGAAAATGTCTTCCTATCCCCATTGCACTGAGCTGTGCATTGGTAACTGCCTCGTAATGCCTTCCTGCTCAGAGCTGGCTGTGCTTCAGGTGCAGAGAAAGAGAAAATTCCTCTGACACCCTGCAGTCTGGTTTCATTGGCTGATGCTGGGATGGAAGTTACCGCTTTGCACCAGACCAGGTGGTGAATGGAGCAAGAGGGATGGTCTCCAGAATACGAGAATTTCCACATGACATTGAAAACCACAGCAACAGGAGAGAGCTCCAGATGAGGCAAAAGAAAGAACTGAGAGAGAGTTCAGTTGATTCAGAACCTGTCACAGAAAATGCTTCGTATTTATACCTTCAAGATACAGACAGCTCAGGTCAAGGGGTATAGTTCACTTTTCCCCAGGCTGAGACAGCAAAGTGCAATTGCCTCAGACAAGGACTCTTGCTGCTTTCTAGAAGGTGTGTGAATAGGGCAATTGGTGCTGGAACAGGCTGCCCATGGAGATATTCAAGGGCCTCTTAGCAAAGAGATTCAGTGAAAATTAGTGAAGAAATTCTTATAAACCGTGGACCAAGTGGACTTGTGAAAAGTCTGGGGTCAGGTTGTATGGCCCAAACAGCCTCCCTTGGCTGTGCTCACTGCAAATGAAAGCAACCTCACACCTTTTCAGCCTTGCAGGACGAGCACAGCCTGAGAGGCATGCTGCAGGCTAGGGCCCAGGCGGTCCCTTCTGGGAAACAGGGGAGAGGGATTTCTGAGGGGGAGCTCCAGCACATGCCTAAGCACCTGCATGTGGAGGGAGTGTTGCTATAGAGCATACGTCAAGTAACTCCTCATTAAAGCACAGACATTTGGTTCTTCCTGAAGGGCCAGGGGCCTGGTGCTGAGCACCGCTCACTGTGTTTGTAGCCTCAGTTGCTCCTCTCTCCTGGTGTCAGGGTAGCGCGGGGCAGACTGGAGCAGACGCCACTGGGTATGTCTCTCCTGCTCTCCCTCCTCTCTGCCCACTCTCACCAGCTTTCCTTTCTCCATTCCCATGGCAGGGGGGCGGGGGGAGCTCCTCCAGACTCCTATTCTTTCACGAGCAGCTGTTCTCCCTTTTGCCGAGAAAGCTGGCGAGGGGAGAGTATTGCCACAGGGAGGCCAATGAAGCCGGGACTGTGCATGCAGGAGGAAACATCCGTCACGTCCCAGTGGGCCTCTAGTCAGTCAGCGAAGAAACTCCACAGGCACAAGTGTGTACTGCTTCAGGGTCTCTGCACACCTGCTGTGAAGTGGAAAACAGAACTAACAATTCATTGACTGCCACTGCAGGTTTTCTTTGCGTCATAGCTGAGAGATATGCAAAGCCCAGGATGGGCAGCACCAAGCATTAGGAAGCAGTAGAGAACACGTACAGTGCTGCAGGAGGTGAGTAATACAGCTCCCAAATCGATCTGATGCTTGTGGGCAGACAGCCTCCCTGCAAAGTGGAGTAGCCATCCCAGTACTGGATGTGTGCCTTAGTTTATGTACATAACCATCTCTGTTTCAGAGGGGGTTTAAGCTGCGGATGCACTGTCTGGATGCAGGAGTGAGGAGGGCCCCAGGTAAGCAAGAGCTGAGATGGTGAGCACCTGCCGGGCTGCACTGCAGTGTGATGTGTTGGGGCCACTTCTAGCCCCGCCAAGCAGCTGCCCACTCCAGGGCAGTCCTGTCTGGGCACACGTGCTTGTGCACTCATAGGGAAGGAAGCCTGGGTGTAGCTGAAATGCAAAGCCGCAGATTGGAAACAGCCATGCTCAGCCCTCGTTAACAATTAGAGGAGCTCTCAGACCTTAATTACTCCCTGGCCCAGGCCAGGTCAAGCTCTTCCACATGACTATGCTCAGACTGGTATCTTGAGGCCAATCTGCTTTAGCAGTCTCTAGGCTTTGGCAGGCTTTAGCCCAGGTCACCAGCTCTGGCCCCCAGACACGATTTCTGGTCAGCAGCCTTCTGGCCAGGTCCCCTCTGGGAGCCTCCCTGCCCAGCCCTGGCCTCCACTGAGCACCAGCCACATGCAGCCTGCCCCACATCTGCCTCCTGGCCACTGCCCTGGGGCAACGTGAGCATCCTGCCCCACGTCTGCCCTGCTGGCCACTGTTGCGGGGCAACGCAGGTGGCTGACGCAGCAATGCACAGACTATGCAAAGCAGCAGTCTAAACTCCTTGCACTTAGCATACAGACAGCACTTGGGAGACCCAAAAAAGCCGACACAGCACCCACACAAACCCCTTCATCAGTTTCCTGTTCACCCCACAAGGCAATAGCTGTGTGGGAAGGCCAGGAAGCCACTGCATTCATTCACTGTCTCCTTCCTGTTTGGTCTTGCTTTCATGCCTAGTCACAGCCGATTTTGTCTTTTCTTAACTTCCAGCTTCCTCTGCCAGGTCAGCCTGAAAATCTACCCATCAGATAATCAAGGGCTCCCTCGGTCTGCTTTTTGCTAGGTTAGCCATCAGGAGGCCAGACTTGAAAAACTATTTTTTATCTAGATGGCAGCAACTTCATTGTTCTGCTTGAAAAGCAGACCATTCATTTGTTAATTGTTTTAATACCTTGCCAATTCAGAGGCAGACTTGCAGGTGCCAGTCTTCCTTTCCTTCCCCCAGATGTATAAGTCAGTGAGCACTACAATGCAAAGAGTCAGAAAAATGCAACACATCAAGAACTCTTAACATGAAACTGAGTTTGCAAGCTGCATGTAGATCACCTGGTAGCCAAATCTTCAGTAAATCAAAACTAAAGACCTAATACTACATACACATCTTCAAGAATTTTTAGACCAGAAAATAATTTTGCCTTTATCAGTAGTCATTAGGTGAACTCCTTAGTGAAAAACAGCTGCTAATTCTACTATCTTTCCTCTCATTTTTAGTAAGACCACACTTGAAGTGACAGATGACTCAATGTTAGCCAGGGTGGCAACATTTGGCCCACGGGTCTCTGAGTGTGACGAGGTGGTGAAGAATTGTGAACCCTGGTTTTTCCAAAGCTCCTGTGAGTTCTTCAGTAAATTCATCAGTTAATCCCTGTAAGAATCTACTCAGAACATATATATTTATAGATGTAAATTTGCATATAGATTTAGACTTGTGAATATGTAATTCTTCAAGCTTTTCTCTTCTCCTATTTTTAATTTGATTTTAATGTCTTCTCCCCTGTTAACTCTACACAAATCAAGACCTTTTGCCATGGAATGCAGGGAACTCTTTTCTGTAACGCACTAGCATCAGCAGTCTCAAGCATCTTTGAAAATTTAGCCTCTGGGAGCCTAACTGATTTTTGAACTCATTTTTGACTTTCTCATTCCTGCCTCTAAGGCACCTGGGAACCTACTTATAGTATCTAGCTAGCTTAGTTGCCACAGTAGCTCTGGTATTTTAGCTCAAAAAGACAATGAATGACTCCGACTTCCCTTTCCTGTTACCCAGGGCTGCTGGGGCATGGCTCCTTATCTACTCAGTAGAGAGAAGTAGTTACTGCTTCTCAGCAAGTGTACCTTCCCACTGTGGTTTGTACCCAGGTCAGAACTGAGGGTTTCACTCAAATAAAGAGTCTAGTCAATTTTTAAAACTCTTTGTATTCCTAAGCCTGCATGCTGACTTTCCTAGGATCAGTGGTGGAGCACCAGCATGGAGCGATAGGCTGGTGCTGGCCTTCTTGTTCATCAAATAGCCCCTAAAGGAGGTCTTCTGAAGGCAGCCCATGGCCGTTTTGCAAATTATGCATGTATTACCTTCCACATGGCTGTTTCAAATGGATGGGCTAGCAGTTCTGAAAAAGTGTGCATGGAGTCTGGAGAGCCACTAACTAGGCTGGAACAGCAATGATGGCAGCTTTGCTTGCATCATCAGGTCTCCCCCCACCATCTGAGTTTGTGCACTTTGTCCCTCCTTCTCCTTTCCCTCATGAACCTTTGTTTAGGAAAAGAGTGAGAGAATTTAAGAAAAATGGGTGTTTTCAGGAATACTTTTAAGCCATATTTCCCAGCGAATGACCTAGCAGTATGAAGCATTGCTTTATTACACTAACAGATGATCTTAACGATAATCCTCTGGCTCCAGGTCATAAACATTAAAGACAAAAAACTTGCAAAAATGTCCCACCTAAGTAGTATGTATGTGCCCATCTTTAAAGGATGTCTGCTTAGAGAAGGAGGCTGTCACATGACGCATGCAAAAAAAACCACTTTTATTTCTTCAAATTAACCACAGCTTCTTATAACAACAGTGGTTGCAGAGCTGTAAACAAAGTGATGGAGGCCACTGATAAGAAGAAATGGTGGAGTTGGTATATTCAGTTAGCCTAATGCTCTATTTTTAGAATACTTTTATTTTTCTTGAAAGAAGTTAGCAGGCATCTATATTTATCTGACATCTGCCTCCACATAAGTCCTTTTGCAAGCTCTCATTCCCTCACAGTGTCCAGCCTTGTTCACGCTGTTCCACTCCCTGATTTCTTCGGCACTTATGAACTGCCGTGGGGGTGTTGTTAAACCACATGTGAAAAGGAATCCAGTGTAGTACCATACGGCCTAAAAAATGGAGCACAGCCAAAGAAAGAGGGTTTTAACCCGAAAAAAATTGCTTTGAAGCACAGTTTGCATGTTAAGGAGAAGGCTTCTCAATCCCAACCCAACATATGCTGCAGGGCTTTGACTTTTTGCATGGTCAATCTACATGGGACTCGACTGACTTCTTACCCAGAGTCAGGCTTTGCTCATGATTTTCCACACGCATGAAAGCTAGATCTGTTCCTGTGACTTATTGTACTTTGTGTAGAACCTGAAAAGGTTTTAAAAATCCCATGCTAGGATTCCCTTTGTCATTTACAGAGGAGGGGGCTGTCTGGTGACTCTTTGCTGCCTTCTCCAGTAGTTGCTGAATTTGGGCACAACTGCAGCCTTCAAGCTTTGGCCTGTGATAGTGGTGCAGTGCTCCTCAAATCTACTCAGGTGTTGGAAAACTGGTGGAAATCCAGCTGGCTGTGAAAACGGACATTGAAATGAAGCTTGGCACAGCAAGGCTTACATGCCACAGGCAAAGGGGACATGCTGGTAAGTCGATCAGCAAGGAGGAAGCTGAGCTGGATTATTGCTGAGTTCAGATGACCATTCAGTGGGGAAGCTGGTCCATTGCAGAGCCATCCTCAGTACTGCAGCATTACAACTAGCCCTTCTTTAGCACCATCCTATTCCAGAATTTATTGCACATGGCAGTGGAGGAGAATTGGTCCTGTACAGGTTAGAAATGGGTGAATCTGAAGGTATGCAAAAGCCTTCAACCTTCAGAGCAGCATCCTACCTTTGCAAAGATGGATCTTTATGGAACAGATGAAAAGTGGGAGGAAAAAATCTCCTTTACGGTTCTTCAAATGTAGCCCAATACACATGCTTTTAGAGTGTCTCAGCTATGGAAGAACTTGAAAGGTCTTGCTCTACCCTCTAACAGGGCAATCAAAGACAGTTAAACAGAGTGCTAATTATCTTTCTGGACCCATTTTTTTCACTGATTGTGAAGCATTATCTAATTACAGGGATCGCTTGTGAATTCTCATCTGGCATACAGCCTGTCATTTCAGGGAGGATATTCATTAGCTTTGGTTTTCAGCAAAAATAGAAAATGCCCTTCTCTGATGTACAAAACTCAGCTCAACATCGACAACGGGATAGTGGTCCTGGCTGTCTGAGCACTAGCCTGCTGCAAGGGGAAGGTACGTGGGCTGCATGAATTCAGCTGACCCACAATTTGAGCAAGACAGGGAGGGTGACTGCTGCCAAAAAAGCCCCAGAGTAGCTTGAAAACCTCAGTGTTCGAAGGGAGAAAAGTGACTCCCTACTGCTATATTGAAAGATGTATTCTATAGCCATGGTTTGGGAAGGCTTGTTTGAATATCTACTACTTAGAAAAAGAAATCTAATTCTTGAGTAATTCTTTACTAAAGACAAAATCTGGGCAGTGGTAGGAGTGCTGCAATAGCCAATGTTGAAGTTGGACGTAGTCACGTTTTCCTTTCCTCCAAAGAGAAATACCAGACAATTTCTTTGAGTCACTGGGCAACCAACCAAAATGGCCAAATGAACATTTTCTAGATGTCATTATTGATAACACGCGATTGGCACTTTAACAAGCAAACCTTTTCTCAGGCTACAATTCTGGAGCCACGCTGCGCATTAGGTGGGCTCAGGGCTCCTGAGCAGAACTTGCGAATGTGCTGAAGTTCCTCTGATGGAATGCCGAGATTGTGAAAATATGAGAGGCTAGTCCCGTCTTGCTAGCTGGCGCAGCAGCCACGGCAAAGATATGAGTAACTTTGCCTTCCAAGTACAAAATGATTGCTGGCAGTACACTGTGAACATGTCAACTTAGGGGAACATATTAAGAAAAGGCCCATCAGTGGTTTTCTTTCTTTAAATGGTAGCCACTGAAAAGTTATGCAAACACTTCAGCTGTGGAATATATAATCTGACGTTTGGCAGGGCTCCTTTGTTGATCCAAGGAGTGAAGTATGCAGTGGATGGCTAGCAGTTGTTTCAGTGCTTATTCAAAATGATAAACTATATTAGATGTGGTTTTTTTTCCCCCCACTTCTGTTCTAACTAGGTCACTCCCAGTAAATAAACCTGATTCCCTGGTTTTCTAACAATGAAATGTTCTTTTAGCGGCCACAGGCTAGTACAGAGGGAGCTGCAAAAGGGAATTAGAGAGGGAGAGAGAACATGAGCCTGTGGCTATACATGAAAATGAGCCCAAACCAGAGCCGGCTATCTGAAACATGCACCCAAGCAAACATGGTTGGTTTTAATAAAACCATTCCCTGGTCCAAACCACCCAAGTTAAAACCTGGCCAAAGAGGTGCTGCTAAATTAAAACTATTTTCTGCCCACTTCTAATCAAAATGAATATGGCTGAAATCAGAGCCTGTTTGTGGAATCTGCCCTGTAGTCTCAAGTTTTGGGCGTCCTGGTCTAAACCTCTTTAGGTGTTGATTTTGCAGCCCAGCCTCTCTCCTCACCATCTTCTCTTATGCCGACTTTCTCTCTACAGCCTCCAATCTCTCCTGCTCAACCCTGCTTCAGTAAAAACTGTGGGGAAAAAAATCCCAAGTTGTGTCTCCAGAAGTTACTCAGGTTTTACTCATTGCTTGACAAGGTCTAGATGATAAATAAAGAAACCACACTTTCCACAGAAGACCCTATAGCACCTGATATAACACACAGTCTGTGCAGCTGCTGAGGAAACAAAACTGTGTGCTAGCTCTGTGTTCTTTTTAATACTCTTTGAGAGAAAAATAAAAGGCCTAACTAAAATAAAATATTAGTTTAATTTTTATCATGTTTTCTTTCTACCTGTTTATCTACTCCATGTGAATACTCACCTACTAGTTCATTTTGAAGAGTTAAACTATTTCTAAATAAAATAAATTATGAATACGGGCAAAACTCATACAACATCAAAAGTATCACAACCCTTCCCTAAATTAAAAAGAGAGAATGCTCTCAAAAATGGATATTGAGATAGTCAGTAAATGGGAAAAATATGAACTAATTAGTCATGCATCATTTTTACAGGAATGACCTATTTTGAGAAGATAGGTCTTCAAATGATTTGGGAGTTAAGAAGGAATTTGAAGAGAATAACTGCTTATCTTGAGAAGAAAAATCAGTAACACAAGAAATGTGTGAAGACAACACAACAAAATATTTCAATGCTACTGGAATACAGCTACATGAATTGGAAACCACATTTTGCCATTTTCTGATCTGAGCTGCATATTGCCATTTCCTATGATTTTCTATTAGCTGAATTCATGCTTACCCATACACCCACTATTCAGAGCATATGAAACTTATAAGGCTTAATAACTGCGAAGTGGTGAGCTACAGATGTACCTTGTAGGTTCTGCCTGTTTCAGGGTTAGTAATAATAATAATTCCTGTTGATTACCCACTATTATCATTCTGGATCCACGAGTAGGCTGAATCATCTGTGAATCCTCACCCAGTTCTCACCCAAACACAAGGAACCTGAAGTAAAACCCAAATTAGCATATTCCTACTGAGATTGGATCATTTGGTCAACAACACAAACAACTCTCCTCTGAGCTTTCTCCTTGGCCTTGGCAGTCTTAAAATGCCCATTGACTTTATCCTTGGCCCAAAAGCCCACGGCAGCTCCCTTTTGTCCCAGCCGATACTGGTACCCATGTGATACTGGTACCCATGTCACAGGCAGCACTGGAGTCTTGCTTTTTCTCACCCAGGCTTGCATGTGCTCTAGTGTTTCATGACAGTATCATTTTGTGGCTCCTTCCCACAGCCTCTTTGAGATTATGGGGCTGATGTTTGAAATGGAAACCTTTGGTCTCACATTACATGCCAATATGTGCTATGACCCCCTCTTACAATTTTCCTTTCTTATCCTAGAAACAGACCCACGCACATACACAGACAGAAACTTCACATCCTGCCACTAGGCTTTGATATATTGAGCAATATAAAATATATGGTACCCTTGTGGTTGGAGGAAGCCTATGGAAATAAATCCAACACAACCAGCGTATAGTGATTTAGTATGAAATATTACCCAAACTCGTCCTGATGCTACATAGCATCTGCTGAATCAAAGAGAAATGAAGGAAGGAAGCCATCATTTAAAACACTAAAAGGAATGAAAGATGTTCAAGATCAGACTTTTTTTTTCTTTTCTTTCTTTCTTTCTTTTTTTTCTTTTCTTTTCTTTTTTTTTTTCTTTTTTTTTTTTTTTTTTTTTGAGAATGAATGAGGCTTCACGTTTCTTGCAGCATTTTTCACTCAAATACAGCAGCTATAACCAAGACATCTGGTCAAAGGCTGCAGCATTGGTAGTATTTACTCCACAAAGGAAAAGCCATGCATAATTCCATTAGATTTGCTAGGGAAAAATGACTTTCACAGGGTCCACTGACAGTGAATGAGGCGATAAACTGACATGACAAAATTTAATGTTAATAAGAGCATTTTCTACTGTGCACATGGCGAAAAAAGTCCTAACCTTACACACATACGGATGAGCTCTAAATGAGGAAATGTCTCTCAATAAGAAATCCGGGAAGACTGGAATCATGGAAGACAATTCTTTGCTAACACCACCTCCACACTAAGAAATGTGGATGTTAGGATTTCTTAAAATGAGTAGCAAGTAAAAGAAAAAACTCACTTGCTACCACAGAAAGCAGAAACTTTCTTCTTCCTGGAATACTGTGTTCAGTACCACTTACTCCAGATCAGAAGGTGAAAGGTTTAAAAAAAGAGTGGGATGAAGAAGATTTAGGAATATGGAATGGCTTCTGTACAAAGAGACTGATCACTGATAAGACTCTGGCTTGGAAAGGAGGCAACAACAAGGCGAAACGTTGGGCTACAAAACCAAGAGAACAATCATCAGCAGGCTGCATGAGCTGCTGGCCTGCCCCAGTGTGGATGTTTGCATGCAGGTGGTTTGTAGGCTGCTCGGGATGATGTAGAAAGTTGGCAGGGTGGTGTGTGAGGCTACTGTCATGCCCAGGCAAGACAGAGTCAAATACAGAAGAATTCAAACCCTCCTGAAGTGTTCACTGTTATGGGTGAGGCTCAGAAAGGAGGGAGAGTCTGAAAATCTGTCATTGGTCCACTTAAGGGACGACTGTCAACTGCCCACCCTCAGAGCACTTTATGGTGGGAATGGACCATGATTCCCGTCTCGGCTGCACTGTGTGCCAGCAGGAGGTCGCTTGCTGATGATGAGCAGCATGTTGCATGGCGGGTGACTTCTCAGGCTGCACTGGCTTGTTGCGCTGGCTTGCATTTTGGGAGGGAGGGAAAGGCTTGTACCCACTCCCAGCCTACTTCCATGGAGAGCTGAATAGCAATGCGATGGATATGGTCTGCCCTCTTTCTACTCTGACCTTTGAGACGAGCCGCTGGTGCCAAGCTTTCCCTTCCTCTTTTGTGCAGCATAATAAGGGCAGGTCAGAATCCTGTCATTGGTTTGGAGGCTTATCAGCAATGTATCAGAGCTCACCCAGCCTCTGGAAAGTGGTCTGGAGCTCCCACAAGAAAAGATTTATTGTACTTCGTTCTTCCAGCTGGGCTGGAGTCGCCGTAAGAGCAGTTTTTCTCTCTCTTTCAACATCTGACAGTTCTACTTCTGCCTGGAGCCTGGAAGCCTAGAGGTTGGTAAAAAGTAATCAAGAAGTAATTACCCTTTCAGAAATAATTCAGTTCAGGTTTGGATACAATTTTGGATGAAGGCTTCAGGGCAGTGGAGAATTTTTATTGTATTGGAGTCTTCTGGCTCTGCCTTCAGCAGCGTAGGGCTGTGTTTTAGCTTGCTCATTAGGGCAGAAATAAGCTCACTCACAAGAGCAAAGGCATACACGTATCTGTAACAAAGTTACAATAAATATCAGAGTTCATTAAAATTCCTCTTTGCAATGTTGCTGTCTTTTAAGAGAACAATTTGAGTTTTCAAGTCCTTGCTACTTTCCATGAACCCTTCATTTTTAATGAAAACATTTTCCTCTTTGATACTTATGTTTAATCAAAAAGCTATGTTCTGTTGCAAAGATGGAGAACTGAGGGTCAATGCTAGCATTCACACAGCTAAAACAAGGCCTGGCTATTGCAACACAGTCCTTGTGACCAGCCGCTGCCACCAGTCTGTTTCTGCGGGATTGTGCACGGGGAAAAGAGGACGTCTAGCTGCCCACCCCACGCCAGTTTGTGTGCTTGCTGCTTGCCCGACGAGGAGGAGGAGGCACTGCCTCAGCCAGGCAGCGCCCGGGCTGCTCAGCTGCTGCCAGCTCTGCTGCCTGTTGATAGGCACCATTTCCCTTCCCTCGGGCAGCACCGGCTGGGTGTCCCAGAACTGCTCTGCCTAGCAACACATATTAATTGTAAATGAAGCTTTGGAGGCTGAGCCTGGTTCTGTAACAATTTACTCCATTTAAATGTCTGCCTCTCTTCTACTGCTCCGAGCATGGGCACAGGCCTCCCGTCCTTCCTCTCTGTGGCTCCACAGGCTGCTCATGGTGCTGCAAGTCACAGGTGTTGGGGTAGCTGCTGCAGGGCCAGCCTCAGAGAGGGATCACATCCCGTGGCCTCCTTCCCTGCCTGCAGTGCCACCAAGTTCGAAGCTGGTGGTGGGGCTGGCCTGCAAAGGAAAGACTCCCTTGAGAAGCTGTGGGGCACCGTGGGTCTTGGAGCTGGGGGGGCTGCACGTGCTGCAGATACCAGCACCTGAGCCATGGCCCTGCCTTCAGGAGAGTGCTGGACTGTGCAAATCCCAGGCTCGATGAGTACACCAACTTGGACGTAAGATATGCCAGATGTAGCAGGGCTGTGGCTCAGCCCACCCTCCTGCCCCAGGTGCTTACACAGTGCCATGTGCTCCTCTGCCTCCACTCTGTGTCTCTGGGGTTGTGCTGTGAAAGGGGAAGCAGGCTCCTGGGGGCACTGCCTTGCTTCTTGCAGAGGGTGGTGAAGCTGGGGCCAGGCAGCGTGTCAGGGTCCCTGCCAGCAAGCCAGCAGCTCCAAGAGCCAGTCTGTGCTGGCAGTAGGCTGGGCTGGGCACAGAGCTGCAGGGAAGCATGGTTCAGACAGTAGCTGAATTATAATTCAGTCCCTAGCTTGTTTCTAGGAGTAAATTGTCCTTCACTATGGGCTAGAGGGTAAATTCACAGTCTAGTCCACAGTGAGTCCAGAGAACTGAGATAAAGCAAACCAGATGTGTGATTTCCTGAACCTTTGGCATAAGCCTCACATACAGAGGGTTGCTCCTGAAGGCAGCTATTAATGTTATACCACTGTTGAAAACAATTATGTTTTATCTTGATATAGCCCAAATTTTGTTGCAGCACACAAAGTACCACATAATGCAAGACGCTGGAGCATGGTGACCTCTCCCTCGAGCTATAAAAGGTTGGTGAAGTATGATGCATGGGCTCAGACTGATGAGGGAAAGCAAGACAAGAGCTGCCTCCTTGCTGGGATCTGGCTGTGGCTGAGTGAGGGGACTGGTGCTGAGGCAGTCATGTAGCAAGAGGGCAAAGAGGGGGAGAGGGGTCTGTCACCTTCCCCAGGACCAGCCGGGCAGCAGCGATGACGAGCGGTGTGGAGGCTGCACTGCTACGATGGCTGGGTGCAGAGGGTGGAGGAGGAGGGAGGCCAGACAAGCCGGGTGTAGCACTCTGCAGCCCATGCCACCGTGCAGGAGTGTGGGTCTGCAAACAATGCTGTGGGCAAGTGGAAATCGTTTCCAGCCAGTTAGCCAAGTCTGCGTTCAGGGTATTGCCCCAATGTCAACATGTGCCAGGCTGCAACAGGACAGCTAGTGGCAGGCGCGTGCTTGCTGCATGGAGATGTCAGCTTCTGAGCTAATGGCTCACAACAAATGAAATGTCTTGCCCATCAGGTACCTTTGAAGTCAAGGTGATTTTTTTTCCACAGCCTCTTTTTACTTCTTAATTAGATTGTAAACTTGGTGGTCAGTCCTTCAGACTGAGCTTGTATGGCTTC
This sequence comes from Dromaius novaehollandiae, assembly GCF_036370855.1. Classification (NCBI taxonomy): domain Eukaryota; kingdom Metazoa; phylum Chordata; class Aves; order Casuariiformes; family Dromaiidae; genus Dromaius; species Dromaius novaehollandiae. The sequence goes on along the minus strand of NC_088130.1, from coordinate 46,463,626 downwards.
CCAGCAGGATTCTGGTCCAGACTGGTGCCTGCGCTTTGGGGTAGGACAGTATTTTCTCACAGCTGCCTCCACGCACCACAACGACCCATTTGTGAATCAGCCCAAGCCCCACCCTTTCTTCCTCTTTATGGGTTTGGAGAGGAGTAATCTGGCTGCAAACCAGCAAACCAAGTAAGAATATGCTTAATTTTAAGCATATGACTAGCAGCAGGGGAGCTGATCATGGGGCTGCTCCCATGCTGTGCCCAAAGGATACTGAGCTGGGGGTCAGCACGTGGCAGCTGGGGGCTGCAGTGCCCAGCATGGAGACCGCGCAAGGCCCCAGCACCTGCCCAGTGGGGCTGTGGTGCTGCCCCCGCTCCCTGGGCTGTGGTGGGGCAGAGCTCATTGCGCCCCAGTGCCTGTTTGGGCCCTGTGCTGCGGCACGGCTCTGCGGAGGCCCTGAGACCTCCCCACGCCTTGGTGCAGCAAAGACCTGGCTCCTGCTAGCCCCGTCTGGCGCACGGCGTTCAGCTGGCAGCAACAATCCTGCAGATTTTGCCTTCCCCCTGTTTGCGTGCAGTCAGCCCACAGTGCTTTGCAATCTAGCATGCAATCATTTCAATGGCTAAAACCAGTTTGTTTGAATTTCACATGCCAAGCAGCTTGAAGGCAAATGAGTTAGCATATTACAGTGTGTCACTGCATGCTCATGTGCCTTTGTTTTCCCTCCGCATGTTTCAGTGGGCCACGTTAGCACTTGTGCAGCACAGGTCCCCATGCTCCTGACCTACAGACAGTTAGATGGCTCACAGTCTCTCCAGACTCGTACTAGTGTTAAAGGATTAAATCCTGAGGGCTGTTCTTGCAGGCTTCCATTTTGCTTCCTGCATTCCTTTTGGACAAAGATCCATTTTACTGAAAGAGATTTTTGCAAACTGCAGCTTTAGTCAACAGGAGTTCACCTGATTAAGGACCTTTGCTTTTAAGATATGCCAAAGACAATTAAATATGCTTTGTATTGAGTACAAACTCTTCATTGTATTGGGAAGTTTCCAGCTCTGCTAGTAATGGGATGCACAAAAGAGTAAAGATAGGCAGACAGACAATTTTTGAAAAAGAAAGCATAATTCACTAGATACTCCCCAATTATTTGAAGATACCATCTTGGGCCTGGTGGAAGTATCAGCTAAAAAGGGAAATACACCATGGCTTACTTGTTTGATTTGGGTTTAACCCAGTGGTACTGTATACCTCATTCATAATGCAGTTCCAAATTGCTGTTATCAAAATTTACGGGCGTATTTCACGGGCTTTCAGTTATTGCTACATATGTATCATTGTGGTATGGTGGAATTCCATGATATATCCCCTTGGCAGATAGTCTGGGGTTGCATTTACAATGTTAACACTTAGTTATTCAAAATGCTTTTATTTCAGAGGCTCAGAAATGAAATGGGGGGTTTTTTTTGGACCAAAATGTCAACTTTTGCTTGAATTGAAACAGCCACATGAAGGTTTTGCTTTCAGGCTGTGTTTGCAGGTTACTATTACTTTAGTTACAGAGTGGAATTACAGTAAATTAATCCATCATTAAATTATACGCTTCTTTGAGATCACATTTTGTTGCCCTTATTTTTTGGGCTTCCAGGAGCAATTTTGACTCTTGCAAGTACTTCCTTAGCATAAGCTGTGAGTTTGATTCTTTGGTATTTGTTGGTTTGTGTTAACTGTAGACCCCTAACAAAGTGATCATGAGTGTGTATTTTGAAAGTTTAATGTATTTCAACATGAATGATTAGCCACCTGAGACATCTTATCAGAAGCATGTGTTTTGGATTTGCTATCTATCACTTATCCTTCTCTTTTTATCTTTACTAGACCAGATGAATAAAAAGGCCAGGTAACTGATCAGCAGAACAAAAATTGCCTATGGGGGACAGATGAAATGAACAGTTCTTGAAGAACCTATTGGCAAAATAATCATCCATGAATGGAGATGATTTTACAGTAGCAGATATTTCACAGTAGCCAACTTGGACAACACATGACTCACTGAGTTTTAGTCTGGAAAATCTGGAAGAAGAATAGTCAGTTTTGACACCTATGACCCCTATGTCTTTAGCCAATGCTGGCTTCTTACAGTTGTAGTGTATACAACATAACTTTTTGGTAGCACATTTTTGTATAAATATTTTACCAGAAATGATGTGTAGCCAGCCACCTGTACTCTTGAACAAAAATGATTTTCAGTAGACATGCTTAAACAATGTTAGAACCTATCATAAATCCAGGCAGCCAGTAAAGACAGATAAGGAGCACTGCAGAAAGAAACAGAAGAACTGCACTGTATAAAAAGTTCATTTGGCACATGTTTAAATCCCTACCTTTTAAAGACTCCATGTGCTTAAAGCTAAGGGCTTGTATGAGTTACACATGTGAATACTAGCAAAATAGTGAATTCTATTGAACAATCTTTGTTGGACATTAGCCCCTCCTACCCATTACCTCACCTCCAGAGGCTAATGAAAAGCTGTAAATACTGTCTGGCTGGATAATATGCTGTTATAGATTAGAAATTAGCCAAAGGTATGACCAGATGGTTATAAGTGATCAAATTGCTGCTTGCCTGCTCTTAACCATGAAAGTGGTTGAACCTCCAGTGTTTTACTCCCTGTGAGCCATGGAGAGGGAGTTTTGGGGAGGGGTCCTGGGACTAGATGACTTGCCTGGCAAGCCCCATAGCCCCAGTGGACTACGGGGCCCCAGGAAAATAGAGCCAGCAGTGGGACAAAAAGGTAAACTCTAAACATGGTGAGAGGTTAATCACTGGCTTCACTGGGAACACTGGGAGCAGCTGGAAAGGGGAAGAAAAGAAAGCAGCATGGTACCAAATAAACCTGGGAAGAGCAAGGGGGCTTTGCTGAGAGTTTTGTTGTGAATTTGTACTGGTTTAAGAGCACTTCTTCATCCTCACCCTTCTGCACCAAAAAGGTAGATGTGGAACATCCCGGATAGAGGCCAAACAGCCACTGCCAGATGGGTTTTCCCTGAGGGGACTAACACACTGGGGCCTGTTGTGTCTCATCCCAGAGCTGTAGCTCCTGGGAAACCAGGCGCCTCCACTGCATGCGAGGCTGTGGGAGACTCAAATAGACCTTCCCAGTTACTTTGTGTAGGGTTCAGACACGGGCAAAAAACTGCAGAGTGACAAATGACCACACTTCATCTCACCCAAGATAGCTGTCCTTGAGACTGAACTTCCCTGTGGTAGATGGGATGTGAAACTCAACTTGCTTGACCCTCATTCTTTGAGGTCATTCTTTTCAATTCAAACTAGTTTAAATTACCTCCTTGTGCTGTGGGCCAAAAGATGGAGGAATTGTTGGCTTTAAAATTAACTAAGCACTCAGATACATCTCTCTGACTTTTATATTATATCTAACCACTTAAGAAGAAAACCTGAGAGTGTAGACAACTCTTAATGCTTCTAGATAGCATCTGGTACTGATCATTGTCAGGTATGAAATACTAAACCCTTCAGACCACTGTCTGATCTGGGTTTGATAATTCTTGCTTTCCTTTAAAAAGAAATCTGAATAAACCTTTTTTAAGTGTTTCCATATTATGCTAGTTAAAGTGTTCATGGAAAATACTATTTTGGGGTGGTGATCCTTCTTTTTACTATTCATACTATTGTGCAGCAGTGAATGATGGCTAGTTGCCACTTCCAAGTTCTTTACCAGCTTCTACTTCTACCACTCACTACTTCTGACTCATTACTTCAGTGCATGTGGCAAGCGCCAGTGCAAAATCTATCAATTCATAAGTGTCACAGGCATCATCTGCTACCAGCTGTAAGTAGGTATGCTAAAACACAGTTTGCTGAGGCATCTCATAGCTTGCAGGTTTGCTAAATGAATGCGCAAGCCCTTATTTTGCAATGAGCTCTGTGTGGGTGTATCCATGTGCTGTCTTACTTCAGTGGGTGTCTTTGCCTAGATCTCTTTTGGAGGGTTTTTTTTGGAATTTGTTGGACTTGTAATTTGCATACTTTACAAATCTCCCTGCAAAAGTTTACCAGTTCCATCCCTTTTACAATAGCCCTTTTCCCAGCTCCTGCCATCCTTATGTCATGGTCATTCTTATGCAGTAAAATGTGTTAAAACTCCTCATTAAGATGAACAGTGTAAGGGGAAGGATTTTTAACCTATTTGATTTTGAACATATTTAACAAAATCTGAGGATTAAAGCTAAATTCATCAATTTCTACTTAGTGAGACATCATATATAAATTGTTCTTCCAGCTGCACAATGACAAACATTGACAAAATAATGTGCTTGAAAAAGACTTGGTGTGGTTTTGCAAATGCATTCACTGGCAATCTTTTTCAACCTGCTTTAGCAGCAAATGAAAACAGAAAAGAAGTCTCCAGATTTGCGCCAATATTCACAAATGGAATCTTCCTCTAGGCCATTAAATCTCTGATTGTGACAGATAGGTACAGCTTGAAAATACTCTTCATCTTAAAGCCTTTTTGTATTACCTCCTCTGCATGTTGCCATTGCCTGCAAAGCCTAATGAGCAATAATTTTCTTGAACTATAGCTTGCTGCCTAAGGTCTGGTATTTCTGTCTTTCCCTCTTCCCCTCACTTTGGCTCCTTCTTTGATGGTTTCACTTTAGTCAGATTAGCAAAAAAGATAAAGCTGCATTTCTACTAAGTCTCCTGGAGTCCCAGCCAATTGGCTGAAGGGCTGAGGATGTTGAAAATACATATCCAATTATGATCTGGCTGGGGCTCCCATTTGGCTAATGTATCAAATGTCAGTTCCAACTGAAAAAAGCACACCCTGTCACTAATGTTGTTTTATACATAGCACAAAGTGTACTCTTGAGAAACGGCCTCATCTTCTGATACTCTGAAAAGCTTTGTCAAAAAATCAGGGAAGGACAAACTACCCAAAAGTGCAAACCCAGACATACAGAAAAAGATTTATGCAGGTTTCTCCACCAAACTAGGGAATATAGAGACTAGCATGTTTAAAAACCATGATTACTTCCATGCCATGCATTTTTCAAGATATGCAGCAACATGTGCCCAAATATCATAGATTAGCATCAAAATCAACATCTATAACCATTTTCTAATTGCAGAAAAGCCACTAACAGCATACATGTGTTTTATCCACCAGGGAACGAAGCAACAGTTCAAGAATACAAAACTATGAACCAGGGGAACTGTGGTTAAGGTAAGAAAGCTGTCCAGGGATTATGTATTATTTTATCCCTCTACTCCCAAGTCATTCTGTTCCAAGCAGGGCTGTTGCACTGAATACTGAAGAATCAAAGTCTTGTTCTCTCCCTTAAGATGCCGTTACTGTTTGCTTTACTGTTGCCTTTCCCCCCCTTTTTAGTGAAAGAATTCTATAATGCACTGGAGTTTTGTGTAAAAAAGAGTCAATATTATTGTTTAGTTTTCTGAGATGAAAGACTGCTGGGTAGAAAAGATCCTCCCCTCCATTTGTGGGTTGTACTGCCTGTGCTTAGTAAATGTTTATTTATTTTTTTATGTCTTGGAAAGGAGACAAGTACTGTGGTTAAAAAAGATTCTCTTTCCTTTGGTTACTGGCAAAAAAAAAAAAAAAGATAAAACAGCTATAAGCTGAGGCAGGAGAAACCAGAATATGTGAACATGTTCCAATATTTTAGTCCCAAATCAGTCAGCTATAAATAAATATGTTAAGTCTTCAGAGAGTTGAGCTCAGTAATCATTTGTATATCTCATAAGCATAGTTTGCTTTTGCAAACATCAGATCTCATGTACTTTTCTGTTTGATATTCACTAATACTTGAGCACACAAAGTACTTGTACTTCCCCTTTCTTCCACAATACATTTATGAGAAGTATAGCACATTAATAACTAAATAGTGCCACCCCTTAAAAAAAAAAATCTGGCCCTCTTAATTCCTGTGCATAGGTTCATTCAAAAGAAAAAGAGTATTGGTCAAAGTCAAGGAATGACCTTCTCTTCCTCACTCCTGAAAGGTCCTGTTAATCCCCTAGACCTACATATTTGATCACCTCCAAATGGTATTTAGGATGGGTGCCTAAAAATTGTTGTAGACTCAGGTCCTGCATGGATTTCTATGCATACAAAACGCAGTGGATAATATACACCCCTTAAAAAGTCCCAGCTTTTGAAAACCGGTGCCAAGGCAAGCTGGGGACGGGAGAAGCAAAGATGGGGGACAGTGGTGGGAGCTATGACGGGAGCAGCCCATGGCGTAGGGTGAGCTGGAGCGGAGAAGCAAGCTCTGGGAGCCTCAGGCTGAAAGACTCTGGTGGGCAGCAGGCTCGGGGCGGGGGGGATTGCTTTCTTGTGTTGTCTCCCGAGGTATGCTTGCGTGGCTGCTGAGTCCCAGGGGCTTGCTTTGCTCCTTTCTGACGTCCTGCACGAAACCTGCATGGAAGTGCCAGAACCTGCCACCTCCCGTTGCAGTGGAGCTGAAGGTCACCAGCCTCACAAAGCAAGGAAAGTCACTTAAGGGTATTTCAGATTCTTTTCTATTGACATTCATTGTAACTTATTGTGCTATATATTTTTAAAGTCACTGGCATTCCTTTCATTACCAGAGGTTAGGCCTGGCAAGGGCAGCGTTTTGTCGCTCTGAAAGTGTTTGAGGAGAGCTCAGCTAGCTAGTTATCATTTCAATTTGTCTTTTTAAAACTAGGCCACTAGGGCCTGGCAAATGGCCTGGAAAAGTCTATATAGACTTCGTGCTGTCAGCTCAGTTTTACAGATCTCATTTTGGTCTGGCAGGTTTCAGGCTGCCAAGGGAGTCATTTGGCCAGTGTCTTGTTAATGCAGAGGACATTTTCCAAGTGGGAATGAAGCCAAGTTGTCGTGAACTTTACTAATGGAGGATGGAGCACAGAGGCTGGAGTTGTTTTTCCAAAGACTAAACCAAAATCCTGAACACACAAAATGGAAAATGTTGCAACAGGCAGCGTGAGATCTAGAAACTAATCCTTGCTCAGGCTACTAGCTCGCTGGAGATACTTTGCACTAGTAAAGGGGACAAGTACGTGCACTCCTCCGCTGCTATTCCCAGCACTGAGGCTGGGCAGGGCCCCGCAGGCTGCGAGCGGGGCGAGGAAAGCACGGTGGCCGGGCTCTGGGAGCCTCCTGCTCGAGCCACGGGGCAGCTCCCGAGGTGGCCGCACGCGCTTCCCAGGCCCGCACGAGGGACTGGCATCGCCATACGTCCGGGGTCGCCTCGGTAGTTCTGCGGACAGGTCATTTCTCTTTCTCAGGGCACGAACGCACGCTGTTTTCCAGCGGGCTGCTATAAACGTACTACTAATACATTTGCTTTTCTTTGACAATTAGAAGTAAAATATATAGTATACTTCAGTCACTGAAGAAAAAACAGCCTACGTCTTCTTTCAAGCACTGAATCTTGTTTTAAGCTCTAAGACCAGAGCTGTAAAAATATATGCAGCCATTGTACAAGAAATTCTGACATTTGACTACTAAGGAGCAAGCAGGAGCTATGTTTGAAAACTCTCAATGGAGATTTTGTGTGTGTGTGTGTGTACAAGCATGCTCATACAATAATTGAAATATCTGTTCTGGTAAAAAATAATCCAACGTCGAGAGAAAAACAGAAGACCTCCCTCCCCCCCATTTTTTTTCTTAATCTGGGGTAATACACAATACAGAAAACAAGAATTTAAACTCCCATTATTTAAAAAAGAGAAGAGAAGAGAGGAGAGGAGAGGAGAAGAGAGGAGAGGAGAGGAGAGGAGAGGAGAGGAGAGGAGAGGAGAGGAGAGGAGAAGAAAAATGTGAGTATATTTCTAGTCTTTTTGGCTGCAAGTTAAATGCTGGATCCATCTCAGAACCCTGTAGGCCTGTCTTATTTTGCAAACAGACAAACAAACAAACTAAAAAGTATGTCCTTAGAAAGATGTGAACTTCCCCATTCACCTCCATAACTGCTCATTATTACTGTGTATATTATTGTGAGAGCTATTAATTACCCATTGAAGTAAGTTGCCTCATACTTCAAAGATAATACATTTACAAGCTTTTTGAAGAGGTTCTGACATCCTCATTACTCTCAAAAGACCTTTGAAAGCCTGTAGGTGAAAGGACTACCTTTTCTTTGTCCCATGAAATTCCTTGCAGGAGTTGCAAAGAAAAATCATACCAAAATTCACTATTACCCTTCTCTCAGTTGTGTTCTCTGGGAAATAATACAATAGACTTATGTGAAAGCACTGAAAAATGGAGGAGAAATAGTCACTGCATTTGGATCATGTCCTCATTCCTATGAAAAAAATTGTAGAGAATGTAATGGAAATGAGCCAAGAGCGTTCAACAGGACCAAAAAGGAAGTTTATAAAAAGACCTCTGAGATACTTGCACTGTATTTTAATGCTGAGATACAGGGAGTTCTGCAAATCTCCAGTAGCATTTTCTAGGAAATTATACATGTGATATAAGAATGATTTTGGTTAGCTAAACAGTACTTCTGGAAAATTGTTGGTTCCAGTTACATTCTCTAGGCCACTCTGTAACTGAAAAAGAGTCCCAGCATCCCCTCCAAAAGTCAAATCTGCTCACAGAACGGCAGATAGGACCAGACTTATATACTCGTGTAGGGTATATAAAAGATATTTCTCCATCTGCTTAGTAAGTCAGGAATGAGGGCTAAGCTCACAAAGCAAGGTATTGTGATGTTATGTTAATCAAAACAACAGCATGTCTGCAAATCAGCAGTGTCTGTGATTCTGTCTGGTGTTCTAGGGTATATTTAAGCTCTGTGTACTATTTTCACATGCAATTTTATACATTTGAAAGCTATAATTAAATTTAAAAATAATGAAAAACTTATTTGAATTCAAATTAGATAGAAACCATGCCTTAGCCTTGAGCCTTTTCTTCCTGCATTTTCCTGCTTGTGGGTTTTGTTGTTGTTGCTATTGCTCTGTTTTAAAGAAAGAAAAAAAAGACAGTGGAAAAACTCTACATCTGTGTTTTAACGGTAGCTTTCGGATTTCAAAAGAATTTGGATGGAACAAGGATGGTGTCAGGAGTGTGATGTCAGAGACACAGTGAGAAAGTTTTTAACATTTTCCTGCTCTAAAGAATGTTTCTATGAAGAAAAAGGACCTTTTAATAGGGCAATTGCCTGGGAGGTAAGAGAGAAAGGTCTAATTCCTGACTCTGCCCCAGACTTTCCTTTTGACCTTGGGCTAGTCACTCAAAGCAGGAGCACATCACTTAACTGAAGCCATCTTGAAGATAGGTATCTAAGCTAAGCTAGTTATTTAGGCCTCCTCTATCATTCAGGCAGACTGACAGGCATCTCCACAGTACGATTCATCCTATTTTAGGATAGTTGTCCAAGAGAGGAGGAATGAATCACACTCTGGAGGTACCTGTCTTTCTTCATTGACTGTAGAGAGAGCCTAGATGACTAGCTTTGATTAGATGCCTGATTTTGGGGGTAGGTAAAGTGAGGTGAGATTGAGCCCACCCTTAGCCTATCTGTACCTTCATTCTCAAATTTGTAAAATGGGCCTGTCGTCCTCACCCTGGGGCGCCTCCAGGATAAATATCAGAAAGACTGTGACATTCTCAGACTTGGCAGTCATGAGGGCCACATAGGCATCAGAGAGGGCTTTGTTAGAATATACCTCTGGTACTTAAAATGGGGAATGTAATGAGGGAACTTTTCAAGTGCAATGACTGTCTGAGGAGGAGGTATCCACTGCAGCTTTTGGCACCTCTCAGTACAGAGTGAAACAGTTCAGCCTTTGCACAAAGCACCCGTATTTGAATCCTGCTGGTGACCACTGCATTAGAAATAGAAAATATCTGAAGTAGCTTAACAGATGGCTGCTCAGAGACCTTCTGAGGATGAAAGAGACTGTATTCTGGAAATGGGAGAGGGGAGAAACAACTAACTGCTCCAAAAAGTCCAGCCTGTAATGGCTTGTAGAGAAAATTTTACCAAGGGGGTTTATAACCAGGCTGGGAGGCAAAAGAAATGTTCACCATTAGTAAATGAGGAGGAAGGTGAGGTACTGGCCTTTTAGAAGTGATTTTGCCTTACAATGAATTGTTGTCTTTGAAAAGCCTTCAAGCCTTCTGCACAGTGTACCAGACTCTCAGCCTTTCCATCCCACTCCCACTACAGTGCTTGAGGCTTATGTACCTTGAGGGCAGTGCTGAGTTCAGGGCAGCAGATAACAGGGGCAAAAGAAGCTGTGCATGGTTTTGTATCTGGAGAAGGCACATCTCCATGTTAAGGACCCTGCTGCAAGGGATGCTTCTGTTGCAGTCACCCATGACCAGATACACTTGTCAAGTGACCTCATATCCTTGCAAGCTGCTGTCAGGTAATCCTGCATGTTGGAGGTGTGTTGTCACATGGACTGTCACACTTCCCACACAGAATGTGGAAGATCTGAACTTGCTGGATGTCTCGGTACTGCTGTGGACTTTGGGCCCCCTTGTAATGAGCACATGCAAACTGAGGTAGGAGCCAACCCCATTTCTGGTAATTGGGAAACTGAAATTGCCCAGGTGGCAAGGCTGGCCAGAGACGAATTTGGAAATAGGCTTCCAAGTCTTTTGATTCCCAGTCCACATTCTCCCTGCCTGAGATATTACCTCTCCTAAATAGGGATTCATGTTACCACTCCAAACTATGGATTCCAGCCCTTGTGTAAAGTGCTCTGAAATAAGAAAGCTCTATAAAAGTGTCAGCATGAATTAGTGCTTCTCATTAGAGCTGCCTTGCTCAGGATAAAGCACAGATATTGAAGGGAGGTTTTAAAACTCTCCAATTCTGCTTATCTTTTTTTTGGGTTAGCAGGAGTCCAATTTAAATCCTGCAGTGGAGCTGCACCGTTCACATTCAGCTCTAGTACCTGGTGCAAGACAAGGTCCATGCTAGTTGCAGCAGTTGTGTACCAATGGCTGCAATATTTCTGTCTGCACTGCTTCTAAAAGACAGTGAATCTGTACAGTTGGACTCATTTGTAAAGTTTTACAAGGCATTGGGCACTTTTGTTGCAACAGACTCCATGCCAGCATGCAACTTGTTCATTTTATGTTCTGAACATAACATTGTCCACATGAGCTTCACAGTTGGCGGCCACCAGCAGCTGTTTTTCTTTATTCACCAGCTGGCATACTGAATGCAGTCAGCTGTAATTCACTTTTTCATTCCCAGCCATGAATACTGATGCAGCTTTAGAAGCTGAGTTTGCATTCAGATAGCTAATTTTTACTAGACCTTGTGGGAGGAGGGGAAAAAAACACCATTTATTTCAGGACTGGTCCTACGTAAAGCTGCCTTTTGCAAGAAAATGATGGAGACATATCTGCTTTCATACGATATATGTGTGGCTGTACTATAAGGGCTTTGAAATGATGTTCTTACTTTTGGATGCAATTTTATTTAAAAGCCTATAATATGTGTTTATTAGAAAAATTCTACTAGAATAATCGCTACTGTATCTGATAGATTTATGACAACAAAGGGTTGCCTTTTCTTTTTACTCTCTCTCACCTTATGCACTTTTTTCTTTTGCCTTCTTTTCTTAACTCACTGTTCTTCCTTTTTTTCATTGACACTTGCATCTTATTGATGCCAGGGCCAACATATGATGCTTCTCAGTGCCACCATTGCTCATACATTTGTTTCTCTGCTATTCTATTCTCTCGGAATATCAGCGCCAGCAGCAGCTTGAAGAAACTGTGTTTCAGAAAAGATATTTCAAGCCATCAAGTGACCCAGATGCTCAGAGCATCAGGTCAAAGAAGATGGACATGTTGCACGGTGTCTGCAGTGTATTTAGAGTCTCTACAATGCAAAAGTTTTCTGTCTGCTTGATTGCAGCTTTCTGGCTTTGCCTTGCAAGCCTGTAGAGTCAACATATGTGCACACTTTGCTTAGAGTTGCCCCATAGTCATGCCACAGTTGGAGCTTAGACCTCGTGACCTGGCAGAGAGAAGTGGCATGTGGCTTTCTCGAGCATGTGGCTGGTACTCACCCCTCGCCTGAAAACAGGCTCCAGACAGGGGGTACCACAAACTCTGCACAGGGGAAGGGGAAAGACTCAGGTGGCACAGTGAAGTCACGTGGGTACTTACTATGTCTGCCTCATGTTTGACTTCATGTTTATCTCTTTTTCAAAAGCTACTTTTCTTCATGCTTGGTTTTTGTTTGCCAGATATTCAACACAGTTCTCTTTATCCTCTCAGAATATAACTTTTAGTTCAAAGATGAATAAATAAACACCAATGAAGAGAAAAATCACATCCAAATACTTCGCAGAAGCTCCATATGAAATTTTGTATTTCAAAAATTAAATAGCTAAAAGGGCTTTTTGGACTATACTGGCACCAGTGCTCAGGACCAAGATGATGTTGTTTTGGGAAAGCAACAGGATTCTATTAAAACTACTAATTATCCCTTGTGAATCGGAAAAGAATACAGTATGTAAGTGCTGTATTAAGCCACTTCATGCCAATTGGGGAATTTCTGAGGGAGTGTATATTGCGTGTAAGCCCCTGCCCAAAAATAACTTAAGCCTCAGTCTGATACAATGAGAGAATTTAGATATCAGGAAATAAACTCATTTCCTCTTATAATACCAGGAGGAATTACAAGAATTACAAAAGGCACTATATGTATCAGGACACTGTCTGCCTGTGTTAGAAAGATGCTGACTCAGAGAAGGATAACATTGCTTTCTTTTTTTTTTTTTAATCTCCAGTCTTTCCAGACGGATCAGGTTATTTCACATATAGCTTCTTTCTCAGAGGAACTAGTTTCTAATGAACCGAGGTGAACTGATCCTGCTCACAGCCTGGAGTAAGGTTAGCCAATCCAGATCACAGGGAAGTGCCGTATGATTTTCATTGTGTGTCTTGTCTCATATTCTGCACCTCAGTCAACCGTGTTCAAACCTGAAAGACAGTGAGTTGTAGCCAGAAACTGCTAATGAGTAGCCAGAGCAAGTAAAGCACATCTGTGACATTTCCAGCTGTGGAGTTTCACAGGAACAAGTGGAAGGTGCATTTGACTAGTGCCTGGTCCTGGCATGGATTCGGACTCAAACCGGGGAGGAGCTGGAGCTTCCCTGCAGTGCGGGTCATGAGGCAGGTAATTGGGAATTCCTCTAGTCTGATAAGTGATGGACAAATAGAAAATCTACACTGCAATCCTCAAAGAAGTTGGCATATCCCAACATTTCACTTCTTCTGCTATTCCTTCCCTCTTATCACCTACTGTTCCTTCTCCTTGATCTTTCAAAGTCTCAACCATTTTAAGTGAGAATAAAAAGGAAATACATTGTCTAAATGTTGTTAGCTGTTACCATATCAACCAGTAGAATACATTTCACAGCAGTCTAGATGCAGGCTTGATTATAACAAATAATTATTATAACAAACATTATTATAACAAACATTATCCCTCTTTAAACTGAGACCTGTCCCTTTGCATAGAAACATAGCCTTCGACTCACCAACCTACACAAAAGGCATGAAGTAGGACAGCTAGAGAGAGTCTGAATAGAATAGAAAGGGCTTTCCCTGCCCAGAGCTTCCCTCCCCAAAAAACAATACAGCAGCACAAACTGGCAAAGAGACAAGAAGGTGAATATGCAAGGATGGTGGCTGGAGAAGTGTGGATGACATGGCTTGACAGTGATAGTACTAATTAGCAATTCTTATACACTATTAATGGCCCTTTATATTTTTCTATTTAAACATGGATAAAAGAAGACATACAGATAAACAAATCTTTTTATTTATGCTTCTCAAAGTTGAGAGAACTCAGAGTTATTATTAATTCAGAGTATCCTGTTTCTACCTATAACTGCAAGTCAGATTTCTTCTGCTCATGCAGTGCTTGAAACAATCTGTTATAACCAGAATTGATGTCTTTGCCAAAACTGGCACAGTTTTTTGCATGCACTGAGAAGCTTTTAATAACTAAATCCCTTTTCACTCCAGGGCGGAGTAGTTCTTTAAATGGTAGCATAGCACATGTGCTTGCACGCACAGGCACACACACACACACAGACACACAGACACACACATGCACTGGAATGGGGTCTCAAGAGGTCATTTAGTCCAATTCCTCCCCTCATCCCCAATTGGCAGAAGCAATTAAATTCACATCACGTCTGACAGATACTTGTCTAACCTGTTCTTGAAAAGCTCTTACAGATGGGACCTTGTGACCTTCAGAGGCTACCTTGTGCACGGCTTTGCTCTTCTTACAGGTAGAGAAAAGAAGATACTGCCCTCAACCTAAATCTCATTTGCTGCAGTTAAGGCTTTTACTTCCTATGCTATTTCCGGTGGATCTAGAGAAGGGTTTATCAGCTTCTGCTTTGCAGCAATCTTTTACAGAATAGCTGAAGACAGGAATCTTGTGCTATCTGCAGCCTGAACACTTCCAAGTAAAGCTTTAACACTGTGTTTATCTCTAGTGATGACCACTTTTCTTCTTTCTGTTTCTAGAGCTGTAGGCAATTTACAGAATGGTGTTCCACAAAAAGTATAGAAAATATGCAGCAGGAAAGTTATGAAGCATCTATGCCAGGAAGTGTCCATGGCATAGGTCTGTCCTCTGCGACCTACATACATATGTTGAGGACGACCTGGAAAATTCCTTCAGAAACACTTGGCTTGACTGTGAGAAGGGTGAGGTCTGGCTGCTGCTTTAGCAGAGGAGGATTCCTGAAAGACCAGTTCTTTGACTCAACAAGTCAGATGATAATTAAATTGCTGCTCAGGCTAATAGTGAGTGTATGTGAAGAATCTGGTTCATTATCAAAAGACACAATCACGATACTGATTATTGCTTAGTTATTGTGAAATATACCGTGAGGTATTTTACGGGAACTCAGGGGTGAACAGAGTGCATAAGGCTTTCAGAGAAAGAATAGAAATGTGGAGCAGAAGGAGACTTTTTTAGAACAGTTGCAAGAGAAGTCTCCTTAAATCCAGCCAGACGACTGGGGCTAAGCTCTCTTCACACCCTAAAAGTAAAGGTGTGAGGAGGCCTGTACGTATGCAGTTTGTGCCTCAGCTCTGAATCTGAGCCAGACTGCACAAAAGAAAAAGACGTCCTTAAAAAGTAACCTGCTTATTAAATGCAACTGGGAAGTGGAGATGGCATGTAAACAGCAATAAAGCAGAGCTGGGAAATGAGCTAAAAAAATCTACTCTAACTGGAAACATAAATCAAAGGCAATGTAACAAAGGTTCTCTGCAAGAATTTGTTTATGGCTGCAGGCTCCGGAGAGCCAAAGCCAGCGTGCGGTTGGCTCAGGGACACACCACAGAGGTTCGTCAGCCTGGTTTGGTGCCTTGCTGAGACACTGGCCCCGAGACTCACATACTTGAATCTTTCCATTCAGTGGGGAGGATAGCAACTGGAAAGTAGTTCAGTACATATGAGGAAGGAACAGAGTGCCGAAAGAAAAGAAAGGTAAATGGATTCTGCTGCTGTTTCCTTCATTTCTTCTGTGTTTAAGAAAATCAAGCATTGACCGAAATGCCCACACCAAAGCTAAAATGCAGCAGAGCCATTCACCACCCACCAAAGAAAGTTTCAGCACTTCAATCACCTTTCCTTCCCCTTCTTACACACCACTGATCTCTCTTCCCACATTTCTGGTTTCTTTGAAGATTTGTCATTTTTTTTTAGTGTGCTGAGGTTCTTGCTATTCAGATTGTGCATCTGTGACTTCGAGCTAGACTCCAGAAAATTCAGCCAAAACAATAGAGAAAGCTGCAAGTTCCAGATAAGGAAAGGTTGCCCCCAGACCCTCTGCTGATCTCACCTGTGGTAGTGTATGCACCCAGCTACCCCCTTCTGGCTATGGTGGCATTTTGGAGGTGTTGTGGGACTTACCAAGACTGCTCAAGCTCTGCGTTTGGAAAAAGAGCAAAAAAGTTATTTCCTTCTCCCCTGCAAATCACCAGTGATCTAGAATTAGGCAGCTGCTGTAAAGAACAAGACTCCTGCGGTGGTACAAAGAACACAGAGTTTGGTACATGTGTCCCTTATCAGCATTTTTCCCTGAAAAGAACAGCATAGTCATTTCGTCTTACTTCTACCATCTTTATGTACAAAAGGATATGACCAATACAGGTAGATAATGGGGGAGAGAGGAAAAATCCTTCACACCAAGGCAAGGGAACCTCCAAAAACAAGAGCAGTGGGAGAGGTGGGACTTTTCAAAGAGCAACACTAGTGGGGAAAAAAAAAAGCACACATAAAACCAACACTGAATAGATTTTCAAAGTGAAAACACCTTATTTTGGTTCTTTGGCAACTGTGCCTATATAAACCACAGGCAAATAATAGGCTATGGAGCAGCAAGTAACAAGGTCCCTTTTATCAGTAGCTGGCATTTGTGATCCTGGTATAACAGAGAGCAGATTCCTGATGAAAATTCAAAAAAATGAGATTAACAGATGAGTTTGTCCTGGCTGAACTATTGCATCTGGTCAGGTGCTGCCCAGTCGCAGAAATCTCTGTATTTGCATGCGCAGGCATACACAGATATACCCACAATAATTTTTTGCCAGTCCTAATCAGTTTATTCAGCTGCAGTTGCTGCTGTTTTCTGCCCCTCTGTTCCTTCACTGCAGTCAAAGCTGAGGTTGAGAATAAAAGAAAAAGCTCTTTACATCTCAAGTTAAAGAGATGTATTTCTCTGTAAAAGAGAATGCTCACAATTACTAATGGGAGATGAAACCCAGCCCTATGGAGGAGAAGCTAATATTCCAATATTCCCTTGAATCCTCCATGGCAAAGTCTATGTGCCTCCGGCAGCATCCTGTGAAGTTCACAGTTTTCTGTTCTTTAACTTTTTTCAAATGCATTGATCTTGTATCTCGAGAGAAGGGAACTTCCTCCAAAAAGTAGAAGCAGGTTGTTCTGCTGTCAAGGAAGGATGAGCAGTCAATGGTGCTCACAGCTTTCAGGTTTCTGCTGTCATTCGGAGACCACTCGGGTCTCTCCTTTGGCTCTGTGTGTCTGGAACCATCTTTTGAAGAACAAATATGCTATGTCTCCGAAGGATATATTGTCTCAAGTGCATACGTTGCATATTTTGCAAACTTCAGCTGAAAATGCTTTTGTCTGTCTTAGTACAACAGTAATGGTATTGTATATAAACACTTAAAAATATTTCACTGCTTGTAGATAAACAGATGGGGCAGAGGCGATCAAAGAGCTTTACAATCAAATGATCATTTGGGCACAAAGAGTGGGTGCAGTGTGAGAAATATCTGTTAGGTCTTTTTTATCTCCAAGCAACAGGAGCTTAAAATTACTCAGTAGGGCATCTAAGCCTCAATGTGTAAGAGAAGGTGGGGAGGTAAACCCAAAAAGCCTGACACTTTCCCACTGTGGGAAAGCCAAGCTCAAGGATCTCTATGGAGATAATAAAAAGTGCTCAGACTGCAATTCTTTACAAGTCTAAAATGAGTGATAAGCTATTTTGGCGAGCTGTACAGATGGATTTATTTTGTGAGTAAAAGAGCGTAGAAGACTGCGCCTTCTATTTTTCCCTCCAACCGCCTTTAAAAATGTAATTACAGCCACAGTGGTGAATTACAGGGATGTATTGTTCCAACCAAAGAGTTCACTTTATTTGTTATGGACAGGTAGGATATGGGGCTTGAAGATTATTTCCACTGTCCTGAAGTATAGATTTTTTTCCTTAATTAATGAAGTAGAACTGGGTATTTACCACTCGTTTTACAAAAAGCATCCACCTTTGCTGTATAGGAGGTAGCTGTAAGGTCCAGAAATAGATGCCATTCCCAAGCATCTGCTGCTCCTTTTAGTCATGTGCTAGTCATACTGTTTGGAAATGTAAGCAGTCCCTGAAATTCACTCTGAAATATTAATTCTAGGACTCCTGTTAAACAAATTTTATAGCTAAATGTTCTTCAGTACAAAGCTTCGCATCATGCAAACAGTTGTTCGCAGGAAGTGTTCACTTTCCACGGGCATCTGGTTAATTTCTTATTAAACTGATGTCCCAAAGACAAAACGCTTTTGGTCTTCAGGCAAAACACTCAACTGGCAAATATTCTGCTCTGAAATTTGACAATGAAAAATTGCTGTTGCTGAAATTTTTCCCAGGCAAAATAGTTTCTGAGCAGCTTCAGAACAGATTCACTGTGTGCTTCAGCCCTGCCTCTGATATAGAAGAGTCAATATGGGTGATGTATGAAAGTGCTTCAAAGCAAGGTCGAGGACAGGCACAATTAAAAAAAAAAAACATGTTTTGCTCCTTAAAATGTGGATTAATTGGGATTGTTCAATAAGGATGACTTCTGTCCGGTTGCTGTAATTCCACCAGGTCTGGCCGGGGGCACCATCAGGCCCCCAGGAGTTGAGCCACGGGGCACAATATCCATCTCCCTTCTTGGAAATCCTGTTGCTTTCCTCTGCGTGACACCTGCCGCAGCTCCCCGGGGAGAGCTTCCCCCAGCAGCTGACTTGGGATATGTCAAGCGTGGGGTTGAACCTCCTTGGGGACCAGCCTTGCCAAGCAAACACCGGGTAAAAAGGAAAGCCTGTGTTCAGCTTGCCCCAGCCTGAGACTCAGAGCTTCCCTTGCACAGGTGCTTGGACAGGGCCTGGCCAGAGCAGAGCTGAGCAGGCTGCAGCCCCGCGCACTGGCCAGCAGCCCCGTGTGGAGGGAGGCTACCGCCAGCAGAGCAGAGAGGAATACCTCTGCGCAGACCTCGGCTGCCTGGAGCCTACCAGGAGGGCCCTCCACACTCTGTACCACCTCAGCGCTGGCTCTGACTCCGGCTTTCCCTATTTTCTCAGAAGCAAAAGGTTTTGTACAACACCATGTAGGTGAACAGCGTGCATTTTTCAGGGAGAAACATTTCTGTGCCAGCCGCATGTCTGATTAGAGTCATGTAAGTATCTCAAATTTGTGATGCAAAACCTTTTATAAAGATCAGGGCTGTTTCATGGCAGGTAAATGTATTCAGTGCCTTTACTTAGCGTGACCATTAGGTAGCAGGTGAGCTATCTAATGCATTATGCAGTTGACTACTTGTCCCCACCTCCTGTGTGGTTTCAGGTTGGTTTGCCACTAACTAATAATCCACGATGGTGCATCATTTTATTAAAAAGCACAGAAGAAGAAAACTAATGAAAGCAGAAATTGAACCTAGAAAATGCCAGCTATAAACTAAACCCCAGTAACTGCCAGTCTCAGCTCACAGGAATTAACCGAAGTCTGTTCTGAATGTGCTGGGCTTTCACCCCTGGATCAAGAGGCTTTAACGCAATTGCAGAACTTTTCCCCCCTGTTCAAAACTCTGTGCCTCACAAAACCATCCAAGATACTTTGCATTCCTGCAGTGTGACAAACACTGCATTGCCTGTTGCTGACTGACCAGTGCGTCTCTGTATCTGCTTTCTGTCTTCCCAGGTTTTGGAGCTTCAAAACCACAGTTTTGGGGCAAGAAGTAATCTGGTATAAAACTGATTATCTTCTGCTCCAGGACATGTGTGGGACTGCTATCTTAACTGCATTTAAATAACATTACTTTATCATGAAGTGTAAAAATGTGCTGTGATTTGCTCTCTTCTTGGGAATTAGATGCCTTTGGACATTTTTGTTTGTTTTCTTTTCTCCTCTTCCTGATATACTTATAATGAGGAATAAAATTCTTCCTTGTTAACTTCACAGTGATTTCAAACACATGATCATGGCTTATTTTTTATGGTAATAAATTAGTTCCTTTATATACATTTGCAAAAAACATGATTTTGATTTTGAAAAACAAAATAATTCATAACAACTATTAATTCATCTTGTAACTGTTCCATGAAAATGCCATTATAACAACTGTACTGAATCAGTCCACAGCTCTGTTAAGTCCTGTGTCCCCTTTCTAACAGTACTGGATGCTCATGAAAGTATACAAAGTGGAGCACCTCTCCCAGGATAACTGCTTAGTACCTGGTAGTTTAAAGACCTCCTGAGCTGGAGATTGCATGGTCTTTGCTTGATCCCTCTTTTGTGTAATCTTTTTTAGCCAGTTTATGCATTTTGGCAAATTATTGTCTGACAATGAGTTTCACAGTTTATTTCTGCACTCAGTGAAAGAGGATTTGGTCTGAGGTTTTGGTTTTTCCTTTGTGTCACCTAGCACTTGTGCTGTAAGTGGCAATGAGTAAGTGTTCCCTATTCGCCTTCCCTGTGACTCTGCAGGCCCCTATCACACCACCCCTCCATTGTTTTTTTTCCAAGCTGAAGAGTCCTCATCCATTTAACCTCCCCTCGCATGTAAACCACTCTTCATCTTTGGCTATCTAAGCCATCTCCCTCTGTGCTGAATTCAAGGTGCAACTGGGATCTCCATGGATTCATATTGCTTAATTATCTCTTGCTTTTCTGACAATTTATCCAGTGTAAAGCGCTCCCACCTGCACTTTGCAGATGGGGCAGCTGAGCTAGGTGTTTTGCCCAGGGAGCAGCTTGTACCTTTGTGCCCAGCCGCCCCAGCTCAAACCAGGCTCCTTCCCAGAAAGCCCCGGGGGCCGGATGCACATATGGCTCTGAGCAAAAGGGACAGATGGCTTTTGGCAAGGGCTGCTGCTGAGGCATATGCTCTTTTGATGTCCCTCTGCTCTTCGTGGGTCTGATGTGGCGAGTTGCCACATCTGCGCTGCAGAAGTGCAGCACCTCTGCGATGCGCTGTTGCCTCTCACAGCTGTGTGTAACCACAGAAACTGGAGCGAGCACAGGATTGGAAAGGACCCCTCCAAGGCAGTAGCTGTTTCAGTCCCCTCGAGGCTCCTGCTACCATCCCTAGGCAGTGGGAGACCCCAACCGCAGCTCCCCTGCCCACAGCCTCAGCCCCACTGAAGAGAAGCAGAGCTCCTCCAACCTCCTGGGAAACCTCCTGACCAACCAACAGCAATGGGAGTCCCACTGGCCTGTCGGCTCCCCACAGCAACCTGGCTTGTAGCTCGCAGAAGCAAAGTCTTGGTACCATCTAAGAAAAGAAAAAGCAAGTTTCTGAGCTTTTTGTTGCAGCCACATAGGAGAGCAAGCACTCCCTGAAGGCTGTGGAAATTGCTGCTGCAGTTAGGTGGCACATGCAAGGGGGAGACGAGGGTGCTCATGGGACAGCACTGCTGGGTGCCTCAAGGCCTTATTATATGGCTTCCTGCTCCTGGAATACTCCATGCTGCCTGACTGTGGAGCAGGTACTTTTTATACTAGGTCTACTTTTATCATGGACTAGGGCTGGAAGTCCTTGGCACACATTTCTCCCACCATCCAATTTCCAAGGCTTGTGTGATGTTGCTGACAAGGTGCCCTAGCACCCGGGTCTATGTGGGGCTGCTCCATCGTCTCAGCTTCATGAATCTGTGTGCAAAGCTTGGACCAGAAGCCACACACCCTGTGGCTAACATGCACTACTAGAGGTCAAGGTTTTAGGAGCTTGTTTCTTCATGTGTACAGCACAGCTAGCTTAGCCTGCACTGAGTTCTCCTCTCTATTTTTCATGATCTCTAATGTGTACATCAGAATAGAGCCTGAATGCAGATCAATTCAGCCTTTCAGAGCTGAAATATAAAAAGACTTGAAAATGTTTTTGAAAAGGGAACAATTTAAGTCAGCACTGAGTGAGTGCAATTTTCAGATTATTCACTGAAGTCCAAAATTGAGAATATCCAAGCTGCGAAGTCACTGAGATATGCAAGCACCCCAGATGTGGTCTCGCACCCTACTCTGAAGGGACCAATATGCAAGCAGCTATAGTTAACTAATGAAAAACAGCATTTCAGTGTTGCTGGAAGATGCAAATAAAGGTAGAGTCTAGGGGAAAAAAAACACTTCTTGTATGAAAGTGACACTGAGAATGAGACACGTTGTTTTCCAACTGTTTCTTTTTAATACTTGCAATGTGATATAGCAGCCCATTTTTTAAGCTTTTAAAATTTCTCTTAAAACAGCAGGAAAATATTTCCAGCAAAGCACTATCTAGAAAGTGAGGAGATTAAAAGCAATCTCAAGGATCAAGATCCACATTCTATTAAAAGCAGTAATTTCATCATTATTCATAGGAAGTTGCAGGAGAATCAAGCTGGTATGATCACAATAACATGCCAAGTGAACTGACATTTTAATTCAAAAATATACATATTAAAAAAAACCTTATTGCACAGCCAGGAAGTATCCTTTGTAGTTATAAACACAAACACATTTATGAGCTGAATATGTGTTTTAGATTGTTTTACAAAGCAGGATTCCATATGGTAGCTGAGGTCCAGAACTGGGATGATTCAGGATATCGAAAAGATGAAAAGATCAGCACAGTTTATTGAGCAGGTTTGACAGTTCCTGAAACATCCCCAGCTCCATGAGCTGAACAGGCTGACTTACTAACGGGCAGAGCAGGAGACAGATTTTGCAGTAGCTGGAAGCCATGAGGACATTTTTCAAAGACTGATTTTCTCCTGAATAAGCATACACTACAATCCAGCTAATATTAAACTTTTTGTACGTAGGGTTTTATGTATGGAAATAGGCAACATGAAATCTGATTGATTATCTGTAAAAGGCTTCTGCATAAAACAGGCAATAAAAATGGAAAATGGGCACAAAACATATTTTTATGAGTTAGGAGGTTGGAAACAACTTTCTTGAAGGAGTTTTTTAGCTGCTTGGGCACTGGGGCTACCATAAATAAAGCATGTGGTAAAATCACCTGTTCCAATTATATGAAAAATAGGTAAACACAGCACCGTGCAAACTGGAAATTGCTTGTATTTACCTTTGACTGTATTTCTACTTTCATAGTTGCTTTCTGGCCTCTATGAAGGCAAAAACTGAGTCCTGTGCAAACCATGTACACTGATCATGGGGCTGCAGCGGTGTCGCCTCTGTCCATGCAGCGTAGGGCGACAGGCGGCGCGGGGCACCACTGTTGCTGGTCACACTGGTTGTGCCACCCTTGGCACCAGTCTGCCTTCCCTGAGACCCTGATTTGTTTCGCAACACTCTGTGAGGGTTTTCAGCATGTCCAACTTTGGCCATCAAAAAGCCAGATACGTCGTCTGAGCTACGTGTCCCACCTGTTTTAGGAGGAGGTGATTCTCTCCTTGGCAGCGCCCACTTCTGACTGCAGAAGCATCCCGTGCTATCTGCTAGAGACAGGCAACTGCCTTGCAGCTAGCTATTGGAGAATGAGAAGAAACCTGCCTTATTTGGTGGGATTAAATGAAAAAACATGAAACTTCTAGTTCTGCCCATTTTTGTGAATTTCTCTTTTCATGTTGATTTGGAATAAATTCATTTCTTTCAAAACTCGAAGAATATAGCACAAGAGACCTTTGGTTTCCCCAAACCTGATCTTCGTCTCTTCTTTCAGATTGGTCCTTATGCACAGAAGTTCCTCCCCAAGTTGCTTTGTGCGGCTAAAAGGTAATGTTATTTCTTATCAAGGCCTGATGATAGCATCTGAAAGGAGTCAGCCTTTATAAATGTGTGGAAGTGGAGCCAGAAAGAGATGTCAGAACACCAAGCAGAACAGCAAACAAAGGTAGGTCTATGAAATGGATATTTGACTGCAGGCCTATTCATCACTGTCTTTAGGCTGTTAGTGAGCCATGACAAGGATTAGTCGGAACTTGACTGAGGTGTTCAGGTATTTCTGAAGTGTAAATGCTAGTTGCATTACCTCCCCTGCACAACTTCTAGACCAAAGATAGCTCTCTGGAAGAGGAGAAGGTTTCCTCTGGCCACCTGTGTATGTCCTGATTTGCTACATGCAGGCAACACACAGCCCCTCTCACTGCCCTGCTCCAGAACACGCTGCTGTTTTAAGCCAGGCTTGCTTTCTCCTCTGCTCAGCACAGGTACAGGCTGACCCTGATGACATGAGGAGAACTGTTATGCAAGCCTGCTAATTAATGCATGGTGAGCTGTGCTGGGATGCAGATAAATTGAGTAATGCTATCCTCTCCAGGAGCGACCCATACAGCATGTCCCAGAAATAGGAAGAGCAGATGATGTGGCCACGCAGGGCCAACAGCAGCAGAAAGTATCTGGTTCTCTGCAGCCCTGCTTTAACATCAGACTTGCCATTTCTTGGGCCATGTGGGAAAGGAGGGGGAGAGGTGGCTCAGCTCCACGGGTGGGGGTATCAGCTCAGCAGGCAGTCTTCGAGAGAATAAAAGAAAATGCTTCAGCAAACAAAGAGAGATCATGTACAAATCAGCACAGCAAATTAAGAAACAAAAGAGCATAGACATAGAGACTTACTTCCTCTCAGGAAGCCGAGAGAAGAATGCAAAGAGAGAGGCAGGGGGAAAGCCTGTGAGTCCCTAGGAAGCCTGAGCTGAAGCAAAGTGAAAGAAAAGGAGCATTGTGGAAGCTACCAACCCATCTTGAGCAGGGTGAAGCCTCTGATTCAGACCGTGGCATGTAAAGAGGGAGTTCTCTGGGGGCTGTTCAACTTTGCTTTTAGTGTGTCAGAAAAATAGAACATATGGCCCTTCGTGAAGGGAGGTGGTCACTGATGAATGTACAAAACCCAACAGAGGCACTGTGTCTGCCCCTTCTTGTTTGAATCCATAGTGCTCCGCAGAAGTTCCCTCTGGCAAGACAATTTGACTGGGACGGATGTGTAATGATGAGTTCTTGGATTTCTGCTTCACTATGGGCAATCCAGATGGGGATGTTAATAGCTTCAGCTTTAAGGGCGTCCTAAAATATCTGTATTTTTACAGTGGGTACAAGGAACTGCTGATGTGAAAACCGTTGACTTTTTAACGTTAAAACTAAGCTTCAAGATTCAGCAGAATATGTGTGTGCGTGTGTGTGTGTGTGTTTGTAAGGCTTCTGATGCCAAAACACACAGAAAATTAATAGACTGTCACTGAAGAGTCCGATATTAAGTCTATCAGGAAGAAAGGAAAATTTACTATGCTTCCTCTCTTTTTCACAGTTGTTGCTTTGTTTTATATTGCTCTTGGCATTTTAACTGGCCATCAAGATATCCAAAACCCATTCCTGATTTTTTATGCAATTCCATAATTTTTCTGTGTACTACATCATCCTCTGCTCTAAATCTGTTCTCTTCCCAGTGTGCTCTGAGCAGCAGATTTCCTTGAGAGATTTCTTTCATACTATTAAGCTTGGAAGCAAAGAAAATCCTGGGCATGCAAATCCTCATATGGGGCTTGTGGAAGAGAAAAACAGAAGGAAACACAAAGTCCATAGAGGAAGGAGCTGCAGCTACTATCTTCTGCAAGCCTTTGCCTCCTATTTTGGTACTATATTTACATGAAAAAGAAGGGCAGAAAAGCCAAAAGGAAGGGAACAATGACATGGAAGAAGGAGGCTCAAAAGTAGCAGAACCCTAGAAGGAGGGCTTTCGGTAGAATTAGGAAGCAAAGACAGACATGTGCAGCCCCTTCAGCATGTCAGAAATCTTTCTGTCCACAGCTGTAGGTGTGCCTGTGTGAATGTATAATGCCTGGGACATTAAACGACAAGATTTGCATCCCTTCCAGTTTTTGGTTTGGTCTAGCCCACCGAGGGGATTCCATATACTTTCCCGCTCTGCATTCGTGCCTGGGGGTAGAGAACATGCTGCCACATTGACTATGGGAGGAAGAAAGGAGAGAGTGGAACCTAGCCAAAAATTCAATGATGAACCTTTGTGTGTCACAGGTGGATAAGGATATTATTTTATCGAGCTGCTCTTTTCACGTTTTTTTTTTCCTGTTTTTCCTTTTTCCTTTTTCCCACCTTGCCTTCTGGCAGAACAGGTCCGGATCTTCAGATAAAGTACATCCACAGAGCTCCACAGCTGCAGTGAAGTCACCAAAATGCCTATTTATATCATCAGGGTCTTAATTACCACTTGCCATGTTTCTCCAAGATACACAGATTGTGCTCTGCAGAGTCACAGTGAATGGGAAAACACGACTGGGGTTCCTCCATGTAGGATCCGTGCTGTGGATCTACAGTAAATTGCTGCAGCGGTTTTTGTTTAACTGAAGTCTGACTTGGAGCCTATAATTATGGTGTTTTAATATAACAATATATAGAACAGATTATATAACAGCATAACAATGTTTAGGCTAAGCAACAACAGAAAAGAGCTTATGAGGAGGGGAGAGAGGTTCATGTGCCTCCGTCTAGATGTTAAAACCAGTCTGAATCAGGCTGTTCAGGACAGTGTTTAAGCCCAAGCCTCTCCCCTAAGACTTTCCCCATCCATTGACACTTACCCGAAGAATTCGAAGTAAATGACTGGAAATGAAAGGATTAACGAGCTGTTGCTCAGTGCTATGGGTGGGAAAAGGAGCAGAGGAAGAGTAGGCGTGCTGTGCGTGGTGGACCCTCCCTCGTGTGGTGGCAGTGAGGCAGAGAGCTGGGTGCCCAACAGCTGGTTATGTTCACACTGTTCATGCTCGATGAGGGAAAGAAGGCAACCGAGGCAGTGCAAACTGCACACCTAGCTGCTGCAGTGAGATGCCATGGCCCAGGAAATGTCGATGTCGCACTCAACTGCATGTTTATGAAGACAGTAGGTCAGAAGCAGCTGGGGATAAATGAAACATCTCTGTGTTATCCTTCCCCCCCACATCAAAGCCTCTTTGACAAAGGCTGGCTCTATGTATAGACAGATGATATAAACTGTGGTCCTATGTGGGTTCCCTTCGAGGGGAGGGAGACTGTTATGAATTCATGCTACATACTAGCATTGCTTAAAAAACATCCCACATGCAGTCTTGAGAAAAGTAGGGAACTGTGATCACCTCTGAGAATTCATTAAAATTGGCTGGCCACGAAATGGCCATGTATGTCAGTCAAGCACAGGTCTGCGGCTATCCTCAGTGTTGTCTATCAGCTGCTATTGACAGGCCAGCCTGGGGGCAGCAGCCATGTCCTGGAGACCCTCAGGACAATGCTGCAGGCAGGCATGCCGCTGAGGGTGAAGCACAGGTTAGAGCATACATGAAGTCCTTTCACACAGTCTGGGTAGCCGAGAGAAGCTTTGCAATAGGTGCTGCAGCCCAGGCTGGCTGCCGGTACCCCCAGACTCAGCACAGACGCTTTGTGCCTGGCTGCAGCTGGATCATAGCTGGCAGCACGGAGAGAAAGTGTACAGGCGCCAGGCACTGATGTGCTGCGGTCTGCTCTAGAAGGTGTTTTTTAACTCTCAGTGTCTTAGAAATTTGCAGTCAGTGGACGCTCTTTTTAGGTTTTGCCCCAAGGGGTTTCTCCTCAAACCAAGATCAGAAGCTGCTAATTCATCTTCATTCCTCTCAGATTCAACAAGATGAATTTATTGCTCACAGTCTGCGATGCAGATACAGTCTGAAGAACTACATTATTCATTTCTTGTCTTTCTTACAAGGGCAGAATTAGCTACTGGCATATTTTATTTTATTTTATTTTATTTTACTCCTTTCCTTTCCTTTCCTTTCCTTTCCTTTCCTTTCCTGTCCTGTCCTGTCCTGTCCTGCCCTGCCCTGCCCTGCCCTGTCCTGTCCTTTCCGTCCTTTCTTTTCCTTTCTTTTCCTTTTTCCTTTTTTTCCTTTTTTTTTTTTTTTTTTTTTTTTTTTTTTTGCTCATGCATAGCATTACTCTATGTGTATAGAATACAACAAGGACCTTGGCTGGTTTTCCATTTTACTGTCTCTTCCTTTTAGCAGACAGATAATGCTTAGCAGGAAGCTCTAACCAATATAATCACTGCTACAGATGGAAGGGTATCCCCCAAAAGGTATCAAAGAGAGAACCCTTGTCATGGCAACCACTAGTACAGGAAATCTAGACAGCTGAGACAGTGCAGTATTTTGAAACCAGATTAGGAAAGATGTGCAGCTTTTTACATATATGCCCATGTCTGGGTGCTAACTGTGGGAAAAAATGACCAGCTTTAGGGTGCTGTCCATAGAGTTTTTGTCTGGTCTGTAAGTGCATCTGTTGTTCCACGGTTGGGTTTACTTCTTAATTGTTAAAATGTCCCAGCAAGGTCTTTCCTCACACAGAGTTTTCCAGAATCTTTTTCCCCACCTTTGCCTTCACCTCTTTCCAAGAGAGAAATGGAAAATCCAAGGGATATAATAGTGCAGACATAACCTTCCCTGAGACTCCATGCCTTTTTTGCTATCATCTGAACAGCTGACTATTATGCTTTACATTATGTCTATACATTAAACTATTTGCTCAGATCTTTCTGTATGACTTATCAGTGTTTCATTTTATTATTCCAGTTTTCTGCTTGCATCAAGGCCATTCAATTAGATTTATTCTTATCCTGGATGCCTTAAAGCCTATCTTACAGAAAAGAGGGGACATAGCCGTAAGCAAATGGTGTAAACTGAAATAGTTACAAACAAGTAAAGTATTCCTCTGACCTGTAGAAATTATACCCTTTTAGTGTGCTGAAAGGTAGCATAAATGGCACACTGCCCACATACTCGCACAAGACAGGAATTGAAATCTCCATCCAAAGCCAGGTCAAAGGTGAATCTCACAAATCTAAATCCAAAGCCGGATTTACACAGCTCTAAATTTAATTCAGTATACCAGCAAATGCTCTGAAGAGCTCAGACATCTTGAATGCACTACTGTAGATTTGAACTCTAGGGCATGAGATTGCTTTCCCCATACAGCTCTGCAGCAGCAGTAACAGTAAATTGCAAGCATGTGATGAAGCTGTGCATCTTTGGCCATTTTTTTTAATAATCGAGTTATTCTTTCTGAGGGAGAGGCTTCGGAAAACTCGTGATCTGAGCTAAGATTGTGTTGATTCACATTTATCCCGTTATGTAATGATCTACAAATGTGATAGAGAGAGCTCAATAAATGCCATCACACCCAAACCAGAAGGAAGATATGTCTAGCACCCGGGAAGTTTGGATAACACAGATAGCACAGAAACCAAATGTATGCGGAGCTTTTGCCAGACAGCCAAACACTGAAAGAGAAATCCTGTATGCTTTAATCCAGTTTTTTTGTTCTGCTATTTGGTTAAATGCTTTTGACTCTGAAAGCTTCTGCTGCTGTTACTAAGCTGCAATAATTTTTTTTTTCCAATATAGCTCAAAAATCTAAAAAGGTATTAAAGCCACATGGGAATATTCATGATGAGAGTACAAGATGATTCAGGAAGTTAGTAATGGATTATGGAGCCTTTCACCTTGTAGGTCACTGGTTTAAATACAGCTTATTGCTATACACCTATTGAACTTTGTTTTGCATTTGCACAAGGGAGAACAGAGGGTCTGGCATGCTGTATACCACCAGGCAAACAGTGCTGAGCCCGCTCTTCCCCGTCCAGGCACAAAGAGGACAGGACCCTGGCTAGCATCATCCCAGCCCCAGATATAAATGTGACCTCAAAGAGAAGGATCCTAGGAGGCGTTTTTGGCATGGTAAAGATGGGAAAAATTTCGTCATGTACGAAAACTGTGGACTGCTCAACAAGCAGTAATTCCAGAGCTTGAATACCAGGAGATTTGGTCATGGAGATCTGTTACAGCAAAGGAATTGCAGCCTCTCGGGGTAGCACAGAAATATCACCTCACTTTTTTTCATCTAGTGCCATAATCAGTAGAGATGGTCAAAATCTGATGACCTACCCATGACTGGTCTGATACTGAGATACTTATTTTTCTTCCCACATCTGGACAAGAAATCAAAATATCAAACTTCTTAATAGAATAGGAAGTCCCAAAAGAATCAGTGCCAAAATAGCAAAATATTTTGTTTAACCCTTTCAAGCTAAATGGAATGGTTCAGAATATCTGAGCCAAAACATCCCTGATTTGTTTTTAAATTTCTTTTAATCTGTGGTCCTAAGCAAGCAAGCCCTGATGGCTCCCCATGTGCCTGCGCAGTCACTCCCGGAGGGTGAAACTGGTGCGTTAGCCCTGGCCTGGCCGCCGCGAAACAGCGGCGCGAGGTGCACGCCGGCCCTGGCCTCCGCTCAGCCTCCGCGTCCCGCCCTGGCGCTGGCGGCGGCATGGAGTCAGCCCCTTGCCTGGGCCATCCTCTGGCCTCTCCCCGGCTGTCCCGGCCTGCTCCGTCACCCGCCGTGGCCCGCCTGCGCCTCGTGCCACCGCGGGGTCAACGCTGCCTCCTGCCTCCCGCCGGGGCCTCCCGGCATGGTGCCTCACCGGGCCCAGCCCTCCCCGAGATGGCGCCTCCCGGCATGGCGCCTTCATCGGGCCCAGCCCTCCCCGAGCCTTTGGGCTTCGACTCTGGCAGCCATTAGTGTTGCAGTAGCGCCGGTGAAGTTGGGCATATCTCACAAAAGCCTTAGAAGGTAAGCACTCCCTTCTGATGAAATATTAACGTTACCAGGCCGTAGTTGCTTCCATGGGAGCGGGTACATTATCCCCATTCGAGGCATCAAATGGTTTTATCGATCTGGCCTCATGCGCGGAGTTTCCATTTGGGCAAGTTTCCTCCCCACCAGGGAGCACGTAAGGAAAATCCCTCTAGAAAGCTGCCCACCTCTGCACGGCCTGCGAGCAGAAAGAGCGGCTTCCTCCACGGGGACGCCGCGTGCCCAGATGGAAGAGCTCCCCTGGGAAAAACAGATATCCTTTGCCCTTGATCTCTGAGCCGCTCCACATTTGGCATGCTGCTAAAGTCTTCACAAAAGCGGACTGGAAGGAGGTACATACACATTTGGTAAGAATAAAGCTAGGAAAAAAATTGAAAACAAGTTTCTGGATCAGCTACAGCCTAGAACTGACCGCATGACTGCTCTTTCCATAGACATTGCCCCCCACTCCCCTCACTGGAATATATATAGGTATAACCGATCCTAAGAAAATCTGGAGTGTGTTTATTGTGTGTTGTTAGAAGATAACATAGTATATGACTTGCAGAAGAGTAGATAATAAATACAGTGAATTTTCCTGCTATATCTGGTCAACGTCTTATTGATACTACAGTTTGCAATTAAGAACACTAACATTTTATCTTGCAAGAAGCTTGTCTGAACTCCTGTCCCTCCAAATGTGTTTTCTGGTTAACTTCCTTTTATATGTTTTTGCTGACTGCCTAATTCGATTATTATTCTTCAGTGAAGTGTTTGCAATTTTCTTTTCTTCTTATCATAAAAGGAACAAGAAAGTTTGCAATTGTCTTTCAGTTTTTATAAGGTGAAACATTACTGTCTGCAGAAAAAATAGCCAGTTGTAATTACCTCTTTGCTGTTTTATGTGAGTTTTTGTTCTTTCATTCACTTCCTCAAAGTTTTCCCTCATTTGTTGATTTTGCTGCTCCCAGACTTCAGGAGAAATGGGTTGCTTTAAATATTTGTATTACAGTAAATATTTGAATCCAAATTATAAGAGGAAGGAACCAGTGACAAATGAAAAGATGCAATAAATGTCTCCAAAGGGCAAGCGAGCGCCTTGAGAGTGAAAGATTCAAAGGACTGTAGTTTGTTTACATGAGGCACTGCATGTCCAGCAGTTTGTAAACAGCTAAGATTTTTTAGCCACAATCCAACAGGCAAATAGACAACAGACTACAGGCTCTGAAATTTGGGCTAAGGAAAATTAAGCAGACAGCAAGAGCTTTTCTAAGGATAAGATGACAATTTTCAGAAGATGTCTCTGTCACACGTTACTGATTAAAGTAACAAATACCATCAAGGGCCTTCTAGACACAGACGTCTTGATCTAACATAAAAATTGCTAAAGATCCTTGTCTGGAAGCATAAAACTGGCTTCACCTTTGTGACTACTAAACCCGGGCAATCTGTCACAGCCGTGTGGCCATGCTCTCAAGCACATGCTGTTGACATAGTTATTCAGCAGAAGACTTCTTGTGAAGAGTATGAGCAACCCACAGAATATAAAATTCACGACTATAATCTAACTGCTGTTCTGAGCAGTGTGAAGTACAGCTTTGCCATGTACACTGCGTATATAGTCCTAAAGCTATTTCAGACTCCTGGAGCAAACTGAAACCATAGGAGTGAGCACTGCTGTAAAAGAAATCAAAGAACTCAGCATTGTGTAGGCTGGCTGTCAGACTCCAATGACTTTTCTCCCTCAGGAGAAATAGGGTTGTCCCAAGTGTCTTAGGACAGACCCAGCTGCGATGGAGGTGGCCTGGGCTTACTTCCTCACAGCCGCAGGGAGCAGGGGAAGTCTGAAACGCAACAGCAGTGGCACTGGGCCTGGACAACACAGATGAGGAGTAGGGTCTGCTCTGGCATACAAAGGATGCTTTGCCCAGAGCCTGCCACACTACATGTTTGGGATGAAGGTTTTTCCTCTTTCCTAGCTCTCTGCTTGCTTTCTCTCCCCATCTCCTCCCATTAAATTGATATCCATTAAGCTTGCACTTAGCTCCAGTTAGGGTGCCTTGGCACTGGATGGATGAGGACTCTGGAAAAGGAGTTGGCAGCTATGGTGTCTTCTGCATGGGCCCAGTACACAGGTCTTCTGCCCCCTCAGGGCTGAGGACCACCATTGGCATAGCATATTTTCCTGTGCTCTTAGAAATGTGCACCTTCTAATTTTGGTTCAAACACATCTATCCCAAATCTTCACAGACACCTCTATGAATACCATCTGGCTAGCGTGATATTTTTAACTAAAGCCCAAAGATTTCTGTAACCTTCTAAAAACATTCCTGAAATATCACAAGACATTTTAGGGCCATACTGAGGAACTGATTTCTTTTTTTTTAATCCTGAGTGTTCTTCAAGAAACAACTCAGGCACAGCACTGATGTCCTAAATAAACATCTCGACCCACTGCCCCCAAAACTTCCCAGTGCTCCTAAATCATGTCCCGAAGTAGCACTACATCCTGGCATGATGGAGAACGTTGCACAGGAGATGCAATCAGCTCCCAAGCATGAGAGACAACACGATCTGGGACCACTGACATCAATCACAGCCTATAGACCACGCTGTAGATCAGCACCAGCTTCAGTCTGCTGTAGCAACACCTCAAATCTACACCAAATTATTCCAGAAACTACCCAGTCTTTCACTGATTTGGAGTTATTTCACTATTTCCAATAACCCCCCTTAGCTATGTAGAAGACAACATGGTACAAAGCAGCACAAATAGGTATTCAGTTCACGCAATGATAATTTTAATACAAATGATCCTGATTATTGTTAAAAAAAAATTCTATATCCAGTTTATACTTACTCTCAATGGCAAGAATTTACAATATATTTAACCATACCTTAAGGGTTTTCTTGCCAGATTTCTTACATAAACCGAAAGAGAAAGAATTCTTATGCTACTTTTTATAGAAATAATGTAAAACTCATGAACTACTGTCTTCATAAATATTTATTATGAAGTTAATATTTGAATGTGATTAGATGTTAAATAGCACTCTTCTGAAATACCAGATTTGGTTAGAGCAAATTTCAGCTTTATGGCAATACTGGGTTTAAAAAGCTGTACTTTTCTGGGTTTTTTAGGAAACAAATGATAAGATTATGCGGAACCAATGGCCTTCTACCACATTATCTAGTCAGTTCTGTTTTTCTGAGCATACAGAAGCTAGACTTTGGAGGAGAGATTTTGTGTTGTGAAGTGCTCACCCAGTCTGCTTTGGAAGGTGAGTATAATTCCATTAGAGCTTCTTCTGCCTGCATTCCTATCAGATTTTCTTAGATACAGCTGTTGCTAATAAATTGTGTTGAAGTATTTAAGCATCACTGTTTCCCTGTAGCTCTTAGCGTTGCTAATGGCTTCTGCTGTATTTATTGCTATTTTATTGTTGCAGACCCCTGTTCAGGTTCTGTTCAGGTGACGTTTTGGCTCTGGAGAAGTCAGCCACTAGTCACTAAATAATTATCCCTGTAGATACAAAAGGCAAAGTTTCTGAGCAAGGTCTGAAAAGACAATAGGGAGCATGCAAATGATGAAGAGAAATACATCACAACATAGACTTATATTCAAAAAGGACAGTCTCTTTTTTAAACTGAAATTTTATATTACATGAATGAACCTCAGTTTCCTCAAAGCTTCACTATTATTGGCTGGCCATGTTCTTGTAGAAATATATGGAAAAACTTCACACACATTATTACCAAAGGAAATAATATTAATCACCCTGCAAAAAGAGCCTGGATGGAAGGAGAAAGGAACTGGGCAGGACAAGCTTGTAGAGTCTCCTCAAAAAGGAATAAATAAATACAGCCATTTTGAGGCAAATGGCCGTCTCAAGGCAACTGCTCTTTGTATGAAGAACGATAATGCAGGCCTTGAAGTGCGACTGTACTGCAGATTCTGGCAAGAGGGAAAGTATACTTTGAGCAGAATATGAAAACTGATTCAAGGAAAAAAAAATGTGTATGGTTTGAGTTTAAAACCAGAGCACATTTACATTAAGAGATCAATCAGTGGGAAAATCCATTCTGCAAGGCTAGCCCATCAGTAAGCAAGCTAATTGAATGCAGAGTAAGCGAGAGCATGGGTGGCCTGTTTCCTCTTTTATCTTAGCGCCGAGTTTGCAGCAGCTCAGAGATTCCCCTCTTTCCAAACGAAGTGCCTTCAGACAGGGCAACCGTCCGACTGAGGGCGAGGAGTTTTGTCTGTGAGCACGTAGCATCTTTGAAATCAATTTGCCTGCTTGTGAGCAGGGCTCAGCAGCATGCCGTGAAAGCAATTGCAGTTTGCAGCTAAACAACTGCTCACTGCAGGCGAGACAGCATGCGTCTCATCCCATTTCCCCATGCAGGCGGGAATCGGATGGCCATTATGGAACGGCAACAGATGTGGCTAAATACAACATACAGTACCGCGAGCTCCCTAAATAAACATGCTTACATAACATGCAAAATCATCCAATCTTTCCCCTAGGTTCTTTTGGCAGAAATGCTCACAGGAAATATCCTGTTAATGGAGATAAAAGGCTTGATTTACTCTGTTCCTGATAATGCATAATTGCTTAATCACAAGCACATAATTAAACTCCATTGGGAAGGTTACAGTGACAACTATTGCTGAGCAAAGATGAGTTCCCCTAGAGAGGTAATCTTTGCATCAGCTGGATTTTTTGTAACAGGAATGAAGGGAAATGCACTAAAAAGCCTGAATGTTTGGCAAGAGCTGTGAAGTCACTGGCCAGAGAGGCTGGACATGACTGGAAAGATACTGACAGAGAGAAAGCCAATACAGTTCTAAATTAATTCCTTCACTAAACTGATCATCTGATGGAAGTAACCTCTTTGGAGAAGCTCTTTTTGTGTGGCGAGGAGTCCTGCCAGGCCTGCTGATCTGGCGACACAGGAGGAAGGGAGCTCCGGAGAAGCCTGCTCTGAGGCTCTGAGCAGCCCACAGGGCTCATGCCAGCACTGAGACCGGCTTGGCTCCACCCGCCCAAAGTGGTGTTGACCCTGCTGAAGGTTATTTGCACGTATGGCATGTAGCCACCTAGCTGAGTGGGAGCAGGGAGGCGATCAGTGCACTCAATAAACAGCTAATCTTGCTTTCTAGCTCTGCCCAGCTGAACACATGCACCACAACAGCCCCATTGCTCCAATGCACCATATACTTTCTGGCTAATTTTATAGCAAATTCATTGCTGAGTATTTACCGAAGCTTATATTCTGAGAAAAGGCCTTAAAAGCAGCATTTTTAACCTACTCATCTTTGGGATGACAGGAGGTATGCAGGGCACCCTGGCACACAGTCTCCCCTTCTCCTGCTGGGCTCTCTCAGGAGTCTCTGGGGGCCCCAGTGTAGACTGCTTAAGGAACTGCACGGTGGGTACCCAGTGGGCTATACAATGGATTTGTGCTGTACAGTACTTGTATAAGTGCAGAGCAAGCATGTGGACCCACGTCTGAAACAGCAGAGTCAGTGTGGTGACACGGCTCCACAACACAGTTATGCCACTGGCTCATATAGAGCCCATTCTGTACTCTGGTATAGAAAAAGGCCTGAAAGGAGCAAACAAAAAGCTATTTCTCCTAGCTATGTGAGGCAATTTCTCAAAGTGGTGGATGAGTCATAATTCCTTTTATTGAAACCTGCTCTTCAGTCATCTGGAAGCTAGTGGTAAAGATATTTTTTAATTCCTTTGTCATGTAAATTCTCTGTCACTACTGCATTAGGCACTCACTACAAAAGAACAGTAGTTTACTGAGACCTTAAGAGCCCTGAGTGTATGTCCACAACTCTGAGGCTTCCTTAATAATTATATAAGTGAATGAAGTCCTGTTTACACATGGAAGAGCACTGCATTCATTTTCATTAGTGATTATGAAGGAAGTCTGAGAACTTAAAAAAGAAATTTTAGTATACAAGAGCCACTGTGTTCCTAGCAGAGAGAAGACAGTTGATTCCAGCTTGGGGAAGCCAGTTTGGAAGTGCAAGTAAAGAATGTCTTATGCAGTCTGCCTAACAAAAGAAGAAAATATCTGCTTCAAAAAATGGTGCTTGCTTTGAGCTGGCAAGAATTACTTCAATAACAGGTTGTGGAGAATGTTACTTCAAAGTTTTGAAGTCAATGGAGTTTTGGAAGCAATTGCTGAAATTTTTATCCAAAAGTGATTTAACTTCCCCAGTAAGTGATGTGTACAAATGGCACACACCACTAAACCACATATGCACGCAATGTATGAATTCCCACATTCTTGACTACCCATTCCAGCTTTACCATTTTTTCCAGTGCTAAAAGAAATGAATCAAGCTTGCAATAGGATGTGTGTATAAATGCCAAATAAAAAATTAAAATCAGCTGTTATTTAAAAACTACTGCGCCTGGAGTACTTTGTTTAGATATTTAATGCCCTTATAAATCCTTTACACCATTGTGGGCAACCAGCTAAAGGTGGAGCTCTTTATGGCAAAGTTATTCTGGGTTTGTTTAGCTTTTTTGGTAGTTTGACCTTTTATGGTGACCCAGATGGTTATAAAATCATCAGGATCCATGGGGCATACTGTTCTTCTGTGAACTGATTTCTTGTGTTGTGGTAATTCATCCATCTTAAAAGCCTTTTTGCTGCTGCTGCTGAAGAGGAAATGTTGTGGCCAAAAGAAGAAAAACTTGGGGACATCCTGGATAAATACATTGCCCAAATTTTTTATTTGCTCCAACTTGCTCTGTTAAGAAAGAGAAAATTGTTGGGACCATATGGAGGCAGAATGGCAACAGTTCACAGTGTATGAAAGGTTTCTGCAGCGAAGCAGAATCCCTCAGTCAGCCTAAAAGTACAATCAAAGCATCTCAGTCAAAGCTTTTAGGAGATCTCTCTCTTTAGAGGGCTTGTCAGCACGATTATGGTAGGAAGAAATTTACCAAAACAAATCTTATTTAATGAATATTGGTAGCTGTCATGCTTAAAATTGTTTAGATACAACACAGGAAGAGAATGAGACAGGCAAGTGCTATATCTTGTTTAATATTCTAAAAATAACACCATTGGCCTGCTAAAGAAGATAGGACATAATGCAACACTTGAAAAAAAACTGATAGTCATTTTTCTCTTGTATTATTTAGAGTGATTTCATCTGTACCTGTACAAGGAGTTTATAAGTTGCACTGCAGGATGGAGAGTCAAATATGATTTCAGCTGGTGGAGGATTCTCTCTGTTACCTTTCTTTTTTTTTTCTGAATAGCATTTTACCTTCCTCAGGCACATGAGAAGGTGCATGGGTCAGGTCGCCATGTAACATGCACGAGCCAGGAATGGGAGGGAACAGCCTGAAAGCAGAGCTAGAAGAAGCTGCATCATCACCTTCTGCATTGTGAAAGAAGCTTAGCCATCTGCTGTATTTCATTTCTATGTCCACGTCCAGAATCCTTCCTTTCAAGGGGAAAGGCAGTGCTGAGAGCAGCTACAGGATAGCACTCATAATTTCACTTCAGGACTCATCCCAGCAGTGAGGTGGGGGAAGCAGCATGTGCTAAAGCCAGGGTTTGTCTGGCCCTCACCTACTACTAGGGCAGGAAAGTGGATCTGAGTGTCACAGTGGGAACAGGTGGCAACATTTTTCAAGCAGATTTGTATATATTTTACTCCGTCCCTAGTTCCTTCACACTTGCATTTCTGCAGGCTGCTACCACCTATTGCAACATAGGTAACAGCCAGCATGAACAAGCACATTGGAGGTTTGGGGCCCAGTAACCTAACACTACTGGCAAACACTGATGTTATCCAGAGACCTAAACCATATAATTTTGGGCATAGACCCTGACCCTACCTGCAGCCCCTGGGCATCTTTTTGATGTTACTCACACTGAGTAATCACAGGCCATTTCAAGGTAAGCAAATGCTCTTGGGGGCAAAATACAACAGCATTACAGCCATCAGTCAGAGCTTTGTTCCTAGGAGGACAGGAACAGGACCTGAAGTATCAGGTCCCACTGAAATATCTCATGATGGATGTAAATGATGCAAATTCAATTAATACTTCTGCCTTGTCTGTAATGATTCTGCCCTAATGCAGTAGAGTGTCTAGAAAAGCAACCTCTAATAGCACATAAACACTTTGTAAGTAGTTGTCCTATTAAGGTTATGCAAGACCCAAGACAGCCCTCTGCAACATGATGTCAGCACTGGAGCCTGGCTTGACACACAGTTACACAACAGGACAAGATGACTGGGGAAAATGGAGATGTTCTGGAGCTGTCAATTTTTAAACTGCATTTTAAGTACATTGTTCTATTGTAGTCACTGGCAAAATGTCAGATAGGCAAACAGCAGTGGGGAGAGTTAAAGCTGATCTAAGACATGCTGGGTTTTTTTTCATTTTATTTATATTATTCTTTACTCCTCTTTTCATGTATCTGCCCTGATTTTCCCTTTCTCAGAGTCTTGGCAGGGGTGCAGAAAGAAGCTCAGATGTACATAACTTACGACTGAGTAATCTTCTACTGAAGGAAGGGAATCTCTTCTTTTTCAGTTTTTGCATGGTTTTTCTTACTTTGTGCATGAGTTGTTAGCCTAGAAGCCCTCCTGATATTTAGCAATCCTTCCACACTGGTTAATTTCTGTTGGTTGCAAGAAGAACGTGGTGAGGTTTTGGAGCTGGCATTGCTGGAGACTTGCTTGTTATCACAAGCAGAGAAGGGAGGTATCATTGCCATGTTGCCTTTCCCAAAAAAAGGCAACAAACAAGTCCAAATGACCCCCTTTCTCCCACAGCCCACGTAAGCCCAATCCAACTTAAAGAGCAGAACTGAACAGACATGTAAATATGTCATAGAATCACAGAATCGTGGAGGTTGGAAGGGACCTTTAGAGATCATCTAGTCCAACCCCGCTGCCCAAGCAAGATCACCTAGAGGAGGTTGCCTGGGCCTCTGTCCAGATGGCTTTTGAATATCTCCAAGGATGGAGACTCCACTGCCTCTCTGGGCAATCTGTTTCAGTGCCCAGTCACCCTGAATAAACTTCAGTTGAACTAAATCTTTGGTCCACAAGTATTTTATAAAGTTCTCTGTCTTTCTGTATCTCTGATATCGGCCAGCTTGCATGAATTTCTTTTGGGGATATCTTGGGACCATAGCAAAACCACTCAGTCAAAGACTCCCTTGCAGATGAAGAAAGTCAGATCTGGAACCCAAGTCTGTCATTCTATATTAAATAACAGATCAAAATCTTGGATCAGAAAACCCCTGGAGTTTTGGGGAACATTTGATCGTGATCTGACCTTTGTGACTCAAGCCCATTGTATGTCTTTTTATGATGAAGAAAATATGCAGTAAAACCAGACTTGTATGGTCAGGATCCCTCAATGTAAATGCATTAAAAACAGAATAAATCAACAAAAAAAACCTGGATCTCTTCCTTTCTGTTCTAAGTTACTTCCTCAACATCTGCCTTAACTGACCTTGGTAACAGAAGAATTTTTCTGTAGGGTGTGTATTTTATACTTTGACAAATTGGTACAAATATTTTATTGTCAGAATTGGGACACAGTTACGCTTGTAATTCAAGTACCTATTCCAAATGAATGTGTATGAACTTGTACATGTCTATGAAAAGATTAAGCTTTTCTATTCACCCTCTAGTCCTCACACTTCACTTGGAACCAGCAGTACCATTCAGGCAAAATAGATCTTTTCAGAGAAAAGCAACTTGCTTTTTACTGCTTTATAAAAGACCTGTATTTCTGCAAAGCAATACAAATTCCTTGTATTAAAAAAAAAAAAAACTGTTCCACATGAATGCTAATGCTACCTCCAAATGACGCGTGTTTGTGTGGAGTGCCTTTAAAAGAAGCCCTTCACAAAATCCATTTGCATCAGGGGATGCAAGTGGTGGACTTCCATCTGAATGTTGCTATTGTTCTAGGCTCCGTCACATTTGCTTTCCCAGTCATTCTCAGATGTAACTTCCCAACCACAAGAAATTGTTTTGAGTTGTCAGCAGTCTAAGTCATCTAGATTTTCTTTGTGTACTGGAAGATTTTTGTGTCCAGTGAGAGGAAGGGATTTTGCTAGTGAGCTGTTAGTCACTGTGGGGGTGAAATACAGGCAGAGGATGCATTTCAACATGTCAAGGACCATAGCAGGAGGTACTTTTTTCAGGTTGCTGGCTGTAGTCGAGCCGTAAGTTTGGTGTGAAGCATCCACACTGTGCTTGTAAAGAGCAGGACTCAGGTCATCTGCTACTTAATTGAGCAGCCAAGTTCTCAGCCCCATTCGTACCCCATCTGTTCAAACTACATGAACAAAAACCTGAGCCTATGCTGAAATGCCACATGTTGAGGTTTCCCCCTCCAAAGAACTGTGGAGCTTAGCCCATGAGTGTTCATTTGTGTATAGAAAAACTGGATGGCAGATCTCAGTTTTGCTTATTAAAGGTCTATGTGTAACCAGTGAATGGCACATGCCCCTAACCTGTTGTCCTGTTGTGGATCAGATCAGGAGACTCATTGCTCACAGGAATGAGTATCTACACTGTAGAGCATTTGTGTCTTGGCCTTTCTCTCTGATTTCTCTCCATGGATTCCCCTCTACTCCTGAATTGAACCTGATAGACTGGATAATTTGATTGTAGAAAATACAGTCTGACAAGTCCTCTGTCCACCCTTCTGCCTCATGGCAGGATGAGCTACACCTAAATCTGTCACTGCTGGCACTTTTATGTCTATCCTATTCTTTAAGACCTCTGATGACGGAGAGGCCACAGCTTCCCTCAGCAAGCTATTCCAGCTTTTGTCTGTCCTCACAGCCTTTACTTTCTAACCTGAATCTTTTTTAGGCAATCTAGGATCCTCAGCTTGTGTGAAATGAGATGAGCTCTGTTGACATCAGTGAAGTTTCACCACTAAACATGCTTTGAAGATATGACCTAGTACTGTCAAAACTCAGTCCTTTCACTTCCCTCTTAATTTTTTCTCTGTTCCTCCTCTTTATCTGTTGTTGGATTCATGAAGCTCCTTCCAGTCACATCTAAGCAGTGTGAAAGTG
This sequence comes from Dromaius novaehollandiae, assembly GCF_036370855.1. Taxonomy (NCBI): domain Eukaryota; kingdom Metazoa; phylum Chordata; class Aves; order Casuariiformes; family Dromaiidae; genus Dromaius; species Dromaius novaehollandiae. The sequence goes on along the minus strand of NC_088130.1, from coordinate 46,422,155 downwards.
CTGACATTCACTCCTACATACCATCATCAACATTTAGCTCTCTTTTTCTGTTCATATTTCTGAAACTTTCAGGTCTTCATCTTCACACATCCCCACTACAGTTTCCTGTGCTGGGTTTCTGAAAACCACATCACACATACAAAGAAGTGTATCTGAGATCATCTCCCAGACTTGTCTTTCTAAGCAAATAAGCCTTCTCTTTGTGACCCTCACCTGGCTTCCCAAGTTCAAATTTTCTGAGGTTAACTTTAATACCACTCATAGTGCAAGAGGTCAGTCAGTTCCTAAAGGTAGTTCAATATACTTTTATCATTTCTGTTCTGTTACTACATGTATCCCCCAACACCTGTAGTGACAGCAGGTTCAAATGTCCATTTGTCCTATTCTATGAAAGATACCTTCAAGCTTTCTTCACTTTATCCTGTACGAATACAGTTTTCCAGAAGTGTTCTTTAAGGCTGTTCTTCTGCCTCATCTCAGACCTTTCTTTAAAGCTCAAACTTACTGCAATGCTTACAGGAAGCAGTTGACTGCAAATATCTCATTAGAAGATAGGAAATACTACCATTTTTAAATAATTAATTTGACAAGTTTGAATAGTTAAGCCACAAATCATTGCCAAATGCACATGCATACAGCTAACTTTTGCAAGAATGACTTCCCTACTATGTTTGCTTTAATCTTTCCTCTGTTTCTTCTAATTTCTTTGTTCACTCATTTACTAGGTCTTGTCTTAAATTAGTAGCAGCCACACAGGTAATGTTATTCACTGTGTGTTTGTGCAGACGCTCACATTTCTGCAGCAGTTTCCACTTCTACCTGTGCTGTGAGTTGTATTAAAAGTCTAGTATGGCCTAGGAGTTAGTTTAAACTGCACATCTCAGCCTCGTCTTGTCTTGACATATCCTGGATGTTCTTGCTGTCTGCTCCCAGGCAAAGGTCTCATAGTCACTTTTTAAATTTTGTGCACCAGAGGTGGGTTTGCTCACTCGCATTGCTGGCATCATCAAGGCACCTTCCTCCAGGAGAAGGCTTCCCTTGTTTTTTGACCAGTGGGTAAGATACTAACACGATGAACAAGCCTTTCCTGCATTTGCCCTGAGGAACACTGCCAGCAGTGTCTTGCCCCCAGACAAAGGAAGATCTGAACTACAGAATTTGCATTTGGTAGCGATTCTTGCAGTCTAAGTTTTCCTGGATTCAGGGCCTGCTGTGCAGACTATTTGATTTGCTTGGTGTTTGGCTGATTCTTTACTTTAGACTTTGATTAAATAAAAATGTATTAACATTCAGTACTTAGAACTGCTCACAAGTAGCATTTTGTAAAAGATTTTAAGACAGAGAAATTAGAAGCTTGTCCAAGAATCAGGTTGGTCATAATTTGCATGCTCTCCTGATATTTTTAGTTTTTGTTGTTGCTGTACTTGCTGTTTCTTTTTGTCCTTGTAAAAGCCCTACATTGAAATACATAGTTTTGGTTTGTCCTTTATACTCTGTATCTATTGTTATATGCGCTTATTGTGAATCTGCTGTAAACTGTATCTCTGCATGCCTTCACTTACTTTCCTACTTCAGTGTATCCTGTGCCTCCATCTGATATAATTAATCACTTCACTGAGGGAAACCTGATATTGATACCCTGCAAATGCTCAGGCAAGCACCTTAATCCAAAGAAAATAAGGGACTTGTTGAGAAAGTACCTGCAGGGAGAGGACTGCTTTGGAGGGAAGGATTGCCTTCACTTTCCTTTAGGAATTGCTGGAATGACTACAGAACAGGCCAATGTTGGCAAATGTCATATAGGCATAGCAGATGTGTTCACTTATCCCCATCAAACATGCCATCAGTCCCATGTTGCTTCCTCTATCTGTCTGAAAAAGCATCTCTGCAAGGCAGCCCTGAGCAGTTAAACATCAATGAAAGCCAGGCTTGTCTAGTCTTCGCAGTTCTTGTAAGGGAAGAAACATTCCAAAAACTACTGAAAAACTAATGAAAACACTTTTGCTTTGGGCCACAAGCAGAGAAACCTGGAATCAAAGCAAAAGAGCTTCTTTCTATTTTGTGTTCAGCCTGCAGAATCAGTGGATATCTGAGTGAGAACAATGTGAACTGGAAGCATCACCAGTGCACGCGCATGGCTCGGGGCACAGCTGAGCCTGGATGCGGTGCCAAGCAACCTCATGCCATCAGCGATCTCTGAGGAGATCTGCTCCTTGCAGAGAGCTGAAGGGCACAAAAAACTCCTCCCCCACCTCTTCCTCACACTTCACATGGGCAGGCCAGATCTACCTAATTAAACAGGCTATCTTCCAGGAACATCAGGGTTTACCCTGAAAACTGAGGAACTGGAACTGCCACAAATACTTTTGCTGTAGCAGTACTGGCAAACAACAATGCACATACAAAAGCAAAGCAAAGCGTAAGCATTTTCATGCCCCATCTGAGTGCATCTCAACATGTTGGTAGCTTTGGCATTTGCTCATCATGCTAGAAGGAAAATTATTGTGCAAGCAAGCTAGGTTTGCCTCGCTGTCATTGGAAGTGTGTTGTTATGAGCACAGATACAGAGAAGAATGTTTTCACCCACTGACGTTAGCTTTGAGAAGCCCTGGCAAAAAAATAAAACTTTCTATGGCTGGTGCCTGCTATTCAGAGAATAATACTTGACATGTTAATGCAAGTAGCAAGAGTATTATGAAAGAGCCTTATGTGCCTTAGATGGATTTGGCTGAATTCAGCTGATATGTAAGGACTGCAAGTTTCTTGCTGGTAAGAAGATATGAATCAAAGGACTTTGATCCTCAGTTTATATAGTCACATGTGAGAGAGCCAGTGTAAACTTGGTTATTTCAAACATACCTTTGAATTTGGCCCACTGTATTTATTTATGTTGGATCTTCCCTTGGGACAGTTTGAAGAATCGTCATATTTTGTGGCAGTGTTTTATTTGCAATGGATTACACTGAGAAGGTTGGTGAATTGGAAATAACACCTTGAAGTTCCTTTCATGGTTCTTTTTTTAATGCTTTCCATTCCCTCCCCTTGAATTGTAAAGGCAATTTGCTTAGCCTTTAAAGGAGCAATTACACCATTGTTTAGCAAAAGCACAATGCCAGAAGTGAGTAACAAGTTAAACAATACTACCTCTTTATTTCAGTGAAATATACATTTATGTCATTTCAAATTTCTGAACTTTAATTTTCCATTTTTGTAGTTGTAAAGTTTTGGATGCTGCACTGTAGCTTTTTTGGCTTACACATTGCAGAACGCTTCTGCGGTAAAACAACTTTGCTTGACAGTAGCTTCATTTTCCTATAAAATCAGTCAGAGCACTCATCAAAATGATACCAGTTCAGGAATGTCCTCACCATGTTGTCACCTAGCACATACACTTTATCATTCCCTGTCATGCCAGCTGCCTGTTTGCCCATTGCTCTTCTAACGAGCTCCTAGATGAACACTTGACTGGTTATTGACTGTGAAATCAGAGTCCCAGATCCTCAGCTGTATGAAGAAAAGTACTGAATCCTCACTGTGGGCTCTGCCGATTGCTGCAGGACATAATGAGACTTGTAGTGTTTAGACCTTCTTCATAGTGGTTTTGTGAATGCTTCAAGAAAATGTGATAGAAATTTCCTGTGGTTCTTTCATGGCTTCTGCACTTGTATTCATCTCATTTTCAAGAACCAGCTACGTAGTTGGAATATTAAGTTGTCAACACAAAAGCACCTTAAAGTCATATGCAGGTTAGGTCAAAGCCCCTCCAAAAGGATCACATTAGGGAACAAAGTGACAGGCAGATACCACAGAGGAGGTGAAAACAGGCAAATTAGAATCACCAGCTTTGTTTTCTTAAAGCCTTTCATCCCAAGATATGCAAGTGCATCTGTTCTGTATTTGGGTATTATAGTACTGCCTAAGGAGATAAGCAGATACACCTTGAAATGTTTTACAGAACAAGGACTAGTGAGAGGTTATAAATAGTTTTTAAATGAGGTATGGCTCAGACACATAGCAGAGGACATTTTCATTTTCTCTTTTCCTGCCCAGTTTGCCCATCTCTTTTTCTTCTTTACTCTTTCCAGGGGAACTAGCCATGTTGAGATTTAAGTACTGATAAAAAGAAGCTTGATTTCATGGAAGGCAGAAGATGCCCTGTTATACCAAGTGTGACTGATGCCATGGCCCTAATTTTTGGAGGAAAGGGGAATGTGTGGAAAAACTTGCTTACCCTTGCTCAGGGCTCAGCTCTGGCTGGGCTCTAGGCCTTTTTCCAAGAGGGAGCAGAAAAGGGAGGAATAGGCCAGGCCACTGCTTTTGACTTTTCTGAAGCACCAAGAGGAAGAGAGCCAGTGTATTAATGTCATAAAGCACCCTGAAAATAAGAGCTGTTACCTCCAATTACAGCCTTCTGAGCAGTGGGATGGGAGAGAAGGAAAAGACATTTGTGCTGCCTCCTAAGATCTGAGGTGGGAGCAACAAAGAAGAAATCCTGTCAAAACAAATGGAAGCTTGTTGAGGTCTGGGGAAAGAGAGGTGGCCAGAGCGGGAGAGAATAAGGTTCCTTGCTTGGTCGCACAAGTTTTGATGCTGTGACTTGCTTGAAGTACAGCTTTTCTGTATTCTTCTGCAGGTATCCTGCCAGACTGTAGGTCCTGTGCTTGACTGGGGGGAACTACTGCAACCGTTGACGGCAACAGTCACCTACTGCAATAGTCAAACTGCTCTGATATTTTGACGTGCTTGGGCTGCTGCTTCTAATGCTTGAAAAGCTGCTGCCTTCACTCCTGGAGCCAGACAATGTTTTCGCAGAAGTGGGAGAGGGACACTCTGAAATAGTGCATGCAATGAAAGAGGATGTTACTCACTGTTGCTATGAAGCAGAGATGTTATTGGGAAAAGACTGGTAGACACTGTGAGCTACTCCATTTCCCTGAGTCTGAGGGCCGGGAGCAATCCAAAGATGACATAATAGTAGAATAATTGCTGGCTTTCATTACTATCACCAAATGTTGTGAAGAGATGTAGAAGACAATTAAAAACGGAATTTATTTCTCCTATTTTTACTCCAGAACTGAGATGCTAACAAAATACAGAGAATGTTCCTGTCAAGTGAAGGATTCCCTCCACCCTTTCATCTTCCTCTACCACATTTTTGTATTTAAGAACAGATTGGCCTTGTGAGAAGATGTCTGTGAAACACCCTGCTCAGTTGCACAAGTGACAGTCACAAATATCAAAGCTGGCTGGATAGCTTACACACCCAGTTCATCCAAAATGTAATTTAAGCCAGGCCATTTATTCAGTTCAACTACATATAAAGCAGAGTGATTCTGTGCAGGAATGCACAGGATCAGGAAGAAGGCCTTAAGTTGTGTTAATTCATGTTTTCACATGCCTCTTCCACTTGTAGGGAAGTACAGTATGTTGAGGATTTCTTTGTCCAATTGCTTTAAGTAGCTTCAACTTACTATCTGCTAGATAAATGCAATAAATCACAAGCTCATTTAAAGGTAGAGCAAGCCAATTTCTCTGATAAGCAAATCAGCCTCCACAAAGTTATTTCCTTTTGATTCAGTCTCATTTGCACACTGAAAAAGCAAATCATATGGCACTTAATGAAAGAGCAGGATAAGGAGTGAATAATACAACAGTTTAATACTTCTTCCATTGTCCATAGATGTGGACAAAAAAAAAAAAAACAAAAAAACAACAAATGTTGAGCTGTGGGTTGACTAGGCAAAGACAAATACATTATCCTTGTTTTGGACATTAGCTCTTCTTTCTCCTTGCTCTCACCTCATTTCTGTTTTCACTTGTTTTAGCATGTACCAGCACTAGGGTAGGTAGGGTATCATTTGTAATCATTTGGGAGGTACTGATCTGGCATAGGTGGTGACATCCTCCGTTGACTAAAAACAGACAGGGAAGAAGTGAGCTGAGTCCAGCCGTGCAGGGATGGATGGAGCCTGAGGGCAATGTGGAAGGAGCCTCCTGGGTTACAGGGCAGCAGCAACGGACAGGTCAGCATGGCACTTGGCCCAGGGGCACTCATATCCAGAGCAGGCAGGAAACACCAAGGCACGACAGGGAGTCTGTGCGGTCCCTTTGCAAAGAGGCATGAACAGCCCTTCTCTGCATCGCCTGCTCTGGGCATAGGGGCTGTCGAGATGGGGACGTCAGGACTGCTGGACACAGCAGGCAGGACTTCCTGGCCATCAAGCCATTCTCTCTGCCTTTCCTGCCAGGTACTAGCTCCTCTGTAACTGAAGAGCTTAGGTTGATGATTAATGAGAATTAAGCCATGCAGAAGGCATAAAACCCCACATTAGAATGCTGGTTTATGACACCATTTATTAGGCAATTGCTCAACATCAAAAAGAGACAGCCCAATGTGGCACTTTCATTACCTGGTTTTATTATACTGAAGGATTTTACAGAGCGTGCACTCCCAGCTGGGAAATGTGATTTCTGAATGGCTTCTTTACCCTCCAAGGGTGTTTCCACTCTCAGGTTTCTGGAAATGAGTCTTGCACTCAGCACCTCCAGGAAGACTTTGACTTCTGCGTCTACACAGGAAAGGAGGGGTTATCACATGGGAGAGGAAAAGTCATCTCACACCCTCACATGATTTTGGAGGGAAAACTACTCCATCAGTTTCCTTCAGCTCTGAGCTTCCCTAATATATTGACAATCATATTCATTTCCATACTCCTACCATGATATCTTGGTTACATTTCTAGAGGCAGTGCAAGAGACATGGGAGAACTCATGTTCACCATCATCCTCCACTGAAAAAGGAAGAAATGGACAAAACAGATACAGTGATCTTTGAGCCATTGGAAAGCTCAACAGGACAGTGCTGCTGACCCAGGGGGAAGAGACATGGCCAAAGAGCAACACTGGCCACGCACAAAATACTTTAACACATTTAAATCTGTAGGTATATGTAAATTATACATATACATATAGGCATATGCTATAAAACATGAGCTACAGCTAAAAATAGATTTAGAGATAAAAGCAGAGGAACAAACTATAGGGAAGGAGAACAGGGAAAGGAAACTTTGAAAAGGGGTAGAGCGGCCTGGCTTAGGCTATTCAAGCGCTACAGAAATGTCACTTTTTGCCACTTTACTTGGGGGGGATATAAGAAGGCAAGCATTACGTTATGAAACAAAGAATGAGTCATGCTCGTTCTCATGGTCAACTACCAACGCCTGCTGAGACAGCTGATATTAAATTTTGTCTCCATAATTTCACAGTCCATTGCACGTAGGGTGACACAAGTTATGAGCAATCAGATCTCATGCTTCAGCGTATGAGTCGATCACGTGGGGGAGTCGGAAAGGAATTTCCTTCCCTTGCTCAGCCGAGGGGCTGCTGGCGGTGCCGGTGCCGGTCCCTCGCGGCTGACCTGAGCGGCACATGGCTCTCAGCCCGCCCGGCTGCGCTCACACTCTCCGCGATGGCAGGGGAAGTGACTGCCTCATTGCGAAATCGTAGCACGCCAAAGACACGGCAGCGTTGCCCATGCTGGCTTTGTGGGAGAGGGGGATGGGAGAGAGAGGCAGCACAATCTGAATTTGGATTTGAGCCCTGCTGTTCCTAGATTTGGATTCTTCTAAGTGTTTATGCTTGATGTTTCCCAGAGCAAGAGGAGGGGAGGGGCAGACAGGAACCAGAATTTGTCTTGTCATTCTTTGCCTCCCGTCAGTAAATACAGGGGCTTTCAAGTCAGCTTGACTCTCAAAATATTTCCTTATGGCCACTTGGGTATTTACAGCGGTCTTGATTCCTTGAAAGAGCACACAGGCAATTTCATCTCACCAAAAAAACCCAGCTGTGACCTCATTGCTCGTTTTACGAAGGAGCAGCTCTATTCAGTCATGGCTATTCAACAGTAGCTGCTTGCAATTCACTTGCCTTTCCTTCCCCAGCCTCTAAATGTTACTGCTAGCTCACAGCCCAACATCTAAATATGGCCCAGAGACCAGGCTTCTTTCTGTACTTTTTTTTGCTCTGGAAGAGAGGAATCTAAGAAAGACTGGATAACTCAGACAATTCAAAGCGAGTCATTTCATGTACACAGTATCTTTAACAGCTAGAAAGTTTGGTCACTGATTGGCAGCTTTAACTCTTTCCACAGAAAGTTTCATCATGTGTGCTTTTGCACAGAGGACCTTTAAAGTGCAAGGCACTTTTGACCTGAGCAGTATTGCAACACCCTCTCCCTTAAATAGCCATGAGCCCTTATCATTCCCATCCCTCTATTTTATTCCAATGAGACTTTACCCCTCTGCTCCTTTGGCATATTTTAGCAGACAGGGGATTGTTAATTAGCCAGACTGCATTTTTAGTGGAAGTCTGCTGCAAATGCCTTGTTTTTCTAAATCTGACCTGTTGAGTGATTCATGAGATCCGTATTAATACATGGCACAGTACAGCTCCACTGGTTAGCATCCTAAATCTGCCAGATGGCTCAGTAAAAAGATAAGCAGCAGGAGAAAATTCAGTTTCAAAAATAGCATTGAGACAGCAGCATCCATTAGCCTGAAGTTCACAACATAAAGCTACCATGCTATGGTATTTTTGAATACATTGCACTCTCAGCTAGGATGCAGGGGAAGATCAAATTTAGAAAAGAAGGGCTTTAAATAGAAGTTCAGTTCAAAAATATAGTGTACTCTTTGAAGTTATGTTCCTGTAATAAATTTAGAAACAAGAGTAGAATAGAAAATTTACTACCATTCTCAGGTAACAGGCAGCATAGTCAGGTGGACATCCCTGCATATGACATGCTGTTTCAAATACAGACTTCCAGGAAAAACAGGGGCAGGGACCATGTCTTCTTCTTCTGTTTATTATACGGAGCTAAGAACATTGGAGATGTGTGAAAAACTATAAATCTTGATATGTGGGCCATCTGGCTCGGATGGCATGACAGCTCATATCAATAGTTTTGTGTACTCACTGGTTGTCTCCTGGTTTCCAAGTAATGACTATCTCTGTGGCCAAATTTTCAGATCTCTGCTTCCAATGAGGCACACAAATAAGTGCCTATTCAGATGTGCTCTGCTCATAACAGTTTCTATCCTCACATGCCTGGCCAGATTTTTAAAAGCATTTGGCAATAATATCCTATCAATAGCCCAAAGATAGTTGAGAGAGATATTGTGACCAAAACTTTTCTGGTAGAAAATGTACCGTATCTCCAACTTTTAAAATAAATTTCAATCAGGCTAAGTTGTTTACATCAGAATCCAAGGAAGAAAAAACTGCACATTCAAATTAAAAAAAAGAAAAAGATTATTACTTTTGTTTTGCCTGCAGAAGGATTTTACTTTTCTGTTCAGTGATATTTCCCTGTGAAATTCCATCCAATATTTTGTTTAATTCTGCAAAATGTTCACAACTGAAATGCTATACTGTGTGAAATATTAGCAACACATTACCTCTTGTGAGTTCAAACTACAACAAAATATTTTCTGCAATCATTCAGTTTGCTGAAGATGCTGAAATAATATATTTGTTGTTAACCTCGGCTGATTTTTTTCCCAGTTGTTGGAAAAACTTATAGTTGTTGGAACTACCACAAACCGGAAAATCAGTTATTCACATGGCTTGAATATTGTTTTTCTTTAAATCTGTCTCCACTTTTAGATGAGTTTATGATGATACAGAGGAAATTTAGTCCCACTCATGTCCCTGAAAATACAATTCTCTGGAAGGGCCAGTGGGAGACAGAACTTTCCACCTCAGCAGGTGATTATCTCTGTCAAGGAGCATGAGGACAGACTGTCATTTTTACTCAGATAATGAAAGTATAATGGCAGCACTATTTAAATATGTCCCGTTCTTACTATTGTATTGAAAAAACCTTGCTTAAGGAGACAGGATGGGTTTTGCATATTGTACTTGTCATATTATGCAACAAGATACATGACACTGCATTAGTCATATTCCTTATTGGTGACATTTTCACCAGTTCATTTGGCTGAGTATTTAGACCCTTTTTACAGGTAAAGGAAAAAAAAAATTCCATGTATATTCTCTTTCCAGAGAAAAACAGAACAATGTAATGAACTTTGTTTTGGTGACAGAAATGTGATGTTGAATATAGGAAAAATATTTTGTGGTGCATTACAATCATTAAACTTCTGTTAATTCTTGTAAAATTTCTGACAATTATTTTCCCAGATACAGAATCTGGTCTACATGTACCTCTAATTGTTTAGTGACTATTTACTCTTTGGGCATAATCTGGAAATCTACCTATGATTCTTTTCTTTGTATTAATTTTCCACTGACCTGTAAAAATACTGAATATTTGATTAAATTTAGCAACATGTCCTTGTGAAATGCCCAGGGCTTCAGCTTAGAGACAGGAATCTCTGGCTCTGTCAGTGCAGCACTGAGCCTTGGCTCCTGACTCCGCAGCGGGGGTGTGGGAGCCCTGGCAGTCAGGAACTTCCAGTCCCTGGGGGAAATTCAGTTAGAAATCCCTCCCCCCCCAAAAAAAATGTAAAAAAGCTACCAATTTCAAAATAAATAGTTTTTGACTATCTCTTCACGAGAAAAAAATCAGGTTTTCTTTTGAAAAGAAATTTTCTTTGAAAAGTTGAGGCTTTCTTTGGCATGGAAATTCTAACTTTCAGATAGCTTCATCATTTTGCTGCTTGTGATTTAGTTCCACATTTGTGGACAAATGCACTTTTCTATCTCATAGGGTTCTTCTGTGAGGATAAATATATACCAGCTTGCAAAGCAGTCAGATAAGACAGGCTGCTAGGGCTACCAGAGACAGAAAAGAATAGCTCATCTCATCTATAATGAAGGTGTATATTGTGTTATGAATAATATACAAATTTGAAAGAAAATTATATAAAAAGGGAAAATAGTAGAATTGCATAAAGGGGAGATAGCAACATAACAGCTTGAATGACCCACTATTAAAAATATCCATAGCCAGTCTCAGAAATTTATTGGATCCACACACGTGCCAACATCTTTGACTAAAATTAGACTTTAGCTTTCGGTAGCAAATAGACATTTGAGTGCCAGTTGAAAACCTTGTTGGAAGACTAAATTTTGCTGATTTTTCAGAAAGGTTGGGCATCTTCTAAGTCATATGATTTTCATGGGGAGATGTGGGTTCTCAGTGTATTTGAAAAATCAAATAGGCTGAGTATGGAGGTAAGAAACTCATTAGAGCCGATCCAATCACCAGGAAAACAAGACTGAAACAGAGATACCACTGAGAAAATTACATCTGTCCGAAATCAGAATGCAATATGTAAAGTACTTGAGTTTGGGCAGTTATAATAAACATTAAAGGAGATACTGTCTAATTACTCTCCAATTCTTTGACATATGGGCTTGCTAACATGGACTGTAAATAAGCTGAATGATGTTTCTTCAAGAAGTACTGGATAGCCTCTCCCTGTGAGCCATCAACTTTGCCTGGGAAAGGGACCTTGAAGTACTGAAGACCCCCAGAAAGCAACAGCAAACACACAGATTGTATAATGTCATACAAACCTAGTGTACTCAACCTGTGTATGGCACAGTTTGGATTTCACATAGGAGGATATATGGTGCACAATGGGCATGTCAAAAAAACTCACCTTCTGGAAGCAGGAGGTGACAACCTCAGGCTAAGCTCCCCATGTCTGAGTGGCTTTTGTAATGTGTACCCTGGCCAGGCGATGCAGCTCAGCAAGCACCCACCGTGCCCGTGCAGCGGAGAGCTTGGAGGTGCCTGGAGCACTGGGGTGCCTTGCCAGGGAGCTGCATGGCTGCTCCCAGCCAGACTTGGCAGGGAATTACCTCCTGCGTGCTGCTGACAATCAGGACATCAAGATCCTGAAGCAAACCAGAGTATAAACTAACTGGGCAGTATGAAGGCATCCCAGCCAGGTATTGTCTCCAGAAAAAGTGGCATTTCCTGAGCACAGTCCTAGAAAACACAGCTAGAAGTGAAGAGTTTGCTTGAGTTTCCCCAACACTAGCAGCTTCACTTCAGTGTAACTTTTTAAAATGAAGGCACAAAAGAAAAGAAAGGGGGGGGACGGAAAAAGAAAATAAAAACAAAAGAAAAAAAGCAAAAAGGCCTTGCAAGAAAGCAGAGTCAAGACTACACATGCTGCCTGGCTAAAAAGAGAAGAACTCAAGATGGCACAAGAAAGTCCTGATAGCTTTCCAAAAGTCAGGGTAAAAAAAGGTGTTAAAACATGCAGAGATGAATAGAGCAAGTGAAGATCCCACGGCAAGCACAGACAAAGAGAAATGCATTGCCAGTACATCCTGCCTTCTCTTCAGGGGCGTTCAAGGACACCAGAAAAGAGAACAAGCAAGTTCATTGAGGAAGAAAAAATTCCACCAACCCCCCATTGATCCAGGAAGGCTGCCCATGGCAAAATGCCTCTGAATCATACCAGTCTATAAGAAACTTGTCCAAAGGAGGCTACCTCAGCCCAATTACTGACATTACTGGGTAAGGAGCCTTCTTTACATAATCAAAACAAGGGGACCCTTAGTGCAGGGCTCCATGCCTGCAATGGGAATAGTGCCTTCTATGAGCACTGCATGAGAGGGGTCCGTGCATGGCTCTGCTGTTGGGTTTGTAAAGCAGGGAATGGAATAGGACAATTCTGGAAGGACAGCAGGAGTGTGGCTTACAAAAATATTCATGGCACCAACTTCAGAGATTTTTGCTAAGCTCCTTCTTCTTCTCTTTTGCCATCTGAGCTATTTATGAACCTGTCCCAAAATAAGCTCTCGCTCATCGCCACTGCTTCTTTTCCCTGCATGCCCTGCAATTTCCCCTCAGGAGAAACTCCCCACCTGAGTGCGGGCCGGCTGCTGTGCAGATGAATGAGACAGTGATGTGCCCTGAATCCTGCCCACACAGTCAGGGCCTGGGCTTTCCAGCTGTACATAAGACAGTGATTTGGCTGCTTCAATTTCAATAGCTGTCTGCCTGGAGACAGGCTCCTGACAGATGCTCCATCTAGCTGAGCTGGGGATACCCAGAGTGACTTGGATACCATCTTGCAGGTTGGTATTACCTAACCCACTGCCAGCTGCATTCTTCTTCATGACACTTCCCAGTGGTGGGGTGCACAAGCTGGGCCATCCCCACACGTGGGTCCAGGCTCTGTGAGACGTGACTTGCAGGGCACTGCAGGTAGCAAGCCCGTAAGCAGCCCAAAGGCTCTGGGCCCTGTGGAAGCAGCTGCTGGGCCTTTCTGGGGGCTGAATTCTGGTCATTTTGTCTGCAAACCAAAAGAGCATAATGCAGTTGGGCATCACTTTTGTATCTATTTTAGAGAGACAGGATATGCAGTGATCATTTGAATTATAGGGCAGAAGAGAAAGACACTAAAACCAAAGTGTCAAACAGCTAACTTTGGTCAGTCACTTTTGCAGCTTGGGCTCAGATTCCAGTCTGAGACTAGCCCTTTATTCTTCATCTCTTCAACATTTCACTTCATGCAACTTCTTCAGCAAGAAGAACTCCTGCTGTGACCTGAAGCTGCCTGGATGTCACTGCTCCATTCACGTAATCTGGGCTCTCCCCCAGTATCAAGGATATACAGTTTTGGGGTTTTTTTTGGTAAGACTGCAAAATACCAGTTTTTAGGGGGGATGCAAACAGTCTGTGATCTTCAGCAACAATCAGCAATGAGCTTTTGATTCCTGTAACTACTTGCATTGATTTGTCATGGCTCACAGACTCAAGCCTTTCTTCCCAAGGAGAAGGACAGAAAACATCTTCGTCATTGTTGTATTTGTTAATTTTTAAGATGAAAGCTTAAGTTCTCATGTATTTCCTGGTCCCCAGAGCTGGCAAGGAGGTGCTGGGGAAGGAGGAGTCTGGGGAAGGGAATGGGGAGAAACAGAAGAAGCTGCAGAACGGAGGAGCTGCAAAGACTCACTTTGGTTGCTGATGATGGGACTGTATGGAAAAGCTGAGCTGAAAAGATTATTCATTGCTGCAGCTTTGCTGATATACTTTTGGATGTCCCCAGACTTACTCATGTCACGATGGCAGAAGGGACTTCTTCGCCTCACTATCTGACTTGTATTTTTAAATGCAGACTGTATTAGGTGTTGAGAAGTGCTTCATCTAAAAATTGAATAATCACTGGGTTAATACCTTACCCCAGAAGAAGCTGGGAAACAGTCTGTTCCAAGTCCCTAGGTCAGGTATTTTCCTAGAAGATAATTTAGAAATTTCCAGACTGACTAAGACTGTGCTCAACTCAGAGACATTAAGTAGCAGCAAGCTGTAGATCGTGACCTACTTGCTATCAGTCATATTATCTGGTTTAAAAGAAAAGAAGAAGTTGTCACATGGTATATTTTAGTATCACTTCTTCACTGTGGGATTGCATGACAGCACTAGTTCCTTGGAGCATTACAGTACAAGAGGTAAATGCCAGCCAGCTAAGCGATTTTACAGCTTGCTAAGGTATAGAGCCTACACTTGGTTCTTAGAGCTGCAGTGAAAATAGAGTGCCTTGTTTATTCATAAATGGAATAACAGAACAGGGAGGGAAGGGGAAACACCACTGAAGAACTACCCAAAGCAATAGACTTCTCCTCTTATTAAGAGAAGTTATGTGGAATTAAACAGAGTCGAAGAGTGATAGTTCAGATCAATCCTCCTGTCCATCACAAACTGCACTGCACTGGTGCAATTGGGCTCATTCACAGAGGTTGCCTTGGGACTGTATAACTGTCCCTCACAGAACAGGACTCCCTTTTCTGGGTTGTCCTCTAGGATCCTTCCCCAGAGGCTGCTGCACTGCCCTATTTCCTAGAGTTTTTACTCCAGGCTTCTTATGGTTTGTATTCTAGCTCCATAGTCAGTCTTTTTTCCTGTTTTCTAGCAATAACTGCTCTCAAATACTTATCAGACTTTATTTCCTAATCAGAGAGGTGTAGGCAGTACAACATGCACAATGCCAATAATGTGGTATTATCTGTGGCTTATGGATGTTTACTTTAGTATCTGCCAAAACTGTGATTTTTTTTTCTGCTTGGCATAATGCTTTGGCAGTTTTCTGACATCAAAAAGAGAGATAGCTAAGCCTCATCTATGCCTCAATGAAAATCAAAACGCTCCTTTGTAAACTTGGAAAGCCATTACCACTCAATGCTATACAAAAATTACAATATAAAGAACAGGGCAAAGCAAGGATTAATTTGATTTGAAAGTTCTGTTTTAAAGTACTGGAATCCCATTCTATCGATGTATGTGTATTTGATGGGAAGGTTTTAGCAACATGTTTTATCAAGTAAACAATAGCAAGTTAAGACAGAAGCAAAGTGTTTCCCTTCCACTGATGTCTAAATAGTAAATCTTCATGTGTAGCAATGAGTTATGAATGGCTTTCATGTTTTGAAACTTCACAATGCTCTTAAATTTTAAATTGCCTGTATTTAAGGAGACTTTAGAACTAAAATGAAACTATGAAAGCCCCAAAAGTCACCTCTTGCTTTCCAGCACACCTACAAAAATATTAGTGTTCTGTTTTTAAGATCACATAACAGTATAACTTTGCTAATAAACACTAGTTTTTCCAATGCATGTAAAAAGACTATATTTTAAAGAATTTCAACCTAACTGATGAATACTCTGCAGTTCTAAAAGTTTACTTTCAGTTTTTTAATTGTTTGTCATTTAGGGATATTATTTAAAACTGAAGTCTCAGATGAGTTCCAAATGAGAGTATTGAAAAAGAGAAATAGAAGATTTAACTTACCTAGCAATGGAGAAATTAGTCATGTCTACTTGTCAAACTGTTTTCAATCATCTTGAATATACATGCAGAAGGCAACATTCAAAATTTCCAGTTTCATGTGCTGAAATACTTCTTGCAAGTGTGTCTGCATCTTTCAGAGTAATGTGGGGAAAAAGGTCATAAAGATACCCAGCAGACAGATTCCATTCCTAACAATAAATACATGACATGAAAAACCTAGCAAGCATTGTGACAAAATCTGCTCATTCAGGGCAGAGGACAAACAAAGTATCAGAATAATGGAGTTTCATCCAAACTGTGTCCTCATTAAGTACCTAAATCTGCAAAACACTGAAGTAGGTGAAGATCTTGGGACACTTATGGAAAATGTCTCTTACTCCGTGTGATGTTTTTGTATCCTTCCTACAGAGCGACCATGTGGGCCCATGTGTGGAAAAGGAGAGTGATTGTGGATGCTAAAAACAGACCGTCCTTCCATACAAATAAAGGTAATACCAGCTAAAAGGAGCCCTCTGAGAGACAAGGGCAGGAGAAAAAATAACACAGACAGCATACTAGCACGCATAACACAAGACTGTCTAAACAAAATTTTTAAAGATGTTAGATATTTGATGGTCATATTTTCATGAAACCACCCCCTTTCCTAGCCCCACCTGTTTGGGCAGTTTAACCACTCCACTTGCGTGGCTCAGTGTCTCACATTCAGACCTTACTGTAAATGGTCCTAAGCTGATTTGCAGTGGCAGTATCATATTTCATCAGTTCCAAGCACAAGTAACAGGAACTCACAGTGCCGTGGTAATTACCACAATCTCACCAGTGCCTGTTTCAGAGCTGCGAAATATTGCTGCTGTGCTTTTTTATAATTGCTGCTTGTGACCTGCAAACCTATGTTCCAAACAAGGACATGCTTTGAGCATGCTTTGAGAGTTGGTAGAAAGTATCTCCCAACTATATGATTTTCAGCTGCTCTACCTCCATCCTCTGATATTTTGGCATGCAGCTTTCTAGCCAGTTATTGTCCACTAATATTTCTGTGTGAAACCTTCAATACTCTATTTAGAAACTTTCCTTTTGAACGAGGGTGCATGAATCTGAGAAAGCGCATCTTGTGAACAGTTAGAGGGGAAAGAGATTTATCAGGTCAAGTGCACAGCAGAAGGACAAGAGGCCACAGTCACAAGTTGCAGAAAGGGAAATTCCATTTGGATATAAGGGGGAAAAAAATCACTGTAAGAGTGGTTTAAGCACTGGAACAGGTTGCCCAGAGATGATGTGAAATCTCTGTCCTTGGAGATTTCCAAAATGTGATTGAACAACGTCCTGAGCAAACTGAGCTCACTTTGAAGTTAGTCAAGACTGGACTAGATGTCCAAAGCAGATGGTAAGAGCAAAATCTTGGCTTTTTCGCATTCAGTGGGAGTTTTAAAAATTGATTTTAATTAAATAAAGTTTCATCCTATACCTTAGGATGTTGTAAAAATGAACATTTTTTTTCTGATTTATAAGACAACAGTGTATACTTACTATTGCACCAATTAATTTTTAGGCAGCAAAGCTTAGCTTCATATCTACATCTAGATCTGCCATACTACTTGCAAGATTAACATTTGTACTTGCAATTATTTTTTCTGACAAGTTTTAGTTAACATTTTTTGAAATTAATCTCATTTTTATTATTTTATAACTAAGTCTGCAAGCAGGTAGTGTGTCTACGTCTGTGTCTCCATGTCTGATTTCTCAGTCCAATTTCTGTTTACAGTTCTGTTCATTTCCCTCTCTGGAAGATCTCCGTAAGATATCATTTAACATGTTTATTAACTAAGGCTGGACTTAACCCTATTCTCTGAACCCCTCTCTAGTTTTATCTGTTCTGTGCCTGGGCTGCCAATTTTATTGAGATATCAGTTAAGTTTTTGCTGGCAAAATTTCTGTATGTCCTTAATCATGACTCTTGTTCAATCATTCTGTTAGTGAAAATGCCAGTGCAGAACATGCACTAAAATATGTTCTGCTAGTATGTGACTTCCCAAAACAGAGATAGGCCACTAGATCAGTTTCACTGCCTCAGTGACCTGCTTTTACTATATCTGAATTTCTTTTATGATATATTTGCAAAATTAGATCTGTAATTATGGGTCCTATTATCCCTCCCATTCTAATCTCATGACAGATGTTCCCTCTGGCATTTGGTTGCTTTTAGGCAGAAGATAAGAGAGATAAGTTTAAGAAGATAAGTTATTAACTTGGATTGTCAACACACCATCACCTGATAATGAGTAGAAGGGCCAGATGATCAGCAGAAGTGGAAAAGGAAATTGCTATACCTGTATACATTTAGATTACATTCATGGGTGAAACAGTACATGTGAGCACATATATGGAAAATCAGCAGAGAGCTGCCTGAGCGGTGGATGTATGTGCTCAGCAACATTACCTGCAGAAATCAATTTAGCAGAAAAAATAAAGGAAAAAGGCTTAGAGTAAAAAAAAAAAAAAAAAAAAAAAAAGTAAGTAAGTCAAAATGGAATTTGCTTTTTGTACCAACCAGCTCAGTTTCAGGTTTTTTCCCTCCCATATTTCTTTCAAGCTTACTTGACAAAAACTGTTTGGGAGATACTGGATTTGTCTGAGATTAGTAGAATTGGAAACTGTAGTTTTCGCTTCAGCAGGGGTAGTTTAGGTCATTCTGTAGCGTGCATGTGTAGGACCATAAAGAAACAGCGAAAGAGATTATATGAAGCCACAAAAGACTCTCACAGAAGCTGTTCCAAATATGCAGTTATTCTAAGAAAATGTGAAAACAGGGCTCTGCTTCCAAAAATAGTTAGATGCAGAACAGAACCAAGCAGGGGAATATGGATAGGTACATGCTGTCACCCATTTGGCCTTAGCAATCACATTGAGGCAAACCATTGTACCATAGTTTTGTATATTGAAGCTGGAGTGTTAGTTCCAGTATAAGAGGAGGAGGGAGAAATATTAAGAATATTTTTTTCCTGTTTTAACACTCCATAGAAAATGAAACAATTTATAAAGATTCTTACAGCAACTTCTTAATAACACATCACACAGCTAAAATAAAAACCACCAGACTTAAATCAAGCCTTCTGTGAACTGAGCCTCTAGGCTAAACTGAATCTGGCCAGTACAGATTTCTGCCTGAAATATGCTTCTCCAGCTGGCCTAAATTCTTCTGTGCGTCAGTATGTTTCTGCTTAGACTAAGGAAAGTCTTTATAGGTTCACCAGCCTGCTATCCAAGCCAAACTTCCAGCTTAAACTCTTTCAAAGCTGGAGCAAACTGCATAGCTCTTCCACCTCACCTTTAAATAAACCATCAGTCATCAACCACCTGCAGAGTCAAACCAAACTTTCACACTAGTATACTTCTTTTGACCTCTTAACAATGAAATAAGATAATGTGGGAAGCATTAAAGCAGAGATGCTGCTATAGACCTGACGGGCCCATCTAAGTTACTTTTTGAGCTCATTCTCATGCCCCCCCCTAAGGCTGGAATACCCTGCTCACTGCTGCAGGCCCTTAGGGCATATCCACAGCATTCAAGGCATGTCTACACTGCGAACAGCTCTCCTACAAGCCACCATAGCACGTCTCCCTAGGCCCTTTTAGCTCTTGCACTAGCTCTAATTTATCTGCACCACTTCATTTCACCATGAAGAGCTACAGAAGGGCTCTCACCTGAGTTACCTCATGGTTTCTAGCCTCTCATAGCAAAAAAAAAAAAAAAAAAAAAAAAAAAAAGGGCAAAGAGGGAGAAGGAATATGAGCCAGAGACCAGTTCTCAAAGCTCGCAACCCCTCATTCCTGCTGCCCCTCTCAGGCAGTGGCAGCACCTGTCTGTGCCTATACCTGGCATCCCACACAGGTTTGATTGGCTAGCATCCATTTCCACAGATGTGTGTATGTGCATGCATATGTGCACATGTGCTTATGTATATATGCATATGCAGAAGGGTAATTTTTGAGAGAAGGTTCCTCCTTGGGGTGCTGAGTCAGGAAACAAGCCACTCAGTGTCAAGCAAAACATGCTTCATTCCCAAGAGGAAACGAAAAAAGTTATTGCTATTCAGGACAGCACATGTTTAATTTCCTCACCTGCACAGGCCATTGGCAAAGAGGCCTCAGAGCCAACTCTGTGGCCCCCTGCTCTTCCAGAAGCCATTTGGAGCACTGGACAGGGTGAACTCTTGTCTTACGTCCTCCACTCTGGCATATTCTGGAGCCAGCACCTAAAAGGAAGCCAGATCTAAACAGGCTGGGATGAAGACAGCAGTGGAAGACAAACAGTGTTTAAAAAGCTTCTTACTTAGTGCTGGAAACCTCCAAACTGACATGTGTTGGAACTAGCAGTAATTTGCCCAAGAAAAAAAAAACCCCTCAAAAAAACACTTCTCATTCTGTCCCTTCAGATCAGCCTCCAAATCAAAATTGACAGCTCTCTGCCTCAGCAATCCAGACAAATGACCTAGAAAGAAAAGGGTAATATAGTCGCTACAGGGAAATATGGGAGAAACAAGGACAACATAATGGCATGTCTAAGGCTATGAAGCCTTTCTGTCGTTGCCATCTTCACCTGTCTACTGTTCCCATCCCTTGGGCTCACAGACCACTGTATGATCAGGTCTCTGGGAGGGCTGGCTCTGGAGATGATCCAGAGAAAGCTGGCAAAGCCTTTTTTCAGACACTGGTCTGAATCAAATGCACTGAAGAACCCCATGCCTTCTGAACTGGGCTGATGCCAGGAAAAAGGGATACCTCCTCCTCCTTCTCCAGAAGGGTGAAGAATCAAATGAGAGTAAACATGAAGTATCTTAGGACAAAGTGGTTTGCGTTGGAAGTCACTAGTCATGGCCCCAGGGCCTGGCGTGGGTGCCTGAGCACGAGGGAGGGTGCAGGGAGTGGGGCAGATGCTGCTTGCAAAGCTGGTTGTCATTCATGTAGTTGTGTCCTCCAGCCTGTGTAGCTCCTGCACCCACAAATACATGCTGCAACATGCCGCCTCCAAGAGTGCTGACAAGAAAAAGGGAACTGATACACAGCACAAATGGAGGTATGCGGGAGGTCTTGCATCTTTGTGAGACGATACACACACACACACGCACATGTGTGTGCACACACCAGCTCCAGCAAGACCACATGGATTTCCAATAAGGCCTTCCTTTTGCCACCAGCAGGTCAGAGGTAAAGGGCAACAGCTGCTGTGTGAGTGGTCTGTAGTAGCGCCATCAAGAGCAAGCCTGTGCAAGAGGTAACAGGCGTCTGGTTCTTGTGCCATATTGCTCAGGCTGTTTCAGAGGCTGTTTCTTCATTTTGAACTGCAGAGGTACTTTTGCAGGGGAAGGCCAGCACCACACCATCACCCCTCTACCTTAACCTGTCACACTGTCCCCCCATGACAAACCAGAGCAGTGTGGGCTGCACAGACCTGAGCTATCTCACCCCTCTGGCATTGCATCTCTGCCATGGGAAGGGAAGGGAAGGGAAGGGAAAGGGTGTCTGAGAGAAGGCCCTCTGGAGATGACAAGGTCCATGCCCCATGAAGGATGTTTTATATCCTTGTAAAAATCACTTGTGTCTGGCTTTTCTCCACACACAGGCATGTCCATTCTTGCACAGTGGCTGTTGGCAGCACTGCTTCTTGTTCATAACTGGTGCCGCAGGGTCTGCCAAGCAGCGGTGCCTGGCGGAGGAAGGGTAGCTGGGCGAGATGCTAGAGCACTCTGCGGACAGCAGTCCTGACTGTGAAAGCAGTCAGAGGAGGAAAACAGTGTGTCAGGAACATGCACCTAGTCAGCAGGGGCTGCTTAGGGCTGCTGTGAATGGCCTATCCCACACCAGAAGACTGTGGCATGGCTAGCGGCTGGGTACAGCTGCACATCTCAGCAGTACTGGGCTTGGTGCTCCGCACCCAGCTGTGCTGTCCTTGCAAAGCAACACAGCGGTGATCCAAGCACTCTGATGGTGTGCACAGGTTCAGCCTCCAGGAGCAGTTTGCTGGTAGCTCTTCCATAGCGAGAACCCCGTGGGTGTTCCTGAGTGGAGGAGAAGTGGCTGGTCTCCTGAGGAGTGCTCTGTGCCTGTTGCAGCATGACCCTACCAGTAAATGTCAGGGCTGCTTCTCTGTGTCATGGAGATGTCAAGGAGGGCATAGAGATGCTCTGGTTTGGAGATGGAGGCTGTGCTGGCCTGTTTTGTGGGATATGTTGATAAATACCAGCCACTGTAACAGAGCCATTCCCAGGGGTGTTGCTCTGAGGGGGCTGCACAAGGCCTGGATGTTTCTGCTCAGAGTTGCACTTGGGTATTTCCCCCATAGCCTGGACGTGATCCAAGACAAGACCATTGGACCTCCCAGAGCTGTGGCGGGTGCTCTGACAATGCAGATGAAGCCACGAAGCTGTGATACAGCATTCGTGGCATCACAGCCTTTCTTAGTGACCTTGAGCCACTTTGCTCCTTTTGCCTCAGGTTCTCAGCTATAAAAGAGAAATAAATATGCCTTATGTCTCAAGGATACTCTGAGGTGAAGCCTGTTAATTACCGTAACATGCACAGTTATTACAGCAATGGAGACCATATGAGCAGATAAGAAATTCTGCTCTGCTTAAGTAGAGAAAAACATCATTAAACAGTTATCAACAGAAACTGTAAATATCTTCTTTTCTCTGCAGCACAAATTGTTCAGCACTCTGATCTAAGTAAGCGTATTCTGTATTAGCTCATTCATAGCTGCTGCATGGAAATAAGCCCTTTAGTAGGACTGTATGTTAATGTTATAGCATGGGCAAATGTGATTTCTGTCTGCTCCCACTCCAAGTTAAAAAGCAATGGGGCTGTATTAGTGCAGGTAAATCCTGTGTGTAAACTCCAAAAGCAAACTGGGTCTCCCTGCCATAAACAGTATGAACTCAACGTGCTCCAGAGTTCAGTGACTGAACCATTTCATTTCCCTGGCCTTCACACCCAAAGCCAGCCAGCTTTCTGCAGAAAGCGCCTGCTTTCTCTTCCACTCCAACACAGCAACTGTCGATGCTGGGGAAAGTAGTTTGAAGCTGCAAAAAAAGAAGCAAGTGGGAGAGAAGGAAACATAGTTCTCATATGCCTACAGTTGCCATTCGCTAACTTCTGTTCTTCAGAATATTGTAGTGCCTTTTATTGAAGTCAGGGAAAGCCATCCTTAAAAAACAAAATAATGTTTAAAGAAAGGTTGTTTGCCTTCACAGCAGACTGATTTTTTAGAGTTTGTTTCTCTCTATCTGAAGCCAGGCAGTGATAATGGGAACCCTGGCACTGACCGCCTCTCCGAAGTGAGTGGCATAGGCAGCTGGTGATGCACAGTTTACAAAGGGGAACAAATCCTTCAGTCTGTGTTCAGGCACAGCTCCATCACTGCGGGCTGCAGGGTTTGTCCTAACCTCTTTTTTTCATGTTCCTCCAGTGTTTTAAAGTTCCAAATGCGCTTCAAAAGATTCCCACTTTTGAAAAGATAATATCTAATTGACAGAAGTCTTTAGCTGATAATGTATATTTCTGAATAATCTGCTAGTATTTTTTCAGGAAGAAATATGATCTGATGCAAGTAAGTGCTTAAGGATTTTTTTTTAAAGAAACGTTAATCTTTTTATTATCAGATGCCCAAGAGGATCTTTAAAAGTATTTTTTCTCTTCCAAAATCTCTACTGCCAGCACATTTTGTGAGAAGAAAAATTTCCTTACTCTTTTAAAAGACCAGTGGTTAGACCTCCCCTTCTAATCCAGAAGACCTCTGACATAAGGACATTTCCTTGTTTAATACATTACTAAAGTATGCTGTTGACAGATACTCTGCCAGTACTGATTTTCCCTGGGAAAGTGAAGTAGTATAGACTTCCTTCCTCATCTTAGAAAAAAACCCCACTGAAATGTGTTTTTCCAGGCAGCTGGTCAAGGAAGCAGGTGTCAGGCTTATAAGAAAGTCTGCAAGTTCTGCATCACAGCCCCCTTCTTCCACTTGCTCAGCTGATTTCAATACCCCAGTCTTGTACTGAGACCATTCCTTGTGTGAGTAAGAAAATACTTCCTTGTTACCCTAAGGCACATTTAGACTAGGCTATATATAATTTGACAGTAATATCTTCTGTAAGTTATAAAAACAACTTCTAGTTCACGTTGTCTTTATTTCCTGCCACAGCTATCTGTCATTTGTGGAAGCTAATGTCTCTCTGCAAGTTGTCTGGCTGCTTAGTTTAGATTGTTTTCAGGCTTGGCTGTTTTTTCTAATTTTGCAGAACTCCTTCCCTGCCTTCCCCTTCTCCTTTCCTCCCCTGCAGCAGTGGTAATGTAGCATTTACATTTATCTGACTGCTGCACTACTTTCCCCCTTTCATTTCCAGATCAGAACCGAAATCCCCATCCGTGTACTTAAAACCTCCATGGACCTGCTTTCCTCAGACACTGTGCTTCTCTGTGCTCGCCCTCACCCACTCCCGCTCAGCCTGTGCCAGCCTCCTCGCCCCGCCGCAGCACAATCTTCCCTTGTTGGAGCGACAGCCGCCTGCTCCGCCGCTCCTGCCATCTGGAGCAACCTCCCCACGTCCCTCTGCTCCACCGGGTCCTGCAGCGCCTGTGCCCACAAACCCAGCCATACGCCCTTTGCTTGACAATTAATTTCTTTCCTCCCTCCGCTGTTTTTCAGGATGGAAATCAGCCATTATTACTGCACCCTGTGTAGCTTTTTAGAAAGCAGTCTGAATTGGACGCTCTGCAGGATGAAATGAGATCATGTTGTATTCATTATCTTAAGGACTGTTTGGCAGGCAGGTACGACATTGTATACCATGGAAACAGCCAATGGAAAGAAAGAAGTTACAAATACATGCGCAACACAGAAGTCACTTAGAACATCACTGTTTGCAAGGGTTACTTCATGGCATTATCATTTACTTCCTTTTATTATTTCCTTCTTTTATATACTCTGCATTTCCAAAGAGGAATTAAAGATGGCAACTTCTCAAATCTGGGGTAATATTTGGCAAAAGTCAGATTTATAATGGTGATTATTGTATGCAGGTAGTTTCCTTCAGCAAGGGCTCTAAGTGCCTTTTGTTTTTCAGTGGATAGTGTGAAATAAATCCCTAAGAATACAACAAAAGGAAATAAAAATGAAGGGAGAAGATAAAAGCAAGTGACAAACAGACTCAAAGAAACAGATTTACCATCACAAACAAAGCAGCAAAATCCTATTAGTGTCCATGGGAAGCACCAACAATAAAGTAAGAGCTTAGCTTGCCATTTTGCCTTATTTGATACCTTTTAAAAATATAGTTGCTCAGGGAGCTACTTCAGACTGGATTCCTGCAAGTCTGTCTTTTGTCCCCCAGGTCTCTACCTACTATCAAAGTAAACCAGCTCCCCTCATACTTGTAGTCATCCTCACCAGTTAAGAGAGAGCACATTCAGCGCTTAGCCCCAACTAAGACTGGCCACATGTAGCCAAAACACACATGCCAGTTGGAGCAGCAGGATAGGCTTGCTGCTCTGTTAATGGGCCATTGCCAAATGCTTCAGGGTGACTTCTTATGTTTTTAGTCTGAGCTGGATCATTAATTCTGATCTCTCTTCTGCTTGTCTACTCACTTCCACAATGCTTGGAATAATTTATTTATCTTTAAGACTTCTACCCCTCTTTCAACTATGGCTGCTACTGGCCAATGGGCTTAAAACTTAGAGGAGAACTGGCAGAAGAATGGACAAAGAGAGTTAACAAGATCCCGTAAGTCTTGTTCTGTGAGGAAACCATGCTGAAAACATAACTACTGCACAGATGGCACTACCATTTTACATTTATTTTAGAGTTCCTCACTGAACAATTTTGACACCTCAGCATGTGGGCCCCAGCAGTTATATCCTCAAGGTATAATAAGAATATGTGTGAAGAAAGGAAGGCAGGATATCGTCTGTTCATGAAGTGAAGTGAGATACTGGAAACTGGGTCTGGATCTTGGGCTTAGGGCTAGATATGAAAAATGACTTGTATTTTTACAAAAATGTAGGTGGGCTTTACTTCCTTCCATGCTGCAGTCCAAAGCCTACCTGGCCAGTTTAAACTCAAGACCCTCTCTTAACTGAGCTGCAATTTGCACTGATGCCAACAGATCTGCCTACAGGGCATGTCTCAAACTGACTGATCTGAATATTGATGGCTACATCGATACTAAGAGAACTTTCCAATTCCTGGAAAGTGATGATCCAGATGATCAGACTTGGTCCTTTGCGACAGCAGGGTAAGACGTGGTCACAGACCAGCCACCCAGAGGAAACCCAGATGTGCATCACAGTGGGAGATACAGCACACTTTGGCAAGGTACCTAAAGTTGAGATTTGAGTCTTAATCGAGGACCTGAAGACACTATGTGCCTCATTGGATCTGCACTTTAACCTCTTGATTCCTCATATCACTCTTTATAAAAATATAGAGCTGTCTCTAAGCCTATATCTTTACTGTGCCTAGTACAACCATACCTTGATGCTGTTTGGACCTTCTGCATGCTACTTGAATAAATAAAAAGCACAGTAATATTACACATTGCTACCAACAGATAAATATCCATATGCATGATGTGCAGTGATTCAAAACTGTAGTTCCAGCTTTGAAACCAGTCTGCGTAGCTGTGCCATATACAATTGCTAATCAACAACATTTACATGATGAGTGGTAAGAAGAAAGGAAGGGTGCTTGCCAAAGTCAGATGGCAAAGTGGGATAAACTCTTACTAATACTTCTGAGAGCCTGGGCAGACTCCCTGCTGGTCTCTTTCAATTACAGTCAAGACAATTCTGCTGAGCTAGGTAAATCACAAGCATCAAGAACATTTGTTCTTCCTTAAGAACTGGTGCATACATGTGACAAAGCACCAGGAAGCAGACAATGATATTCTCCTACTGAATAGCCGTCAGTACAACATATGTCCAGGCTGTTTGTCATTTATTTGCAGCTTGAGTACATATAGTAATCATAGGTTGTGTGTGCTTGGTCTTCTTCCACGAACCTCTGGAGGATAACAGAACTAGAACTCCAGTGAGCTAAAAACATCAGCTTCAGCCAATGTTTTGTAAAATTGTTGGCCTGCTGCAGTTTATATGCAAATCGAATCCTATAACTAACCCTGACCTAAGTTTAGTATGTCGCATAAACGGTTTGCATGATGTCTGCACAAAGCCAAGAATGGGTTTCTCATTTATTTGGAGGGAAAGCTCATGAAATATTTCATTTCCTATCAGTATTGCCTTTTACGAGTGATTTTCAATGGCAATCTCGATCTCCCTGTTAGGCTGATGATTAGTGTGTGAGTAACAAGCCCTTTAAGAGATTAGAGCATTCATTTGAAGCCATAGCTGTAAGTGTAAATGAGCTAGCAGCCTGATAGAGAGGCCATCTCTCACAGTTCCTTATGCTATTTTCCCCGTAATTATAATAAAGAGTCATCCTAGTTAATAAGCTTTGACTCAGACTTCCCTTTAGCCATGATGAAAGAACGCTGCCATTAATTAGCTACACATGTAACTGCCAGTGAAATCCTGGAAACTGAAGCTGAAATAAAGAGTGACCCTATTTGAGTGCTACTGTCTTGTGCTCTCCTGCAATGTAGATGCATTTTTCATAAATATGTTCCTGTCTAATGTAAGTTTTACTTGTTACTTTTGAGGTAATCAAACTTATACTCAAAGCAGATTCAAAAGACTCTCAGTACACAAGCTGAGAAAATAGGAGAAAGATTAAACCAGAAAGTATATACATCATCTAAAATGATTTGAAGAAACAAAATGAGCTGTGCTGTAAGAGAAAACTAAGGAGGAGAACTAAGGAAGACTGGTTTTGTAAGGATTTGTATGCATCACCCACTGACGGTCCCTCAAGTAGTTTCCTTGACCCTTGAAATAACCCGAGCTCCCTTGGCCACCCATCTCCTCATCCCCTTGCTCTCCACCCCATAAAGGGGGCAGGTGGAGCAGCCAAGCTGGAGGTACTTATGACCTGACCAGCCAGCTGGTGCGTGTCTGCCAACTGGCCAGCAGCCACTGCCAAATGCAGTAAGTGACAGCAGAGCCCTGCCTACCTTTCCCCCCATCTGGTACTCTTTTGGCTCTCTCTCTTCTACCCAGGCATTGAGTTTCAAAAAACTTGCAGGACTGTCCTTGCTTATCTCTCAGATGTCTTTCTGTATTGCATTTGCTTGAAATCTGCAAAGAGTTATTGGGAGAGAGTGGGGGAGAAATGCCAGCAAAAATGGACAGAAAGGCATATGGTCAGTGAGAATAGACAACTCTTCTTCCATTGGAAATTTTGGCTAAAAAGAACAAAAGTTAAGTTATTTATGAGTTAACACTGTGGCTTCCGTCCTGAAGTAAGAGAGATGTTCTTGAGCTAACTGGAGCACAAGATTAGTATTGCTGCTTAGCTCATTTTTTCATACTTCATTGTATGCTGACCCCTCTTGCTTTCCTTTCCCTGACCAGTTGCTTGGACCTTGAGCTGCAAACTTAGGACATCAATTATCTTTACACTGGCAGTAGGATCATTTAAGAATTTTCAATGTACTGTCGTTTCTGAGGTTAGTGAGAGAAGAGGGGCTATTTCCATATCTTTAACAGCTACAATAGTCTAATAACTTGCTGTTTATAATAGATCTTAGTTTGTAAGCTTAAAATACTATTTCTGATCTGTATTTACACTTCTTATGTCCTACTTCAGCTGTTGCAGTCTCAAGTTAAAAAGGTGGGCCAGAAGTATTGCATTCCTGAGAAATAAGCCCTGTGATATTTTGCAGTCAGGGTACCTCTGTTGTGAGGCATGCTTCATAGAGAAGTGATAGGCATATAACAACGTGGATGTCTGGCTGCTACATACCACAGATTAGTTGTCATGCCTTGGTCAAAACAACAAAGCGTGAAATACTTTTCCCTTCCCTGATAAATATAACATGTCATAATAAAACATAGGCTCCTCTTAGGGTCTGTGAAAGTGACTTTCATTACACAGTTTTTCTTAGGAGACTGAATAATCAGATAAGACAAAGAATATTGGCAGTATCCTGTGACTATAATTTGTACAGAGTTACATGAATTAAGAATATTACTTTCATTTCACCTATCATAAGATTAAAATGACCACAGATGAATGCAAATCATTCATTTTTATGGGCTCTGTGTTCCAGAGAGTTTTATCTGTGTCACCACATGCTGTAATTTGCATGTGGATATTTTTCAACCAAAATAAAGCTAACATCGCAAGTAACTAAGCAACTCCCCCTCATATTCTGGGGGTTTGTGCTATTCTAGTACATATATAGAAAGTGCTGGGCTTGTGAATGATGCTAGTAGGAGTACAACGGTAGCAGAAAGACAGCTACCACCTTTTTGGATTTCGTGAATGCAGCATTTCCTAATCCACCTTCAGAAACACTTGATACCCAGATTTTACCCAGATTTTTGGAAATGTTAATTAGACGCGTAACTGATCTGGGGGAGAATTTGCAAAGGTCACCTAAAGAACAAGCTTTGATGAGAACAAAAAAATGTACAGTACTAAAGAGTCTGTTCACATGAACTTAAAAAAAGTCTAAAACTTTATCTCACAGAAACACTGGCATTTTGCCTCTCTTGATATGTTGTATGTGAAGCTGTAAGATTAGAACAAAACTCTGCCTGATATGAATCTGCAACAAGGAAAAAGTTAAACAAATTTTTCACAAGCAAGCAAAAAAGGAAGAATCCAGAGGCTAATCTACAGTTCACTGATCAATTCTGTATGCAACTTCTGACCCATTTTTACAGTAAGTCTGGTGTAACAGGCTTAAAAATGCCAAATATAGGGTTTTTTTTCCTTTGGGGGGGGGGGTCATTTTTGTGCCACAGCTCCCACACATATCCTACTGTCCATTTACTGTCTAAATGTACTGTAAACCCTTTTGCTATAGCATTTGAACAATGAAATTTGAACAATGGTAAGCTTGGTTTGGGCATCTTAAAGTAATTGTCATTTCTGATCTACTGAGTCATTTTCCAGGTTATTAAAAGATGACAGGCACCAAGGGGTGCCCTGTAAAAACCTGCCTTGTCTATCATTGGTTGAAAGCCCTTTCAAATTCATGCCAGTGGTAATTGCAGTGTTGCTGCAGCTGTGATGCTCTGAGGACATAGATGAAGAAAGGTCTGTGGGAAGAGAGAGTATCTTTGAACAGACCAACTAGTACAGCTGGAAGAAGTAGATCAAGCTTTCAAGACACATACCTCTTTCTTCAGGTCAGAAATAGTAGCAGCAAAGTTAACAGCTAAATACAAATCAAATCAAAGGAAGTTGATACCTATGGAGTAGCAAGGAATAAGTTTCTCACTGATCTTTTCCTCACACTTAATGGAGGTGAAAAGAAGTAGCTCCAACACTAGGAATATCTTCCTGACTTCCCAACTTCTTTCTCCTATGTCTGTCATACAAACTTCCACTTAGCAACAAGGCTGAAGAAAAAGTTATATAAAACTATCTTGCAAGAAACTTTTGGTACCTGCACAACAGGGACTGGAAGCAAGCAATGCTTACATGGGAAGTGCACATTTTAAGAGTACTGCATGCATGGGGATTTTGGTAGTTGACTTCAAAAGAGAACGGAAAGGACATTAAATATGAAATAGCAAAAAGTGCTCAGTGTGAAGGAAGGTTGATGGTATACATGTCAGGTATTACTAAAGGAGAAACAGACTTCTCTGTACTTTGCCGCTCCATGGACTTTGCTGCTTTGCCTTTCATATTTATGTGAACTGTCTGTTGCTTCTTTCAATAGTCTGGTGAAGAACTGTAAGCTGGGGAAGCTGAGGAGTTTACCCATGTGCCAGTGTGGGGGCAGTCTGGGGGCAGAGCTGTCACAGTTGTTGGACCTTACGGAACTGACTTTTGCAAGAGGGATGATGAATGTGGAACTAACTATTTTCAGAACAAAATACAAAATTCATCTTCAGCTTAGCTTTTCACAAGCTCAAAGCTAAGCAACACAGCTACTCCCTCGCAAACAGAGACTACATAGCAACTACAATCATACTAACAGCCCCTCTGCAACATAATCAAACTATTTTTCAAGAAGTTGTGAAGGCGACCAGGAAGGAAGACAGATAAACAATATTAAGGTGATGCAGACCTTGACGGACTAAATAGACAGACTAGACCCAAAAAAAGCTTATGAAGAAATCCCATCTGCACACTGCATATGGAAATACCCAGGACACATGTCTCCATGCTCAGTGACAAAGTAGTAGGTTCAACTGAGTGGTCCTGGCATACTCTTTCCCCTCAATTTTCTGTGCCAGCCCTCCTACTGGTTGGGGTCTCTACAATGGGGACAAAACGATTTATTTGTCTTGGATCCATTGGTTCTTCATGTTCATTATTTTCAGAAATACAGAAAGAGACAGAGATCCTTTCTGAAAACCCTCAAAACCTTCCCGAGCATTCAGAGTCATTTCAGTCAATGATGGGAACTCCTCAGCCCAAGGACGAGGGTGTTTGCTCAGACACATGAGATTCACCAGCCTCCCAGAAACAAAAGCGGCCAGTGCTGGAGTATTCTTTAGCAAAAGAAGGTCCCAATGAAAAGATATCTTTACTCCCACCATATATACACCAGGTCCTTTGTTTCTATTTCCACTGATGATATGAAGATGGTAAGCACATAAAAGGCAAGCACAATTGCCTTTTCAAATTCTCATGTTGTGAGGACACAAAATCCTTCCTGGATTGTAAAACTAATCTGGAAACGGCTGTTGCTGGCAGGTAAGAGAAAAGGTGGCATGAGTTCCAATTAACATGCAAAGGAGCCGATGAAATATGTAGCTTTAAAATAAAGACTTTTGGATTCCAAGAGAGACTTGTTAAAGGAATAACACCACAGTTCAGTTGTTAAAAGAAATAAAAATCTGACAATTCATGATTAACGCTCAAGGCTGTCTTCGATCCCCAAATCTAATAGGTATGCTATAAGATTGCAGCAAAAGCCTTGGGACAATATTCACTGCAAGTGAAATCTCATTGAAATGACAGGCATATCTGGCCAATGAGTCCTGTGAACAGTTACAGACATCTTCCATCTCAAGGGATTTGTGGAGATGCTTTGGTGAGAGCTTCTGAAGGACTTTGGGCCAGGTTTTCAACAAGCGCAAAGTGCTGTAACTTTTTGCCAATATGAGAGGTACTTGCAGCATGACTGGAAACAGCATCTCCGTAATAAATACTTTTCACTTCACTAAAAACAGCAGAGAGAAAGAAGGTGCTATTCTGTATTAAGTAGCAAGCGCTGAAAAATACAGCATTCTAGGAGCCTAATTTGACGATGTGAAATTTCTCAACAGGCACAGATCTAATTTAAAAGTGATCATCCACTGAAATGAAACAAAATCAATTTGACATTCACCAGCTGCACACTAAAATTGACTGTTACTGGGGAAAGTTCATTTTAACAAAGTTAACCATCAACAGATTCCTATATCTAAAAGTAGTAGTGTACAGATAACAATGTACTTTTGTTATTTTTTTCACCTGTGAAGTAAGGAGATATAAGAACCTTGTGTTTTAAATGAAAGTTACAGCAGGACAAAGTGGATAACTTTTTTTAAAAAGAAAAATTACTTTATAGTTAAATATGATTTTTAACTGAATTACATTATTTTCTCCTTTTAAAAATACATCTCGCTAAAATTAAACATGAAATTATGACAATCTATATGAAAGCTGAAATATATTGTGACTCAATAAAATGCTTTATACTAAGAAAAAAAGATAAAATTCAAGCAGTGCATATTTGCTGCCAGTATTTTGAAGAAAGTCAGAGAATTAAAATAAGAAAAAGTCACTGGACTTTGAACCAGAGTTTGGTAAAGTGATAAGCCAACTTTGGACAGCTTCAGCCTCCTCAGCAAGTACAGAAAGACCATTTTCTTCACTTCATCTTATTCAGTTCAGGTCAACGAGGTATTCTCTCAAAGCTCAGAAACTTGGGAAGGTAAAAGGAAACTACGCTTTCCCTGACACCAAACATGGGAGTCAGGAATCTATTAGTTTTACCATCTGAACAAACGCGGGCCCCTAAGTCAACAAATGTCCACATCAAGAAAGCAGGGCTTTCAGTAAGAAGTTAAAAAACTACATAGGAGTTAGAGCCTAAGCATTTAATTGATTTAGTTTTATCATGCTTCCTATATTTATAAAATTGTTGTGCTTTAAATACAGAAACTGAATAGGCTTCAAAATGAGAACACAATTTTCAAAGAAATGTTGAATGGCTCAAATAACAATATATCATGAACCCCATCCAGAGATTCTTCAGAGCAATCAGAAGAAAATGGAAGGCCACAGTTCTGAAATGCTGAATGGTAGTTTAACATCTTTGTTCCTAACAGAGAGCTATTTCTAAGAAGAACAGGGTTACATATACTGAGATACCAAGTGGAAGGGCAGGTGCACTAGATGAAAGGTAAAGGGGGAATAAAAGGCCAACACCCCTACTCTCCAGCTATAGCCATCTGAGATGGCACATGGGAACCCATGACCTGTGGCAAGGCCTTGGCTGCATGGCTGTGCAGAGACCGCCCGCCCAAATACTTGGTTAATGTTAAAGACACAACCTTTCTTGTTAATAATCCAGCTGAAAGATAATGAATTTCCCTTTGCCTTCTCCCTAGACCAGGTCTCATACTACGTTGCAGTAGAAAGCTGTGTGATAGTGTACTGTAATTTTGATGCAGCACAATCTGCCACATGAAAGGAGGTTTTAAGAAATTTAAGTGGGGCAGGGAGGACCCACAAGATATGTTACAATTCAAAACCTTTAGAGACGTTCAGGGACCAGGTCAGTGGTGATCTAGACTGCCCACCATCATTTTCTCTTAGCCTTGGACTTCAGTCTTCCATCTCTCAGATGATACCACTTTGACTTGCCTTATGTACTTTGTTTATGGCTTTACTTATCTTTCAGGGTTACCAGGAAGCTCCAGCTTGAGTGAAAAGCTGATACCTAAAATTAGAGCTGAGTAGGTTGCCACGCATGTGCTTAGAACTAGTTAACACTCTTCTTCTGGATGCCATGAGGTCTGTAGTGCTGGAGACTGATGAGGAAAAGGTGCATTTTCCCTTGTACTCATTTCCTTGTGCTACTGGATTTCAGTCGTGTGCTCTTGTGTGGAGCTGCCACAGCTCGAATTAAAGCACAAGGTCCAGTAGTCCAAGCAGAAGGTCTTCCAGTCTCAGGTTCACTCCAGTCATGAGTGTGTATACTTGACTTTTTACAGTAGATATCAAATTGCATCTTCCATGACCCAGGCTGCGAGCCTGAGTATATTAAGCCCATCACCCTTAATTAGCTAATTAATAAATCACCTTACCCATCAGAGAAGGAAAGATAGATGGAATGAACTTAACTGGTGCCCATTTGGCAATAGTTTCTATTTTTAATGTCTAAAATATTCAGATAACATGATGATGAATGCAGACAAGTGGCTAATGAATATTCCATATTTTATAACTTTAAAGAATACATATAGTGTAATACTGTTTCCATGTATTAAAATAACCATTACCACTATTATTATTATGAATGTGTTATTTGGCATGAAACTATTTAAATGCTGTACTTATTTCCACTTTTATCTCAATATTTTTAAAGGTGTGCTTGTATTTTGTGGATTTTTTAAACTACCAGACTTCTTTACTATTATGAGGATGTAGCAACATCTGAATTTCAAAGCTGAAAATCTAAAATGTATGAACACTTCCCAAGGCTCCAGTGTCAACACGCCGTAGAAAAGCAAAGCTGAGAGCAAATACAGGTATGGCTTGCCTAAGGAAATTCCAGTCTTGTTTTATTTGCTTTATTCAAATTAATAGAAAGCCTAATCGAACAGATTTTTAAAGACTGAAACAGATCACAGATATGTACAATTTCTGTTCCTTGTGAAGCTGAATATGTCTTCATAGCTACATTTAGATAACAAGTAGCTTTGATTTTCCACTGATAAGCAAATGACCATCTCTCAGAAAAAGAATAAAAACATTTTGTGAGATGAACAGCTCATGTGCATATCTTATCTGCTTTGAATTGATTCAGTGTTGTTTCTTCAAAGCAGATTTAAAGTTGAGGAAATGTTAAGCTGACCTAGTTGTACAAGCCAGATGTAATTAATTTTGATCAATTTTAGCAAAGGAAGAGATATTAAATGAAATACTTCGAGCCTCTTCAGTCTATTTTGAAAAAGTGAACTGAGTCACCCTGATAGAAGCAGAGTATTTTCAACACTGTTGAAACAGAGTTGGTTGAACACCTCTGTGTTATGAATGTGAGTGGAGCTATCCTCAATCTGTATCAAGCTTTAATGCATTAAGATGATCTTTCATTCATAATCACCAACAAAAGCAATGTAACTATCAATCAGAAATCCCCAGCAGAAGAGGGAAAAAGCTGAACAAAACCATACTTATTTATTTCCCTTAAAACTAAGCAAGGAACAATGGTAACCCGCTCAGAATGGCTCTGGAAGGATGATGCATACAACAAAAATTCAAATTTTTTTCCAAATAAACAATACTTTATGCCATGTGAATGCTGAATTGTATTAAGTGATGACTTAATACAAATAAAAGTGATCTGTGGAGAGTTATGTAAACACCATACTACAATTAGCCAACATTATTTTCCACTGTAAGTGTTCATAGGAATACTCTTACCACAGTGGCTGGAGGCCAGGTACCAAAAGTTATACAAATGTATCCAAGACAAAGAAATCCTAAATTATTACCTCTCGGTATTGCCCATCCCCTTCTAACTCAATGACACCAGGTCTTTGGCTCCATAGCAATGAGGTCACATACATAATGATCACTACCAGGCTTCATTTCCTTAGAAAAGACTGCTTCCTACACCTCTGCTGGCAGTAGTACAGGGTAAGCACATCAGGGCAGTTTGGACTCTGCAAACTTTCTATAATCCAGACTTTTCTTTCGGGCACGTGAGAAGACACTAGAGACTGATCAGAAAAGAAGAACCTGTTCTTCCCAGACAAGTTTCCTCACACATCCTCCATCCCTTCTCTGTTTCATCAGGTTGTAGAAACACATTTGACACCCTTTTCTTTTGTTCATTTTGCCTGAGACACAGAGCTGCATGTCATATGGCCCTCTGACCAACCCTTGTCTACAAGGATATCCAGGCTTTATCAGCTCTGCAATCTGGTCTATATTTAAGTCCAGGAAATGATTTCCTGTGGCAATGCTGGATTTGAACCAGACTTAGGCCGTGTATAATTGCCCATCACTGACAGGCTCTCCTTAGTGTTGGCAAGTACTGCTGCTGATTCCCTCCCAAATTATTTGCTACCCTGCATTTCCCCTGTCCTTCTCTATATCTGCTGCCAAGATAAAACTCCTTTGTTTCTAGTCTTCCCTCTCTTGCTCTTCTCTCCTTCAGCTTGTCTCAGTGTTGCTGCCTTTCGATTTCCCATGGCACTGAATACCTTCTTTAATTTCTGCAGTGGCTGTCCTTTTTTCCTTTTCTATATGTCTGAAGCATCCTCTCCACCTGCAAAGTTCTCTCTCCCTTCATGTCCTATTTCCCTTCACGGCTAGTAGAATGTTTTTATCTGTTACAAAGCACCACAAACACTCAAGCTGCCATATAAATTATATGGCGTGCCAACAAAAATAAAAGAAAAGAAAATACTGCAGCCCAAATATTCACTGCTGAGCTGCCAGAGCTTTCCTTGTTCCTTTATAGCTGCTTCAGATGCTGATTCTCATTTATACCCACTTGATTGACCTGTTGGCACTGCCAAAATGGTGTAATGTGTGTTTAGACATAAATCTGAGCCAGGCCGTAATTCTGCAGGGCAATGCTCTACTCTGAACAGAGTCCTATTCACTTCAGGGCATTTGGGATAGGCAAAAGGGTTATCCACAGAAATGGCCCTTGCTATCACAGCTGCCGTCACACACACCGGATGGTTGAGTCTATTCTGGGCCAGTAGTTATTCCTCCACACACAAGAGAGTCATAACCTCTCCTCCTCTTTTTGGTAATGGCAGAATTGTATTTCAGCTACCACACAGCAGCATATGGCAGCAACAAGCAGCAACTCCTCAAACACATGTATCTTTTTGTCTTCTATCTTTGAGCTTGCTACCATAATCATTGCTGTCCCTGCCTCCCCATCTCTACTCTTAAAATTTCCTCAGACAAAAGCAGTCCTGCTTCCATCCCTCCAGCATCCTGCAGCAGCACATTCCAGCACCATAGCAACACAGGGCACTTATATAACAAGATAAAACACTCAGGGGGATAGACCTAATAACCCCCCCCCCCCCCCAACCTGACAAACAGAACCCCAAGCAAACAGCACATGCTTCTGATCAATACAAACGTGCTTGTAATTTACATTCCCATTGAAATGTATACAGGAGAATTCACAAAAGCAAAAATGCTATACAAAAATGGTAAAATGTACTTCCTAGTTTATTGCTGTTGAAAATCATCCTAGACTTACAACTGATCTCACAGGGTACAGGACAAAGATCTTTGCCATGGGATTGCTTCTGAGGCCAGTTTTGTAAGCTTCAGAAAAGGACCAGACATTTGCATGGGAAATAAGGGCCTCCACAGCTGAGATATCAAGGAATTCAGAGTAATAATTCCCTAGATCTAAGAATCCTATAGGGTCCAGGAATGGAAGATTTCTCTAAGCCTTGGTTTGGCATATCCTTTTGATGTGACATGCAATGCCATTCCTTATCTTTTCTTAATTCAGGCTCTTCTTCCAGACCTACTTTCTGTGCAGCCACTTATTATTTACCTGATCCAGAGACTCATTTAATTGGTTCCATAATAAAACAAACCAATTGTTTCTTAAAGTGTGTGTTGCATTTTAACACACATGGAGAATTGCCACAGTTTTGCCATCACATGTAAAATTCTTCTTTTACAAGCACTGCTTTGTCTTTTTTTTTTTCCTTTGTGCTGTCCACAGATATCTTGCTATTCCTTTCCATGGCCATTCAGAGTATTTAGATTTACAGGATGTGCATCATGTATTTTTATCTTTTGAGAGACATCTAGAAAGCTCCTGTATCCCCATGATTACTAATAATTAAAGGTCATATAGCCCATCTTCCTGCAAATGAATTTCTTTCACACCTACTGTTGTCTAGTCCATTTCAGAATACATCGTGAATCCTAAAAATAACTAGAAATAAATGTCACCAGAACAGAGGCTTTTACCACATCTGTAGGGAACCTATCTATCAGTGCAGTAAACCTTGCTGTTAGTCTTTTACTGCAACTTTACCCTGCATTTTACTGCCTCATTCCCTCCATTATTTCTAGATTGCTAAAAGAAAACTACACTAAATAATTCTTATGGCAAATGCATAGTATGGAGTATAGTCCGGATCAGCCATTTGTACGAAGCTGTAATTACTGAGATTTCTCCCTGCAGAGGTTGCTCCTTCCGTTCTAGGGCAAAGGCTGCAGTTGCAGCTATACCAGAATTGGCTGGACCTGGGCTCTTCCTTGAACTCTCAGCTGGTAATTATCACCTCTCAGCTGACGCACTTATCATAAGCACTTCTTCTCCGTTCCAGTCCAAAGTCAAAGAGATTAACTTACCCATAACTGGGAGGCCGTGTGAATTAACCTGACCGCCTTTGCACCAAAAGGGATTAGGCTCTCTCACAAGATCAGCTGTAGAGACTAGGCAGCTTAAGAAGATGGTCTCTCCCCTTCTGCTCTCTGCCTCTGAGCTGTTAGTTGCCATATCTTAGCTTGAGTCTCAGTGAGATTTGCATATACTCCATCTGCTGTCTAGACGGCACCCAGGAACTCACACTTGCCCAGCAGGATGGTCTCTCTCCTAGCCCTTGGCTCCAAGAAAGTCTCAGCACTCTGAAAGGGTGAGTGTCAGAGCAGCTACAAAGCTGTGCATGGCTGATAAGTTAGTAATCCAGGTTGGATACAAGCTGTGCTTAACTAACAAGGTGAATAAACTTGATAGAGAATATTGTCGCCTATGCATACTGAGCTCTTTCAATCTTTCCTTGTGAAAGCTCTGCAAAATGTGACTTTACCATAATACTCATAGAAGTCTGTAATTTCAGTACAGTATTCATCAAACAGCAAGCTAAGACTTCCAGAGGGTTCATGATGGTTCACCAGTACTAGACTAGGAATATTTCAATGCTCAGACTAAACAGC
Organism: Dromaius novaehollandiae; assembly: GCF_036370855.1. Classification (NCBI taxonomy): domain Eukaryota; kingdom Metazoa; phylum Chordata; class Aves; order Casuariiformes; family Dromaiidae; genus Dromaius; species Dromaius novaehollandiae. Next base: position 46,383,104 of record NC_088130.1, on the reverse strand, counting down.
AGCCCAACACTTAGTTGCATGCAAACAGCACTGCTGTGAAAGTGCCACCATTTATATACATATTTCAGTCAAGGGGCAAACCTGACATCTGTGGGTCTGTCTACATTGCACAACAGTACATGGTGCAGAAATTCTCAAACTAACATCAAGCAAGGTAACTAAGAGTGAGAGCAGTAGAGTCACTTCAACATTTTAGGCCAAGCACAGAAAATATAGCTATTTCCAGCACTGCTTTTGGAAACTGAACTGGTATCTTTTCCTGGCACTAAAGTGCCATGTACATATAGAAGCTCAATGAGGGCTCACTGCGTGATTACTTGCACAGCTTCTATTGCACTGGGTAGACATGCCTCAAATATTTCTTGTAGTAACTGCTGGTAACTGTTGATGTTTTTGTGAAGATTGGTGTGCCCCTTGCATCCAAGGAAAAGAGAGCTTACCTCAATAGCAGATGCATGTCAAATCCCATGAGACTGTTGACACAGTATAGCATCCATCACTGTCATAACTCTGTTCCCTGTGATGTCACCAACACTCTCCCAGTAATGTCACTTAATGCTGTTCCTGTTGGGTAAACAATAAAACTTCCATTCTGTTCAATGGATTCAAAATTAGATCTGTACTGAGCACTAACCCAAATTCATGAGCCCCTTAGTTCTACCTGACACTGTTAAAATAAAGGGCTCTGCTAGAGTCAGAAGCAGAAGGTCTACCACTCTTACACTGAGTATGTCTGCTTGCCCTTGGGTTTCCAGTAGAGCAAGAGAAAGGACCAATCGCATAATTATTTAAGAGAGTTCAGCTGTGCTGCAGAGAGGTTAATTATCCCTCTGAGATAACAGGTTTATCTAAGTCCTGAAATTTGCCCTATTGATGCTAGTGTTACCAAGTTCAGTCCCAGTATTCACTCTAGTGAGAAAGTAGCAAGTGTCACGGTAATGTCAGCCATTTCCATGTGATTATTGTAGAGATTTTAGTTGCAGCAACCATTTCCTTAACTTCCTGAGCTAAGATATTTTATAACAGCTGTTTTGCGTTTTTTTTTTTTAAGTGATGGTTTATTCTCTGTTTTCTACATAGAGACATTAGTTCTTACTAAGGGTTCCTGGACCTTGCTAGAGAGACCCAGGGCCCAGTGCCCAGTACTGACAGAATGAGTCATCTAGGAAGGACAAATCTCCAAGTCTGCTTCTGTCTTGGTGGTTGAGGAAGGGGAGGAGACTGCACCATCAGTTTATCACTGCAGTGCACTTAGCAGGATGATAGCCTTATTGCTGTTCAGATGGAACAGTCTGGCAACATCAGGTACTAAGGAAAGGATTGTTTCTCTTTCTCCTCAAAGAAAAATCCTTGCCCGATTCCTCCTAAGTACCACCTGCCCTTTCCCCCTCTAATGCCACAGCTCTGTGCTGTGTCGAGTAACATGCTCAGTTGCCTCTTTACAGTAAGAGTATCAATATCATTAAAAAGTCTGCAATGGCCTTTTAAGCTCAACACAAGACTGATAAACTGTATCACAGATTAAAAACACGCACAGCCTTCACCGCATGTCAACAGGTGGAAGATTTTACTGTTTCCAGACCTTCCTCATGATGGAGAGTAATTATTATGATTACATGGCAGAGATACAGCAGCACAGAGAGACACTACATCTGTGAGTCATTCACAGCAGCAGAGTCAGCAGAGGCACAGCCTGGATAAAGGGATTAGCAAGGCAAGACAGACAGATACATGCCTTGGGAGTACACACACATGTGTGTGCTCATTAGGTGTCAAAATAGATAATTAAGGATTACATCGTATTAAGAAGATCAAGCAGGACTCAGGGCATGTTCACATGCCAGCTGCATTGGTAAACTGATCACAGCATCTACAGAGTACTTCTGTCCACCACCCCAGCCCAAGCCATTTCCCTGTTGTTTAGTATCACTGAAAAGTCGCAAGGCTAAAAATAGAAACTTGGACAGAAGAATTTGTCTAAATAGGTTTCTAAATATTATAGAAGTATTTCAAGACTATTACAGTGCATTAATACAGAACCAGATAAGATAGTGCTATGCATTTCCCCTCTTGCATTTCCTAAAAGCCAGCATGATAAAACTTTCTTTCCTTCTTTTCTTCCATCCTAGAACAGATTTTTCTATCAATAATTTTATGCCTGAAGGGGGGTGGGATCCAATGTGACTGAGGGGTCACATATCCCTTATGACAACTGCAGACTGGAATCACTAACCATGCAAAGCAAATTCTTGAGAAAGGAAAAGGAATATGCATCAGAACGCTCATTTTTTTGACACAAACAGCAAATGGCATCCACTACAGAACATCACTCAAACATCTTTGTTCTGTGTCATTTCCACTGTTCTTTGTGTATGCCTGCCCATTGCTTCGATTGTATATTGGAATAGAGTAATAGTTCCCCCCAGGTTTTTCTCCAGTTCTGTTTTATAAAAATCTCCTTTATGATAAACTACACTGTTGTGTCACCCTTTTTGTATTTTCCTCTTATAATTAGGAGTAGGGTGATAGAACTGATGCTGTCTCTAAAACAATATTAACATTATACAACAAAATAACTGCTGTATAGTGGTCAATCAAAAATATTTGAAAAGTAACATTGATTTTAGTCAAGCTGAAATATAACTTTTCTGGAGTGTTTTGGCTAAACAGAAAAAATAAAAATCTAATCCTGAACATTTTTGTTTGATCAACCTAAAATATTCTATCCAGCGTGAAAATGAAAAGGTCTGTTTCATTTTGAGGTAATTTTTTGGACTTGTTTTTGTTAATTGATACAACTTTATGAACAGAAATGCCATTCTGAAGAGTTGAAACCTTGGCCAAAAAAATGTTATGGAAAAACACCAGCATTTTAAAATTAGTATTTTACTTAGACAGCAACTACCTTAATCTATTCAGTTTCTTTTTTAAATGATTTGTAAATAATTTGCATCTCCAAAATTTCAGTGTGTTTCTCATTACTGTGTTCAGCTCTATTTCAGTGATCCTGTGATGGAAGCAGCAACAATCATAGACGCTGCCTGTGTGGAGAAAGAACAGGGAGTTTGAATAAAATTAAATGAGATCTGGATTCAGTAATCCTCTGAAGTGAATCTCAGAACATGATTCTGTGTGCTTTCTCCTACCAGTTTTAAGAATGCATGATGGTGTTCTTTGGTGTATATATTGTGTGCTCTCAAATGAACATCCACAAAGCTTTCACATCACCCTATCATGCATTCCTTATATGCTCTGCCTTTGACTGAGAAGCGTGCAGTGTCAGTACCAGTTGGGAGCGTATGGCTGTTGGTGCCTCTAGCACAAAACAATCTCATTAACTTTTCATGTTCGTAGAAAGCTGCTCTACACCCGCATATTTTCCTTAGCATGAACAAATCCAGCATTTCTGATTCTAATCAGAAATATAACAAGAAGAGACAAGTTTTTTCCTCCTGAAGCAGGAGGCATGCAAATACAGCCTCTCAAAACTCTGTGGGGATGTGCAAGAAAGTTATTACTCTTCCATCAGCCCATCTTATGCCTGATATGTTGTAGTCCACAGAGCTGAACCTCTGAGATTAATTAAGTGTTTGTATTCTCTTCCATTTATACAGATAAAAACTGGGAAGGACTCCACTGAAGAAACACAGTTATGATGGTGTAATTGAGAGAACTATGCCCTTGACCCCCAGGCTGCTACATATCCCCAGTGGGAAAAGCTGGTGGACTGAACTATTGTGCCACGCTTTTTATCACTGTTTCTAATTTACTCCTGTTATTCCTGATCATACCACTGAAAAAAGGCAAGGCTGGTCAACTGAAAGCTTTCGCAATACTAGCACAAGACTGCATCCACAAATGCAAATGTTACATACTTCCCTTTCCTGGTAGGAAATGTAGAGCTGTATCCCAGCAAAGGCAAAACTGAATGCAAACCTGCCCAGCAGCAGAAAAAGGTTTCATCATTTGCCCATGGTAGAGACTGTGTGCTGATAGTCTGCAGTATGGGGGAGGAACCCACCACACACCCTATCACGACGGCTTAACATGGTTGTTGCAGATGAGGGAGGGAGGCAGGGCCCTTGAAAGCAGCCTTTTTAAAATGTCACTGAGTAGGTTTCAACTGAAGTGCACAAAAATAATTTAATTCCACTCCTACTCTAAGAGGATGGCATATATTGTTCTTTCTCTTCATCTATTTCCCCTGAAAGCTTTCTGCACCCAATTGTATTAATGAATGTTGAACTGATGATGACGCATATTAGATCAATATAGATGCATGTAGAATTAGGTCATTCTAATGGAGAGCGGCCCCAGCCATTCAAAAAGCACTCTGCCAAATGAGAGGCAGTGAGCTGAGCACTTGTCCCTTGCTTTCATTTTTCTTATATGATATGCATGAGGATGAAGTACAACATGCTAACAGTGCATTTTGCAGAGCCAGAAACTTGCTCTGAGTGTGAGTTTAAAACATGGGTACCTTGTGCACCGAAGCACAAATACTTGGTGCCTATCTGCAACAATCAACATGCCTCTAACAGCTACACGGGATCCATTCTGCCCAAGTAAGGAAGAGGGACAATTTGGGAAGATGACAAAGATACGGTCATACCTTCTCTGTGAAAAAAAAAGTCTTCAACACTGGCAGAAGTGAAAGATTGAAGCCAAAGGGGTCTCTCCACATACAGATTTACTGTTACATCCAGTCCACTACCCATCAGAGAGGTGGGCAGGACAAACTGGAAAGAGCAGAGTAGTTCCATGGCATCCTCTAGACCCTCAGAGAAAATTCTTGTGTGTCTTACTGCCATGGGGCTGTGCCCAGGTGCCACTAACTGTCTAGGGATTTATTGCATCATGAATCCAGGACAGTCTATGAGCAGGGTATTTGCCTAAGTGTCAACATATCTGTTCAGGATAATCAGTTTTGTAAGCAGTATACATGGGACAGCAATAGAGATTGTTTTGATGAATGGGTACAAAAAATGCATCTCAAAGCTGAATATTCTTGCACACTTTCACCAATATTTTTATTTTCTGTGAAGTTGTACAGCTCATGCTTTTCTCTAAATGGTGTACAGAGGATTAGCTATTGAAGAAAGAGATACTCTAGACAGCTGTCTTAGAGCAGAATCACCAGGAGCAGTCATGGGTTGAAGACTAGGTCTGAGGTGAACCTAACTACCTCATGATATTTCTGTGTCAGTAAACCAACCTGCAAGGCAGCAGGCCAAGTTTTGATATTAAAGACTATGAACTTTATTTCTGAGCAAGTTGGAGAAGGCATGTTCCTAGATTTTGCCTCCAAGAGTGACACCAAACCCCAGTAGCAGCAGGAAGAAATCTTGCGCTGAAGTTATGATAAATTTCATTAATAATAAAAGCAATACAAAGTCTGTATCCCAGTTACACAGAAACACCACAAATGCATCAGGTATTATGGCATGCAAAGCCACTGTTACATTGGCACAGCCAACTCCTTATATCCTACAGTAACATTACTGAAGAAAAGCAGGTAAATTAGAGCACTACAGACACGCATCAGTGAATGGATCTTAAGGGCCAGTGGAAATAATGCATTTCTATTGCCTTGACCATGGTCCCATCAGAAACTGCACAGACGATGAGTGAAGAATGTGCAAGTGTTTGAGACCTCCACTGTGTCTAAGCTGTCAGCAGCACAGAACAAATGTGAGGTTGATAAGAAGTACAAGGCTACCAGGAATTCATCACCTATTCAGGCCCTGAACTATGGTCCTACGAAATTGAACAACTGAATTTGAAAGTCTTGGTTACTCTGCTAAAATGTTAATTGCCATGATAATACTTAAACTATTGCATGATCTATTATTTAAAGCAAAGACAGTTTTCCTTATACTAAGAATGAGAATATGAACTGGATCTTGGTGTATGATGTGTAGATGCTTTCAGCAGAGGCATGCAAGCCATCAGGACAAACAACAAAACATTCCTGCCTGTCTGGAGTGAGAAACACTGCCCATGGCTGTATTAAGTGGTTAGTATGAGACTGAAATTTGGTTCTAAAAAAGCCTGTGCTAAGGAAGAATAAGGGGGCTGGGATTTTTCATTTAAAAATAGATCTTTTCCCCATTTGTAGGTTGGTCTCATTTTGCAGCAGCTATATTTTGCACCAACATGTGGTAGACCAAAGATTAAATCTCAAATTCCCAGACACTGGGTTAGAAGAGGCCAAGAATGTCACAGAAGTGACAAGCTTAGTGTCAGGAGATGGGGATTTGGTTGCTATACTTTTCAGCACCTCTTGTTACTCGAGCCTTCCAACAACCTTGACGCTCGTAACAGAAGTGGCCAATTCCCACCTCTCTCTTTCCTAGTAATCAGCTCTCAGTAGGCAGCATGGCTAAAAAGAGCCATGTAGATTTTTTCAAATGGCTGTGGCTCACACCCTCCCACTGGCAATGTTAATGTCACCCTTTGCTTTTTATAAAGTGGTCAGGACTTCATCAGAAGTGCACAGACTGGGAAGCAGCAAAGTATCAGAATAAATGCTACAATTAGCAGCCAGAATTCAAGTAAGTGCCAGGTAGTCATTCAACTGCTCTATGAAATGAACACTTTGTTTTAAATTCTTTTCTAGCATATTTGTCTGAACTTCTTTTGACTGCAGAGAAAATGATATGTATGTTTTTGAGGCCAGAATCTTGCCTGAGGTTAGCAAATACAACCTAGGTGCACAGAAATATAAGAAAGATCAAAGGGATACAGCTAGACCACAGTGTGAAGAGCATTTCTAGGACATCCTGCAGCCCACATATCCTGTCTGGACATCTGATTAGAATCCCTGCCTAGAGTATGGCAACAGGCTGCTCTCAAAATGATGTGGCACAGCCGATGCCTGAGCTCACCTGGTGACTCAGTACATTGTAATTACATTGGTAGGTGCTTATGCAAAGTTCCTGTTGCCTCTGCAGGATATGAAAGTGTACAGGATACATGTGGACCTGGGAATCATGTTGTGGATGTTCCCGGTAGCACTCCATAATGGCAGGGAAGGCATAGCCCTCTAGGATAGTTTCAGGCATCTGCTTCACTTTTTTTGAAATACCATTAAAACAAGAGTCTATTTCTTGAGTTCAGTCTTGTTCCATCCACATGCTTCATCCTTGGAGAGCTCAAAGAATTTAAACTTCAACTTTTTTTGCTGTTCATTATGGAGCCAGGAAACTCCGAACTCACCTATTTTTATCTGCCAGTGTGGCACGATGGAATGTTATCTGGGTTCAGTTCAGGGGTTTCTGATTTCGTTCTTTATGTTCAGAAGCGAAGAGCTGAGATAGGCACTGGCTAAGAGCCTACTTCAAACCACTTCAGCTGAAAAACAATTTCAATTCTGGAAAAGGAATGTAGGATAGTTTTCAAGTATTTTTTTACTGGACTGACATACTCTAGGGTGTCTGGAGAGCAGAAAGCCAGCTTCAAATCTCATGGGAATTGGCAAAAGCATGAGCCCAGAGCATTTTGGCTTTGCCAGACGTTCATACCTTTTCCTTTTACCATCTAAATACGACAGCAGAAAAAAACATTTAATTTCACTCACATCTCTGAATGGGAATTTCCTTTCTTCCAAAGAAATGCTTGTCTATCACTTCAGTAAGCGATCAACAGTGCCTTGGAAAGTCAAAACTGCAGAGGCTGCAGTAATCTCCACTCACTTCTGAGACCAGTGAATTTTTCCCAGATGCTTGTACAGACATGAGTACTGGTGCATCAAGCTTTTGCTATTGATACTCGCCTGTCTTCTCCTCCAGGTGCAGCAGGCACTCCAACCCACGCAGTTTATCCTAGTGCTAAGCTCCAGATCTCACCTCTGTGCTCAGCAGCACACTAGGCTGTTGGTTTCCAACAAGGCTCTGTGTATTGTAGCTAAGAATTCAGATTACTGCCAGCATTGGACTTGCACAGGCTGTCTTATGCCAGCATTTGGGATGCTCTGACTTTTGCTGAAGACTACAGAAAGCAAAGTGCAGTAAAGCAGCTCTGATATTTCCCTCTAAGAAATCGTAGCATTGCGCTGGCTAGATTTGAACCTGCATTTCAAGGCAGGGTTGCCAGTGGAAGTTAAATTTCCAAGGTGCTACAGCTGCTACCTTAAGGCCTGGTCTGAAGACCAATGAAGGTAGTGGAAAACTTCTCATTAACCTTAGCATTAATTTCCTCCAAATCTAAGGAATCACTTTCTTTAACTACCACATAGTCTGTTACTGTTCTAGCATTGAGTATGCACTGATTGCCATAAAAGTGACCAGTACATCTCAGCGCATCTCCACTGTATGTTTATATTCCATCTGTGAATTGTCTGTGAACAAACCTAGATTTCCCCAAATTTGTTCTTTGGTTCAGAATTCTTCACTGATTCTTCCCATGGCCATTATCTTAGTGTATTGACATTTGTTTGTTGTGTATACCTTTGTGTGATAGTTGCCATTAAAATCTCAGGCTGTTTCGGTTTCACATGTAGGTCATGTTCACTGATGGGATAGTAATAATAATAATAATAATAATAATAATAATAATGATAATGCATCAGAATTTCAGTGCAAATTCTCATGATTATGAATTTGAAATTTACTCTCTCTGAATGTTCTCAATAATCACTTAAATTTCACTGCTTTCATGAGTATTCCTCTGAATAAATTTGCTTGCTAGAACATTAATGGAAAGTGAATAGAAAAGGGATATAAACTAAGTTGAAGCACACACTAACAATTTTAAAGATTATCTATGAACGTGTTTTTGCTGTATTTATTCACCTATGCATATATTCAAACCTGTATTTGATCCAAACTTCCATCCAACTTATTCAGGGAATAAGGTAGTCTTTTACTTTTTTAATGAGTTACTAATATAAATCTCTAGTTGTGAATATGAAGGAAATATAAAAATGATGATACATTTATTTTATATCATGTGTGACTTCCTGTTCTAACAACATTTATTTTTTCCTGTTCCCAGGTCACAACTGACTTCTGAGCATATGGAGAAACAGACATGTCAGAAGTATCTCAGGGTGTACTAAAAGTAAGGGAAAAAAATTATGCAGTCCTGTGTAGTTTAATAAGGTTGATGTGAAGACGAATATCCACTGGCTTAATAGCTTTAACTAAAAGCTGAGCATCATAGTTCCTTTTGTCTCCTGTGCTGACTTGCCCTTTTGTATAGTTTTACTGAAGTTGCACTAAGTTTTGTATTTCAGCACATTCCCACTGAGTATTAAAAAAGTGGAGAGGTGCCATGTAAAGATATCCGATATACAGCTAGAGCTGGGCAAAACTTTTTTGGCCAAAATGTTTTTGATAAATAATACTGATTCAATGATGTCCATTCTTCTGAGCTGTTTAAGGGAAAAAAAATAACTGGAAAAAAGTCAACATTTTAGTTGTGAAATATTTTGATTTTTAATTCAAAGCAGTATATCATTTGGGAATCAATTTCAGTTTTATGACAGAATGAACCAGTAAACAAACAACCCCTCCCCAAATCCCAAACTGTTTTTCAATCAAAAATTATTATTTTCCAAATTTTTATTTGGCTGAACATTTCATTTCAGGTTGATACAAAAATGAATTCTCATTTTTCTCCTTGTAGATCCCCCAGTGAACCCCCCAAATCAATTATTTGCCCTGCTCTTGATACAGTAGTCTACAGAGGAGTATTTCTTTGGCAAAAGCACCAGCTGTAATTTTTGTGCAAGTGTCGAACTCCTAGGTTATTTTCAGATAGATGAATGGTATGCTTTCAAGTGACTACTCTTCCAAGCACTCTCTCTGCTTGCTTGTACTTATTATGCATCAGTAGTTTTGCTTTCACATTGAAAATTTGCAAAGATATATCTCATAGTCATGGAATTCTGCAAGAACGATGCTCATATGAGGCCAAAAAGAATTTGGATAGCAGGTTTTGAACCTACAGCAATGAAAATAAGAAGGACCTGATGGCTTAACGGGGATGATGGAACCTTTCTCTTTTATTTTGCTGTTTTGAGTCCTGGATGCAGCTCTGCACAAGATAAAGGGTAAATGCAAGAATTTGCAAATAAAATTTGTGGGAACTATAATTATAATATCAGTTGAAATAAAAATCATGGACATTTGAGTGCCTGAAGCAAGATATGTACAAACATTCCAGTTACACAAAATCCTTGTTCCTCTGTCAGATGGTAGTGAGAGATATGAGTGCTTTCCTCGTCTAAGAATCAAGACAAATCCCTGTACAATTATACCTATCCATCACGCTGTGGGCCTACACAAGGCCCTTCCATTTTTCTGGGGCAGTGCAGGAAGCTCATGAACAGTCAAGGGGGAAATACCACCTATATATGCCAGCCACAAAGTCAGCATTTGTGAGAGGTGAGTCACTTTGTGAGAGGTGAGAAGAGGTGAACATTTGTAAGATGTGAGAAGGGTCTGGACAATTTCCAAAGTCATCGTTTCATGAAAGAGTATTGCCGACAATGCTTTGAGTACTACTCCCTTCGTGGCAGAGCAATCCTGAATATATTGTTTCTTGTCCACCTAGAGAACATTACCGAACCAGGTGGAATATTAAGGGCAGAAGGAAAAAGAGAAGTTCGGATGGATGTTCTGCTATTCAGCGCAAATTATGGCAAAAGTCCAATCCTGCTGAATTCAAAGCCAAATGATTTTCCCAGTGCAACAGAAAGGAAAGCACTGCACACAGCTATGGAGTGTAACACAATACTCTGGATAAAACTGTCTTCATGTTCCCAAAATACAGTACTCTTTTGCTGAGCACAGGACAATCACTTAATCACTTCTAATGAAAGCTGTAGAAAATCATTCTCACTGCATAGTAAGTGTTTTGCTCCCATACTCCGTAAATAATATGCAGCCAAATAAAATTAACCAACAAAATCAAGTGTCATGCCTCCCCAGGACCTCCCTGAATCCTCTCAAATGTCTAACAGAGTTAGAGCTACTTAAAGAATAGTTCTTTTCTGTGTTAAGCTCAGGGGAAGAAAGATTGGAGTTATTGTTTCTGATTATGGGGATGACTTTGTCTATAAAGCTATAAAGATGCTGGTTTTACCCATGAATTGTGTTTGACCCATTGTTTGAAGCTAGTGGTACAAAATGTTTTTGATTCCCATAAGTCCAGGCAACACCTGCCAGGCACTGCCAAGAAAATAACCACCTCCTTTTTTTTATTCTTCTTCAAAGGTAGGTGAATTCTAGCCAATTGTTTTTTTAAAAAAAGTTCATGAGAGTAAATGGAATAAGATGTACAAACAACATGGATCCCACTTTGTAGACAGCTGTAGTTACAAAACCTGAGAAAGGTAGTTCAAAGCTATATGTGGCTACTGCCCCTTGGGAAGCAATACTGTCTACAGCACAGTGGATAATCCACTACAAAGTCTGAGCTCTGGCATCTTTTATCCATCTGACAACTGCACAGCTCTGCCACCAGGATATTTCACCTAAAGGGCACCTGCATCTTTGCATCTGTCTGTGTGCTCAGTGGGACATGCAACTTTTCACACAAAAATCTTAAAATTCTTTGGGGTTCATGTTTCCAATGGAAAAAAAAAAGTAGCTTTATATCTTTAGCTTCATAATTCCATGTATTTGGTGTACATAAAATAAAATGAGGAGGATACCAAGTCCTACATGAAATGTTAACAACCTAAGACTGAAGTGACAAACACTGTTTAAGTAGTTTGCATGTTTGCTATGCTCTCTCAGTATGGGGAAAGTTCATGGCTAAGTAGTATCTCTGTGCTAGCAAAGCAGCAGCGCAATGGAAATAATTCAAAGGCAAGCACTCGTAGTAATTATTAGAGGGTTAAAAAGGATGATGTTTGAGGTGAACTGAGAAAAATTGGATGTGGGTATGTCAGACAAATGATAGTTAAGTGCCTTGGGAACAGTAGGCCAGAGCTGCCCTTGCTTCACTGTGGGAAAGGGTGAAGCATGTACTCCCCCAAGCCAGCCCAGCTCCGCTGCCCAGTGACTTGGGCCTTTGCCCACGTGCTTCTCCCAAGGCACTAGGAGATGAAACTGGGAACTGTCTTTGCACAAACATCGTGGAAGCAGGGTGATACCTCTGCAATGAGTCTCTGCAAATGGTGATTAGGGATCCTCGCTCTTTTGTCTCTCATGCACAGGCTTGAGCAGAGGAGTAAGTGTCCAACGTGAGCCTTCGTGTACTGGCCACAAAGACTTCACACAGCAATATATAATTACGATCCTTTTTTTGATCAAGGACCTTGAGTAATTGCATGATGTTTCTTCTTTCCCCCCCTCTTCCTACGTTTTTTGTTTGCTTTTCTTTTTGTGAATTAATGCTATATTTATTGCCTTAGGTGAGATTTTCAAAGAACTCATGGCTGGCCTAATCCTGCTCCTGTTAAACCACTGGGAGTTTTGCCAGTGCTTTTAATAAGAACAGAGTTAGGCCAGTGCTGTGAGCTTTGAAGCCCCCGCTTTGTGTGTACTCATGTGAAGGTGGGGAACAGGGTGCAGATAAAATGAGAACCAGTCTAAACCTGGATCCAGCCAGGGAAAATAATGCAAACAAAACCTTTCTTGTGGATCCAAGGAATCTCTTCAGCCATTTTTTGCTCCATTCCCCAAAAGCACTGGCTTGATTTTGTAATCAGCACCCTGTTCTGTGGGGATATTCCATTCTGTGGGGCCACTTCTTGCTTTAATGCTGATTTCATTTACCTTTTGAGGATAGCTGCTTTTCATTTAGGAGAAATGCAGAGACCCTTTTTTTTTCAAGTGTACTAATGAACATTTTGCTGGTAATTCACCACTAAACAGGAATTTTAAGACCAGAAGGGACCATCATAATTATATAGTATATGACTTCAGCACAATGTAATTTGTAGCCTGTAAGCCAGTATTTTCTATATTCACCCACAACTTCTGTTTGAGTTGTAATAACATACAGAATATTTGTGTGTGTGTAAGTGTGTGTTCACGGCTATGCCTATATATTAGGGAAATGCACATGTAATCTACATGAGCTGGGTGTGCCACAGAGAGAAAGCATTACCCAGACTAAAACAGGCAAATGATTGGGAAAGACAAACTAAAACGAAACAGAGTTTTTGTTCTTGTTGTTATTCCTGAATTGCAGTAATATTTTCTTGTGGCCCTTAAATATACAAAATGTATTGATTTCAATTGACAGTACCTATTGAGATTGCTAGATTAAGCAAAGATTATACTCATTAGCACAAAATACTTTCATAAATTCAATTTCCTCATCTGTATCCAAGAGCAATACTAAGAACAGCATTTCTCCAGAGTAGATTACTGCATTGCCCTGATTTAGGCATTGCCAAGAAAGACGATAAACAGGCTTCAACTTGCTTCAAACACTATTGCCAGTGTTAGCATTTCATGCAAGAGAGCAGTGACAGATTTTACAGATTGTATTGTTTTTCATAAGATATCAAAGGCAGCTGATTATAAGATCTTATTGTTTCAAAAGCCCTTAAGCCCTAGAGAATCTCTGCTAAAAAACAGCAGAAAACCTACAGTGCTAGAATAAGAAATCTCTGAATTCTGATCATGGTCCTACTGTCAGATGCTCTGCGGCCTTCTTAGAGTGGCCAGGTCTCATGCTATTTCCATTAATTTCCTAAAGCCTGTGCTGCTAGAGTCAAGTGACTGTAAAAAAAATACAGCTTCTAGGCTAACAAAATAAAAAGCATGGCCGTTATGGTTGTGGAGAATATCTTCAAAACAAACTCTCAAGACTCAGCATTGTATAAGCAGTTAAAAACTCTCTATTTTTTTCAAATCACAGTAAGGGCGTGCAGTAGGGCTGGAGTATTATTTGCACATATTTAGGCAAATCACAGTTCATACTCAGTTGCTTGTACTTACAGACATGTATTCACCTTGTAGAAGTTATTAAACAATGAAAAGCAATCGTTGCCTCAGAAAATCTTTGTGCAAAGCATTAGGGTATAAGAAGGAGTGTATCACTCTTTGTTTGATCAGTTTGTATATTCTTATACTCCTACTTTTTTTGGATATTGGGCTGCATGAACCTCCATCTGACCCAGCTAGTATGTCTGTGCTAAATACAAGAGGCCTGGGGAAAAATGACCAGGAGGTGTCAAAAAAGAGGGTCAGGGACTGTTTAAAATAATGAGAAGGATATGCCATGCTAGAGTGGCTTTTTGTAGACTGAAATTCAAGGTAACTACAACATGCCCTGGGGTGTAAAAAGGAGATGTGAAAGGACAGTAGAGGGTGCAAAGCCTGAGGGGATTGTGTTGGAGGACTGTGTACTCTGGTGCGATGTGTCTACTACCTCTTTTGGGAATGATCCCGAAGTGACCTGTCCCAAGAATCAAGAGTAGCTTTGCCCTGAAGAGCGCTAGTTGGAGTGGCTCAAACAGAGCAAAGCAGCCCATCAATAGTCAATCTGTGTGAGCAATCAGAAGTCCAACACTCTTGCTTGCTTCCTGAACCCCTATAGCAGTGTACATATAGTCAATGTGGCTATTCTTTTAAGTTTGGGGAAGAACATTTAATTAGAAATTACACTGTGCTCTGGTACTATATAGAATTACTTAGTGTTATACAATACTAGGAAAAAAAATGGTTTCTAAAACTGGTTCTCAGAATTATTCTTAAAAACGCTTGATTATCAGGACCATTCTCAGCTCTAATTTGCAGATATCTTTTCCAGCTTCATTCAAGAGGCTGGAAGGCTGTCTCTTCTCATTTGGAAGAATTTCCTACTCTATTTTAAATCATGTTTTCATTTCTGCTTTAAATGCAATATTTGGCTGTATTCCTTTAAAGGTTTTTTTATGTACTGTTACTGCAAGGGCTTTGAATGAGCCTCTGAAAATCACTGAACAACAAAGTTGTTGTTGCCTTTGCTGCTTGATCTTTCTGGGAGGCCAGTCCCACACAAATCTCCTTCTCTCTCCAGAATACTGCATATTGTAGATAAAACAACAACTTTCAGTTTAGTCAGAGGAGAAAAATGCAGTAGCTTTCTCTTCTTTCAGATTGTGAATTCATTTTTTGTTTCATGAATACCAATTTCAATAGCTCCATAGCCATTTACATTAACCGAAAGGCCTCAGATATAACAAATAGCATGAGTGATGTGGCGAGATTCTATTTCAAATTTGCCATTCTGGGACTGAACAGAGCATTATATTTAGACATGTTCTGAGATTTTCATTTCTTTTTACACTTTTAGAGCTCTTCATGTGCTGCAATCACAAGTATTTACTTGAGAAATTATGTACAAAGGTGATTCTTATCATGTAGCAAGAAGATGTATGCTTTCAATCTGTGTGAGTCAGTGAACTCTGACACTCCATATTGTGATAGCTCTAAGCCTATTCATGTGACTGAAGAGAAAGAAAGAGAAAGGAAAATTAAAAGAAAAGGAAAGAACAATATTATTCATGTTTTATCTGCTATCCAGATCTATATGGAAAATTATTCTCCCATTCCATAAGAGTTTTTGAGACTTTGCAGCTTTTTCCCATGCTGAACTGGGAGGAGGAGTTGAAAGGCAGAAAAAGTTCATAAACTGATACACTGGAGGAAAAAAAATTGGACCAGATGAACTGAAGCATTTTATTTAGGCATGTTAGAAATCCTTCATCTTGATGGTGGCCTTTCTAATTTGATTTTTTATTATTATAAATTAGTTAAATTTTTTAATAAAAACATAAAATGAAGACACAAGTTGAAACTTGTATGCATTTGAAATGTCCAAGAGTGGTATTAATAACTTCCAACAATTTTTTTCTTCAGGATAGTTTTTGAATCAGAAGACTTGCTGAAACAGCTCCTTTCTTGATGACAGCTTCATTTTGACTGGCTGACATGAAAAATGTTCATTAGAAAGTTCTTAAGCAACTCTACCAATATGCCCTCCTTTCTCTCCACTTTTCTGCCATTTGCCAACTCTGGTCATCTTGGCTGAAGAAAAGGTGTTTAATTTCAAAATTGTTCTAAGCTGTAGAGCTGTGCTGCTCCTTTGCGTATTATTCTGACTGCAGCTGTTGCATAGCCATTCCTCTGCTTTACGCACAGGCATCACTTCAGGTGCAGAAAACATGCATGAGCACAACGCTGAAACGAGGCCTGGAGGCAAACACGGAGGGACCCAGCAAGGAGACAGGCATAGGAACATTCGTTCGATTTCACTCTTAGTTATTTTGACATTGCATCCATGCTATAGCTGGGGGAATGGAAAATACAGGAGAAGGCTAAAGCAGGATCAGGGAAGGGTGGCAAGGAGTCTGAGACAGTGAACGAAAATGCAGAAAGCTGGATCAGAAGTTTCAAACAATTTATAGAAGACAGCCAAGAATGAGTCCAGATCTGGAATCAGAAAAAGGCAAAGAATTCTAATTGTATCTCATCTCCCAATCTAATTTTACTGCACATTTCTGCTCAGCTAACTGCTGCTGTCCTTCCCAAGATGTTTCAGGACAGAAGATGGATAACGGAGCTATTGGTGCTATTATTTCATTTTTTCTTGCTCCAACTCAGCTAGATAATCAAGCATGTTTTCAATATGTTTAAGTTATCTGTGCAAACCAGAAGGGGCTGCAAACCTTAGACCAGACCAGCCCTGCCATGGAGCTGCCTTGGGACCAGAAACTTCAGGACTTAGAGACTTGGAGCTGAGAACTCAGAAAACCAGGGCTTCTAGGGTCTGCAACTGTAGGGCATCCCAACTGTTTGGACTATGCTCACGTCTAGCACCTCTAGAGTCTGGATTTGATCCATCCTGAACACTATTCCATTCTCCATTGTTGGAAAAATTCTTTGGTCTTTCCAATAAAAATGGATTCAAATGGCTTTTAAAACAAATAAGGAAAAAGAATCAGAATACTTGACTTAAAATGCACTTTTCCCCTCCCTGAAAATGGCCTTTAGTGCTAACACTTCCAGTATTATTTCCTTCTTGAATGAGGGACAGGCTTTCCTAATGTAGGAAACTCTAAGCCTGTTGCCTTTCCTACACTGGAATTTTCAGGTGGATTTCTAAACCTGTTAGGTCTGTCTCTTACTGTGGTTCTGGGTTTAGTTATTTTTTGAGGGCTAAGTATTGAATATCAACACTGATCAAATCCCTGTAACGTAAAGATGCTGGCGTCATCTGATTTTTCCACATGTTTTGGTTTAGAGTCAGAGGTATATTTACCATTACAGAGGATATGCAAAACTTCGTTCTACTTCCTGGGAAACAGAATGAAGATCTTGTGGAACAAAAGAAACCATGGTTTTAATTAGTACATCTCGATACAGTTAGACAATGTGTAAGCACGGTTGCTAACAAATCCCAGAAGGAAACAGTTTTCCTTTCTCACAAGAAAATACCTATCCCTAATCAGGGCAAAGAATGAAATCTTGGGTGAAAAATTGAATGGAAAATTTCAAAGCAAAAAGAAATTCCAATCCAGACAGGGAAATTTTTTTTGTTTGCTAAATTGGAATTTCCCAATGGAAATAGATTTCACTGAAAAAACAAACAAACCAACCAACAGATCAGCTCTTGTTTCCCTGTCTGGTCTTCACAGCGGGACATGATGGGTTTGAGTGCTGAAGCCCACACACCTACTACTGCATGCATTGTACCATATAATCCCTCCCAGAGATTTAATGATCACCAGTTTAATGAGAACTTAGGTGTTTTGCTCCACTGCTCTAGTTTAAAGGACCCCTTAAATCTAATGGTTAGGAGCAATCTTGTAATTTCCCAGCTATATTTACTCAAGACCACACTTGTGGCTGTGCTGACATGATCTACTATTATCTGTAACTCTTCTTCCTCTCTGATATCTATAGAAAATCATATAGAAAATGAACTTCCTAAAAGATAACATTCCTTCATAGTTTTCATTTTACTATGTGAAGCAAACTAGGCTCTTGTAGTCTCTTGTGGTCTCTAATCTCCTCTTTCCTCTCCATTCCTCCCTCATTATAGTTTGAATCAATCTCTCTCAAACATGACAATCCAAGTTTGTATGTAATTGTTTCAAAGAGATTTCATGAGTTCTTGGTACTCTGTCTGCAATAGTTCTCTATCTCCATTGGAAGTGCTTCTCCTAATACACTTCAGCATCACGTTTGCCTTTTTTTCTGACCGCATCACATTGGCAGCTTATAGCTCTTCTTTAATCAACTTCACACCAGGCTCTTATTCCTCTCCAGCATTTCCAATTGATGGTTTTGTTATGAGTCACCACAGGGTCAAATTCTAGGACCTCTTCATAATCCAAGTACAAAGAATTTTCATTGGGCAAAAAAATATTTTTTTTTTCTCCTAAAAATGTGGAGTAGTTTCATTCCAGTGTTTATGATAACATGAGATGCTAGGAAGTTTTAGCTTGGACTGATTTACTGTGTCCTCAGTCCTACTCTTTGGCTTTGCCATACACAGAAAATACCTAACACTTGTGCCCATAAAATCTCTATTACATATCACATCATTGGTATTACTAATTACATATCATTCATTTGGTTCTTTTCACATCTGACTCAGCACCAAAAATAGGAATGATGTTCTGAAAAACATCCATTCTAAGGTAACAATGAATTCAAGGAATTTCAGAAGACTATTTTAAAGTTTAGCTCTCCAAATGTAAAAGCTTTTAAGAAAATACTAAAAATAATATTCACTGCCATTTTTTGCCCTTATTCTAGATTCTTCACCTTATCCCATCGTTTCTGATGATTGATGAGAGACATGCTAACGACTGCACAAAACTGCCTTTGCCATATGAGTTTTGCAAAATCTTTTACTCTAACGCATGGAAAATACGGTGTATTACTTCTTCAACATCAAAGAACATTCTCTTAGAAAAATCTACATTTGTATTTTCCATACCATAGCACTGAGAAGTCTCTTTGCCAAAGGTGAGTGATCAGAGTATTTGGCTAGTTATCACAATTGCCCACAGTAAAAGGTCTTATTTTAAACTAACAATCCCATGTCGGTGAAAATGGCCGTATCTCATGTTATGTATATAAGAACATTTCAAACATAGATCTATTTTTGTAAATATAAATAGTATATATTTGATGTCTTCTGTTGCAGGGTTATGTATCCCTATATACTTGCTTCCCAAAATCCATCTGTACTCATCAGTGTCTTTATCTCCATCAACTATAAACCAAAGATAATGATTCTTAAGCAGTAGAATGATACCTGTTCTAAAAACATGCTTACATGCAAGTTGTGTGGGCATCTAAATCTTATTACTGGATGACATTTTTTCAGTGATAAAACTAGAGATTTGGAATGTTTTTAGAATTTCTTTCCAAGGGACAGCATGTTGTGTTTGCCAGCCTCAAGTGTTCAAAAAAAAAAAAAAAAAAAAAATGCAGATCACAGAAACCTCATGAGGTTGGCTTAAAAATAATGAGATTATAAATAAAAATACATGCTGAGGCCTCTTTATTTACCTAAAGATGTTTGAACCTGCAGCATTCCTTTTTCATGTGTTGCTCAAGAGGACAATTTTGTAGAGTGTTATTTATTTTATGTAGTTTTTTTAGTGAAAGCTGAGATTCTGATGTATTCCTTAGCTCCTTGAGAGAGACTTTAAACCGTGACAGCTGTCAAAATGGTGTGTAATTCTCACTGACTTAAGAATATTTTATCCAGTTTTGAGGGAATTCTGTCATTTGGAGTAGAATTTTGAAAATACTGGAACAACTCTCTTTTTGATTCTTTAGGTGCCAGAATTAGAAGGACGAGTACACAAACATACCTGCTAAGTAGCACACTGACATTTTTGTGGAATATAAGGCTGCTAGAGACTTATATACATATGTAGTGGCTTATACAACGCTGGTCTTTTCTTCTTAATAACAGTATGGTTATAGTGTATATGGGTAACTAGCTTGGCATTAGAACAGATGACCTCAGCTACTGACAGAGAACAACTACTCAGGGAGATTATAAAGCAAACTCTTCAAGAAAGCAGATTAGTTAAGTCTCAGACAAATGGAGTGCTCAAACAAGACCCAAAGTTATGAGTCTTGCTAATGAACACAACTGTTACCAAGAGCAGTGAAGGAAAGCAAAAGAAATACTTTGAAGTTTGGCTGCTCCCAGACAGTCAGGAGTCAGGTGGCTGTTTGTTAAGAATCCCTTGCATTATTTGTAGCAGGTAATGAGTTTGCTGGTTTCTCCTTGAGATGCAGACCTCTTCATATCTGGACATGCCTTTGTCATGGGGAGATGGATCTTAAATGCTGGCAGACAAGCTTCCGAGAGGCTCTCAGACACCAGGACAAAGTGCAGGGATGTGCACCAAGTCATACTTGGTGGTGGAAGCTTATGCTAACCCTGATTGTAAAGGAGGAGTACGAGCCATGTTAGCCCATTAAATTTAAGCAGTTATTTGAAGTATTAATTGGTGTATGGTCTTTAAATGGTTTGTATCCTTGCTATCTGAGAAATTCCTCCTAGTTCAGCTGAATTCATGCTGATGTCTGCCTGTCTGAGAGTTTTGTTTAGTTTCAGTCTTCCTCCCTCCCTCTCTTCGTAGTGTAATTTAACAATAATTTTGAAATTAGAAGCAATTCTAAACCAAAACCCACTTTCTTTTAACTTCCTTCTTGACAACCTGGGATGTTTTGACCAATTTTTGAATCGGGAGATATTTTAAAAAACAGTTCCTCTACAGTCACTTTCAGTTTCAATGAATGGGTATTTTGACATGAAGGAATCAGGAATTTCTCAACAGGAAACTTTCTCTGAAATTTGCATTTTTATATCTAAAACTACTGGACTGCAATGTTATTGTAAATGTAGATAAACTGTAATAAGTGAGTAATTATGACCAATTACGACTAATCAGTAATGGGAGGGCTTTAAAACGGGGCCCCTTGTTAGACTCAAGAAAGAGAATAATTTGTATTTTGTTATACTGGACAGTGACACCACAAAATGCACGCAATCTCTGGGCATGTTTCATCAATACAAGACAATAAAGAGGGAGGCATAGTTCAGCTTTTTTCTCCCATGACAGCATGGTTTGCTAATTCCAAAATGTGTTTCAAGTGATTCAGAGGCACACCAAGAAATGAAAGCAACTGCCTTCCTGCTATTTATCACTCATTCTGAAAACAGTAGATAAACTACATTCAACTAGATCTACTCTACTGCTTAGAACAGAGGCATATAATTTTAAAACTTAATATTGTGATAAGAACTACTTAAGAATATCTAGCACAGTTAGTCTGCTCCAAGACAAGCTACTGTATATTACTGATAGTCTAGGATATTCATATCAGACTGGGTAGTGGCGTTGTGCCAATATAACGATCGTGTCAGTTGCACACACAAACACACATATATTTTGTGCATGTGTATAGCCACTTGGACGGCTGGTTATATTAGTCTCAGATGCAAAAAAATTAAAAATAAAAAAGATTCACTGCCCATGTTTCTCTGAATCCTGCCTTAGGGAGAGAACAAGGAGTGGCGCATAGACAAGCCACTTTCAACCCTCTCTCCCAGGCTCATTGGCACTAATCAAGGAAGGGCACCAAGGAGATAGATGATGAAAGCTGTTTCCAGGCTCTTTCAAGCTGATTTTGTTCAGAAACCACTTCAAAGGATGTGGTCAGGTGCACACCTCTTGGTTTTAAATGTACGAAGCGCAATCTGCGAGGACTCTTGTCCTCACCTTCTCAAAACACCGTATCTTTGGCTGGTACAGACTGGCATCCTGTAGCCTGGCTGCATGGCTTTTCACATATGAATCTTTCACTGAAAAGATTCAAATATACCGTAACTTTTTCTGAGTACCAACTTTAGAATATTCTAACCAGCACTACATACGGCATTCAAAATACTGAGCCAGCCAAGCAGAGTATATCATCTAATACTCTGAGCACTAGTCTTTTAAAAGGGAATTCCCATCTATTACAGCTGCGCTACTGAAAGGTAAACTTTGCTCTATTTAATACACTTCCAGCTGTCTAAAGGCTTTTCCCTATTCATATCTATCTTTTGCATGTGGAACAAAAAGCCAAGTATCAATCTGAACATGTTAGACAGGCTTCAGTACCTGTGGGACAGTCTAAATGACCTATTGCAGCTTCATTCTGTTTCCTGTATGTTGCACACACTCTGGATTTCCATAGTGTCTGAAAGACCTCGAGGCTGGAGGGTGGCTACTCTTTCGAATTCAGCTGGAGCCTGACAGAGCTCCCAGTTAAATTCTAAGCTTTTTTGTCAGGCTATGGGAGGAGTGGGGCTGAGAGCATTGACAGAGATGAGAAAGGATAAACTGTGGTTCATTTACAGACTTCTGTTTAAATGAAAGGCCTTAAGGATCCCACATTTCACCTTGTTTACATTAGTTCTTTTCCAGGGCACGGAGAGTAAAAAGTAAAGCCTGGGCCAGAGAACATGGGATCAAGCTCCACTTTCAGTCATTGGGAGTTTTGCCTGAGCAAGAACTGCAAGACTGCGTACTCAAAAGCAGCAGATAAATCTGTGAGACTTAATCAGTTCTCTGCATATATAGACTTTAAACAGGATTACACACAGAATGTTAACTGTTGCTTTGCTGCATGGTAACAGCTGATACAGCTCAGCCCTTCACCTCTATAGCACACTTCTCTTGAAAATTTCCTTTGAGTGCATGGTGTCTACTGCAATTGCCAAATATGGTTTAACTGTGTTTAACTCTGGTGTTTGTGGGTGACAATAATATTTGGGATATAAATAACCTAATTCTGGCTTAACCTTGGGCCACCAGACAGAATGACAAATATGTAGAGGACAAAATATGTGCTTGGGGAACTGTAACTTATGGCTGTGACAGTTGACAGGCATTCCTGTTCAGATGGCTCCTCAAGATTCACGCATAGTTAATCGCTTGCCCCCTGTAATCTCTCCGGCAGGGACCAGGAAATTTTAGGACCATTGATTTTTCTCAGGACAGTTTTGCCTCTGTTTTTGTCATCAGTAATTGCCCTTTTTATTGTGTAGTACTTACAAGTGTTACCATTAACAACCCTTTAAAATTCATTTATGATTTGTAACAGAACAGAGGGGCTTTGCACAGGATTAATGAACCGATAATTGTTAATCAATCTCATTAATAATGATCTCAAAAGTAACCCATATGTCAGCGGTTGCTCCCAGGAGAACAGAGAAATGACAGTTTACTTCTTAGTTAGGAAGCTAGTTAGAAATAGTTAGTTAGCTAGTTAGTTAGAATAAGAAACTACTTGACTCAATAAATATGCACATTATCAGCTCAGCAGAAATATCAAAAGCACCTAAATATCAATGAAAGAATCTAAAGTGTCAGAACAGGATTTTAGAAAATGGATCACTTCTTTTACTTTACTCATTTTAGGCCTGCTAATAGCTAACTAAACTCTCACTACATCTGGAGCTCATAAAATGTATCAAGGAGGAATATCCTGTGATTTCTGGAGAGCATGAATTTTTAGCAGTAGGAAAAGCACCAGCTGCGATGCACTGCATCGATATGCCTAACATATGCAAACCAAACATTACAAATCAGACTAAATATAAATGGTGCTTAAGAAATGACACACAGAGAGACTCTTCACAAGTACTCCTCCATCACTGGAAACCCCTTACGGACTTGCACAAAACACACATGCTGAATGATTAAGAAGAAAAACTCATCTGTCAATGGATTTATTTGCAAACATCATGCTTCATTGTCTCTGTCTTACAAATCTACACATTGCTTCATCCTACTAATATCATTATAAGGTTGCATGGTATTGACCAAGGTTAAATATAATTTTTTATTTCAATCTATAAACTGAAGCCAATCAACATGCCTTGATATCAACTACTCAAAATTCTCAATAGGATTGAATAATAGAGAAGAGGTAAATCAAAGCTAACTGCTTCAGCTCCAGCCAGTCTGTCTCCACTCAAAGCATCCATTCAGCTGGGAAGCACATCAAAATTTATAGCATAGACATTTACTGTGAAAGGCTTTAACACTATGAGGAATCCTACACTCGCGCCATGAAAGCCAATAATATGACGCAGAGCCTATATCTGTGATGTCCTACAGGAGTGCTCAGTGGCTGAGAGCAACAGTGAACAAAAGCATTTATTAGTCTGTGAATCTTATTTCATCTGTGTACACACACACGGGATTTGTTGTCCTCGAAACTGAAAGCAACAAAAGATTAGAAATGGTTACAACTCCAACCTTTTAATCTGCTTCCAACTGAGAGTCCAGAATCATGGAAGAATGATGTGATTCCCTGTCAAAAGACTAGGCAACATCTGTATGGCCGATAATCTGTTTGACAAAGCCTGAATGTTAGTAAAAGAGATTTATCTTTCCTACACGAATATATCAAGGTACTGTTTGGCAAACAGGCAGCAGAGGCTGACATTCGATGGCTCTCGATTTAATTGTTGACCTATGATATCTTTTACTATCAAAAAGGAAGAATTTCTTTTTAATCCATGACCTTCAGTCTGTGGTTCTAATCTTCTTTGCAGCCAGAGAAGATGAAAAGTCATCGCAGCTGTGATCTACATTTTATATAACAGTGAAATGCATGGCTTCCTGCAGGACATTAATTGCTTAATATTGCAACCCATAAACCAAGAAAGATCTGGGATGCACTCCCTTACATATAATTGAGTAAAATGTGTATCAGATGTGTCAAGTCAGAAGTCTAATTTACCAGAGGGATGTTCAAATGATAGGTACTCTCCCAGATCCTCAGTGGACAAACAGGAAAACAACCTTGTGATAATGCAGCAGGAACCTTCATGCATTCAAGAGTAATCATTTCACTATGTTCATAACAGCATGTTATGATATGGATTGTACAGCTTTAACACGCTGAAATATGATAGTTTTCAAAGGTTTCTGCTGTCCTAGGGAAAATAGGCTAGTGTGATTGATTGACTTGCTATTTAGGGGGGACTACCAGCTATAACAATGTTTACTTAGCATTTCACTTGCTTTGTTTTCTTATTTAAAGGTTCACTATTTAC
The DNA here is from genome assembly GCF_036370855.1 of Dromaius novaehollandiae. Lineage (NCBI taxonomy): Eukaryota > Metazoa > Chordata > Aves > Casuariiformes > Dromaiidae > Dromaius > Dromaius novaehollandiae. The sequence goes on along the minus strand of NC_088130.1, from coordinate 46,358,066 downwards.
ATCTGTGGAAGTCTTCTATTTTTTGTTTTTTACTGATTTGGCAATGATATCTCCCACCTTCCTCTTCCACACTTCCCCTCCAGAAAAGTTCAGTGGTTCAACATCTCCTTACTTTTCACTCTCTAAGTTTGCTTAAAAACATCTAGGACAGGAAGTTATCAAGCTCAGCATAAGAAGTTTGATAAACCATCATAGCACCCCTTCAAAAGTAATTTTTTTCCTGATTTACATTTACCCTGAATAACTCACTTTTTCCCCATTCTGGTGCCTTTGTTGTTTATTGTGTTTGCTAATTGTTTGCCAATGGCTATGCATTCACATTCAGGAAAAAGGTTTTTAATCTGACAAGACTAATGCATGTTAAGTAAAAAACAGTGGAAACAAAATACCATAAGGCAAGCTATGTGCAGTCAAGCATGGCCTGTAGTCTAGTGCTAACCTTGCCAAGTTTATGTTGTGATAAAACTCTATTTTATTTCTAAAGCAAGAGAGTGGAGGAGTGTTGGCTATTCTGTTGTAAAAAAACCTAGAGTTGATGAAAATAAGGATTTCCTTTCCATGAGATATTCCAAAATGTGGAGGGAAAAATGTTCCACCTTGTCCCAAAACATCTTCAGAAATTTCAAAGCTTCTTGAAAAGAGAAAATCCCAGTGACATTTCATTTTGAAATCATGACAGCATTTCATTACAGTCATTTGAGATCAAATTTCTACCAAGAGCACAAGCAAACACAGCTCTCGTGTGTCACTCAGCAAATCTGAAAACCCCTGGACTGCTCATCTCTAGGGCAGAGGACAGGATGGGCTCTTCCAGGGGTGCCAACCTAAGGCTGCATCACAGGTGGATGGCCAAGCATACAAGTGGGCAAACTGACAAACTTCTGATAGAAATCTGTCTGGCAGGCAAGTTTTGCAGCCCTCCTATTAAGAAAACTTCCCCATCTGTCCCCCCAAAAGATTCCCAGATCAGTATTTTCCTGCAAGTTGATTTCATGCTGTTGATTTCAAGTTTTCCAACAGAAAAAAAATCAATTTGGAAATTTCTGAACAGCTCTAGCAAAAATGGTAACATAAAGCCAGGCATTATTCGGATTTCTTTTTGTTACTCCACATCCCTTGCTTTTCTTTTGGGTGATTACATTTTCCTTGCAGACAACCTATTAGATCCTATTACCTCTCATTTCCCTTACATAGCAGCTCCCACTGATCTTGAGTTCTGAATCAGGTCCTTCATATCTCATCCCTTTGCTCAGTCTTTAATGGCCAATGCTTTTTGCCTCTCTAATCTTCCAAACTAATTCAGCTGTTTCTTAAAAATACATAGCTTCCTTTAATGCTGTGAAGAAGTTTTTGATATTCTCTAGGAAAGGAACATTTACCTCACAGTGGTATATTAGAACAGCTAGTTTTGTAATCATCTTGTTCAAACTATGCTAAAAATATTCAGATACCGAATTGGGAAAGATGTAGCTAACTACTGTGCACTGTGCTATAATGGGACCGTGCTCTGAACTGACTGGTATTACTAAAAGGCTAAGATCCCCTTGGAGTCCTTATAAACCATTGCTGGTTGACAGTGACTGATGATGGTGTGTATTAGCTTTCTATGCTAGTACAGCTTTTCTAATAATTCTCACCTTACATTAAAAATCTCACCACATTTGAGTCAAATTTTCTATCATGTCTCCCAAAGCACCTCAGACTGAATACATGTGAAATACCAAGCACATATTGCTGTCGGATAGGCAGTTTTTCATGTGATGAATATTGTGAGCTGAAATTTTTACTTCAAGTTTGTTGAAACTCTTTCCTACTCTGAAATATATTTAATTCCAGATGTGTGCACCTCCCATCATTTGTCATGGGTGACCTCTGAAAGGCTATAGGATTTGGTCAAACACATGCTTCCTCAGAGGGTGCATCTCTTTTCCTATTTCTGATTTCTAAAAATATTAATTGGAAATACTTTCAAGACTATATGTTTTTCTGCAGGTAGTATTTTCATTCAAGAAATGTGTAAACCTCCACTCTTCGTGAAGGAAGTTGGCTGGCTATACGTATTCATAGCATGTCATAGCTCAAACACCTGCAACTCAGATACTTACGGGTTTTGGATGATCCCTTAATGAATTTGATTCCATAGGGTACATCTAAGCTACACAAAGTCTAACTTCCATATGCTGTCCGACAATATCACTTAAAGAGAAACTCTTCTCACATGTCTCAAATCAATGTTGGAGAAGCGGCTCCATAGGAATTCAGATCGGAAGAATAATTTGGTGTCATCTTGAGAGCTGTCGAGCACAAAGGATGACCAAAATAGATACAGCTCTCTTCCAGCACATTATGGTTACCATATGTGATATAGGAAGTATATAACACTCAATGACAATGCCTAGTGCAGCACAAACAACAGGAACCTTTCCCACCAATATATTATTACAACTCATGAACTAATTTCTCAGCTGTGTTTGCAACCCTTCACACTCTCTATGAATAATCAAACCCTTGAATTTTAAGAGCACAGATATTAATTAAAAGTGAATCTATAGATCATTTGCTGAAAGTATTTGGTGGTGGTGGTGTTTTTAATGCTGTCATCTAAAGATAGGATTTCAAATATGGTGTAGGATCCATGAGTTAACTATATGTGACAAGGTCTATTGCCAGGGCATGACTAGGGTAAAAGGTCTTAAGGTGATCGGCTGAAGAGCCAAAGGTCCATTGGGAAGGGTCACAGTCAGCTGGGGTTCATTGGCTTCCTAGGAACCAGCCTGGAGCAGCAAGAAAGGAGAGAAAGGGGAAGGCAGCTTTTGATAAGAGAAGATCCAGTAATGCATTTTTTGGAGCACAATGAAATTCAAGGAATAGGGTTTGATCTTTTGTTGTAATAATGGGATTTCTATAGTTTTTTGTTTTTATCCTTTTTCTAGAACCAAAATATCCTTGTTTTCATCTTAATGGGGCTTCCTGAGAACTCAGTGGTGAGGAATACAGACAACTGATTTTTTTGTACAGACAGGAAAATACAAATGCTGTTAAAGTTTTTGGATCGTTACTGGATGGAAGAGAATATAATCATATTCACAATTAGACAGACAAGAGAAGTAGCATATAGTATTCATACCTTCAAGTGTATTTTGTTATGGGGGGATTCTGTGGGTCTTCCAAGATGCAGGCAGTTTATTTCCCTCAGAGAGTGAAGGCTGCTAGTGGACTGTAACTAGATTTGGTGCACAGGAGGACTTCTGTGGGTGATTTCCTAAGGGGATTATGGAAGAAGACATTTCCTAAAAACAGGAGAAAAATGAATCTTCATCCTGCGTGAGCCATGGATAAAATAACAAAGATCAGAGATCTTAACTTCCTGAAAGAATTTGACTAATTAGCTGCAATTTGCTTTTAGCTAGCATGCAGCACTGATCTGCGGCAAGTCACGTCATGCTATCATTTCAAGCAGTAACCTGATAAACTCCTTAGCGTGATGGTCCCATTATATCTACAGAATTGGCAGCCTGCTTCAGCTAGCTTTGTACAAGCCTGGAGAAGGAGAGGCATGTCACTCTTGTCATTCAACTGTACCATGCCACAAAGTAGATTACAAGGGAATGCTAATTTTTATAAATGCCACAGGCTGGTACCTACCTGGAGCACGGTATAACTCCTGTCTGGGGTGTGTTATAAAAACTGGAGGAAGGAAAGAGATGAGTTGTGCCCATGAAAGTCTGGCTCTTGCCTGGATATGGGACTAAAATAGCACTGAGAGGCATGGCCTGAACTGGAAATTTTTCCCAAGAACATAAGTATAGATGCAGTTATTGATAAATATCTATAACTATTCCTGTAAAATGTACTATAATATTGCCAAGGCTATGATCTTACTGCAGTTCTGTCCAGAATGATTACAGCAGAACTAGTGTGCAACCTCCTCATGAAAGATAAAAAATCTGCTATATGTGGCCTCTATCTACCTCCACAAATACAGGTCCTTCTTACTCACTCTCTACCTAGGCTGGATTTCAGGCTTTAAATTTATTGTGGCTAAACAAAGACTCCAGCAAAAATTTTAGTGGCCTCCTGGAGTCCTCAGCAAGTGCTTCTGCAGACACACGAAACAAGATCAGAGCCTATTCCACAGAGAAAACTGGAGGAGGCAGGCAAAAGCTGAAAAATAAGAACCAAAACTTTGTATTTTCTTGCTGAATGATTAGGAAGGACCATGAACTGTTTGAGGTCCTGCTGCCAGGCCTCAGCCAATGGCTCAGACAATATAGATGTCTGCCTGTGTACTGTCATCCTGGACAGAAGGGCAGTAGAGAAAGGCTCTGTTATTTATGTGAAATCAAAAGTAAAAAACAAATCTTACTCAGGTGAGAAATCTGATCTGTGCATCTGACTAGAGACATTCAGTGTTCCTTATTTAAAGACTGGATTGTCTGGGGAACTACTTACTCCCTTTTACAGGAGAGACTAAGAGAAATATTCAGTCCTAGAAGAAGCTTTCAAAGATCAAAGACAGCTGAGGGAAAAGGGTCAAGTGATAACTCTTGCTAGTGTGGAATAAGAGCAAAGGTAGGCAGAGGAAGGATGATTCAGAGGGCAGGTGCTGGGCTCCCCTGTGAATGCCTGGGGAAGCTGCAAGAAACATGGAAAGAAGCATGGAGCTGTAGGCTGGGGTTGGCAGTGTTTGGGCAACAGTCGCTCACCCTGTGTCACAGCTACCAAAGGAAGAAAAAGGCAGCATCATCTGCAGTGTCTGTCAGCCACTAACTGCTGTGTTTGTGATTATACTACCTGATCAACGACCCATTTGATTGCAGCTGGATTGGGAAACCAGCTACTGTTGCTGCCAGTGAAGATAAGCAGCAGTGTTAAACTGGAGATGTGTGGCTGACTGCTAGTGAGGTGTGTGCTGAGGCCAGCGGGCAACTGCTGGCTGTTGATAGGAAACCCACAAAAAGAGAAATGTCACTGCTCGGATACCAACAGCCCTGGCACACGAGGAGAACCCTTCAGTGTTGGGCTGCAGAGCAGTGCAAACCATGACCACAGCGGTGTCAGCAACGAGTGAGGAGGGTACTGCTTCAGACTCCGTGCAGTATGCTGTCAAACAGCAAATAGAAAGTTAGCAGAAGCGATTAAATTCAGAATTGCATTAACTTTGGGGGATATACTTGAGGCCAGTTCTAGTTGGGAGCTCTCTGTAGAAATTTTTGTCCTATGTGTCAAAGTACCTGATGAAGGAACTTAGTGTAAATCATATACTTATGAGCTACAGAGTAGGGAGTGACTGCTTGAAACCATTCAGCAAAGGCTGGCTCCTAGCTCTGTAAGTCCCAGCTCAAACTGTTTGCTGAACTACACTGACTCCCTGGAAAGTGGCACATTTTAACCTCTTGTAATTCACATTTAATTAGCATTATCAGCTCAATAGCACTGAGAAAACTTCATGATAAAGGGAGGAGCTGAACTGAACATAATCACTGACCTGAGCATGGAAGAGTTTCTAATCAATACGTTCAGGACAAAAGCCCTCACTCTGTGCAACGTCAAAATAGTTTTGATACTAGATGAGCCTTCCAGTTGAGGTTTTGCCACTCTGCTTTGCAAGTATTGCTGGACACACTGCCAGCTTTAAACGTGTGACCCCACAGCAGGCTTCCGTTCAACTGCGTGGATCTGTCACTTCGGTAACTGAAATAACTGATAGCCGTACTGGGTTAGCACTCATCCATGTATGGGATGACATGGGGTAATTATGCACTTTCTGACAGTGTTTGTCACAAGTGTCTTCTGAGAGTAAAGAAACAGTAATAAACCTTTCCCCTCGAGGTTTTTTTCTTGTGAAGGGAAGGTTTGGAACTTATTCCAACTTATTTGGAAGTTCAGGATTGGGGCACAGTTTTTACTTTCTGAATTGTGTACTGAGTTGTGTACTGGAGTCAACATTATGCAATACAGAATAGGTTGGGGAACTTGAGTCATTCTCCAAAGCAAGAAACTTTCTTGCACTTGCAATTAACTGCTGGCATGATCCCTTCCTTTTGACAGCTAAGTCCCTTACTGTGGACTGCATAAAGGGAAGGCATTAGAAAAAAAAATCAGTCTTCTTGCATTAACACAAGATGATTGAGGGAGAGAGAAATTTTTAGGAATGTTAATAATTTATGTATGACACGAGGTGAGGAAGAACACTTTGTATTCCATCCGTTTCTGCCTGAACAATTCTCACGTTGTCATCCTGTTCCCTGCTAAAACAAATGCTAAGCATTTCTAATGGCCAATAAACCTCATCACATTGTTCAGAGCATTTCCAAAATCCAGTTTCCACTTACATCAAGTAGTCTGATGTTATATTTCTCTCCCAGAAAAAATCCCAATGAGTTTCACTGAAAGAACACCCCGAATCCTGCTTAACTACTGCTATTACAAAGAAAACAAATCTAAGGAATATATGTTGATTATGAATTATATTAATAAATCACCAAGATGTCATATGGATGTGACTGGCTGATTTGATGCATCATTCATGCTGCTTTTGCAACTCTGCATTAAGAACTACATTGAGCAGACAGGGAATGGTGAGAAGCTGACAGTACTGGGTTACTAGAGATATATTAACTCTTTCAACATAAATAAAAATGACTGAAAGACTTGGAAGTAGGACTAGAAAGTGCTATGTTGGCTTAGTAACATAATAAACATTTTATTTCAGTGCTGGTCTCATTTTATAATTGAAGATCAGCTTGAAATGTCATAGAAGGTGAAAAACAAAGCATTTGAGGTCTGTGATAGTTTTAAGTATATTTTCTATTAACAGTTTTGGGAAGTTTCTTGAGAGAATGGTTATTTGCCAAAAATACCATTTAAGTGAGAGATGGCAAACAGAGTAGGTGAAAGCAATATGAAAAAGAAACTTCAGACTAGGTCTTCTTGTGGTCAATATCTTTGAAAATTGAAAACCTAAGACCCTGTTCTCTTTTAGGCAATGAGCAACTTTAGTTGTTGATTCAAGTGGAAGATCTGAAAGAGTTTCAAAGTACTCTAGAGCAGTAATACGTATGCACCTCACACTGATATAAATGGCAGGAAGTTATGTAAAGAGCTGCAATCCAGGGTTTCTGTCACGATGTATAGCTAGATTCATCCATTTAGCCAGGTAAGTCGTGTAGATTCAATCCCCAAAGAGTTGTTCATTGAAACTGAATTTCATGTAGCTGTTCTTTAATTATGTATGGACAGGCATGAGGAGCAGGCTAATTTTGCACATTACCTCAGAGCTGACTAAACCAGGGACTCAAGCCATTCATTGTTACTCATTCAATTGGGAAAGTTAAATATGATACAAAGTGTGCTGGATGGTGTCTGGCTGTACTCTCTCCAACCTCTATGGGACATTTGCCAATGACATCAGCGGGTGGGGACTGGACCCTCAATCTCCATTCTCCAGCGCTAGTTTCTTTATTTGCATTTGTCAGCTCTGCCTACAAATGAACAAGTCATGTTCTTCATGTCTATTTTTTTTTCCTAAGCAACAGAGCTTATATATACTTTCTATGCACCATTCCCGTTAATTTCAGAAGATAAATGCCTCATGCCTTGCAGATAAGGGGAGTTCTCTTGCCTTTATAAGCAGAGTTTCACCTGTTTATACCTTTATAAACAGGTTTTACTGGAATGACCCAGAACTGGAGAGGGACAGATACATACTAGTCGTAGAACAGCTAAACCATTCTGGAAGCAATTGCTTTTGATAGGTAGTGCTACACAGGGCAATTCACTGTTACAAAAGTCATTGCATTGGGGAAGCCTAGCGCTTGGTATTGCTGAGGCAGCTCCTCTTCCTCTGCATCAATCTGCTATTGTGTTAGTGATATGGGTAATGGTTTTGTGATGGACGACCTTGTAAAAGTTTAGACAGATTGACTTATAATAGTTACTCAGCTAATGTAGAAATCAATTGATAAGATAAAGTGAAAGAAGTTCTGCTTTTGTAGCTTGTTTATAATTTACTGATGCAAAGACTTCCAAGTTGCCTGATCCAGAAAAAAGGAGACATGTTAAAATAGGAAGCCATATTGTGCCTTCTGGCTTTTACAGTATGGAAGAGACAATGATTACCAGTATAGTGGCTATTAGAGAAGATGGGGAATTTTCTAACAGAACATTTCTCTGTCAAAACATGCTAATTCAATGAAAGCAGAATGCTTCATTTGGAGTTCATTGTTTTTGCAGTTTTCTACCATTACAACCAGATTTCTCATTAAATATCTTATTTTCTATTTAAAAAAAAAAAATCCAAATTGTAATGAGGCATTTTGATAAGACTGAAATTAACACAGTGATAAAAAAACCAAAAACCTTGGGGGTTTAAAAATTCACTCCACAATAAATTTTACTTTTTTTTGGTCTTATTTCATTCCACAGTCTGATTCCTGCCCCTCTTGATTAGCTGTGATTCTGGCCTCTGCCCATCATATTTGCATTGGAAATGCTTCCAAACTCAATTGGAGAGTCAAGTTGTAAAAAGCCATCTTCTAGTTGGTTGGTTAGTACATCTTGTTTTGTCATCTGTTTCTTTAGTGGAGAAAACTCCATAAACTTACAGTTGCTCTGTTGTAAAAAAGAATGGGCATTAGTCCACTTTGCTTTGAAATTCTGATTCTAGATTAATTCTCCTTTTTAGTGCCAACAAAGCACAGGCATTTTTCAAATCAACTTTTAAAAATATGAGCAGCCTTTTTGTAATTAGTATTTATAGCATCTATTTAAACCTATTGAATCCCTATTCTCCCACCTGACAAGCTTGATGGATTCACACATGCTACGTGTCCTGAAAGCTGAACATATTTTGTGGCAGTCTTCTGCTACAGACAGAAAATGGAACTCCTGGTGATGGGATCAAAGCCAAAGAAAAAAATCTGAACAGAGAAGCATCTACTTAAGAAACAGTAGCAAATCTGAGGCAGAAGTATTGGCAGCAATAGATTATGTTGTACAATACCCTGTACTGGGAGCCGAGATTCAGCAAAGTTCCATTTCTGCTGAAACATAATGCAGGCCCTACGTTCTTTCAAAGTACAATAAGGTGCTTTAAACAATTCAGATTATAGTGAATGCCTGCTTCTAATAAAAAGCTCTCTCTCTGCACAAGGCCTGAGTAAGCAAGCATGGCATTTACCTCCCTCTGTACCCTATAACCTGTCTGGCATTGTAACCTATACACTGGGACAGGTGTCCAGATCTCCACTCTCAGAGATCCAGTGGCTTCGTTCTGGCTTACCTATGCCCTGGAGTAGTATCACCAAGACCTCATATAGCATAATCTATAATCATGTTTAGGAAAACAAAACAGATTGAATAGACAGGTCATTCAATGTTTCTGACTTAAAACAACTGATTTAAAAAAGAAATAGCTTTTGTCCTAAATTTAGGATGAACAAGTACCCCCTCTATCAGAAAGACAGAGCCTTTCTATTTATCCCAACTATAATGTACTAAAAATCAGCTTACCATTCAGCTGATTACTGTATCTGCAGTTTGAACTCTTTTTTTCCATTTCCAAACCCATAAACTGACTTATAAGGCTGAAGTCCTTGTGGGACTGCAACTAGAAAATGAGCAATAGCAGTCCTGTTCTACTATTGCAAGGTCTGCATAGATTTAGGTGAGGATGCTTGATAGGAATAGGATTAGTTCTTTTTTATTAAAATACTTTTAAAACTGGACATAGGGCAGTGAAAGTAATACTCCTTTTCCACCAGAAAGGCTTGTAAAACTCCTTGGGAAAAGCTGAAGTCTGCTGTAGGCATTTTCTCACCCGTGTAGCTCCACCCAGCAACTGAAAATGTGATTCCAAATGGTGTTTACTAAAATGCAGAACAATGCATGCTGTGAATAGAAAAAGTTTCATACTAGTGGCGTTTGTGTGTATTCTAGGAAGGGATATACTATTTAAAGAAGTCACAATGTCATAAAGAGATGGTGAGTGGTATATAATCTGTGCATGCCTACAGTTCATGCAGGCAAATATCAAGTCCTTTTAAGTATTTCAGATGAGAGTATTTTAATTTATTTATAAACCTCACATACTCTGGAATTTTATTAGTCTGCATTCCACTCCCAGGAACAAGTTCCAAAGAGCTACAGGAGTACAGAAAAACATAAAGGGGACTGCTATTTTGGGACTGAATACAGGGCCTAAAAAGTCAGGTCACTGAATGAGGGGTTATGGCCTCTTAAAGAAAAAACAGTATCAGGTACAGGAGAGCACTGTCTGCTTTATAACTAGAGGCATGATGCAGCACTATGTACATGAATGAGAGAAAGGCAAAGGACTAGACAAGTCTGCAGTTGGTCTTAGTAGAGGGTAAGGCTGATACCAGTGGGAACCTAAACATTTTGGCTCAGTTCCCTCTGTCATCTCAGTCGTGAAATCCCTCTAACACTTCAAGAACCAAATGTGATGTTTTTCTACTTTCAAGTCAAAGTGAAAATATAAAAAAGAGAATGATATACAGCCTAAATTTCAGCCCCATATTTCCATGCCTGAGCTTCTCTCAGCACTAACTGTAAAACTCACATATCTGCATTTGCCTCTCAGTTTATAGTCCAAAGATTAGAATGGTAGAAATCATCATCCAGCAAAGGAAAAATAACCTCTTTAAAGCTGCTCATTTTGCTCAGCTCAAGCTTTCAGGCTTCAACATTATTTTCTCTTTCATATTTGAAGAATTGTGACAGGAATATTATATCTGCTGTCTGAAAGAATAGCCTACAGATCCATATATTCCATAGCTACCCTTCTTCAGGAGGTATGTCATGTTTATCTCAGAATGCCATTCTTCTATACCTTACTACAAGTGCTTCACTGTGAAACTGTCCTCAAGCCATTTATAGCCACCTGTGAGTCAAAGAACTTGAGTTCAAGAAATCTGGATGGTAACAATTTATCTAGGACACCTGTCATTTCAAGATCTGTCTGTAAGGAACCTGACACTCAGCAGGACATGGCAAGGCTACGCACACTGAAATGCCACTGCGACTGCAGTGTTCCTGTAGCTGCCATACTGGAGCAATGGCAGGGGAAAGAAGAGCAGTAACCTTTGCTCTCTAAGGACACGTCTGTCTGCAGAATGCTGCCTGATTTGTGTCTACCATGTATGTTAAACATCCAGTAAATCTGATCTGGTTTTGGCATTTGACATTTTGGCATCTGATTTTGGCATTTGACATTTTGGCATCTGATTCTGGCATTTGGTGACTTCAAGATCAATTCAGGTTAGTTTGTTGTCCCTTCTAAATAGCTGTCAGTTCTTGGATACAGTTACATCTTTTGTAGATACTTTGCAAGAGGATACTTACATTCTATAAATGAAAGGTAGACTAAACAAACTGAAATGAGTTTTATCTTGGAAATTATATGCCCAGCACAGAATTCAGACCTGCTGCACAATTCCACACTACCCTACAAACAGGTCTTGAATTTACTTAGTTGCAAAAATAAATCAATTATCAATTCATCAATCACCTATCACTGGCAAGGTAGAGTAAAAGAGAACTAAACTAGGATCTGCACTGTATAAAGAAGAATCAGCATCTCCACATCAAGAAATTACTTCCATGGCAAGGGAGTGATATTAGTCAGAGACAGGGACCATTTACTTTCCAACTGTATTTGTCTTTCTGAGCAATTTCTGAACAAAAATTAGATAGCACTTGAATTTTAATTAACTGTACTTATGCCTTTCCATCACTGGCAAACAGTGTTTGACCAGTGTTGCAGACAGTTGCCTGCAATAATATAATCACCGAAAATGAGCTTGCCAAGGGATCTCAAGAGACTGTCTAGTCCAATACCTTGCTTTGAAGCAGGAGAAATATGCCTTCATTGTTCATGCCAGAGGTTTGTCTTGCATGTTCAGTAAAAGGCGGGGTGGGAAAGACCTTAGGGAGAATGGCAGAAAAGGAATGTTGTTATCAACTGCTAAGAACTGAGTTACAGGATGTATCCACTGCACATCCCAGTCTTTGGAGGTGATTATGTAGTGAAAAATGAGGTTCACCTCTTAACATTGACTGTCCTGCAGTACTTCTTCGGTCCATGTCTTTCACACTTAAAATTATTTATTAATAAAGATGTGGCCCAGTTTCTCCACTTCTTTGCATGTTTTTGAGCAAGGATTATGTGATGGCTACAAAATGCACGGTGCATCAATACATTCTATGGATGGCCACAAAAATTAAGAGGATAAACAATCTTTGAGGATTTAAGTTCAAAGAAGAAATTAGCCTAAATCCCTTTTATCCTTTCTGTCCTACTCCCCACAAATAGATTCAAGACATGTTCATCTCATCCCTTTCATTCAGAAACAGCTATTTTAGCTGTTGCTACATCCAGCTTGATAGTAGTATGCTTGGTTGGTTGGCATGTTACCTTTAGGAAACTTTGCTCACAGTCTACAATTTCGGGCCTGCTGGTCCTTCTCCCTCAGCTCAGAAGTAGGTTTCTTTCATCCTTCACTTTGTTTAAGCCCTACAATTTTCACTGAAAAAAAAAAAAAGAACGCTCCAAGCCTTCTGAAACTCAGCTCTCTGACACTGTCTTTTTGAAGTTAGACACACACACACACAACACACACACACACACAAATCTAAAGCTGGTAAAAATGATTGCACTGCATTTAATCAGAACACTACTACTAATCTGAGTTGTGCTCCTAGAGAGTCTAGAGGAAAGTTGCACTCAATTCTATTTCTTCATGGGTGATTTTATATGTTCTTAATTATTTGTATATCTAAACTCTTGCCCCAACAAACTAACATGTTTATGGCCCATTAGCCAAAATGCAATACCATAATACTTGGATAGATCATGTCTTACTACAAACTCTACCTCTAACTAGAAAACCAAGTGTGTCATGAGAAGTTCCTCCATGTCATATGACTGGACTGGCAGAAAACTTGCTAAGCTGTCTTTTCAGAAACACAATACTTTCCATGAACTTTATTTCACCTGTGTTAACATTACTGGTATCAAACACCTGACAAATGAACTGCCAAGGCACAATTAATTGAATACCTAAAAAGCGCCAAGAACATTAAAGCGGGGCTAACAACAAATACCTGTAAAGGCTAAAAATGATACGTTCTGTGCCTTCCATTGAGAAATTGGATCAAATTCAGAAAGAAGTCATGGAAAGAGATGTGCTTGGGCAGAGGAAAGGTTTATGACAATGTAATATTGAAACATAAATACTAAGTAGAATCAGTCAGGCAAAAGTGTCAGTGATACTATTTGAAGAACTGCTGCTACTCCTAATAAGTAAGAGTGAAACCTCACTATTTATCTCCTGTTTGGTGAAGCAGTGATAAAACTTTCAACTGTGATATCTGATGCATGTCCAGTTAACACATTTGTAGTTGCATGTCTATATATAATAGCCTGTTAGCAGTTTAACACTATACCAAATCACGATGAGTCTCAATGAAGCTGTTTATTTTCAGTCTAAGTATGACTGAACACTCTATATAGCAGTCAATGGAGCCAGTTTAGACTTGCTGAGAATCTGGCCCGAAATTCTTAGTCTTAGCTATTCTGGTGAGAAATCTATTTTCAGCAATATGTAGACTGAAAAAAACCTTGTGTCACACAGTAAGTATATTTAACCAGAAACACAAATAAGGTAACTTCCCAGCCAAACAAAGATGCATCATTAATGACAGATACAAAGATAAAGATAACACAGAATGTTTTTAAATAAGCCAGTCCCCTAATATGGACTCAGCATATTTTCCTCCTGCAAAGCTTTTTGCAGAGGTAAGTCATTAGTTATTGACAGCCCATTCTGATATTAATTTTAAAAAACTGTCTTGGTTTCTGCAATGCAAAGGCTCAGCAAAGGGTACCAAATCTGTGGAAAACAGGGTAATAAGAACAAACCCTGAGGATGAAAAAACCCTTTACAGAAAGGTGTAGGAGTAACTTTGTTTACCTCAGCAGCCCTGTGTTTCTGTGGGTAGACAGTCAAACCCAGAGACCACATTTTAAAGGGGTCTGTAGCTGTTTTTTCCTTGAACATATGCAATTCATACCACATGTGTCCATCTGTAGGATAATGCCCAAAGTTAATCTGCTCTTGATGCTAGGCCTAGCATTTGCATGCACAAGTGATATGCAGGGACCCATTTGCACTTACATATGTAGAAGATGACATTTTGAAAAACTGGCTTCTAGAATCATTCCTTCTGTGAATGTTATGCAGCCATCTGTACAAAAGTAGCAACCAAATACTTTGCCATCAGCAGTGTGCTAGCCTTTCAGATGTGACTGGTAGGAAGGGTTTTTTTTCCCCCTTTGTCCATACTTCGTTTCAACAGAAAATTGGGTTTTTCACTAATAAAATTTTCAACATAATGTTAGAAATGTAAGTTTTCAGCAGAATCCTTCCTTTTCTCACCTCTGCCAAATATGATTGATCTGATAGATGCTATGCATGTTCATGCCCTGTGACTTCAGTTTTCTCTGTGGTATTGTGATCAGGGATTCTTGTGACACATTCTAGCAGCTCATCAAGACAAGTGTGATCTCATGAGGGACTGTGGCTTACAAAGAGAAGCATCACCGCAGATAGCACAACAGCATTTTGGAAAAAAAAATCAGCATTCTCTTTCTTCTCCCACACAAGAGAAATCCAATGAGGAAAGAATTTTCTTTCAAATTCATTTTCAGTGAATCTGAAAATCCAAACTTGCCACATGAAGGTACATCATTCTTCCAGGTGGGAACTGTTCCAGAAGAAAGAAGGTTTTTTTCAGAGAAAATTATTGTGACAGATTGTCAAAGAGATTTCTTTGCATTAAGATCAATGTAAAGTCAGCTGCTTAAACCAGGTACAAACTGGTCAGTGCTCTGCTCTCAATAAAATATGCTGTGACTTGATCAATGGTGTGGATGGACGAAGTATGCAATGAAAGAGGCATGAAGGGCAGGACCTCGGATGATGAGAACCACATGTGGAATCCACGGGTCACGCACTATGCAAAATGCCCAACATGTTAAACCTCTCAGAGGTTACACTGTTCGGACTCTGCAGTAAGCCTAGTTACAAATATTAAATACGCATGGTGCATGTTAGATTACATCTGACTCAAATAACCAAACATGGGTGATGGCCAATGAGAGAAGCCATCACAGACTCATGAAAACAACAGCGTGGCAATTTTCCAAAATATGCTGAAATAGCACACATGCTAGGACAGGTGTTCTCTACCTCCTCAAACTGTGCCAGAGAAGTTAATTAGAAAAGTGGAACAGTAACTTCTATTTGTCATATTAATCTTTGTAAATATTCATTCCATTTTATCCTTCCTCAGTATTTTATGGGAGCAAAATCATGTGTGTACACATATACACAGAACAGCGAAAGATGGCATTTTTTCAATGAAGCATAATCACTTATATATTCTTTCAATCTTCTGCTGGCTATACTCTGTGCACAAAAACAATGAAACTGTTTATATAAAGAGAGTTGGAGTAATTGAGAACAAAAAAATAGAATGAAAAGGCCTTCTACACTTTACCCATGTATTTGGGATAAATTTTGCTCTCAGTTACATAATTACTGGTATCTGTTGAATCAAAGTATTTACCCATGAAGCTGAAAAAAAAAATTACTCCTCCTAAGGAAATGTTGCTGCAAACCAACACCTCTATAGGGAAGAAATGTTGTGTTAGACTTAACAGCCAAGATGCCTGACAAAGTCTATGTTCCCTTTAAGAGGAGATATTTAACATCTGACATTTTTTCTTCCCTCTTTCCTTCACATCTTGCCTTTACAAGAATACTGAATGCAAGAGAAAAGCAATCATATCCCACTATGGTAGTGCTTTTTTCTCCCATCCCACTTTCACAGCATTTTATACATGCTTTTTGATATGCTGAATTATTGCAAGACAGGATGCAAGACAATGACAAAACATGATCTAGAAGCCAGCGGACTTGGAATTTTGTTTTGTATATGTTTGAAAAGTGCATTTTAGCTCCCAGTCCTCAACTAACAGCTGAAATCTGTCAGTAATGCTTTGTTGTTGTTACCAGAAACCTTTTTGAGTCAGGTTTTAGGGAAAGACGACATCAGGTAGGTGACAGCTTTTATGAAGTATATATTTAAAATCATTTCCCCCATTTTACACTGACATCCATTTCCATAGAAACAGAGGGGGAAATGGACCATTAGCATCCACAAGTCAATTTAAGCTACAATCAGTCAATTTCTATCACTGAAAAAGACTTTGAATTAGTGAAAATGGCAGTTTTAAAATGACCCTTAAAAAATCTTTTAAAGTATTTTTCTGTACTAGCTAATCTCAGTCTTGGTGGAAGAGAGTCACAAAGGCCACTTAGAGCCAGCAGGGAAGCAGAAGGTGAGGATAAGAACTCTAGGTCATATGCAACAGCTGAAGTAAAAAGCAAAACAAAAGGCAGCTGAAACCTCAGGGTACTAAAGCCCCAAAATTTAAAAGTCAGTTTAATATTGCATAGACTTGCTTTAATACAGTGACTTTTTAGTATCTTTATTTGAAAACCAAATTCTGAAATCCCTTTAACTGCTGCAAATACACTCTTCAAGAATCAACTTTCCTTGGATAGGTGCACTTACAGGAGAGAAGCAGACATCTAGGTCACAAGGATATTTGGTTAATAATCATGTATGTTGTGATATGTTGTTACATCAATGCAGTCTATCCACGAAGGCGTAAAAGATGCAATTCCAAAGTATCCTTTGCTATGCAATTGTAGAATGATGAGTTACAAGAATGCTAGACTCAAGGTCTCTTGAGATTATGGCTTAGCAGTATGGTACAGATATGAACCTCACACTACTTTTATCGTGGCGTAGCTCCATTGCCGTTAATGATATTTCTCCTGCTCTCTAAGCATGATAAGCTTCCTTTGTGGGAAATCAAGGCAATCAAAACTAGTTTTGCAGTGGCTGCTTTCAAGCTTAAGTGTGTGTGTATTGTGCCCTATTTGCACATTATATCAACCACAACATTCTATCGCCATTTTTGCCCTGTCTTTTGTATGCAGTTTATAGTCTCTACGTGTTCTTTATGGAGTGTGTACCCACTGTGCAAGGCTTTAAAACCATCAGCTAGAAATCTGTACTGCAAAATCATACTTTTACTTGGAGATAGAGCAGTAACATTTCTGCATAGCATTTTGGATGCCTAGGGCTCAGTAGTTGCTCCTTTCTTTGGATGAGTTTGACTCTCTCCACAGATGGTTAAAGGATGAAAATTACATACTTAGTGGAGTTTTTTTTCAGGAATTCTGCCTGATTTCTACAGTGCATTGATATAAAGGTCAAATTCCATCAGCTTCTGCCAGAGAATTCTCCGAATTTTGTTGCTTTTTTTTTTTTTTTCCAAGACACACAGTAAAACAGAACACTTGCCTTAAAAAATGTTCCAACTTTGGGGAAATTTCTTAATTTATTTTCTTCCAAACTAAGCATTACCTTTGTATAGTATTTGTTGACTTCTGTATTTAGCTCCTTTATTTTGCATTTAGTCTTCAGCATTGGGTTGAGTCCTTTTTTTTCAGTCTCCAAAGCGCTCAGAAGTGAAAAAGAACATCGTGTTCCTGCAGACTGCCCAGGACACATGCTTCACAGCTATGCCAAGTTTGCAGCTGACCAATTGGCCTACATCGCAAGAAGACTCATTTTCAAAATTTACAATCGTTTTTTTTAATGTGTGCCAGATAGGCCGATTCACTGTGAGACTTCTTTGATTTTATTGACGTTTAGAGCCTCATCCAGTTCCCAGTGAAGTCAATGGGTGCCTTTCCAATCCGCGTAGCAGTACTTGGATGAACCCGTAAGTGGGCAGAACTTTTTCCTGTCACCTATTTTACCCTCTGAGACATTCAAAAGATCACCGGTCCCTCATTTTGTGATGTTGGATAATGGTATTAATCCTGGAATTTACAGAATGTGAAATTGCCAAATTAGAATATGCAACTGGCTTAAACTAACAAATTCCACACATTATGCCTCTCATGGAAATGGCAATGCTAATGCTAATGGTGTTATTCTGTTTGATTTGTTCCAGAAATAATGTGTGCCTTTTAAGATCCTTAAGTCCTGCTCCCTGAATGTGGTTGGCTTGTCCGGATGAAGGGAATACATGAACAAGCAAACTTTCGGTATCATTAGTAGAATTTTTATAAGAGTGGAAGCAGGCATAATTCAACCATAAAATGTTTTCATTAGAATTCAATGTCTGAAACTATTTCAGACTGAACATTTCAGTTTACAGAGCATATAAACAGACTTCTGAAACTCAGCATTTGCAACGATGAAATCATAAGCTGGAAGACTCCAGATCCAGATGACATTTGAATCTGTAGCCAACAACAGCATCCACTCTGCAAAGTAAAACCAACAGGGGAGCAGCAATATTAGTACATGCACTTTAAGCACAAGAAGCCTGTATACTGTAGATGCCCTGAAGCCACTTGTCAGATAAATGCAAAAGAAAAGTAAAAATAATAAGAAGAAAAGAACTGAGAAGTTCAGGGCTTTCCATTCCAATCAATCACCCAAATATAAGTGGGAAATGAAAGGAAATGAAATGGAATAATGCCTCTCCCCATTTGCTAGGGAAATTCTTTTAGCAAGCTGAAACACTGCCATACTGGTACAGCATACATGAAGAGGAAGGAGGTGGAAAGATATCTTATTCACTGAAAGAACTGGACTTTTTGGTGCCCTGCGTTCCTCTTCCCATCTGGGTCTCATCCTCCATTATCCCTGGGCCATTACAAGGAAATATGCAGAAGAGACAGAAATTACAAAGATCAATTCTTAGAAGAAAAGAAAGGAGTATCTGACCCATAGAAGAGTCAGCACACACCACTCCTCCTCCTACACTTCTGGTGAAAGATCACAAACTTCTAATGATTCCAACAGATTTGAAATTGTCATTCTCAGGAATTTCTGGTGTCTGAATTCAGGGCTGCTTAGGACCCTAGATTTGTTAAATTGATAGATCTTTGTGCACATTAATTTGTCACAGGACTGTTCACTCCAGAAAATTATTAGACCAGCACTCCCGACAACAAAAATGTCCAAAAATGGACAACAAAAAGTTGTCTGTTGTGTGTCACAAAAGGATGTGATGTCTGAAATGGAGCTAAATTAAGGGGACATATCAAGAAAAGCTTTTAGTAGTGATGTCTACTGGCACATGAAATGCTACCCCAAATGTATCAGTGGGAGAATCACTTATATTGCTACTGCTGAGGGCACTTGAGAATAAGCTACATGGATAGGCTTTATTTTGGCATGAAGAGCATGAACTCAAAGTGTAACAGGTCCTTTCCATCTCCACTTTCTTCACAATTTAACATAATTGAAGGTGTATTGTTAGAAAAACTGGCAAAAGGTACAGAAGTGTTTTTCTACATTTCTGTAAAGAATAGGGGAATACTGTGGAATCCTAATCATAATCCTGACATTATAGTTAAGAGGAGCACTGCCTAATACCAAGCAAGTATGGAAGACTCCAGAAAGAAAGGAAGAATAGATCTTCCCCAAAAAACAAGCATGGGGAGGATAAAAATCTATGACACTGCTATCACTTACATTTGATAGTTTTCTTTGTAAAATGTGTTTCATTCTCAGTTGTTAGTATTGTTTCCCAAAGAGGAAAAAAAAAGCCAGTCATAAAAAGCTGACAGAATTGTCCTGTCTCAAATAAAATGAGAAGAGAAGGCCAAAACCAGGAAAAGCAATAGACCAAAATACCTGAATAAGTTTCTTCCACAAGAGATTATACTTTTCCATTTACCAACTACACCTGTGAGAAGGAAGGCTGCACAAAATATCCTCAGAACAATGCACTGGTAAGGCCAGTGCATTGATTTGCCCCTGCAGTCACCAGGACTGCAGTTACAGTCACACTGCTGATCTTTAAATGGAAGCATGAACTGAACTGCAAGGCAAATGGAAATGGCCCTAGAATGTGACAACACAACTGGCTCCTCTGAAATCCTAACTGAGGTCACAATGATACTTGTTTTGATCATAAAATCCCCTCTTTAGGAATATTTATGAAAAAATGAGCCAAATTCTCCTTTTAGCTTATTTGTAGCAATGGTGTTTTGAATCCTATAACAGAAGCAGATAAATGCTCAATTAATAAATGAATGGTTATTTTTCTGAAATAATATCAGGTTTCATATGGGCGAATAATTTGTTTGGAAAGTTGCTGATAAAAGTCCTAGACACAGAAGAGGAACTTGTAACTAGCTCCTTGCTCAATTACTTTTACTTTCAGCACTGCCTCAGATAATATTCATACATTGCCCACTGAAGAATTCCAGTTCTCTTTGAAGAGATAAGCATACCCACTGCCAAGATGTTCTCATAAAAGATTAAAGTTCCTTTCCATATCAACAACAAATTAGTCATTCATTTTCACACTGTTGCACTTTGGAATCAGAAAAATATAAATTATTAAATATTTTTATACTCCACTTACAAAAGCAACTATTTAAGTTAATTGCTAATTTGAGTGTGGCTTAAAAACAAATGAGAAAATGTACTGTAAATGTTAGCACTCAAATACATAAAATGGATTCTACCAGGAACAATATTAGTACTTAACTGTATTTGGGGAATAATTCATGATAGGAATAAGTCTTAATACAAACAGAGTTATTGCAAACTTCATTTTCCTACATAGTAGTATAAAAACGGATCAAGATATTTAAGATACTCTTTCTGCATTACAGATGCCTTATAACTAAGACTGTATTTTCTTTCCTCCTGTAGTGGAAGGTATTTTTACTGGCAGACACAACAGTATAGTTATATGCACTTGTGCCTATTAAGAAACCTGTGTGGTAACCCAATGACAAAATTCAGTGAAATCTTATCTATTGACAAGATGAATAATTATGACATGAATATTTAACACTAACTTCATAACATCCCAGAAAGGGAATCCTTTAAACAGATCTGTCTGCATTACACTCTTTTACCAGCAATGAACTGAGATACATAAATAACCTAGTGGCATAAATAAATGCATGCTGGTTCACTTCAGGTGAGGATTAACAAGCAGGCTTCAGTAGGGCTCGGCACAACCACATGGCACTAGGTGATTTAGTTCCTTTGTGGGACAGGATATTACAATAGTTTTCTATGGAATAAAATGTCCTTTCATACAGGAAGGGTAGGTCCTGAGATTACAAGGAATGTTTAATGGAATGTATTCTACCTGGAGTTATGATCCAAAGCAGTGGACACATCTAAAACGAACATCAGTCAGCAACTTTGTGGCATGATGTAGAGGACTGTGCCTGCCTCTTAAAGGAGTCAGTTCTATGAATTAAAAATTATATTACATTATTTATGAAATAAAAATTATAGTAAAGCCACCACAGAGAATGTTCTTTTTTTTTTTTTTTCTTATTCATGAATCAAACTCCCATCGGACTGAGTTGGTGATCCATCACAGTGCCACATCAGGATCTTGTCCAACTCTTCTGTAGATAAGGCAGCTCCAGCACACAGGCAGTGGCCAGATGAGGTGGACAGAACTAAACAGAAGCACAATCTTTTATACTTTCCACTCAGACTAACAGTGTAAAGAAAGGCTGGTGTAAAGCCAGGACTGTTGGACTGGCAAAGACATAGATCCACCACATCAGACCTATGTTCCATGGGCACATATGGGAAGAAAGAAGTTGTAAGCTAATTCTGCTGTTATCATGGATCAGGTGCAGGATGGAGTTCATATGCAAAGCGTGAGCACACCTGCCACAGACTGGCCATGTAGGTTCCTAGCAAGTTTCTCAGCTTCGCTCTGCTTTCTCTCAGCAGATCTGTGTATGTTGCTTGACGCATCCTGAAAGAAAAGTCACTGCTACTAGCCAGAGTCTAACTGCAGGGCAAGCGCCAGGACTCATGCTCCTCATCCTGGAAGCCCACAGTTTGATCCTAAGTCTGACTCTTAGTAACCACCTTTTACAAACAGCCCTGGAGCTGGTAGTCTCCACTTCCCTACTCTACCAAACTGCACCAGTGAATCAAGGTCAAGTTGCAAGTAAATCCCAATAATGCCTACCAGTGAGCAAGGAGTAGAAATAGCACTGCAAGAGTTTCCAGGATTGGGCATGAGCAGTGTAGAAGCTGTATGGGGCACAGAAGGGGAGCCGGTTATCCACAGTGCAATCATGACCAAGTATGAAAACCAATGGAATCACTCCTGTACAAACCAAAGCAGAATCTGGTCCAAGCCCTCTACGTACCTTTCACCACACAGCTCTGTGGAGCGGGCCTGTTTTTGCAATGCCTGCTCCAAAGGAAAGCAGAGCTGGGGCTTGGATCCCAGCATCGTATCTCTCCACAGGGCAGATGCCAATGAAAAACAAGAGCAGTGGATCACGCCTGTTACTCCAGCACTGATACCAAACCTTCAGTCAAACTACTGAAGGGATCTGCTTTTCTCCTGGAAATGGTTACAGGAGACGTTTTTTCTCCCTTTTCTATAATCACACTGGCCTCATCACCCAGCATAGGCATGATGCCATATGTAAGCAGTCTCAAGGAGGTCTCGTTTGACTAAGACAGCCAGGGAAGCGGACTGAAAACCCTGCTGTCTTCATGGAGGGAGGGAGGACTCTTCAAGAAACACTGAAGCTTCAGAATGAATACTGGTGTGGGAAATAAAAACCTTTATTTCAGAATACCTCCAAAAACTAACTCCCTACTGCTTTTACTTGCCAAGGCTGACTAAGATCCCATAAAGCGCTGATATTATATGAAATATAGCACTATGAAGGAAACAAACTCACCAGGCTTACTGGAATTATTTAATTCCTGTTTTAGCTGTTACACTACTACATGGGGCCCAGATACATAGATCAGGCATCCATCCAGCTTGTTCCTGCTCCCACTATAAGTGCTGGAAGAAAATCAAGTTTTAACGGACTATGTTATATGACCACAGTCCTGACAGAGAGATGTCAAGCTTTATTAAAGGATCCAGAATATATTATATTCTCCAACACACAATAAGGTAAGATTTCCAGCCCACAGTACAAAACATCTATAGACTATAAGCTCCTTGACTTTTCTTTTAAACAAGTGGGGTGATTTTTTTTTTAATTCATTATTCCATAACCCAAGAACTGAAATGCTATTCTAAACATCCTCTGCATTATTTTGTAGATCAACAGCAATCAAAGAAAACCCATAGTTAAAGACATAGGTGAAATTCACAGTGATTCAAAGTGGGTTATCTGGGTTACAAATTAAACCAGCCCCATCTTCTCCCAGCTCTCCTGAGTGCAATACCATGGTGCAGCACATACAACACAACATGCACTGCTCACCCAGACCTCCCTCTGCCTGCTTCTTCTGAAAGCAAAATCACTCTCTAAGGAGAGCTGCTTACAACTTCTTTCAAAGGCAAAGGTACCACACATACTCCTATAACAATTTCCATGTGGCTTATATTAGCCACATTTTTGCTCTCCAGCTTCTTCTATTTTGCTGTTATTACAAGCAACAAAGCCAGCTGTAACTAGACTGAGGCAGGTAATGCAGGTAAGGCATATCACAGGCTCACCCAAATTAGAGCTTCTCTGGGTGACACTGAAGTCCTGAATGCTTAAATTACTGTAGACCTAAATGCCTCTGCACTGAACAATGTACAGACTTTAAAGAGAAGTCACCCTTGCAGGGATACTCGCCCTCCCTGGACCACCATTTTCTGCCTTCTGGCCTTCCAGAGAAAAAGGATCATCATCCGCAGGTGCTGCATGGCAGTCTGAGAAGGGGGATTAGCTTCCCACAGTCCAGCCCTTTGGCAGTTTTGAGTTCAGGAACATACAACAGCAGCCACAGTTTCAGAACATGTCACACAGCTGTAATAGCACTTCCTCTCATGAGCTCCTAAGAAAAGGTTTGCTGTACCAGCAATTCTTCTGTATTGCTTTTAACTGTGACAGCCCTTACGGTGCACTTCACCATATCAGTCTGTTCTTACACTCTCTATACATTCTCAGAAGAGTTGCTCCAAAAGATGTTCACTTCTCCAATGGTCTTTTTGTTATATCCAAGCCATCAGCACCTTCTCTTTCTAGAAGGACTCATGAAAGTCAGACCATTTTTCCTGTGTCACATCTAAGACTTTTTTTTAATATGTTGACTGTTGTCTCAATCCATTTCTGTACTGAGTTCAGCCTATTTCTTATGTCTTCGAGGCTGTCATGAGACACGCTGCATGATCAGACTTACGATATGACACAGCTGATGAACTATAACTTCCCTAAATTCCTTTACTTTAAAAAGTGATGCTTTAGGAAGCAGGCCAGAGGGCAATGCCATCTCTTAAGGAGCTGGTGAGCTAACCATAAACCACAGCTGCATCACATCAAGCGATCTCTTCAGCAGCCATTTGCACTTCATAACATGGCTTCTGCTTCAGGCTGCCTGCACAGTCAAACAAGGGCAGTGACAAAGCAAACCCTGCTCTGGACAACATAACTCACTTTCATCATGATCTCAGGGGATCATGGTATCTTTGCACCAGCCACTGATTTTTGCTTGCCATCCAAACCCATGCCCATTCAAAAAAAAAAAAAAAAAAAAAAATCCCCAACCCCCTAAACAAGTACCAAATACTGCCTGAGACTACATGGCTCTGTTCTAGGAGTTTTTCCCCCTCTTGTAAAGGTTGTTAGGAAATACTCTTGTTCCAAAGTGCATTTCATAGCAGAAGCTATATACAAGTGAAGTATTTGTTCTCATATGAAACGTGCAACAACAACGTACAAATTGGTGGATAAAGGGCAGAGACTATCAGCCTTATCTTTGAATTTCCATGCTTTTCCTCAGACCCCAAAACCTTACTTTAAAACAGTGGTTTTCTTTCCCCCCCCCTTTTTTTTTGTGGTTTAACAGATAGAGTCATAATGGGAGGAGGTTTTACCGCTTCTGCTGCATGTAAAAACATTAAATTATTCTGTTACTCTGAGGCTCACTGATAGGATGAAGATGCCAACTGAACACTAAGGATAGCGTTTTCTTGCTCTGCCAGTAACAGAGGGCTTCTTTGGTTTGGTTTTTCAGTTCAGCAAATTCCTGATGCAATTGTCTTGATATGAGCTCTTCAAATTTTTACCTCCTTTTCCCCCCCCAAATAACACTTCTTTTTCCTATTCTTTTATTTTTGCAAATAAAGTAATTTCTAAACCACTATTCAATTTATACTAAAGTATGCTAACTCAAGCACAGTTCTCAGATTCTACTTTTCATGTTATTAAAGAGGTGTCCTAATAGAATATATCAAATAAATACTCTTATGGAAATATCGCATACAAAATATTGGCTCTACTAGATTCAAAATGAAAATAAAACCAATTCAGATTTCATATAATCACAGAATTGCAATTCAATTTAGATTGGAAAGGACCTCTGAGGGTCATCTAGTCGAGCCTCCTCAATTCGCTCCGAACAGAGCTAGCTTCAAAACTAGATCATTTAAATGAAAAGGGGTCCAAATACTAACTGCTCATATAACTAAGTGCTTGTTTTATACAAATGCTCTACTGAAATAACAGGCAAAGGGAAAAAAAAAATAGAAGGCTTCCCCTAAAAGGAGTACTGTGTCCAGTGCTAGGCTCCCTAATACAAGAAAGACATGGAGCTATGGGAGCAAGTCCAGCAAAGGGCTACTAAGATGATTAAAGAACTGGAGCATCTCTCATATGAAAAAAGGTTGAGAGAGCTGGGACTGTTCAACCTGGAGAAGAGAAGACTTAGGGGGGATCTTATCAACATGTATAAGTATCTGAAGGAAGTTATAAAGAGGTGGGGGCCAGATTCTTTTCAGTGGTGCCCAGGAACAGGACAAGAGGCAAGGGCCACAAACTGAAACACAGGAAGTTCTGTCTGAACATAAGAAAAAAACTTCTTTATTGTGGGGGTAACAGAGCACTGGAACAAATTGCCCAGAGAGGTTGCAGAGTCTCCATCTTCGAAGATATTCAAAACAGTCTGGACACGATCCTGCGCAACGTGCTCTAGATGACCCTGCTTGAGCAGGGGGATTGGACTAGAAGATCTCCAGGGGTCCCCTCCAACCTCAACCATTCTGCGATTCTGTGAGAAACAATTACACATGGCATGTGTGGGTATGTATGCCTGTGCATGGAAGACACCCTGTCCTATAGCTGCAAGGTAGAATTGGTATAATCCCTCTTGGATTCACTTTGCTGTTCTTACCAGAGGAGTAGGTAGGAACAGTAAAGACAATTTGCCACCCTGCCCTGGCTCTTGAAAAAGTGAGGCAAGTGTTTCTGGCCTTCATCTTGCATTCTTTCAACTAATTAAGGTTTAAGGAAGCCTGATTTGGTTGGGTACACCTCCTAGCATCCACATGATCATTTTAGGCTTGCTAGAATGACAGCTGTCATGTCACATGACAATATTTACCAATGAAACAAGCTGAAGTTTTGTTGCTCTGTGGTTAGATTTCAGCAGAATACCATGATAAAGCTAATTAATCATACTGCAAATTTGTTCCAAAGTCAGAAAAAAATGAAAGCTCTGGCCCATCAGATTAAATAGCAACAAGTCATTCTTGTTTATTGCTTCAATAAAAAAAAATCCCTAGCAGCAAAAGGAAACTAAATACACATTTCTTTTGGCCCTAAACTCCTACTGGCTTCACAGGATGGGCCCTAATTTTATATTTGCTTCCTAGTACTGTAGTTGTTAGAGATGTCACTCAAGATGCATTTTATGTAAGAGCAACAGTTATATGTTCCTGCCTGACAGAATTTGGATTATTCATGCCCATATTGTAGTGTATTTCTGAGGCCTGACAAAAACACATCTAAATTGGCGCACTTTCCAAGGCTTGGTCTTGCATCTTATGCACTTTGCAAAAGAAGGGAAGGTGCTGCCTATCTAGTAGCCATATTGAGACTTACTGTGATTAGTCACTCTCATGAAAAATTGATTTAAGGGGCCACGGTATCTCAGACAACTGGTAATAAAGTACAACCTTTTCCATCTTGATGTTACTGGAAGAAACTAGACAACTTTTATTCTATATAAACTGGTACCAAAGGACTGGATGGTCTCAACCTAATTTAAACTTCATCTGTCTGCTACTCTGTCTGCTCACTACTGCAGGAAGCAAATTTCCATGTGATCAGCTCTCCATACTGAAACCTACAAATGAAGTCTTTAGGGAAACATTCTTAACAGAAAACACAGCTACAGATGGCCATGGAAATTTAGATACATTGTTAGTCCTAGGGGTCTTATTATTGGTCGGGGCCTTATTCAGACAATGCTGATAGACATCAGGTGCACAAATGACACAATGTACGTGAAAACTTGCAAGATTACCCTGCATGCTGCACCACTTGTCTACATAGAAAACATGTGAGTCTTGAATGGCTGTCAAGCCTAGACTTTTCTATCAGTGAGTGCACAAGCACTGAAAGAGCAGAGGAGGAATTACTCATAGATTTCATAAAAATCAGAATCTATGTTTATGTAATTTTACTTGGATAAAAGATAAACACAGATGTTGCATTTGCAGATATATTTATAACATTATTTTATCAACTATGCTGTGTTTCAGATATGGAAAAACAGTGTCTATTTATCTGTCTTAATAATCTGTAGATCTAAAAAAAAATCTTTTTCCTTTAGATTTAAAAAGTTTTTTTGACAAAATGTAGATTTTCATTAAAATGTTTAGTTTGTTGAAAATTATGAGACTAAAGATTGCATAAAAAATCAACTTTCAGATGACTAAGGACAGTTTGCTACAAGCAAAACATTTTAAAGGCTTTTCATAAATGCAAAATAATTTCTGGTTGTGATTTGCACATAGAAAACTTGTTTTCCATTAGTTCTAGTGTTTTGGAAATTTGCTCTAAAACCCCTGGAGTTTCTATTAGAAACTCCTTTCTAGTAGACAGTATTATGGAGGTATGGTCCTCTGCCTTTATGACTACAGAAATCTGTTTTTTGGATACAGTATTGGAAGGGCAGGGAAGTGATTTTGGACACTTCGATTCTGACGGGAAAGTTTAACTATGAGAAAGCATGATATATCAGGGTTTGTGTCTTCTTCAGAGAATTAATATACACATGCTTTTAGAGATCCATAAAAGGACTCCAGTGATCATTCACTCCGTCTCTCTGTCCAAGGCAGGACAACCTTTATCTGTGCCAGGCAGCTGTTTGACTAGCCTACTCCTAAAAACCTCCAGTGATGGAGATTCTACCACCTCCTCCTGGAAAATGAAAAGAAGTCATCATGTCCACCATAGCATGAAATGAGTCATACGCTAGAAATGTCTATAAAGGGAAACTTGGCTGATTAGCTCAAATATAGACATTTATTGCTGATGTCAGCTTTTCAGTCAAGTAGATCCCCCATTCTATCCCTCCGACGGACCTGAAATAAAATACAAATCAAATTGCTCTGTTATGCCCAGCATGACCGGCACACTGCTAATCAGCCTCCTTCCAGTTTTAATACGAAAGTTGTCAGGCTTACTTGCCTGATTCTTAATATGATAGGAAGCTTTGCTAATTTCTTTCCTGCATTCCTCCATCTTATTTTTAGCCCACTCTTTTCCTTTATATGAGAGAATACTTCTGAGCAATGAAGGAACTTGCTTTTCATGCTACTGTTTTGTCTTCAGAAACACATTTAAACCACATTTTTGGGCAGTAATATTGTCTTTGTCCTAGCTATGACAGAAAACATCACCATTCACAGGCTTTGATGCTTTTCCTTCTTGTGATCCACTTTATTTATTTTCTATTTAATTCATGTTTACAACAATTATGAACAGCTTTTCCTGTTGTTTTCCTGACTCCCCAGTATGGTCATTCCTTCAGGAATTTTACATGAGTCATTTAGCAATGTGTGCTAGAACAGCTAAAGTTACACTGTGTAAATTCATTTTCAGTTTTGGGAGTAAGAAAGAATACAAGCATTGTTTCTCTTTCAACTTAAACCCTTAAATCAGCTGGCAGAAAGCTTACTGCTGCAGGATGGTACGATGTTATATCAGGAGTCACAGGACTTTGTTCTGAACTTAGCAAATGACACATTCCATTAACATTCATCACACCTAAAGTATATTCCAATAGAATTCCCTTACGCCGCCTCCTCTACCCTTGCCCACATTATCCCAGGAGATCACATTCAGTGCTGATGAAATCCACTAAGCTAGATAACTTACCTTAAGAATGGATTTGCCTTGATATCTCAAAAGAAAGAGAAAGAAATCTCCCTGCTTAAAATGTGTCAGTAATGAACACAAATGTAGTTTGCCAGCTGTAGTAACAGAGATCCGATGCTCTGGGAATTCTGCTTTCTCCACAGATCCTCTTTGATGACGTTTTGTTTTCTTTTCTCTCTTCCCAATTTCCATACTTTAAAATTTCCTTTCTGAGATCAAGCTGAACTTTTTTTGCTAAAGGAAAGGGAACTTCCAGGGTAAATTCTCTCCAGTATTGCATGACCTTTACCAAAGAAAGTCTGACCAGAGGTAAGATGTGAAGGCTAAAATCACCTGATTGCTACTAGTGCGGAACAAAATACCTGCTCATTTTTCATTGTATTCCCTTAAGCAGCCTGTGGCAGGAATGCTCCTCAAAAGATCCTCTGATGGATGGAGATTAAAGGTGTCTTCCTTAGCAAGCACTTCAAGCGTGTATGGCTTGTACTGGATAATCCGTCTGTTGTAAACTGAGCCCTCTACCTTTATTTCACCCTTACTTCTGTCTTTTCTT
The DNA here is from genome assembly GCF_036370855.1 of Dromaius novaehollandiae. Taxonomy (NCBI): domain Eukaryota; kingdom Metazoa; phylum Chordata; class Aves; order Casuariiformes; family Dromaiidae; genus Dromaius; species Dromaius novaehollandiae. The sequence goes on along the minus strand of NC_088130.1, from coordinate 46,328,213 downwards.
CTTTCCTCTGATTGTCGGGCTTCACAATCACTCCTGTTTATATGTTGCCTCAATGACTTAATCTTTCAACTGGTCAAAAACATTCTTCTCAAGAAATTTTGACCTAATCAAGCATGCCTACATGCATTACTCACATTGTAAACTTTATATGTAAAAGCTTTATGTGATCCATAAGGGCTCCTTCCAAGTAGCTAATTGAAGAAGGACCCAGGTTTAGAACTCCTGCATCTTCCTCCCTTTTGTATCAAGCCTTACACCAGAGCAGCGCTTCTTAATCTTCTCAGGGAAAACCTCACGGCTTTCTCCTGCTGAGATTAGACATGGGCAATGATCCCTGGAGACGCTGGCATAATGCCTGGGAAGGAGACAGGTCAGGGCAATGAACAGTCCAGGGCATGAGGCAGCTGGAGTGACCTTGCAAGAGGAGTTACAACAGGCTTGACAAAAAGGCAGCAAGGGCTGTTGCAGAACAACCTGCTGCCATTGCCTACCTTCCCCTCTTGGATACTTCTCTCTCTCTGCAGTGGGTGAGTTCAGAGAGGAAACCTGATAAAGAAAGCAGACCCAGATGCTTGGCTGCTACGGAGGGGATGCAGGCAGAAGGTCCATCCATCACTGCCTTAGAGACTTTCTCCTCCAATGAGGGACACAGCACCAGCAGGCAGGCAGCAGAACCGTCAACTCTAGCCCTGCATTTCATCTGTGGGACAAGTCTTGTCTTGTCAGTTGGGAATCATTACTCCAGAGGTTTTGAGTTCCCTTAAATCCTCCATTGTCATGCCAGTGCCCAGGACTGGCATTCCAACCAGCCAGTCTGTCTAATCCCCTTCAAAATCCATGCTGTTTTTGCCCTCAGCAACAGCAAATGACAGAGACAGCAGTCTGGACAGAAGAAATGGAACATTCTTTCTTAACTCTGCTTCTGCCTGCATTTTCTATCCCACAAAAAATACACGAGATGAGGGCTGGCATTTTTCTCAGTAACCTTCAATGTTACTATCATTTAGTATTTAAATTATAACAGTGCTTTTGCTTACGTACACACACTGTTCTGAAAGAGTGCTAAATTTAAAAGTCATTCTGTGTGTTTAGATTGCCAGATATTCTAATAAGAGCATTTTTACCTTTGTCTGGGCACTGGATCCCGGGATTCTGTTGCTGCAACCTTGTGGCATTCTGTCACACCTTGCGTTGTCAGATCCATCCTGCCATCCCAAGAGGCCTCTGGAGCTGTTGCTTTCTCTCATCTGTAGTCCTGGAGTAAGTTAAGTCCTAATGAACCAAGGCAGAAATGATTAACAGATGTCAGAAAATATCCTTCTAGTTTCTCTCAGAAGCTTGCAAAGAAAGTCAGGAACTCAATGGGGGAAAAACATCCCTTCCAAAGCATAAGGAAGATGCCACAGAGGAGCATCTTCAAATATATATGTATATATATATATATTTATTTTTATATATATATATATATGATATCTCTGATAAGAGATTTCTGCTTTTTTCTCCAAGCTCAGTACAATGAAATTCCTCATCTTGGAACATTTTTAAACATATCTCCAAAAGTCTAAGGATTCGAAAAGCATGTACTTTCTTTCAGGAGCACCAACCTATAGCACTCTGTAAAAACTACACCTTGTTGTATTAAAGCTGTTTCACTTTTTCTCTTAGTTGTCTGTGATCAGACCATGAGCTAATTTGCTTTTTAAGAATGCCCAATTGCCAAATCAAAGCAAGGTAGACTGTTCCCTTCCCCTCAGCCAACATGTACTTCTGTTCTGATCATAAGACTTCAGGCCATATGTATTTCTGGATATCTATGTTACTTCACCAGACTTAGAGTTTCTCACACAGTATTTCAAGACCTGATCCTTGTGGTCTGCCCAAATAGGTAAGTCTCTTGTCTATGTCCTTATGTCCTCTCTTCATAATCAGAACCACCTGTATTCAGACATCTCTAACACCTAAATAGTCTTCCTAAAATCCATAGAGAGGACAGCTGCAAAAATTTTCTTTGGCTAGTCGACCTGATCCCGCCCCATCCTCTTTTTGAGTATCCTACCACAGCGGTGCCTATCCGTGCCCCTGCGTCAGGCACAAGTTCCTTGTCCTTGCTTTCCAGGTTCTACATATCGCTTGCCCTCATTTAGCCACTTTGCAGACGCCCCTTGCGCTGGCATTCACTGCGCCGTGGCACTGGTCTCCACGAGCCTTCAGCCTGCTCCTTGCACTGCTGCCCGTGCCTTCTTTCCCTCCCCGCTCGTTAAACCTGTGCTTAAACCGCTTTCTCCTCTTTCATAGCGACACCTACAAGAACTGCGTCATGGTAACATATGTATGCATATATTTAGTATCTAAAAGATAAACAGAGACCTGTTCAAACACAGCACACATACCTCAACAGCATGATCCTGCTGCTGCAACCCCGTGGTGTCCTGTCACACCCTCGTGTTGTCAGATCCACTCAGATTGTAAACTCCTCGGGGCAGGGAATATGTCATTTCATTCTGTGCTGCACAGAGGCTTGCAAACTTTGGCACCATAAGATGGTAATTAGCGATATCAACTGAAGATCTTGGCTACTTCAGACAGCTACCGCCTCCACCCATGCGCCTGGGCCTGCTATGAACCTCTCGCCGGCCGGGGCTGAGACGCACGTGGAGCGGCGCTGGGCTCCCGGGGGCTCGTGGCACACACCGCCGAGCGGGGACAGCGGGCGACAAGGGCTTATCGCACCCCACCCCGGCCGGGCCCCGCTCTGCAGGACGCAGCCGCCTTGCGAGGGGCCCCGGGGCCCCCAAGGCCGCGCCGCGCCGCGCCGCGCCGCGGGGCCCCGGGCGGCCGTCCCGGGCGGCGGGCACGGCCTGTGTCCTGGGTGCGTGTGTACACACACACACACACACACACACACACACACACACACACACACACGGCGCCGGGGGACAAGGAGAAGCCTCCGCGGAGGGGCGAGGGAGCGCGCACGCTCCTCTCGGCCGCTCCCGCCCAGGCCCCAGCGGCGCCCTGCGCAGCGCCGGGAGGCGGCGGAGGCGGCCCCGGCCCTTCCCTCGCTGCCGCCCGGCCCGGCCCTGCCGCCCGCACCGCCGCGGGGCGCCGGCGTCGGCAGCGGGCCCCGCGGGCCGGCGTGTGGCGAGCGGAGGCCGGGCGGGGCGGGGCGGGGCGGGGCGGGCACCGCCCCGCGGCCGTCACTCAGCGGGCGGGCGGGGGCGCGGCGGAGCCGGTTGGCGGCCGCGGCGGGAGGCGGGGCGGAGGCAGCGCCGGCGGCGGGCACCGCGCCGCCGGGGCACTGGGGCGGCGAGCGCGGCCGGGGGAAGCCGGGCCCGGGCGCGCGGAGGGACGGCGGCCGCCGGCGGGCGGAGACGCGGCGGCGGCTGCCCGGCGGCGCCGGCAGAGGAGGGAGGCGGCGGCGCCGCCGCCGCGTTGAGGTAAAGGGGCGCCGCGGCGGCCGCTCACCTGGCGCTGCCCCGCTGGCGGCGGCGGCCGCCGGGCAGCTCCCGGGGCCGGGGCGGGGCGGGGGGCAGTGCGGGCCGTGCGCCGCCCGGAAGCCGGGCCCCGGCGCGGCGGTGCGACAGCCAGGCCCGGCGGGAAGCGCTGCCGCCGCGGCTCGCTGCAACTTTTCCTCCCGGGCGAGGCCGGGCCGCGCCGCCGCCGAGCCCTGACGCGCGGGGAGGCCGCGCCGCCGCCGCTCCTGCTGGCGGCGCCGGGGCCTCTGCCGCGGCCGCGCGGCCGGAGGGCGCTTCCTGGTCGCGCTGTGCGCGGCGGGGCCGGGCCGCGGCCCCCGGAGCCGCCCGCCGGGGCTGGCGGCGCGGTGCCGCGCTGCCCGCCCGGGCGCCGGCCCTGCGGCGCCGTCGGGGCAGAGCGGCCGCGGGCGGGCGCGTCGCGGCGCCCGGGTCGGCGAGGCGCTGCCGCGGTGTGCTGGTGCCCGAGCTGCGGCAGCGTCCCCGCGGGCTCCGAGCCCTTCTCGCGAAGACCAGAAAATGGAGCTGATATAAAGTGTTATCAACATCCATCTCCTAATACTTCTTTTACATAGTACCTTGCGGACCTCGCTTTCTTGCGGAAAACTATGTCCCGGCGCGGTACTTTCCTTGGTTACCTCCATTTGGAGAGCGGCAGCATCACACTTCACTTTAGAGATAACTGCAGTTCTGAGTTACAGGTGTGTAGACACCTAGTGGGGAGAAGAGTCCGTCTCCGAGCAAAACTCCGTGCTTAGATTTCGGTTCCTGTTATTTCGGTGCAAAGCTCTGCTTCCGTAAATATGCTGGTCTGATCTTCTATTGACAAAGCTCATGATAGCCAAGGATGGGAAGTTGGTGTCTTGGGCACTTTTTCCCTGGGAGTTTTTGGAGTAAGCATTAGAGGAATCATACGCATGAGAGAGATGACAGTACAAGGAGGTATGCTTATTAAATGTGCCTACTTAAAAGCAAAGACAATTGTCACCATCTGACATAGCGATGCGGGAGCGGTAACGCACAAGTACCCCTCTGGTTGGGCTGGCGGTAGCATGTAGTCATGAAGTAGACGTTTTTCTTCTCAGTCAAGAAAGGAATGACAGTGTGGGAGGAAATGCTTAGGTACCAGTGGAGTGGGAGCTGGACATCATTTTTAATAGAGGGACAAAAGAGGGCAGCAGGGAAGCTTTCATATAACCTTAAGTGGAAAAGGAGGAGGGTATGTAAGAACCTTATCTAACTTTCTTTAGAGTTTTAAATCTCCTAACTATTGATAAGCTCAACGTAAACCATTCTGTGGAGAGAACTGAATTCTGCCGAAACTCGGGAATCTCTCATCCAGGCTGAGCTCTTTAGGCAGTAAATAAAAAACAAATGAGCATTTTACTTTCACAATACTTCTTCCTCCTTTTTGGTTCAATCCGCCAACTAGAAACTCAGTAATCTGTCATCTCAAATATAACAATGTTTCTTGCCTAAAGTGTTTGGTATGGGTTTTTTCTCTCTACTTAAGATGGTCTCTGAGCTATTTATATTAAGAGTAATCAGCTTAAGTCAGTTTGAATCAAAATGTCTGAGGGTCGAGACTGTGTAACTCTACTTGGAATAAAATTCTATTTGTGTAAAATCTTAACAGGACAGAGAATGAAGAAGTGTCAAAGAGGGGTTATTTGGAGACACTACAGTGTTTCCAGGCTGATGTGGAGAAATAGTATCCATCGCTGGTTTTTACCTATTGACGTGCACTCTGGCTGTATGCAAGGTTCTTGGAGTCAGAGTCTTCCTCCATCCCCAAATTTGACAGATACGGAGGATACATACAGGCATGAATTCAAGAAATTCTGCGTGGATCACCCACGCGGCGTCTGCGGGCACGCACGGCAGTCGTCAGCCCTGTGACGGGGTGCTGGGGCCTGTAGCGAGGGCAGTGCTGCAGAGTACGTACGAACGAGTACTGCAGTGCTGAGCCCCAGGGAAGCCAGACTGAGGAAAACCTTGTTGCCGTAACTGTACTGAGCTGTTCTAACATGCAAGTAAGTGAGGCCTTTTGTTCTCTCTGACATGAAGTTCTGAGTTTTTAAAATAGGTTTAAAAACTATCTTAAACCATTTTTACATTATTACAGCATTTCAAATTTTGTGTCGTCAGGCGAGGTGTAAGACACAAATACTCATTTTAAATATCTGGCCATAGAGATGCTGTGTTAGATTTGATAGAAGATCAGAGGAGTAGGTCAAGTCAGTTAAATTATGCAGTGTTTAGAAGACTTACTTGATTAACTGCCAAAATGCCTACAGGCAGTAGGAGTGAAATGAGTAGTAGCAGAGCACTTGTTGAACCTTTCTTAACAAGAAAATAAATTTTTCAGAATATTTAATATAGTAGAACTGATCATTTGCTTGCAGGTTTTGCTGTGCATAGTTGGTTTTGATTGGAAACATTTAGATTAGCTCCAACATTTACAGCTAAGGTGTGTAAGTTCATTTTGTTCCCTTGCTCTATGAAATGGGAGGAACCCATGCTTTTAAAAAGAATTCTGTACAATTTAATTGATATTTGTGCTGCAGATTTTGTTTCGTGTGTTGTTTTTTTTTTTTCTCCCTTCCAGTTCTTGTCAGGTTCTTTGCGTTTCCTCCTGGTAGAAAATGCAAAAATAAGTATCAGTGGAAGTATCTTCTTGTTAATTTTAAAGTCCGTAATAATTGCTGGTGTGTGCTAAGCAACATAGTTTGGGTTTACAGAAGTGGCTACAGAAATTTCTCATTAAAACTTCCATGGGAACTGGATGCCTCATCCACATGGATATATTTGAAAATAAATACTTGAGTGTAGGCAATTTTCTTAATAAGAAGTCTAATTCAGGCTAAGATAATTCTTTCCTATGGCAAAAATGTTTGCAGTGGATGACAAGGAAGTTCTTCAAGAACTTGCAAGATTTTTTTTCTCTGCTCTGTTACAAGAGATGTTGCACAATAAGCTACAGGGAATTATATTTAGACCTGAAGGACTGAAAAGGAGCCACAGAGAACATAGAGGTCAGGGCCATCCCTTGAAAAGTAAATATACATTCTTAAAGATACTTTTTAGCTTTTCAGTTAGTCATGTTCCAAGGACTTTTTGGCTTATTGGAGACATTAGAGAAAATGCAGTGTAAAAGAGCTGTCAGAGGTTGCCTAATACAACCCTGTTTGCTCTTCTCCTTTTGCAATGTAAAAGGGAGTGTTAATTGAAAAAATTCAGCTTTTTGTTACACTAAGAATACAGTATGCAGTCAGTGTTTTACCTACAGGCACTACGTAGCCCCCTCAAGTCTTTTATGCAGCTGTAGTTTAGGTGTTTCTATGCAAGGCTGAGTAGTTAGCCCTTTCTGGTTTCTGGTGTAGCACTTAAAATTACAATTGGGCTTTAAGTAGATGAAAATGAGTAACTGTTGAAATAATAATGTTTAGAAAACTTTCACTCTTCTGTATGTCTTTAAGCTACTGTTTGCTAAATTTAAAATATTGGTTTTTTTCAATCATATTTTTCCTTATTACTTTACAGTCAGGCAAACTTGATTCAAATGTTTAGGCCTGTAGTCTCTTGTTTTTAGTGTAATTTAAGCATACACCCTGATACTCTTCTCCTGCTGGTGCTGCTTAGGTGGTCTGGGTGTGGCTGTTTCAGTTGCTGATTGTTTTTCTAACATTATACTATCAACACATTAAAAACCATCTGGAAGATGGAGTGGGGAAGCCCCTCTGTTTAAGTAAAAAGAAAAAATGCACCTGTCAAGTAAGAGCATTTCTGACTTGGTTCTCACTGCAGATTATGAAAAGACTAAACCTCCAATAGATTTGGGGAATATAGGTTTTGGGCTAGAGATTGTTACCCACCTTCATCCTCTGTACAAAGATCAGGACATTGAGTACACCAGCAACAAATGCTGAGCATGTGTGTGCTAATTACACTGAGTTTCTACTCTGGTAGATATGTTCCTACTCGTGGAGAGGAGTTGTGGCCCTGTGTCTTCAGGTAGATAGTATGTAGGATTGTGCTCCTAGGTTAGAGATAGCACTGACAGGGATACCTTGAGGGCTTAGCCCTCCAATTCTCAGACTTGAATAGCTGTAATCCACCAAGAATGAAGCAAGGAATATGTAGCAGCGTGCCTCATACTGCTGGGATTCACATTCAGTTCAAGTAATTACATTTATCTATTATAAAAATGCAAGCATTAGCTGATGGATTTTTTTGTGAGGTTGCTTTTTTATTGCTATTTAGGCCCCTTTTGTGGGATACCTGACCTCTGCCTGGGTTGCAGGAAGCTTAAATCACATGTGGAATCCTAGGTTCCCAAGTATCAAGAGAAATTGAAATGACTCTACCAATTTTTTTTTCTCTTTCTAGGAAGAGCATGTATGAAGAGTTGTGTGGCAGAGTATTTAAGGTACATGGGCAGTTATGTCAAGTACCTCAGAAGAAGGTGTGACCAGCTGTAAGAATCAGCCAAACTTGAGTATGGACACCTAGAATTACCAGAAAAATCAGACAAGGAACTAATTGGAAGAATATTGCTAGACATAGAAGAAGTGGAACACGTTCTTCTGCAACAATCATTGACTCAGAATAAATAGATGAATAAAACATCAGCAGTAAAATGACAGATCCTGGTGCTTTTTGATTCTCTGGTGGATTTTATTACTTGGACATTGCTATTGACATTTTTATTATTCTGTTTAATACATCTTGAATCCATACATAAAAATATAACTGGACAGTTGCATTTTGGTACTGTTTAACACTTTTGAATGTTAAATCACTTGCCAAGATGAGTGCTGAAGGATATCAATACAGAGCTTTATATGACTACAAAAAAGAGCGAGAAGAAGACATTGACTTGCACTTAGGAGATATATTAACTGTGAATAAAGGTACCTTACTAGCACTTGGATTCAGTGAAGGGGAAGAAGCAAAGCCTGAGGAAATCGGTTGGTTAAACGGCTTTAATGAAACCACAGGGGAGAGGGGGGATTTTCCGGGAACTTATGTAGAGTACATTGGAAGAAAAAAAATATCTCCCCCAACTCCAAAGCCTCGTCCTCCTCGACCTCTCCCTGTTGCACCGAGTCCTGCGAAAGTTGAAGCAGAGAGTGAGCAACAAGGTTAGTACTGTTCTCAGATGATGTGTATACGTGCACGCGTGTGTGTGCATGGGTGTGTCTTCCACATTTTATCAGATATTTTTGTTTCATAGACTTATATGACTGTACATTTACATGTATGATACATGCTTGTCAGCTTTCTTAGTGCGTGCCTCATCTCAGTCAATTAAGAATTATTTGTATTTCACCATAAAATTTAGGTCGCATATTTTGTGATTTCATGTATGTTGTGTCAGTTACTGGTCTCTGTGGTGCCTTATTGTGAGGTACATCTCACAGGTTGAAAAGGTATGCTTATAATTCATAACTGTAAAGAGTTAAATGGAGAATGAGTAGGCTAGCATCTATTTTAGGTTTTCAAGAAGCCGATGGAAGTGTTTCCCTCTGTGGTTTGTCAAACTAGCTATTGAGATTTCTTGGTGAATCCAACAGTATGAATTCCAAACAAACAGTACGTTCCTAGAATAAATATCTTGTTAACAGTGAAAATTATGTACTTTGTCATGGAGGTTTATATGTGGCATTAAAAGTAAGAGTAGATGTTCAGAAATAAGCAGTGGAATGTTGATTAAAAAAAATTCAGATTTAATTTTATGTTTTGTTTGGTTTTGGGCAGGGCATGTGGTAGAAAAAATATCAGTTATGTAAACAAAGGAAGATATTTTCTTTGTTTAAACATAAATCACTTTCTAACCTATATATGTAACAGTATGCTGAGAACTTGGACAGAATTTGATCAGGACTCTTCTGCTAATAGAAGAAAGTCTTAATTGAAAGAGCTGTAGATTAAAAAAAAAAAAAAAAACAAACAAAAAACCCCCAAACTTGGTGATTTTTGTCTGCTCTACCTACTGGCATTCAGATATTGGGGTTTTACATTAAACCAATATAAACAAGCCAGATCCATCTTAGGATAGATTTTAGATTGGTCTTTCACTTCTTAAAAGTCTAGAATGGTTTGTATTATTATAACACATAATACTACTTAAATGCTTAATAGTTCTACCTGTGGAAAATATGAGTCGTAGTATGTCATCCTGATTCTCACAGTGATATCACAGTCATGGACGGTATCATCACCCTCTACCTGCATAGAAATGTTTGCAGCATCATTCACAAAGTTGTGAATTTATCAGCTTCCATCCCACTTTGCCTATTATGATTTATGTTTAACCGTGCTGATAATCAACAAGGATAAAGGAAATGCAGAAAATTGTACAGGACAACTAAGTGAAAACTTGGAAGAAGCATCCCCAGATTGGGAGAGGCTTAGTAAAGGGTAGACCTGAACTGTTTTTCATAGTGATTTCTTTAAGCACTGAAGAATTGCTTATATCTCTGCAATGTCTTGGTGTACAGCATAGATTGAGAGAAGGGGTCAGATGGGGGTGTAATGGCGTTTTAGGTTGTACTGTCCCTAGTTTTTAAGCACTCAAAACCTCAGCCTTTAGTCATCTGGGCTCTCACTGCATTACTTCCAAAAATGGGATTTTTGCTTTTGAAAAAAAAATCTTTTTACTTCTTTGATAACTCCTTGATTTAGATGTTAATATGTGCTGGTCAGGTAACATTTCTTTTTTTTTTTTTTTTTTTCCCTCTAAACCCACCTGCCGAAATGGATGTCTCCATCTCCATCATATTGTAACTGCAGAATAAGCAGTGGTGTTTGAATAGACGCCTCAACACTGGCAGGTCGTTTTGAGAGACAGCGGGTGGAACAAAAATCTGACCCTTTACATGTGTGTGCTCCAGTGAAGTAACCAACATCTTAGGCTTTGAAACATCTATTGCTTCAAATTTAACATAGGGCTTTGTAACTTGCTTGGTCTCTCTAGCCCTGCTTGCTTGATGCTCTTAATCTCAACTCCGTGCTGTGAGCTGGGTACAGCACTGCATGGAGAAGTCCTGGTGCTGGTCTCGTGGTTTCAGAGCCCGCCAAGGGCTTGGGTTCACAGTGAGCATTTACGGAAGCTACCGTTGCTGGGAGTTACGCTGCGAAATTCTGCTGTGGTTTTGGGGGGGCCCTACTAAAATATAGTGGGTGGGGGGTTTTTTCTTCTTTGGCATGAGACAGTGCCCCAACCATTAGTGACTAGATTTCTCCTAACCTAAAGTTTATTGCCTCTACACAGACTACTGTTTGTGTGATACACTTATTTTATATAGCTTGGAACTGTAGGGACTAGAAGTGAAAAAATGCTAATTTAACTGGGAATCTTTCATCCTCAAATGAAACTTGCACACACGATATTGCTATGGACCAAAATGTCTAAGAATCATCTTGCAATCAAGCCACGTATTTTTTTTTTTGTGGTAAAAGAAATCTTTGAGTTCACTGCAATCCTTTTGACTTAGTGTTTGAATTTCATGAAAGAGGCTAGAAAGCTTCAGTAATGCCCTAGGACCATGGATGAGACCCACCCTAGCAGGATTAGGAGAAACACTGAACTTTGAACTCCAAATGGCAAAAGGGATTGGTTAATTATGTTTAAAATCATGTATGTTTACTTAAGATAAATTGGGGAAAATTAAAGATGAGGATATCTTTTGGCTTTTTGAATATTATACAGCTCTTTTTACCATAAAAAGACTAAAAGTGTGTTTAGAAACAAAATATGGGAAATGTTGCACTGAAAGAAGATTATTAAAAAACCAAAATGAAGGTGCAATTTTTTTTGAGTGAGCAGAATACTATAAAAAATGATACATACAGTGAAATCAGAGTTGTTAGGAGGAAATACAATTCAGATAAAGATAAGAGTAAAGTAGCAGTGTATATCTGACTTCCAGGTGGTTTTGCAATTTCTATTTCTGTGTATAAAATTTGGTGCAGAGAATAGCACAGTTAATATTGTCCAGCAGCCAACTTAATGGGCAGTGGGCCAAAAGATTCTTCCTAGGATGATACTTCTCTCTACAGCCCTAGAGTGTATTTTAAATAAATTAATGCGTAGTATGAAACTTGCTTGACCAAATAGAGTCAAGTTTACATTTTCAGTGCTTGATGATTTGAAACTGCTGTGTATCAAAATGACAAATTAATGGGGAACTGGAAACAGGGACTTCTTGAATGTAACTCAGTTATTTGTAATCCATATACTTCTTTCATTCTATGGAGAGTCAATTCTGTGTGTACCCATGTGAATGTGTTGGATAAGAATATCAGAAAACTAATTGGAGATTTCTAAGAATTTATATATAATCATATGAGTTCTTTAAATTTTACCATATATAAAGCTTTAAAAATTCATTACCTTTTAGTTATTTCAATAGTCTTTAATATGTCATTGTTTGTTCTGAATGTTTTTTCCTCTGGTCTTGGTAAGCTTGATTACTTGCTAGTCGGTTTTCAGATTCAGATCAAATTTGCAATGTTTAGCCACAATGCTGCTGGTATTCAGTGCTGCAGGTACACACAAATAATTGTAAGCACTGAATAGATGCATTACAGTCAATGGGGCTAGTAACATGGGCAGTGTTATTCATCTGGACGATGTCTTATGCAATCACAGTCCTCTTTATAAATAAATAGGGAGCTCTTTAAATGTTAAAAGCTCATTGGAAAACAAATAAAACTGCTGTTAGTGTTGAATTCTATTAAAAACATTTATTTATTACAGCACTTAGGTCATATTTTCCCCCAGATTTTTTTTATCAATGATCCATTTAAATTTCTAGAATGAGTGTGGATAGTTAAATGGAATTTTAGTACTGTTGCATTTTTGTCTGTCTTCCCCTTACTTTTGTCAGTGTAGAATAGATTTAGACTAGATGGGTTTGGATTTTTTTTTAATTGCATCTGTGAAGATAAGAAAATGAAGGGTATAGAAGAGCCCCACGAAGCCTCTAGCACCTTTCAGTTTCAGGCCTGGTGCAAGTCAGGGCTACTCAAAGGCAGATTTAATCCATACTGCTGGCGTAAGGCTCTCAGGGCTCCCACCTGCCCTTTATTCCCAGGTTACTCCTCCTACTGAGGAAAGGTGAATGGAGACCATGCCAACAGTGGAGACCCCGCTCAGGGTCATCTTTATGCCCTCCATTAGATATCTGAAGTTTGTGTGAAGCAGTAAAGTCTTGAGAAGGAAAATTCATCTCTTGTATTGAAAGACTTTCTTTTCTAAATTGCAGCAACCTAGCCCCCTCTCCCCCAACTTTTTTTTTGAAGATGAGAAGTGAACAAGCTGCTCCGAGTCTAGCTGAGTTTTCTGGACTTTGATTCAGCTCTCATCTGACATGACTGTATACATCTAGAGTTGGTTCATGCAGTATCATTTCTCTACCTGGTTCCTGAAAGCTGATTTCAAACAGAGTTTGGAGTGTAAAGCTTTTAATGATTGATCGAAATCTATCTTTTCTGATTTAACTTGGAATGCTAAATCCCCACTTTTAAATGAAGGTCGGGTTGCAGAAGGCAGACTGGAATTTCATATGAGTAATTTTTCTGTTTTGGTGTTTTGGAGCTTCCTGTAACTTCCTGTGTTAAAATGGTTGTATATGTTAATATTTCATACCATTTGAGCTGTTTTAGAACCTGAAATCATTGGAAGCTGTTCCTTCACGTGACAAAAATATAGCGTAAATTTCTTTATTAAAGATAACGACACACAACATTTGGAAACCTCCTTTCAGAGACCAGGTTATGCAATGTCTGACAAAGATCCAAACTGACAGAAAGCAGAAAACTGTTTGTACATGCTTGAACTGAATATGCTGTAGGATTTGTTTCTTTCTCTACTTTTTTTTAATGTACAATTTATTTAATCTTGCAGTACCATGATTGTGTTTCTGAAAACTATTTACATTTGTAAAGTAGGGGACATAATAGTGAATGGAGTGGAGAGAGCCTGGAGCCTCAGCTGGGAAGAAAGCGGTCATCATCTGTCCTGATTTAGGCAAATGGAAAAAGGAAATAACGGGGTGAAGTGATGAGTCACTATCTCATTTGGTAAATGTACTTGCTGTTCAAGCCAAAGCCCTGGGATTTGTTCTAAGCAGCCCGGTGTGAGAATAAGCCGTGGTTCTGCCAGAGTTGTCAGGGCTGCCCGAGAGTCGTGCGCTGCAGCAGTAATTGCTTTTCGCTTTTAGTGAGAAATGTGACAGGTTTCTGCCGGAGAACCTCCCCAGCTCCTCCGGGGCCACATTTCGCGGCGTGCGAGTCAAACGATTCCTAACTGCCAGATTAGCACATGCGTCCGAAAAGAGTTCTCGCCACCTGCTGCATCGCTAATGAAAACAAAGTTTTTGCAATTTGTGCTAACGTGAGGCAGAACGGTTTTTTCACAGCTGTAGGACTGGTGGTGGCAGTAACTGAAAAGTTTGCGTGAGCACAGACAGCACAGGGGTACGCTTGCGAGGGCTATTTCAGACTGCATGGGAACAGAGAGCACTGGGCAAGTTCGTGGTTGATGCTTGGCCCCACCTGCTGGTAACGGGGGGAAGAAAGCAAGAGGGAGGAAAGGACTTCAGAAACGGCATCTTCTGGGTTGTGCTTTAATCGTGATGATGTAAGAATATTTTTTTCTTGCACCATTTCTTTTTTAGTGAGAGATGCCTTTTGAGAAGAATATTTTATTTTACTTGGCCAACCTACTTTATTTTACTTGACCAACTGATATTTCTGGAAAAAAATATCTTACTTGGAGCACACAGGACCTCCTTTGGGTCCTAAAGGAGACCTCACACTTGAAAAAGGCTTGTGTGGCTGATCTAGGTCTTTTTCCCAGGTGTATCAATTAGTCAAAAAAAAAATACTGCCTTTCCTCATACATTTTGCTTTAAAAAGCTGAAAGAATGAGACGTTACTACTTTGATTCTGCAAGAAATATTTGCCTGTTTTTATATTATATTAATATTAATATGCCTTTTTATAGTTACAGTAATGGCATTATGTTGAGTGATTTTTGATTACCTTTCTTTAGCCTTCTGTAATACTGATTCAGTCTTTTAATAACTCTACCTGAGGTGAATGTGCCTGGGGCAGATTTAAAACATGGCAAATATGAAATAACCTGCTGCTCTAAATTGGAATCATCTTAATCTGTGCCTGTAGCTGTGATGCAGGAACATCTGAGAAGAACACTAGTTAGTAAATAGTTCTCACTTGGGTTCTCATAGGAGAAAATGAACTTACGAGTTTCAGCAACATATGGTGCTAAGTATTTGCCAAGAGTGGATCGTTCTGCACCCAAGCAAATAACCGTGCCCACTTAAATAGTTGTGTGATGCCATATACACATCTACATTTTCTTGTGTGAAAGAACACAGGTGTTGTAATTACAGCTGGCTGCCCACTCTTTCACATCTGCTTCTTGCTCCGGAGTTGGTTTCCATGATGAACAGCCATGAAATCAATCTGAAGTCTACAATACAAAGAACTGTTTTATTTTAAGAGCTAGAACTGACAAGGGGAGTTACAGGATTATTAAAACAGTATTTCGACGGGAGAAGGACTTTAAGTCCTGAGAGTACTTTGGTGAGAATATAGGTCCTTACAAGAATTTAAAGAGGAAAGCTTTGGCTTTTTTTTTTTTAAAGTAGCAAAAAAAGCAGTTTATACTTCATTAATTTGTATTCATTCTCTTTCAGGAAAAATGTATGTATAAAATACAATCCTGTTTTGTGTTTTCATTAGTAGAAGAATGTGCTATTTTTTCTCTTCTTGTTATCTATGTATTACATGTTTTTTCACTTTGTCATAGAAACTGCTGCATCCTTGAGCACTGCCTGAAGTCCTTTGATAAAGCGTTAGCAGTTGTAACTGCTTGTACTAACTTGATTGCTTTTTGTTCAATTTTACATGAATGCTGTATGCAGCAGTCCAGAAGAATAACACCCAAACACTATTTATTTTCACATTTTGATCCATTTTATAAAGTAGTTTTCATGTAAGACAGCATTTAAAAGTAATATTTAGGCTGCAGTTTAGGTAGTAGAGATGTATAACCAAAAATCCTCAGGACAGAGCTTCAAAAACATGCTAGTGCCCTGAGCTACGGAAAGAAGTGATTGCATACAGTTCATAGAGTTTAAAAAAGTCTTTAAAGCCAATCTTGTTCTTTAAAACTACTGTGTAAATTATGGTATGAATGACTAAAATGGTCTTTAACAGTTCAGTTAGCTGTTAGACAATTTGCTTGTATAAGCCACCAGACTGGTTCATATATGCTTGGCATCATTGGCTGTACTAGAGCATTTCCCAGAGGTTACAGTCTGAGGTGAGAGACTGTGGATATAGAGGGCAAGAAGTGAAATCTACCTTTGGTAGGTTTGGTTTCTGTCTGTGCTGCCGGATTGCTTGGTAGTGTCCGGGGTGGGAAGATACTCCTGTAGAAGGCAGATCTGCAGAAGGCCAGAAGCAGGCCAGTAAGTTTCCATTTCCAATCCCAGCTCCATCCAGGGCTCCAGAAGCTCCTGAGCAGCTATTGTGTTTTTCAGTAAGTAAGCAAGGCCTAAACTGGTCCATTTGGTCTTTTTGGTTTTTCTTACCTTTTTAGCAAGTTATTGTATGATGGAAAACCAGACTTCATTAAGTCTGCTGTACTTTTAAGTTTTGCTACTTCATTCTAAAAAAACATTCACATTTAAAAATGGAAAGATATTGGCTGAAAGTCAAACTATTCCAGTTAAACACATCTGATTGATGTAATTCAGGGGTATCTTGCTTGCTATTTCTCTCCCCTGGGATCAGATTCATTTGATACAGTATGTCCATGCACTCCTACAACATAGCCTGCTGCTCACCAGGTGGGAAGGAAGGGAGAGTGGTGCAACATGAGCTCTGTAGTGCAGGTAGGGCATGCACCTTCCAGGAGGTGTGGCAGTGTGATTTTTGTTTGAAATGTCTTGTTTATGAATATATCAGTAGAATGTATTTGTTGGGAAAGGAGAGAAAGCTTTAGTGCTGTCACTGATTTCTTCCTAGATGTCACATCCTGCTTGGATAAAGCTTTGTAGGTACCTGATAGGCATGGATAATTTTTCTTGGTGAAGCTATGCTGAGGAACTTTTAAATGGGCTAGAACGCTGCAGGCTCATGTTTCGGAGCACGCGATGGCTTATCAGATATTCTTGTCACAGGGAGGGGTCCTACTTTGTGAGTTTACCAATTCCTAAACTACTTACCCTCTTCCTAAACTGCATGCAGCTGGTGGTAGACCAGATCTCTTAAATTAGGGCATTAATGAAAGAAGCCACTAATTATGTGCAGTGATAGATAAGGCTGCACAGCTGTGTCTGGTTTCACTCTCTTTCCATCCAGAAATATCCCAGGAATAAGCAGTTAAGGGCAAAGGCTCTCAATCCTTTTTGTGCTTTCACATGATGTTTAACACTGTGACCACACATTCCAGTCCTCTGTTGCTAATTCTTAATTTTTAATGTGCTAGGCTTGGATGGAGAAGTAAAAATGTCTGTTATGTTTATAAACTTAGCCATGAATTGTCTCCTCCTGGAGCTGCAGCTGCTTGGCACAGGTGAGGAGCGATGGAGGTGGTGACAGAGCCTTCCTTGCCTCCCTGCTTTCCTCCCCAGAGGCTGGCATGTCCCTGCGGGTCTCCCCGCGCTGCTGGCCCGGAGCAATGAACCCACGGGCACGGGCAGGGCCCCCCGGGCTCTCGCCGGCATCCTCTGCGCGCTAAGCACAGACCCCAAAGCTGTCTGTGTGGGGTGGCGCATAGGTCTTCTGTGGTGGATCGGTGCCATGTGAGAGCTCCTCTAAAGCAGGAAATTCTTGGCTGACCAGACTCGATTACTTTGTCCCTCTTACTGTAATACAGTCTTCCATTCTTTGTTTCATGTTCATGACGTTGTTTGCAATATACCCTTTCCCTTGAGAGAAACGTCAGAAAATGTCATCCGCTGACATTCTGAAACAAGTTATTTTGGGTATTTTGTAGTCAAATCTGGACAGATGTTTGAATATAACTTAGAATATATTTTTGCCAGTCCAAATCTGTTCAGTTGTTCTGAAGCCAGAATAGCATAGTTACTCGTTAGCCTACGTAAGCGATTTTGTTACGGAGAGGAAGATTTAGGGAGGCCTTCTGTTCCAGTGTAAGCCGGTTCTGAGACTAAAGATTTTTTTTTTTTTTTAGTGGCTCTCACAATCTGGCCTATTCAACAGAGAAAGTGTTAAGGAACTCATATTCAAAACAGTATGTAGCAAAAGCTTCATATCAAATGTCTGGAAATAAAGGACCTCTGTTCACTTACTTTAGGGGTCCTCAAGGGCACAGAGGGATGAATGTTTGAATTCTTCTTGCTTTGCTGTATTTATAATTTATTACGGTTGGTTGAGAGATTAGTGTGCATTCCCTACTGCTTTTACGTTTTTTTAACTTCCTCCTGGGTTCAAACTTAGTGCTGACAACTCCAAAACTCTTTTGTTAGTCTGTGTAATTTCCAGCCCCACACTTAAAATAAGAGTTTTTCAAAATCCCATTATTATCACAACACTTACTGTAACAAAAAGAAAGTCATTGGGTTAATAACATTTACTACAGAACACCTAACAAGAAGTCCTGCTTCTTTTGAGCAGCCTTTTGGCTGTTGAGAGAAATACGACTATCTGCTAAGGGAACATTTGGCACTCATGTGTTGTACGTGATATTAATCATTGCTTTGGATTATGCTAGTCTCATAGTGATAGTTAAGTTTCTTATATTTACAATATTAAAACTTATACTGAAAAGGTTAGTGGGTTGGGGGTGCTTTCCCCAGTGGTTTAAGATACAGGACTTTAGGCTGCACTTACAGTTTAGCAAAAAGGGGAAGAGAGTTACCAACTGGTATGCTTTTGCTCCAGATGTTTCCTCTAAGACAAATATCTAGGGTTTTATTATGACACAGTAAGAACACGCCAATAAGATGAGAATGGGTTTTTTTGCTTTTCATTGTCTGATCTAAATAGCCAGTCAATCAAATACTGTGGTAAATTGTCTAGTAGTTTAGATGGAACATGCCTGTGCCTGTTAATGTGAGCTGTTCTCCTCTGAATAGAGAATTTAAAATGTTTTATTCAAAATCCCTTTGGATGCAAAGAGAAAAATAAGGTTATTTTTAAGTACTGATGTTGTTATAAATGTTAGACATTACTTTGTTTACTGAACAGACTTGTTCATACAAGAAGCAGCAGGCTGCTATTCTACTTTCCCTTAAATTGACGGCAAAACCCATTTTGACTTCAGAAGGCACAGGATCAAACCTATAGTCAAGGATTAGCAGCATTGGGACAAATCCCACAGTTCTTATTTCTCTCAGACAAGATTCCCATTGCCTGTAGGGTTTGGAGCACAAATGCTATAATTATGCTAGCTCTGTTTTTAAGTGATTCTGCCTTTTCAGTATACCAAATTCCATCTGTTATGGATGTGTGTAAAATACTACATGATATACGCTGTATAGAAGAACAGTATCTAACTGTCCTTTTACGGGCTTCAAAGACAGAAGGGAAACAGCATTACAATCTAGTGTGATGATCAGTAGGGTTCCTTATAAGTGAGGAAATGATATAGTGACAGTTTTAACTGGATATTCTGTTATGGTAATGAATTGTTAAAATAAATACGGGTTTTTGTTGATGTATTTGCATATATACAGGGAAGTCCACACAGTAGCAAAGCATTGTTCAGGTTGCAAAACTGAGCATTTCAAAGTTGTGTTTGTACATGTAACTACACCTCCTTGTAGCATATGCAGTATGATACAGTTTTTAATTGTGTAGTCACCTGACCCCCTTTTTGCCTCTCATCCTTGCTTTGTTCATTGTACACATCTTCACTGAATGAGAATTGCTTCATTCTGGTTGTTTAGTTTGTGGTCTTAAGCCACCTTTACTTTACAGTATTCAGACTCCTCTCTGGTAGCAGATTTTTTCATTGCCTCGTGCTCTTTCCAGTGACATTCCTGGTTATAGCATCACAGAGCTTCTCAAATATTAAGACATCTTCAGGGTACTGGCGTGAGCGAAGACAGCATTATGATTCCTGTGAGGTAGCCCACAAATAAGATTTAAAAATAACTACAGTTCGAAGGTGTCTGTGTTAATCTCTTTGTAATAGGAGGTCATGCAGGAAAAACATTTCAAAAAGCTGGATTCGGGGACAGAACTGGAATAAAATTTCAGTTAACTTTCATTGAGATAAGCTAACATCCAGAACCAAGGTAAGCTGGACACTGTAAGGCTTTATTTGTCCCAAAGAGAAAGTACCATCTGCTTACTCCACTGTTGGCTTCGGTTACTTAGTGCGGGGTGTCCAAGATGATTCCTTATAGAATAAATCATACTAGCATACCTCTGACTGCACCATCCAGCTTCACTGTCTGGAATCAAAATATAAGCATCAAAAGCAGAAGAATTATTAGAATATGAATGCACAGATTGAACAGATGTGGTGACATAATTTAGTGTTGTCTCACTTGTTTCC
This sequence comes from Dromaius novaehollandiae, assembly GCF_036370855.1. Lineage (NCBI taxonomy): Eukaryota > Metazoa > Chordata > Aves > Casuariiformes > Dromaiidae > Dromaius > Dromaius novaehollandiae. Next base: position 46,308,176 of record NC_088130.1, on the reverse strand, counting down.
CAATTCTGGGAATTTTAAATTTTCAAATTTTCAGGCTTTATTGTAAAAGTGTATTTCGTATTAAAAGTATGCATATCAGGGATGCATGTTTAAAGTACCTTTTCCTTGCACTTTTATGATGCATCTGTAATAGTTTTGTTTTTTTTCCACTGTTTCACAGTTGCAATGCATAGGAACAGTGCAGGAATTTTCCAAGTGATGGCAAGTTATGTAGTCAATTTCAGTCCTTGAAATTTGATTTTAATTTTCGAATACCAATCAGTAACTTGCTTGCTTGAAAGATACTTCTGCTACCATCTTTATTCTTCCACGCTGCAAACTCCAGCCTTATTTAATCAAGAGATGCGTCAGTGCAACTTCATCTTGGTGTGACAGACAGTTTTTTGCTGGGTTACTCTGTTGCTAGAGTTGTACATTAAATTTCTCTTTTGGGAAGTACTAGTTTAGAAAGTGGAAATCCAGAACACTTCAGTGCAAATGATAGATGAGTAATGAGGGAGGTACAAAAAAATACTCTTGATATTTGGAATGGTTGTTCATGAACTCTCTAGCGCTCTCTGGACACCGTGGAGGAATCTGTGCTGTCTTGCACTAGACCTTTGCACAGAATTGGAGAAATTGAAGGATACGCTTATTTTATATGAAGCTGTCTGCACAAGCTTTGTATTTTTTAATTTTTTCATAATTCATGTTTCTTCTAGATATTGGTATGTAAATCACAGAGGCATTAGGTGTATCTGTACAACCAGGACACAGGATTCTGAAAAAACATGGCAATTGATCTCTGAAAACCAGGAGTGTATGAATGCATGCTCCTATGAAAACCCCGAATTGCAAAAATTGTTTGTGGTGGGCTGTAGAGGCATTTGACAGATTACGTGCAAGTACATACATGTGTGTTTCATTATTTGATTGCCTTAAGAGACTGGTGTTTAAGTTGGCAGATCTACTTATTAAAAGCAAAGCTTGCTGGCTGGCAGCATTACAGAATGCCAGAAGGAAAAAGAGACCAAATGGTGAGAGAGAAAGAGAGAGAACATGTAATGTGCATAAAGCATGGAGAAGCTATAAAGAGAGCAGGGAAAAGTAGTTAAATGTGGTTCAAATTTGTTCTGTTGGGCTCAAGTTGATGGCCATTCAGAAGTAAAAGCATGAATTTCTCTAATTTCAAGATGAATTTAATATATTGAAAAATCTAGATTTTTCTGTCCTGTTAAATGTGATTTGGTCACCTGTTTGTAGCCTGTCAGAAATCTCTAATCCATGTGTATTTTCCTGTCTCAAATAAAAAGCAGCTTGCTTTGAAGCTTTACAAAACACCATCAGATCATGGTGTAAATGAACACTGTAACAACACCTGTAGCTTTGCTCTTGCTCTTATTAATAGCTTGATAAGAGACTACAGTAACTACAGTATTGAGTCTTAGTATGTCTTAAATTTCTGCATGTAATTTGAGGATGGGTAGCTATTGCGGGGGGGTGGGGGGATCCAGTTTTTGAATGTAATGGTTTAGTCCTTCCTCTTGGAAGCAAAAGCCAAACAAGTTGTGTATGTGTGTCTCCAGGTAGTCTATACCTGTGGCCTCACATTATCTTATTCCAGTCTGGTTGCTTCACAACATCAGGCAGCATAATTACGATATTCATTAATTCCTTTGCATTATTTATTCTTTACTGAATATCATTAGAATAACCAGCGGCTTTGTTTTGTCTCCCAAGACTTCTCAGTTTGAGAAGAATGTTTAAAATGTGGAAAGCTGACGTATAGTAAAATACAAGAAAAAGAAGCAGAATGGCTGATTCTCCCGAGAAATCCAGAAATATCCTGTTAAAAAACAAAAACAAAACAAGAAGTATTTCCCTTAAAACAAGACCTAGGTTTAGGTGGGATTTTGTATACTGATCTCCCTAAAAAGGGCTATTAGTGGCACAGTTACTGTGAAATATTAGAACCCTTTGGGAGGTGGCAGGCTCCTGTTTAGTAATCCTGAGTCCTAAAAGAATTACAGGCATACCTCATTTTATTGCGCTTTGCTTTATTGCACTTCACAGATATTGCAGTCTTTACAAATTGAAGGTTTGTGGCAACTCTGCATCGAGCTAGTCTGTTGGTCCCATTTTTCCAACAGCATGTGATCACTTTGTGTCTGTGTCACATTTTGGTAATTCTCACAATATTTCAAAATTTTTCATTATTATTATATCTGTTATGGTGATCTATGATCAGTGATCTTTGATGTTACTATTGTAATTGTTTTGAGGCACCACGAACCATGCCTCCATAAAATGGCAAACTTAATCGATAAATGTTGTGTGTTCTGGCTGTTCCGCTGACCAGCCGTTCCCCCCCGTCTCTCTTCCTCTCTTCGGGCCTCCCTATTCCCTGGGACACAGCAATATTGAAGTTAGGCCAATTAATAACCCTACAATGGCCTCTTAAGTGTTCAAGTGAAAGGAAGAGTCACATGTTTCTCATTTGCATCAAAACCTAGAAATGAGTAAGCTTAGTGAGGAAGGCCTGTCGAAAGCTGAGATGGGCCCAAAGTTAGGCATCTTGTGCCAAAGAGCCGAGTTGTGAATGCAAAGGAAAAGTTCTTGAAGGAGATTAAAAGTGTGACTCCAGTAAACACACGAATGATAAGAAAGTGAAACAACCATATTGCTGATATGGAGAAAGTTTTAGTGGTCTAGGTAGATGATCAAACCAGCCACAGCGTTCCCTTAAGCTAGAGCCTAATCCAGAGCAAGGCCCTAACTTTCTTCAATTCTGTGAAGGCTGAGAGAGGTGAGGAAGCTGCAGAAGAAAAGTTTGAAGCTAGCAGAGGTCAGTTCATGAGATTTAAGGAAAGAAGCAGTCTCCATAACATAAAAGTGCAAGGTGAAGCAGCAAGTGTTGATGTAGAAGCTGCAGCAAGTTATCCAGAAGATCTAGCCAAGATAATTGATGAAGCTGGCTACACTAAACAACAGATTTTTCAATGTAGACAAAGCAGCCTTATATTGGAAGAAGATGCCACCTAGGGCTTTCATAGCTAGAGAGGAGAAGTCAATGCAGGGTCTGAGAGGATTGACTCCAATTTTGAAAGAAGTTCTATTGTGGGTAAAATGCTTTCGATGCGGCAAATGTGGCCATGGTAATTTCTTAAAATAAGACAACAATGAAGTTTGCTGCATCGATCGACTCTTCCTTTCACAAAGGCTTTCTCTGTAGTATGCAATGCTGTTTGATAGCATTTTACCCACAATAGAACTTCTTTCAAAATTGGAGTCAATCCTCTCAGACCCTGCATTGACTTCTCCTCTCTAGCTATGAAAGCCCTAGATGGCCTAATTTCAATATTGTTGTGTCTCAGGGAATAGGGAGGCAGATTATAGATATACAGATCACCATAACAGATATAATAATAATGAAAAATTTTGAAATATTGTGAGAATTACCAAAATGTGACACAGAGACACAAAGTGATCACATGCTGTTGGAAAAGTGGTGCTGCTGGACTTGCTTAATGCAGGGTTGCCACAAACCTTCAATTTGTAAAGATTGCAGTATCTGTGAAGCATACTAACATGAGGTATGCCTGTACATACCTGGTGTGTAGTGTATCAGTGGTTAGGTGAGCTATACCAACCGTCTGCTGTATCTACCATTTTTGAGGCGCTTTAAGTTTTAAAAGCCTTAGTAAAGTTCTCTGAAGATGCCAAAGATGAGCTAATTAAGATGCAAGTTTTTTCCAGCTGCATACATAAATTTGGAAGGGGAAAACTAAAAGGAGGCATAGCTAGAAAAATGCGTGTTCTGGTATAGCAGGCAAGTCAGTTGAACTACCCTTGAAAACAGAGACTCATAAGCCTGTTAGAAAAAAATCAGGTCAGTTTAAAGCAAATGCATTTCTCTTTCTTCTGTTCTCAACAGGGAATTAGTTTTTTTGGAACGATTCTCTATCTGTGAATCAAGTAAGCTATCCTCCTTCTTCCTGGCATGCCCCACATTTAAACAAACAAACGAAAAAATTTTTAAGAAGGTAGAAGAAAAAGAGGTGTTCCTATTTGGTAGGGTCAAATAAAGGTAACTCTGGTTCTTTCTTTTGGCAAAATGATGACCAAGGGATTCCTCTGGAGCACAGTAACAAAAACAGACATGTAAGAGTTCCTTTTTTTTTTTTTTTTTTCAGTAGGATAGCAGGAAAACAACCAGGATATATCTGGCCTTTTGACAGAATGGCAGTCAATCCAAGTCCTTGCTGGCCAGTGTGGAAGAAGGCATACTCCTTCCAGCCAGAAGCCTTTTGGCCTTACAAGCCTCCACCCGTTTCTTAGTGAGTCATAGCTGGAAGACCTTTTCACATGTTTTATCACATCTTATGCAAGTAGGGGATATTTTTTTACTCCTTTATTGTATCCTATAATCAACATTCTAAAACAACTAAGTGGTTATAGCTCCAAGCTCTCTCTTTCAGTGTGTGTATGTGTAGAAATACAGATAGTTGGACAGACAGATAACGCTATTATATTTTAAGATGTGGATGGGTAGGTTAGAAGACTGGCTAACTTTCTTGGCAAGAGCAGGATGGTGGTGGAAAAACTATATACGTGTGTGTGTATGACCAGTGGAAACTATGCTTGCAAGACTTAAATACACAGCAGATGAGTATTTCTTGGCATGCTTATTTATATACTTAGTACTCTCCTAAGTTCAGAGACAGTCAACTTAAGCACTGATCTTGCTCCCCATAAAGTTTCTACAGCGAAGCAGGAGAACATACATAGCAGTTCTCTTACTCTCCTTGGGGTAAAGTAGGCCACTGCAGGGGAGCTGCCCTGCAGCAGTACCAAAGAAGAAAAGAGGCTGGTCAGAGTTCTCCTTGCTCACCTCTGAGTCTTGTAAAGGACATAGAAGGAGCTCCCACCCCACCCCAGCGTCTTCCCTGGAACAGCAGCTTTTATTTGACCACCTGAATCACAAATCACAGGGAACACATTTTTGGTTTTTAACCAGTTGCATATTTTTTCTTTGCACAGCCACTGTCTGGTTTAGGCTTTCCAAGACCGTTTACAAAATATTTTTGTAGCTTTTTCAACTTCTCTATTCTTCCTCACTGCTTCACAAAATGTTGCTTATTTTTAAGAGATCTAAAAGTGTGTCCCATTTAGAGAGGGACACATTTTTCTTAGAGTTTCTTAGGGTCTAAACCAATTTAACACTGTAGGTTTGCACTGAAGTTGCAAAAAAATTTCTCTCAGAGTTCAAGTATTTATAATTAAGCTTCTCTCTAAGAGAAAGCCTTTTTCTATTGCTTTTGGTCTCCTTGCAAATGAGTACTTCCAAAGCAGACTGAAATGCTGTTCTATACTCTTTACCCTGACTTCAGTCAGGATTTGGCTTGCAGATGCTGATGTAAAAATGTAGCCAGTTTTTCATGCTAGCTTTTTGTTACACCATCTTTGTTGTTCTTTACAATTCTAATTTTTTAACACTTCCCATAAACAGATTTTTGTGCTATATGAATTTCTGCAATGCAGCGTGCAGGACAATACAGAAAGCGGGTTCTTTATCCAGTTCAAGTTAGTTGGCCAGCTGAGATCGTTAATGCTTTCAGCATGTAAAGTTCCATGAAATCAATTTACTGCTTTGACTGCTAAAATCTAAATTAGTTAGTTCAACAGCACAGTGTGAACAAACTTAACAGTGCTTTACGGAATAGATGACTTTTAAGTTCATGTAGTAGGTGCTGCACTTCATATTCCATAAGGCCCTTTTGGTATTGTATCTGGATAGTGTTAAAAGTTGGAATGAGAAATCAACACAATCAACATAGTGATACCACTATGTAGAGAAATCTAGGCAGCTGTATGATCAGGGTCAGAAAATTTATTACATACAAACTGAGAGTTTTCTTCTTTATCTGAAATTAAAGAAGGCAGTGGGATTAACTCCCTGTAGATCCAGTTCAGGAATTTCTTAATAATGTTGTTGTTTCTATATCTATGTCAGATCAGCCCATGGTTTAATGGCTGTAAGGATTAACCCATTTTTTGCTTTCTTGCAAGACTGCCTTTCAGCATTGCCCTATTTCTGTATTTCTGTTGCTGCATCTAGAGCCCCAAGCTGCTTTTGCTCTTTTCTTTTCTTTTCTTTTCTTTTTTCTTTTCTTTTCTTTTCTTTTCTTTTCTTTTCTTTTCAGACAAGAAAGACTTGATTTGAAATATGTCAGCTTGCGGAATAAAGAAAGCCTTTCTGATGCTGGATTGCAGTTAGCATTGTTTGCTTTTTTTTTTCTAGGTGACTGCTCTACACTCATTGTTTTTAACTTTCTGTGTGCTTATAAATGTTTCCCATAATTCCCAAAAGATGAAGGAGCTGTTTTGGCTTTTATCTGTCAGCAGCTTCTGCCAGTATTTTTATGTAAATCTTCCAGATCTAAACAACTTGACTTCTCAAACACAATAATGCACACTATCTTTTTCTTGCAGTAGTGAAGAGCTTATTCTTCCCCTCTAGATTGCTTGCCTGTGGATACTTTGACAGTGATGTGATTTTTTCCCCCCACTTATTCTGTCCTTAGCAAAAAGGTAGCAAAATAAAGTACTCTTGCAGAGCAGAGCAACTTACTCTCCCAAAGTTGTATGTGTTAAGATTATTGAATAAAAAGAGAATGGTTTAAAAGCTGCTTCTCAAGCAGAGTCAGTATCAGAAACTCGTGATGGCTTTGCATAAGGAGGAACTTCATGGTCAGCACTGCTTCCTTTAAAAGATAGGCAGCTGTCTCTCTCTTAAGAGTGACGGAGGTTTCCAGAAACAGAAGACTGTATATTTTCCCATTTGCTAGGAAGAACTGGAGGACACATTTTGGAACAAAGTACTTTTGCATGAGAAGTTGGGTTGGAAAAGAGATAATCCAGGGACAGTTTGGAGGAATTTAGACATCCAGGTTTGAAGAGGAAAGTGAATAGAAGAATATGAATTTACTAGAAGACCATATGTCCTTTCACAGACTGAGTAAAGCTGAAGGTAATAAATACCTCAGCTACTTAACTGTCCCTTGAGAGCAGTGGACTTGCTGTGTGTTGATTGAAGCAGAGTAATTTAGTGGGAAAAATGCTTTATCAGAACGTGAAAAGAGGTGAAAGAACTGACATTACACCTTAGTTCTTAGTTGTCTTAAACTTTGAGTACTTGACACTGTGATCTTGATGTTCTTTTAATGTAGTTCTGTTTATTTGTCAATGTAGTATTCCATGTGTCAGACAGAGGGAGCTTTACTGCTTTTTTCTCAAAGAGTGACCGTGGTAAAATCCCATGTAAATGTATTAACAGTTTATATAGTCTGTTTAAAATAAAGTACACTTTTACTAGAGTTTTACTATTCATTTTTTAAAAAGGAATCTAGAGTGCAGAAGGAGTATTAGAGTATCATAACTTTAATATTTTAGGGAAAGATGAGGTAAAGTTTGTGGAAAGGTTAATAGAGCAACTGGTATCAATTCTAAGAGATTGCCTAGTTAATCATAAGACTGATAAGGGAGGCGTTGTTTGTACAGAACCTATTGCAAGTTCGTTTGATAAGGGTTTCTAGGTACTGCTACTGCAATCTGGATGTTTAATGACAATACTAACCCTGAAAGTTGCACAGGGAACCTGTTAAGTAGGTCACAAGGTGCAGCTGTCAGCAGAACGCGCCATTTGTCCTCACACCTACACTATCCACAGTACACTCGGATGTTCAGCATATAATATATTTGCCTTCTTCGCATCATTTATGGTTTTTGATACAAGACCGCTGCCAGAGGCTGGAATGTTAAGTCAGAGCCTTTGTTCTGCAGCAACCTTTTTCATTGCCGGTTGGTATCTGTGAAGGGAACTGGGCAGAACTGCTCAAACCTTTTCGGAGCTCAACTCATTTCTAACTGTGGAGCTGCCATCCAGGAGGAGGAGGGAATAATGTGCGCAAGCCTCATTTGGCAAAAAAGGCTATGTTTTGCAATTTACTGGGTCCAGCTCCATGGTTGTCCCTGTCCCTTCCCCCCCCTTACCGCTACCTCAGCCATCTTATCCTGGCTTGGGGGGGAATGCTGTAACTGGGTACCTACGCCACATTTTTATGGTAATCTGCTAATATCTCTCTGACCGAAAAGTGCTAGCTGGGAATCTGCAGACATCAACAGGAACTGAAGAGTAGATGTCAGCTTTTAAGATGTTTTCTTTCTCTGCCCTCAGAATCACACTCTGAGGACCACACCTGCTTGTTCCGTTTAGAGATGTTAACCTGATTTTCTATTTAAACAAATGCTAATTAGGAGTTGTGAGAATCTTGCCATCCGCTGTGCTCCTGCAGTCACTCAGGGCTTAGGGTGAGCTGTGAGAAATGAAGGACAGGATTGAAATTTGTATCGGCCTCCGAGCCCCTGAGACGTGTGGTAGCTCTGTAAGCCCTGCGGGGTGGCAGCCTGTGGATGGAGGTAAGGTGCACCTCCCATGCAGAGCCCCACTGGTGCTCGTGCCTGCCTGCTCCAGCTCCATGGCCAACCGTGTCCGTCCTGTGCGAGCTGCTGGTCCCCTCAGCTCGGCTTCCTGAGTGCCCTCCTCTACTTAGAAGCAGAAAGGCAGCTTTCAGTTTCTTCTTTTCTTTTTCTTGTGGTACTATTTTGGCTTGTCTCACAGCTCTTTGACAAAAAGTTGAATAAAAAAGTGTTTTTCCCTTCTCTTCCTTGATTTTTTTTCCTTTTTTTTTTCATGTAACAGTTTAAGTTAAACGTTATGTGTGGCATTAGAATGCAGTGTACTGCATGTAGGAATATATTGTACTTGGTTGATATTTTTTCATAAGCCTTGCAGTTTTTCCCCAGAACAGGGCTGCTTCTTTCTCTGATTATGTTCGTTGCATGCGTTCTGTAAGAAATACTAATAGGAAATAGTTGCAGCCATTTCAAATCCTAAATTCAGTTATAGTTTCAAAAAGGAGTATTACATAATCTCACCCATAGAGGGAAGCAGAATACTGTCATTACAACAGGCTTTTTAACTGCAGATTGCTTTTTAAAAATTATCTGTGCTTCAACTGAAGCCAACAAAAAACATCTGTTGTCTTATTTATAGCTCCTGTTTCTAAGAAGTATATTCTGTGGCAGATGAGAAAAGTGCCTGACAGCTCATAATTCATAAAGTTACTGAGGTTTAATCTGTTAGAATATTATGTACAGAATTCCACCCCAGTACGGGCTGTATCACTTCCCTTCCACAGAGGATAGAAACAGGGCTTTATGAAACATTAAATTAATAAGTGTGAAATGTGATTAGCAGACACTATTAGAAGTATCAAACTGTAATGAAGGAATATAGTATTCTACAGTGCTACTGTTGATTGGTGGTTTCATGCCAAATAAATATGTCTTATTTTGCTGCATATTTGTGCAGCTAAACTTTCCTCAAGTCAGACACATTCTTTTTTTTCCTTTCTTTCTCTCCGAACTTCCATTTTGTTTTGTTTTAGAATAATTCTTTTTGATGGTTAATGCAGCAGGTCTGTGACAAGCATTCATTTTTGTGTCAGAGAAAGGTAAAGAAAACCTAGATTTCTTTTTGAAGAATCAATACATTATAAAATGCAACTTTCAATATCAGATCAGAGTTTTCTGCTATCTATTGTTTATAGATTATTTTCTCATATTAATCTGTATTTGCCTTGGGTTGTTTCCCCTTCATTCATAGTTGCCCGTTACTCTCCTTAGCCCTTAAACGCAGCTGGTGCAAGGTTATATGTGGGGATGGGAGAAGAATTCTTTCTCACACCACCACCCCGCAACTTCCCGCATAATCACTGTACAGGTGGTACTTTATCAGTCAGATCATTCCTTGCATATTCGTGCTGATAACCTTGGAAAGTATCTAGGCATTTGTATTTGACCTTTCTCACAGCGTTAATTTTTACAGGTGACTATGTCTTTTTCCACATATTGTATGTAGCCAAGATAAAATGAAGTAACATTCAGATTTTATTCCAACCTTCATAGGTTCTGTGGGTTGGACTATAAATGGCCTAATCATAACATACGTATATTTGTCGTGTGGGAAAAATGACTGCATAACCTTATTCTGTAAGGTATCACAAATGTATACTATAACAATTTGCATATACTTTTTTGATTTTCTGCAAAAGATTAGTTTGAGATGCTTTTTTCAACTTTATAATTTATGTTGTAAGTACCTACCTCACACACAGGATTCTACAAATGCTCACTTTGCATTTTGGCCAGTATGTTGTGAATTGATTGACGTTCAGAAGGTTATGTTGATAAGGATTCCCCTCTTCCTGCAGTCATGATCTTTTGTAATAAGCCCCTTTGAAAAATTGTTATCATTCTGTATTACTGGTGTAGGACCACGGCAGAAATATGAATGCTTTAGAAAGCTATTTGAAGTCCAGAAACACATTTAATAGAGTACTGTTTATCCATGAGAGTTAATTGGTATCATTGAGATTCCCTAAGAAAGGTGTTGTGCTTTATTCAAATGTTTCTCCATTGCAGACGAAGGAAAAAGAGGACTGACAGTCTGATATGATAAATTATTTTTCCAGTTCAGAGCTGTATTTCCTGTTGTGGCTAAAATCCTCGGTGCACCATTAAAACTGAACATCTGAATGAAGTTGTCACTTTGTCCTCCAGCTCATAATGAAAACCTACTGATCGATGGAAGAAATAAACTGGGCTTGCTGCATGTTATTGAAGAATTTTCTGATGGGAATTTAGAATTAGCTGTATTTCCATCAAGCCTCCCAGTTGTACTCTAGTCATGTAAGGTCACCAGCAGACGTTATTTCTCCATTCCTTTTCATAGCTTTGGGATCATTCATATCCCAATAAATCTTGACTCGCAGACATTTTTCTGCCTAAATAAAAAGTGGGCTTTTTGTGAGCCCAAAGGCTGATAGCCTTGGTGGGCCAGACCGTTTCTTTATCTAGCACTAGGATATTCTTCTTCTCTCTTCATTTCTCCCTGATCTAGTCTCCTTTTGCTGCCAAGGCTTCTGTGGTATTCTGAGTCCACAGTCTGTCTGATTGATGACATCTGATAAAAATAAAAGACAAGTGATAGTAGACAGGCCCATTAAGCCATTCGTAATGAATGTGTCAGATTCACTGAAGCTTAAGCCTCCCTTTCATATTTTTCCACGAATAGTGTTACCTTTTACAATATTGCTAATGAAACAAATACTGGAGAAAGTAGTTGAACCCTGAACAGCTCTTCTTCCTGCTGGTTTAGTGATGAATTCTGCCTGTAGGAGAACTTAACTATAGCCTAAACCAAATCATCTTGGTCAAGAAGGGCATAAGGAGAATTTTTTTCCTCCTCCAACAGTTGTGGATAATTTTACTGGCTATTGCAGTGCTTGATTGTTCTGTGACACACAGTGACATTAACTTTTTTATCTTCACTCACCTTCTTGTCTTTCATCCTTGCCCAGTTAAAACACATTACTAAAAGCAGCTGGGCAGTTCTAAATACTTCATTTGTTTATTGTTTTGGTAAATATCATGAAGTGCTCTAAAATTACTAAAGCCAAGGCATAGTTATGGTCCTCAGATCTCAGAATGAACTTCTCTTTGGTATTTATTTGTAATACCAGATCCATCTTTTTTCTGTCTTAGTCTGGCATTGAACCCAAAGCTTAGATCTTTATGGAAGCTTTCTCTTGAACCCTGATAAAATGTGAAGTTTGTATCTAGTCTCTAAGAACTAAGGGAGGCTACAGTTCACTACTAGCAACAATACCAGCTGTTTTTTCACAAACAGCAAGATGATTTGAGCTGTTTGTTTAGGGCTTGGTGGTTTTTTTTTTTTTTTTTTTTTCTGTTTTATAATACTTTACTGGAATTTTCTGCAGAAAATTGTTCCTTCCTAAGAATATAAAGAAACATATAATGGACTGTGAAATGCCCTCTCAGTAGAAGTTACAAACTTTGTGTGAGTAAGGGTCTTTTCATTCTTTTATTATGGGCTATGGCCCTTCCTCCCCAGCTGACAAAACCAAGCGTGAGGGGGCAGTGAAGGTTTGGGCTGTACATCTGGAGCAGTCACCACCTGACAATCTCTGATAAGCATTGAGCCTCCTCTTTCATGCTTGCAGAGGAACCTCCTGGTGATTTCCCATGTTAAGGAATCTGAACTCTTGTTTGCACAGACACAGCTTTTGATGCGTTCTCAAAGTAGTCTTCTTCAATACTGCTGTCTCTCCGTTTTGGGGATTCTTAGCAGTAAGCCACTATGAGTAGTACACTGATTGCCTTGACTCCAACCACTGCCTGAAAGGCTGTGCAGGAATGCAAAACTACCCTTATTTCCAATGCGTATCTCCACTTGAACTTGACATTATATGCTGACAAGTGATTAAATTCAGCCATTATGAATTCTCATTTAAATTCAGTATCTACTTCAGGGAAGATGGATGATAATAGTGAAACATTGTTTGAATTTTTTACTCTACCCAGTATAATGTATAACTTCTTATTATAACAGCATTTGAAGCAAGAAGGAAAGGTCCTCTGTTTCCGAGGATTTTCAGTAGTAAGCATAGGGTTGAATTCTATGGAGATTCCACTGACCATTGGGCACACCTTGTCTTTCGTTATGCTACTGGTGATGCCACAGCAAAAGTACCATAGGCTTGTTGCTTCACAGTTTTGTTAGCTGAACTTGTTGGAGGCATTATCACAGCTTACCTGACAAGGACAGTTACTGTTGCCTTCTTCTTCTATGTTAATTAATATGTTAATGTTTGTTATACAGTTAATTTCAATGTTGGTCACACCATTCATGTTTGAACATGTTGTATGACTTTCATACAAGGATGGGTGCAAATCTATGAAGGCATAAGTCACTATGTTAGTGGATACAGTTACATACATAAAGAGCATATCTGCGTGCACATAAGCCAATTATGAACATCATAAGACCTGCCCTCTCAAATATTAGACTTTAATGCACAGCTGCGTTGTCGTCGATTGCAATATGTATGCATAACCTTAAATGCCCATTTTTTGAAAAAGGTGAAGAACATGCATGGAGATCTTGATTCAGAGCTAAATTCAAGTAATGTTAGTATATAGTTGCTGCAAAAATATTTAGAAATTGAACTCTTTTCCATGGTGTGTGTTGTTACATTTTAAATTATATCCTTTTTTATATATATTCATTTTCATTCTTCTTCCAGCAGTAATGAAAGATTTGGCTCAGAAACTTTGGAAGCCAAATTCCAGCTTTAAATTTCCACTTGTCGTTGCCAGGTACTAACTCCAAAATATCTCTTTTTACTGAGAAGCCTTCCAAAAGGTGCAGCTGTGTGCTGGTTTCATCTTGCACTTTGTAGCTGTGTTGGCAACCCTTAAACGTAAGGTATGCTCTCATCTCCCACACATTGCCGTTGCCTTAGTGCTGTTCAGGCCTGTCTGTATGAGGGAGAGTGGAGAGCTCGCAGATTGGAGGAACCCTGACTTGTGGTTCGTCGCATTGGTTCTCACTGTGGCAAGGTAAAAATAGAGCTAGTGGAAAATGCAGCTTTTACAATGTGTCATCAGAAGCTTCCTTACTATCTGGAGACCTATTCCCAGACTTGTGACTAGAAAGAAGACACGGAAACTGTATGACAGCTTTTCAGACCCTTAATCTTTTGGAGACGGTGGTATTTCCAAAAAATTGCAGGATTTCTTTGGGCGGGGGGGAAATGATTACTTTAAGTGAAAAACTGATACTGGATTGTAGCAAAGGGATCTCCAAAGTTGCTCAGATTCTTAAAGGTGGATTTGGTTCTCCAAACCTCTGTGCTGTGCTACAGCATGCTTCAAAGCAAAAGATACTTTTGAAATCAGGTACTAAATGCAGGTTGCATGTGGGATTTTATTCTCTTTCCTTTTACTAAAGGTGACATATACGAAAGGTTTTCTTTTCCTTCTGTAAATCTCTTAATATGCATGCTGTGTTTTCCTTCAGAACATCTAATCTAGAATCAGGACTTTCTTTAAGGATATCTTGTATTCTGGCTTCAGAAGTCAAATTGTTTTTTTTCCAAACTTAGTTGTAGTTTTCTTCAAGTTAGCCTCTGCCATTTCCTGTCAGCATTTTGAAAATGAAGGGCACTGTGCCCAAATTTCACTGACTTCTGTGTAAATGTTATAAACTGGCTTCAGTTCTACGAGTGCTCTTAAGTCTTTCTTCTGGCGGATGTGTGTTTCCTGAGGACTTAACTTTAAATGCCCATCATTTTCTATTTTGTGCAAAAGGTGGAAAGTTTAAAGTACAAATGGCACTATGATACTATGGATATTTTAAATAGGAAATGACAGTAATGAATAGGCAATCCTAAAATAGGTGGGAGGTTAAGTAATTTTAATTTGTTAATGGCATCTCCTAAATGCTTTTAAAGTGAGCATTTCTTCTTCAATATTGTTGAGCACTGTAATTAGATTTCTTAGTTGTACTGTTCTTTGATTACTGTGTGGAAGGTAAGTGTAGATTTTGTTATTGCCACGGTGTGTATGTCTATGTATTGTTTGGCTATAGAACTGCTACTTACTAGTATGCTTAGTATTAAAAGGCAGGTGAGTATCCTGAGTTTTTAGTCAAATTCGTAAGTATTTTATGGTTTACGTATTTACAAAATGGATTGTCATTTTTTCAAAGGCTCTGTTCATATCTAGAAGTTCACTAGTTTCTCTGGTAGATGGAAATTGCCTGTTTGGAGAAGAGGAATTGGATATAGGGAGGAAGGAAAGAAGTCAGAACTCCTGTGAATGCCCAGAATTTTAATATTTCTCCAGTTACATATTTTAGGGTAGGAGAGAAGTGTAGGAAATCTTTCATTTTAACCAATCTGAGGTTTGCTCTACATCCACATGGTCTGTTGACTTCCCTCCTCTGTCTAGTTCTCCTTCTCTCTCTTCTTTCCTCAGTGTCAGTTTAGACTCTTAGTTGCAGGCAGCCTCTCTGTGCAACTGAGATGAGCATTTTTGTTCAGAGATGATGCAGTTTCATCACTGCTACTTAAGGGGAGAAGGGCACTTCATATAACTAGCTACCTAAGGAGCAGAAAGTTATTTTCAGAAGTAAAATATTTAAACTCTGTTCTTAAAACCTACTGTTCCTTTGCTACCTTGTAAGGGATACATTTTATGCCTTTATCTTTCTGTGAGTCTATTAGTATCATAACATGAGTGTTTTCATAACATACCCTTTGTTATGACTCTGATTTGATCCTCTGATTTGATTCTTTCAATGGATTTGGCATTATCATAAGAGAGATTCGTAGTCTGGGGTCAAAAGGAACTATTTGAGCTGAATATTACAGATCAAATAGTCTCTGTTTCAGCATGTCTCAGCAGGGGCTGGACTACAGAGTCTTGCATTTGAGCCCAACTTGTGTTTGGTAAAGCAGAAATGGATATGAAGAGATTAAAAAAAATCTGTTCCTTCCATATGTAGTTTGTTCTGCATTAATAACTATATTTGGAGTTTGGCTGGTTGGCTAGCTCTTCATCTATTTAACACATGCTTTTAAGCATGTATTTAAGTTTCAATCAAAATGTTACACTGAGTCAAATATCTGTCAAAACTTCAGAGTTTATTATGATTACTCATTTGCATTTTTCAACTAACTATGATCCCATCAAGGAAGGAAGTAGTGTGGTTTTTAACAGGACCTATCCTCTCTGAACCTATGCAGACGAACCTTAGTAACAGTGCTGTCTTTTACTGCTTTATCATATGAGTCTAGTATGAGGTTTTCCATTATTTTGTCCAGGACTGATATTATAACTAGCATGTAGTCATCAGGGTCATCTTACTTGTCCTTTCAGAGTGTGGATAGAGCATTAAACCTCTTTTGATCCCCTGGAATTGCTCTGATTTTCCATGATTCATTAAAAAGTAACAGCAGTAGGCCAGAAATCTCCATAGGCAACTCTTTGGGGACTCCTGAATACTCATTTTCTGGGCCTCCTAAGTTAAAATTTTATGACTAACAGATGTTTTTTTAATGTCCTTCTTAGTTATGAATGGACTGGAAAGTATTTCATCATTATCATACCATCATTCTGCTTCTTTTTGCAAGGCACATGTCTCAATGTCCAGTATGTTCCACTTCCATTATTAGTTCATAATCATTATTTATTATCTTTAACTTCTCTCCTCAGTTTTCTGCACTTCCCAGCTTATTTTGTACTTTCCTTGCTATCTTTCCCATTTTTAAGTTGTTTGCATTTTTAAAAAGATATCTAATTGCTGCCTTCAAAATAGGGTGAATTGTCAGCCAAAATTTTTTTCTCACTTGCGATATGTTTAATTTTCTGGCTATCTAAAAGTTTTTCATTAAAAACTCTCTTATGTCTATTCATATTTTGCTCTTTTTCCTCCTAGTTATGCTCATGATTTTGTTCAGTTTCAATCTTCTAGAAATACAGTGTGTGCATATGCATGTACGTTTGTATACACATGCATGCACGTTTGTATACACACACATGCATGTATGCTTAAGAATGCTCTCTATTTGTGCAGGATGCATTTAATCAGGCAATGGTCACCATCCTCTAGGCAACTGGCAACTTCTATTTCAATGATTAAGCCAAGTTTATCAATCATAACCCATCAAAGTTTGCCAGATGTTTCTGGCAGCTGTTTAATAAGAATATCTGTATGTAAATGCTCTTGCTTTCTGAGAATTGAATAGGACTGATCTAAAACTTTGAAATAATTATTCTGCCAAAAGTAGTGCATTTAGAGATATATCGTGCCTCATATCACAGAGCCAGAACTTTCCTTTATACAGTATGTTCTTTCAGTGAAGAAACTGCATCGTGTGAAAACTGACTTTGTACAAAATCAGTATGCAGGTTTATCTGAAGCTCCAGGATGCTTCTTTCAGATCATCCCACTATTTATTCTTCACCAATCATTGTACAAAACAAATTTCTTTCCTCAAGAAAACTATATTGTTAATATTATTAAGATTGAAAAATGAAAACAAACTGAAATTATCACTGAGCTTTTGTATGAGTATAATACTTATTTCAACTGCTCTTTCAGGCCTTTGTAAATTTGTTTTACCAGGGAATCAACAGCTCCCAGATGGTGATGTGTTTAGCTCCCTCGTCTGGTGCATGCTGGATGTAAATGTTTCAGGACCAAAAAACTATTTTTCTCTTCCTTGCATTTTATTTCTGTTTTTTTCTATAGATTGCAAACTTTTATTGTATTTTTTTCCCTCTGGTAATATTAAGGGTGATTCTAGGAGTGAATTTGATCTCTAAAAGAAGATGCCATAAAAATGCAATTGTCATCATTTTTATTCAGCTTTTGATTAGTTGTATAGTGTTCTCATTTAGGCTTGACAAGTGGGATGTTTGCACTGTCTTTTACAGCTGATAAAATGAATTTGTTCAGTGCTTAAAAATTAACTGGTTGCATTATGTGTCATGGCTTTCATAAACGGATATCACTTTCAACTGTAGCTCGACTTATTTTTCTTATTTTTCTTTTACAGCTTTTTCACTTCCAGATCTTACGGAGCAGTTTTCACCTCCTGATGTTGCTCCTCCAATCCTTATCAAGATAGTGGAGACAATTGAAAAGAAAGGTAGGCTGAAGAATGGGCTAGCAAGGTTTTTGTTGCTTGTGTTAGCCAAGACAGCAGTCAGATTTAGAGCTGGTATCTCCCCTTCCTCGAGCTGCCAATGCATCACATTACTCAACTGATATGAAAATAACTTAATTTAAGGGTTATTGTGTTGGTTTCTGCTCAACAGAGGCTACTTGTATTATAGGAGCAATAACAAAGCTTACCCCAAATGACATTTAGTAACTTAACTAATATAAGTATTACTGAAAATGATGGAGAGGGGTTGGTTTTGCTTTTTTTTCCCAATAGATGAACACCTCAAGTTGCTCATGAAAACAGCATCATAACATTGAAATGAATACAAGGCTAAACAAGTAATGTGTTGCCCCAAGCAGAAAAAAAACTTAAGTATGGAAAAGTTACAAGGACTGTTTTTATACTTCAGGAGCAAGTTCTTTATTGCTGTTGTCTGCTGAGCCAGCCACTGTTAGTTGCATAGTTTTTGACTCTCCTGCTTTCCCTTGGTCATGCCTCTCCATCCTTTTGAGGCTCTCCCCTTTCTTCTACTGTGCCCAGTCCCTTTTGCCCTTTATCTCCTATCTCGGCTTCTCCGACAGGCAGTCCTCGTACGGTAAGGAGCTGCCCACAGGGTCCTGCTCATTCAGCAGGCTTACAGCCTGGGAGTGAGAGGGAAAGTTGTACTCTGATTCAGGCTGCTGTGCTTGGGACACAAGACCTCACATACTGCTGTGTAGGAGCTTGCTAATGTCAATGAGAGGGACTAGTGTTTAGTGATAGCTTGCATAAGCAACTACGGCTTCCAGGAAAGCCCACTGATACTGTTAAATCATCGATGTTCTGGATCCCTGGCTCTGCTCTCTTTCCATGTCTCGTTTGTTTTCTCTACAGCAGGGAAGTTGTAAACAATGCCTTTCACATAGGACATGAAAAAATTGTTTTGATGTCTATTATTCAGGTGGATTCTCAGACATATTATGTGACATATACAGACACAGTGATGTGACACACACCCTGCATGCACTGTGAGGTTTGGGGCTCTATAGATAGCAACCTAAGAGTTAACTGTGCTGTAGGAGGGCTGTCTGTCTCTGTTGACTAGGTAGGGTGCCAAAGGCGAGGCATGCTTGTAACTTACAATGCTCAGTTAAGTCCTCAAGCTAAGTAGGATGCGTCCAAGCTTTTGTCATGTCCCTCTCCCATTCCTGTGGTGGTGTGACTCAGGCTTCTCACCTCTTATGCAGGAGAGGTGAAACATCTGCCTTTTCTACATTTCTCTGTTGCCTTTTCTTATCCTGTTTGAAGACAATTGTGAGAGACCAACACTGTGAAATCCACTTAAAAGACCTGGTGTTTCCACCTAGCATATAGAGTGTACAGAAAGATCTGGGTGCTCCCATATTATTCTTGCAAGCTGTTTTCTTCCTGGGATATGTGTATCTGTTTCCTAGTTCTGGCCTTCTAAAGTCAGCTCATGGAGAGTTGTAAAGAACACATGGGTCTACCGGGATCTGTGATCCTTCTTGGCCAGCAGTTTCTGCAGACCCAGCAGTTAGCATGTACAAAGAGATATATTACTGCCCTAAAAAGCGATCACATTCAGTAGTTTAATACATTGTAGGAGAACGGTGGTGGGAGAATGTTGCTAATTTATACTGTTTTTGAAGAAAACAGAAGTATGTTGTTTCACAGCAGCAGTCACAGGAATATTAATGTATCCCATCAATTTTGTTTTGAAGGTCTGGAGTGTTCGACTTTGTATGGAACACAAGGCTCAAGCAACTCAGCAGAATTAAGACAAATTCTTGAATGTGGTAGGTATAGCTCTTCCTTAAAGCAGTAGTTATAGCTCTTCCTTAAAGCAGTAGATAGATAGATTTTGTGGTCAGATTGATCATGTTTTCTCTGCTCCCCTTCTCAGCCTATATATGATCTGGTTCTCAATGATACAGTATAAAAGCCCAATTTAAGGAAAAATCTTTGTAACTTCTAAAGTTAATATGAAAGGTATTTTTCACTAGTACAGGTTGTGCATTTTTCTCATGGCTCCATTGCTTGGTTCTTTTTCCAGGAATAATTATTTTAATCTTTTCTTTTTGTCATTTACTTGTTCAAGGACTAAAAATCTAGCTGTACAAAAAAAAGTTGTTTTGTTGAGAAGCAAGATAAAGATACACTATTGCTGTAAGGCTGCAGGTTAGTATTTTGTAAATGAATGGACAGTTTGTGTATGTACAGACATGCAGTTCTGTGCATGCATTTGTTTGTGCAGCCTTTCTGCTTCCTTTGGTCCAGTGACTGGAGAGGCAATAGCTGAACACTCCCTCTCTGGCACAAAGAAGATGGGGGAAGGGAAAGAAAAAGAACTGAAGTGATGTTGCTGCAGTAGGCAGAGTTCTCAGGTTTTGGACAGTAAAATGCAGCTACACTGCTACCACCACATACCTGTTCAACTTTTCTGATATGTACTTCTATTTTCTTTTAGTACGCTTTTTTTTCCTCCTTCATGCTGCAGTATAGTGGCATGAGAGCACTCAGCTGCACTGTGAGAGATCAGGAACTTTGCTGTTGCAGTGATAGTGCTTGACCACACCTTTGCAAGCCGACTTGGGGTGCGGGTGCGAGCTTCCGGTTGCATGAAAGAGCACGAAAATACAAGGGCTAGGAGATGAAACTGGTTACATGCAGTCTTGCCAAAGGGGCAAAGCAAGCAAACGCAAACCGTGAATTCAGCACTCTTCATTTTTAGTAACTGCAAGTGTTAACAAAATGAACTAGAAATGATATTTTGAGCTGACTGTTCCTTCAAATCAAAAGAGCATCCGGTCCTCTATGATTTTGGTGGGAGGGAAGAAGTGTATGTGTACAAGCGGGGAGAGGAGATATGCATGCGGTGCTAGCAGACAAAGCATTATTTTTAGTATTGTAATTGTATTTTTCAGTACAGATAAATCTAGATTTTTGAAGGCACCAATACAAATGTATCTCTTAACTTATCTGAATCCCTTGTTAAGTGTCTAAAGTGAAGTGCACTGTTATGAAAGGTTCATCTATCTCCTGAGATCAAGAATTTGTGGTTTATGTGTATTCTTATTTAAAAAGCAATTACGTTTGAGAAAATGAAAATAGGACTTTACCCTTTAGTAACACAGTATCTTTCTCTCTTCTTTTTGAGATAGGATCCGAGTCTTCCAGGACAAAGCCAGGATAGTGGGTCTGCAGACAGATGGATATAGATGGCTCTGATCTCCTCTGCCTACTCTCTGAGTTAGCAGAGTGCAAGTCAGTTTTGTTCTCAGAGTTGAGCTGCATTAGTGTGCTGTTGTGCTTATGGTCAAAATGTTCTGCATATTAATTGGATAACTGCCTATTAGCTTCAACACAGTGCTATCTGGCTCCAAAATCAAAGCTGACTTGCATCTGGCTAGCTCAGCAGACACGAGAGTTCAGATCTGTTTATGATGTTACACCCAAGGAGTTGTGGAGTACCAGAAGTTTATTCTTACTAAAGCATTGATTATAATAATCTGTGATATACTTCAGAGAATGGTTTGACACCAAGAGAACCAGAATTTAACTCAGTTTATGAAATAAAAAACATTCTGTGAGCCAGAGAACTAATGAAAACTATTTCCTGTAAATTTGTGGTTGGATTCTCTGATGCCTAGTTACTCTTGCAGCATTCATACCCATGCTGCAGTTTTTTAATTTCTGAGCCATTCGTAATGCCCACGTTCCTATGTGGATTCTTTGGTGTCTAATAAGGATTGAGTTCATACTGCAAGCTTTCCGTTGGGGAAAACAGGAAGGAGCAGCAGCAGCACTAAATGCCTCACTTGGTTGCCTTTTTTCACAGTACTTGTAGACACACCATATATCTGAGTCCTCTGTTGAGTTTGGTTCAAAATGGCCAAACAGGTTCAAGAGTTATTTTACAGGGGCTTGACTAGCCTAAAAAGTCAGTCAGCATTAATAACTCTAAATTCTTGTACCAAACATGGATTTTTCTGTAAATCATTAGGGTCTTTTCTGGACCAGTTTCATGTTTAAGAGGAAACACAATCTTACTTACACTAAGCAAGCATTTCTGAATTTGCGTATTTTTATTGCTGCTGATGATATTCAGCTAGTCCTGTATGTGACACTCTTAAACCTTAGCTCGACTCGTAACTATCCTGGAAGGACACCAGGCTTTACAAGAGAAATCATAACTGCTGCATAAAACACCAAACACCCAATTCTGCAAGTGCATATTTGTTTCCACTTACTGATATAAATATTTACAGATTTGGGGCCTCAATTTGTTAGTGTAGCTTCTAGTCATAAGAGAATTAGCTACTAGTAGAAAAGCTGCATTTGACCAAACCCTTGATTAATACTTCTTACACCAAATATTTACAGGTAAACGGACTTGTTAAAAATATTCTGATGTTCCATAACATTGTCAACATACAGCAAGTCACTACCATTACTATGAGTCTTAGTTCAGCCCTGCAAAGCATATGACTGGAGGCCACGTGTGGCTCCGGAAGCCATTTGGTCCATCAGATACCAAGAGAGCCTGTTCATTGTGTTGAGCACTGTATAGTCTTGATCTCAAATATGTGTCTTAGAGTATTTCTTAAGAGTTGTTCCCTGTAAACCAGATATAGGTCAGCAGATGTGGCTTGGTATAAAGTGCTAATATCATGAGCCTATATATTTTACCAGTTTCTAGTATCTGAAAAATATGTTGCTCTTTCCCTTTAGATGCCTCTTTGTTGGATTTAGAGACATTTGATGTGCACACTTTATCAGACGCTCTCAAGAGGTATCTCCTGGACCTGCCAAATCCCATCATTCCAGCAGCTGTTTACAGTGACATGATTTCTGCAGCTCAAGGTACGAATATCGAATATTTCAAACATCAAATGAAAAAGCTTTTGTTAGAATTCTGAGTATCCAGTGATTCAGCTGCTGCTTTGTCTCCCACAAAATATGTAGAGAATTCTGCACACCCTAGCAGAATCTCAGAAAAAATACATACATTCACTGATTTTAATGAAAGTTGCTTCAATTCAGATCTAGAGATGTATTATTTACTTCTCTATTTATGCAAACATAATGGAAAATATAAGGGTTAACAGTTCTCTGCCTTTTAAAAAGTAGAATGGCTGTAGAAGAAATGGGGGGGGGAATCAAGGACTTATCTGTATGCAGAAAGCTAATTTTTAACTTTTTATCAGTGCTGACAAAGTAAATGTATTAGAGGTCATGATGTTCTGCAGTACGCTGGGAGTTACAGATTATGAAGTGACAAATACATGCATATAAGATTCATCATCTACACAGTGGTCATTTTCAAGTAAGTGCAGCTTACAGGCTTTCAGCACATGGGCCAAGTATTCTGTTGTATGTCTCAGGACAGGATATTGTTACTGATAACCTTCAAAGTTAGAACAGCACCTGTGAGACTTATCTAGTGCATCTCAGAATTACCCAATCATGTGTGACGCTAAACATAAGACAGACTTCTACCAGTACACTCTGAACACATTGTGGTTTTTACCAAAATGCGTATCTGTTTCCATTTGACTTTTAAATACTTATTCTTTACTTTTCCCTGAGCATTTCACTTTTTTCAGAAGAAGAAAAGAGTCTTACGGCACTAATGAAGGACAGAATTTATTTATTTTTTTTCTGTAAAATTGATGCTTCCAAAGAAGTTATATGCAGTTTCATTTTACTGGTTGAATGTTCCTGTGCTGATATCAAGAGCCTTTTATCTGTTTGCTTGCAGAAGTGCAGAGCTCAGAGGAATATGCTCAGTTGCTGAAGAAACTCATCAGATCTCCAAATATACCTCCACAGTATTGGCTCACACTCCAATATTTGCTCAAACATTTCCTCAGACTTTGTCAAGCCTCCAGCAAAAATCTCTTGAATGCAAGGTCTCTAGCTGAAATTTTCAGCCCTCTGCTTTTCAAATTCCAGATAGCCAGGTATGTGGGACATCTTTATTATATTCTATATTGTAAACATGGGTTAGCTACATACAAAAGTAAGTTGAATAAACTACTTCTCTGACCTTACTTTTGCTGTGCTTTCTGGAGGGAATTTTTATAAATTTTTGCAATGCTTTTTGAGTAATACTAATGTAAACTTTTATACTTTCCCTGGTTCTTATTGTCTAATCCATCTCTTGCAGCTCTGATAATACTGAACACCACATAAAAATCTTAGAGGTTTTAATCACCAGTGAATGGAATGAGAGACAGCCTGTACCAGGTAAAAATTGTTTGTACTTTAAAAAGTTATATACGCTTGTTTTCTTAAATATTAAAAAATTCAACATAAGGACACTAAATGCTCTATTTTTTTTAAATTAAATTAACTTAATGCACAACCGCATAATTACAGAACTGTGTAGAAGTGGTTTATATGTGTGCAGCAATTGTTTTATAGGAAATTTTGCAGTAAAATCATTTAAGAATCCATAGTTTTTATACCCTTAGGACTTCTGCTGCTTTTTCATTAAGCATTGAATAGGAATTTGTGAACTTTTAATACCTGCAAACCAATAGAATGCATATCATTAAGTGTGTAGGAAGGGGGAAATTCTGAAGATCTTACTTATCTCTCACTCTGTAGCCCCAGTCAAATTTTCTTGAAAATACTATATCCCACACAGATCATCTGAATAAATTAGGATTTGACTCTTTGTTTACTTATACATAATTTTTAATACAGACTCTCGAGAGTTTTATTTGTCAATATCAGTAAACAGCGCAGAAAATACTAACACCCTATTCAGGAAAATTAGATGACACTTTTTCTGACTCTATGAGTGTGCATTTAGTTTAGTCAACAAACCCACCTCTAATTTATGCAAAACCCCCAGTTTTTAAATCAAATATTTGGTATGAGCAAAGCAGGGTTGCCAACTGTGTGCAAAGGAAATTGTTAATGCAGGGGACTTTAGGTGGTAGCTTAAAGTAATCCTTTTTACAGCTTATTAGAAAGAATATCCTAACAAAGGCTAGGGCCTGGTGAACAGAGCATCAGGCATGTTGTAGCTCTCCCACCTCTCTATTAAAAGTACAAGGTAAAGTTCATGTCAGTAGGATTTGCAGGGCTGTTTAAGATTTGAAGAGCTAGAACACAGTAGCAGAAAAACAGTAGCAGAAGAACGCATTATTTCTCTTATTTTGAGTAGGAACACAGTATAATTCCCTTCATAAACTAATGAAAATCAATTTTAAATGGCTATGGTTTTTGCTCCTACTACTTGGAAGGATGTTCTAACCTCTCAGGCTATAGTAATTAGGAACCTTTTCCCAGTAATTAGTGTACATTTATTCTCAGCTAGTTTATACCTATTTGTTTTTGTTCAGTTTTCTCAAAATAGTCAAAGCAAGCATTTCTAGCACCACTGTATATTTTTTCTTCCTAACATTTCATAAAAAACGAGAGTCCAAACTTTTAATGCCTACTTGTCTTCTTTAACTAACAGTCAGCAAATAACTGCTTATTGTTAAAGAATGATTTTATCCTTGCCATAAGTTATAAGCCTTAAAAAAGCAAAATACATTACTGAATCATCTAATATTCTAAAGACTGTGATAATAGCACTTTCTGAAATGATATGTTTAAAAACACTTTTGGAAATGTAAGTTTACATAGCTTGAGGCAGTGGTAGAGTGAGGGGATACAGAGGTAGGGTTAAGAAGTGAGAATTTCTGAAGCTGCGCTTAAGAGATCAGTTAGCTGCATTTAGTCATGAGTTGCTTTATACTAGTAAAATATATAAGTGAAAGGTGTTGATGTCAGAACTGCCAATGAGGACAAGGAGTCTAGTCATCCTGAGAGTATCTTAATATCTGTTTCACTGGAGCCCTTGAAATGCAGCTATATCCATCAAACTTATGAACGAATTAATAATTTGTAATGCATTTGGTTGTTCTGAGAGTCTTTCTGGGATTTTTCATGTGATCCATTACAAAAAAAGAACTCCTTCCATGTGTATTTCAAGGTCCACTCTGGACAAGAGAATGTATTTTAGTAGAGCATTTGCACATTTATTAGTATGCTGAAAAAATTAGATGCAGATTTTCAAACTTTATAGCCTATAGTTAACTAGCATCTGCTCTAAGGCCTATAAAGCACTTGAATAGTTTTCAGAAGTTGAGTATTTACAGAATCTTAAATAATTTTTTACAGGATTGGGAATCAAATCTATTTTTCAGCTCCAAAATTAGTCATGTGATTGTCTAAAGTGCTGAGTTTTTATAGTTCTTATAGAAGACTGCGAGACTTGTTTTTCAAAATTATCAGCTCCAAGATTGTCATTTACAGGGGCATGACCTTCCATCAAAAATGTTTTGAGACATTATAATAAAGGAACAATCCTAGAAAAGATAACTTATTTCTCATTAAGTTCATAACTTAACGGGTTTTAAACAGAAAGAATCTTATTTGTTGAAAATAATTTAATGACAACTAAGTGATAACAGGTAAGCTAGTGCTGCCAGGTTTCTTTCCTTCTGATTGTTTTCTCATCGCATCACCCAATAATTATCCTTCTTGCTTCCAAACAGTAGAAAGTATGCAAATAGGACCAACATCCTAAGTTGGACATTTTATGGCTACAGTGATGCTATACACTCCATAGCGCAAAACCAGGAGTTATTGTTAGGCCCTTACTCGATTTTTTTGTTGCACAACTCTGGACTGATTTTTTCCTTGTCACAGTGTTCAATGGGAAACTATGCTTTTTTATGCGTGAATCAGAATACAGTCTAGTCCTGCACAAGAAGTTAAATTACTAAAGTTAAAGTCTGTAGTATGTGAAGACAAAATAATGTTGCAAGACAACTAGGATTATGAAAATGGTTGATGTTTTGAATAATCAGTAATAAGATCCATTTTCTGATTCCTGTCATTCTTTGTAGCTAATCAGTCAAAGACCCAATGGATGATTAGGCTTAGTGGACAAACTAGATGATTTAGCATCCCATTTTAACACTCCAACTTGATAAACAGCCACAGAAACATTAAAGAGTAATGCTGATTTTATAGTCAGAAACAAAGTACACATCTTCAAATATGCCATTTGAAGCAGTAGTATTAGAAGAAAAAAATCCTAATTATAACAGACTATACTTAACAGAATCTCACAGAACAGATTAAAGGTATGATGGTGTGTGTGCTTTTAGAAGTATACATTGAAAATGGGCTATGAGTTCTTTTTAGGCATACAGGGCTGGAAACTTTTTCAGTTCATTTTTGACGATTGTGAAGCAGCAGCAGGCCTCAGAGCCGTGCATGGGACCGTTTGGGGCATGGCCCACCAGCCAGCCAGTGCCCAGGGCCCCTGCCAGGCGGCTGTCGTGCGAGGCCAGTGCTAGCTCACGGCCAGCTGGCAGGTCACACAGGGAGAAGTGGGGAGATGGGTGGTTCGGGGCCGTTTTGGGGGAGAACACAGGGAAATCAGGGTCTTCTTGGGGGAGTGTTGAGGAGTGCAGAGTGGCCCATGGGTATGCGAGGCAAAGGTGTGTGTTATTGCAGGGAAGTAGAGAAGGAGGGGGGAAATGGTGGGTCTGGTGTGGGACTGCAGTGGCAATGCGGAGCCCCTGGGATGGTGGGAAGGAAGGGCTGTGGGGGACAGGAGGAGGTCTTGCAGCCACTGCGGCCACTTCCTATCTCATGGTGACAAAGTGAAGCCTCGATGGCTTGCGCACTAACTCAGGCTGAGCTGCTTCTTCTAGGCTGTCCATCACAGCTTATTCCTCCTTTCCAGGCCTGTAAACAACATTGTAAATAATGGCTCCAGCTGTAAAATACCACAGGTTTTAAGTGCGAAGAGGTAGGACTACTACTCACAGGATCCTAGGTAGAATAAGTGAAGTCATGAGCCTGCCTTATGCTTAACTGGTCACTTGGTGGTGGTTTGGGTGAGAGTCGTAGCAGCACAGCCAAAATGCAGACGCTTTGCTTTTAGCTGAACATAATATAGCAAGCTTGATAGAATAATAACCAAAGCAGGGGAAATGAAAGGCCAGTCCTGTTCCTCCTGAAATCTGCCCCAAAGCCCCCCTTGACTGCACTGGTCCGGATCAGCCGCAGTCCTGGCTTGCAGTGTCTCAGGGGCACAACAGAATATGTAAGAATGCTGTCCCTTATCAGGACTTTTTTTGCATAATTTCATAAGTCTGGCTGGATCGTCAGCCAGCGCTAAGAGGATTTTGTCATGTGCAGAGAACAGTCTGTCAAGGAAGAATTGATTTTGTACAGTGTATTGCGCATCTGCTCCTTACCCGGCAGAGGGCCCCCCTTCTAAGCTAATAAAAATCATGTGCTTTATACCTGATTTAACAGGGAACAAAATACGTTGTTAATAATCTCCAGCCCTAGCAATACTGAATTCTTGGTTTAGATTTTGGCAGTAGTGTATACTTTATGTTTCTCAATACCTAATTAAAAGTATTTGGGGAAACTGAAGTAACATGTATGGCATTGCTAGAAGTTTTTACAGATTAATATTATAAATGTGTGTGAGTGTATGTGTACGTATGTACATATACCTATACATATACATGCACACACACGTGCAAACCTCTCTATACCGATCAGTTCCTTGTCCTGCTTCATGCATCATTTTTAGAAAAAAAAATCCTTTATAGATCAGAAGGACGCTTTGAGTATGACGCAAAAAAGTAGTAGACCCCTGAGTTTCTGCAAATACAAATCTATAGATTTGATGAGCACCACTCAAGGTGGTGAATTCTTAAATTTAAATAAAAGTTAAGATGGGGCAATTGTGTGAAAATGCAGGTGTGTGCACATCAGTACCTTTTTTTGACCAGACATGTGATCCAACTCATTTTTGCACAGGGCACTGAGATCAGAAAGAAAAAAAAAAACCTCAGACTTAGGAACACCCTCAGTAGTTTCAAAAGCTTATCTTTTATCTCTGCGTAGGTATCAGTGCTTTTTAAAATAATAAACAATTAAGTGAACCAGAGTTTGTTTGTCATCATTAGCTGATTTCCTTACAGAATACACTTGTATACTGTGGTCCTATAAACCGAAAAGTGTTATCACCCCTTTTTGCAATTTCCAACGGTAAATAGGAGGCATATCAGTTACTGTCAAAAGTTGGACTTTTCTCCTGTGTACTGTCATTAGTTCAGAAACACAGCTTATGATCTCCGTTTGAAGTAGGTTGTACATTTATGACTATGGTGCTTTAAATGATATGTAGAACTGACAATTGTTTTAGTAGGCAAAGGCTCCTAAAACTAGAAAAGTAAAGAATTGTTATAGGTGAAACTATTCAATCAGCTATAAACCACTGAAAATATACTGCAGATACTTGGGATTTCGTTGTAAGGCACAAGCGGGTTTTGGTAGGTTTGGTATTTTGTACCACAGGATGATTTTGGTAAGTGGAGTGTTTGGGGAGGGAGGTGAAAACTTTGCGATACCCTTCCAGTAACATAAGGGAGTTGCAGCTGACCACCAGGAAGACAGCAGCTACTGGAGGTTCTCACTGCTTCCAACAAGAAGTCAGAAGAAAATATTGATCCGCTTCCTGCCTTTCTCTGAAAGGAACCGTTTGGTCTGCTTCTCCTTTCACTTTTGATTTTTTCCATGTAAGAGTGTAGCTGGTAAGAAAGTTAGCAGGTGTAGGCAGAGGGGAACAGGCTCTTCAGCTGGTGCTTCATTTCTTCAGCAAGTGATACTCCACCAAACACTACAGCAAGGGAATTACGTATGACCTAAAGTGCTCCGTCTCTGTACAGTCCCTTTTCCCACCTGCCTGACCAAGAAATGAAAAGAACAACCCTGAGGTCCTGGAAAACACCATGGATATGGACAGGTGTTTTTTCTAGTGTTTTTGGTTTATCTGAAATGGATGAAATGCCTCACCATTTCGTTTTAAGGGTCTTCAAGCAACACGTGTGTTTGTGACCTCGCATAAGTGCGTAGGAGGTGCTGCTGTGCTTGCAAGCAAGCTGCTTTGCACAGGGCTGTTCTGAGAGGTACAGCTCTTTTCAAGGAAGATTTTGATTCTACTTTTTTTCTGAACTAAGTTAGCCACTTCCTGTATTCGGCTGTTCATAGTGCTTTTCTCGACTTTAATATTGCACTCAGCAGCCAGTTACAGAGTCTATTTTAAGACCTCTTACAATGGTCTTCTCATTTACTGGGCTAAAATGAGAAAGTTCGTCCTGCATTGGCCACTTGTTCGCTGATTGACAACTTTTCCTTTGAATCTGGCTCCCCCTCCCCCACCTGAAATCCCTGGCTCAGCAAATATTTGAACCTGCCCAAGTTAATCATGAAACTGAGATCATTATCTGAGAGAGACGTGCAAGCTACTGAGGGTGGTTTCTTTCTTTTTTTTTTTTTTTTTTTTACAGTACTAAAGTCAGGTTCACTTTTTAATGATGAACCAGAGTAAGCGGATACCTTCTGCACAGTACAGAGCTTTGCGCAGTTGAGAACAGAGAGAAGGCTTGGATTTTCTGACTGCATGTTACAGCTTTTTTAGTGATTTTTATGAAGCATTGATTGGAAAGCATAGACTTTTTTTTCAGAATTATTTTTTGCTTAGTTGCTTCAGAGAAACTTCCTAATAAAAAGAGTTTTTTTCTTTTAGAAAGATTTCTGTAAGAGGAAACCACTTAATTTTTCAGGTTATTGGATTGTATTTTCAGGCTGTATTACAAGGGCGAGCAGTTGTGATGCATAATTTACAAAGTAAGTGATTTTGAATTTCTATGTGCTTTCTTCATCACCTTGTGGAAGTACTTTACTGTAACTGATTACCAGGTAGAGATTTCATGGTCTTAAGATATGCGAATGAAAGTCAAGTGCCTCAGTACCTCTCCAAGTTATGCAGAGGCAATGGAAAATCACCTGTCTGTCTCCTGCCTTTTCCTGCCTCAAAGTTGGGTTAGTTTGAGCTGAGCAGTAACCTGATTATACAAGTGTGCGCAGTCCAGAATTTGGCCACCACTGAAACCCTGGAGACTTATTTTTTCTGAAAGCCTTTATTCAATGGAATAAAAAAATCTTACTGATCCCTTGTTAAATTTAAATTCAGCAATATAGTCTTTGTCGGAAATCTTTTATAACCTAATTTAAGTAATTACTTTGGCAACTCAAGTGTTTGGGTAGCAGGTGGGCTAAACCTTCAAGTTCAGTGTTTGGACTTGTGTCTGGGATGGTCGTAAGTATCTTATTACACTTTGGAAATGGAAGGAATCTTTGGAACATGTCTACCTAAACAGGGAAGAGAAAATGAATTTAAACTTAACATATAAGCAAACTAGCATGTATTTTTTTGTTACTGTTGGTACTCCAGCCATGTTCTTACATGTTGATGCTTGTCTAAAGTGGGTGAGCTAGTGAGGGGCACAGAGGGAGGGTAGATATGTGTAAAATATTTGGGAAGGGTATAAATTGTGTTAATTTTTAATGAGTATTTGTGAGATAGAGCACATTTCAGCTGCACCAGGATTTCTTATGATGTAGGCGCTGATAGTTGCTACAGTTACTTTTTGTTGTGGTTATTTTTGGTATCTGGTTTTCTGCCCCCATAGATTATAGTGAATATAAAGCATTCAGATTGCTCTACATAGCATTCTGCTCTGGAATTGGTAGTATGTTCTGCACAGGTTTCTTCCAAGAGGTCTGAGAGTCACAGTCAATGATGGGGGGGAGTTAAGAAGGAATATTTCTAAATAGTAGGAGGATACCGATGAGATAAAGTCAAGTTAGGAAGAAGACACTGACAAGGACTCTTGCTTTTAAAAACAACGTGATAAATATCTCAATGAGAATAGGGTAGAGAAACAGTGTGAAAAGGCAGACTAAACCTTATTGTATCCTAACAGACTGGCTTTTTATGTTCAGCAAAATTATTATTCAAGATCTTTCTCAGTTCTGACTTTCTTCCGTGGTTTAGGAAAGTCTCGGTGACATCCTGAATGCAAGATTACAATATTTAATTTTTAGATTTCAAAATTAGTTACTCCAGATGATTACTATTGTATTGCATTACAAAATGATACAGATAAAAAAGATGTCTCTGTAATAAGTACATTTTATATAGTAATAGCAAATGTGTCAGACCTTTGTGTCCATAAAATTACAGAAATTTGTAAAATTTAAAAATATAATTAGCGTTTTACTATGTGGATATATGTATATGCATATACGTGTATGTATGTATATAATAGATATATACACACACACGGAGCCATGCTCTAATTCCCTTTCCCATCTTTGTATGTGTGCAGTAGGTGCACATGCTTATTAAAGCCTTCTGAATGGTAAACTTCATGCATCTGAGGAGGATAGTGAAACTGAGAAGTGACCTACCTATCTATAAACGGAGCTCCACTGCGTGTGCGTGTGCATGTGCTGTGTGCGCGCGTGTGTGGAAGTACGTGCTGCAGCATATCAGCCTTTTGTCATCCTGCCAGGATTGGACTGTACCATGCAGCAGAGAGTCAGGAAGATGAAATGGAGACGTGCGTGAGGGGAGCCCGCTCAGCTTTCTGCTTGTAATACCAGCTTTATCTTGCAGTTCTGCTAAATGTAGATTCTTTCTGAAACCGAAATTGTTTTAAGATTAATGTAGAACAAAATGATGAAACAGGAGTGGTCTGGTGACATTATTTTGACATGATTGGCTGAGGATTATGATGTAATAGGTTACAGTGCAGCCCCTTATAGGTTTTAAAATGAATTCCAAGACACCATTACAAAGAGAGCCTGACTCTTTTCTTATATCTGAGCTTACTCAGTGAAACTCATACAAATGTACAATACTGTTTGGAATATGGAAGAACTGGATATAGACTATCCTAAGACAGATATAAATTGTGGCACAGACTTGATGTTTTACATAGAAATGGATCCACCAGGTAAAGCTGCAGTCTTATTACAGAAGACTAATTCATTTTGGTCTTTACGATAGCTGCTGAAAAATCCTTAGTGGATATTTAAGATTTATTTACTTTGTCATTGATACAAATAGTTTTCCTTTTTCCTTTTTTTTTTTCATAGATTAGAATTAAATTGTATTTTAGTGCATGGTTATAGTAATTAGAATCATAACCTGTAGAAATACCTGTCTGCTTACTTAATTGAATTTTTCCTGAATTGACCTGTTTCTGCTTTGATTTTATTCTGTCATATGTAGCTCTAGCTCTGCTATTATATTCTAAAAATGTTGCATTTCTTTTATTATTGTGATTTTTGCTATCTCTGCACCACATTGTGGCTAAAAAGAGATACTGTAATAACACTTGTATTTCCTGAAACAGTGATTACAAATCATTGTTTTGGATTGTTTTAGGAAAAACAGATTTTAAAATGTAACCGTATTAATTGAATTCCTGATATCACATCATTTTATCATGTGGTATTAAAACAATTAAGCTGTCTTGTCATTCATTGCAATTATAAAAACATTCTCTTTTGTAGCCGGTCATGTTATACATAGAGGCAGGTTCGTAAGGAATGTTATACTTACTAGAGAACTAAAAGAGCTGGGTTGTTTTTTAATCCTGATTGCAATGTAGTCCCCCTTGCTAGTAAGTCAGGAGTGCTGCAGTATCTTCTCTGGCACCCACTGGTATACGTATGCAGCTTTGACATTGAGAAAAGGGGATGTGGTTTTTAATCAGTCCTGGCATTTGGAACACAATTTATTCTGTAGAATGCTAAGATTAACACAAGGGATATATGGGTCACAGATGGGTTTCTTAAAGTGGTTTTCAGCAAATCGTTGCACAAAATGCTGAGTATCAGAGAAACCAAATTCTTCTTAAAACATACAGTACTGCTGTGGGTTTGCATTTTTTATTACCTAGCTGCTAGGTGAGAAAATAGCAACATTCCTCTAAGATCATTGCGTAGGAGGAAAAAAAGAAATTTTACATGTTTTGCTATTTATATACACCTGAAGACAGTGGAAGGAGGTAAAAACAAACTTCAGATTTTTTTTTTCCAAATGCTTTCTTGACTCGGGGGGTGGTATGGTGTTGTTTTGCTTAAAATATGTTATTGCAAGAATAACATTTTTTGAAATAGTACATCTTTCTTGTTGAATTTTATTGTTTTCAGTAAAATATCTTGATTCTTCTATCACCTTTTAAAGACTGTTAGTAATGGAAAGCTATATTTTATAACCATTCATTTTTTCTCATTCATGTACGAAGGTATAATTTCAAGGTATATATGGTCAGGTTTTCAATGAGTTATAATCAACTTTTTCTCCTTTCATCTGCAGCACTGCCTCCCAAGCCACCAAAACCTAATACTGTAACTAACAACGGTATGAATAACAACATGTCATTACAAGATGCTGAATGGTACTGGGGAGATATCTCAAGGTAAATCAGCTAAAGATGTATATTTCCTATATTTCCTTTATACTCTTGCTATGTTATTTTATATATGTGTATTCTGTTTAAGTATAGAAAAATTATAGTTCTAAGAGCCAGTTTTATGATATTTTCCAACACAAACGTATCACAGTTGATTTTGTTCCAAACATGACTAAAAAGTTACTGGCAGTCAGTTAGAATGTAATATGTAAAATGATTTGGTGCTTGTTGTATTATTTTAAGACAGCTACGTGAAATGCTAGCATGAGAGGACAACACCAAGAAATAAGTATTTTCTTCTTTTCTTTCATCGAGAACCTCAGCTTCAGGCACAATAGTTAATAAATGAGACTAACAAATGCCATATATTAGCAACATTTTAAACTGTACTATATATAGGTACATTAGACCAGCACTGGCTTCTCCAATTGCTCAGGCTTGTATGAACAAGCAGAAAGACCTTTGCATTAATATTATTTTGTTCCAGCAGTAAGAGGATATTGAAGATACCATTTTTATATTCCATTTGTTCCCTAGCAATATTAAATAAGCTATTAAATAACTGTGTTTGTTTGTATGGAGATTGAGAAGGCTCTTAAAAAAACCCAATTATTTTAAAACAAAAAAAATGAGAGCATAGTGAGAGAAGAAATGAGTGAGAAGTAGCTGAAATGATTGGTTACTTTTGCTTTCATTTTAGAGAAGAAGTAAATGAGAAGCTTCGAGACACTGCTGATGGTACCTTTCTGGTACGAGATGCTTCAACCAAAATGCATGGGGACTACACCCTTACACTAAGGTAAGATAGTTATGCCAGGTCTATAATACTTGGCAGTATACATGCAATACTGAATTTAAAATACCACATTCTTTAGGCAATAGTATTTGAATTATGCCTGACTTTTCAACAAACTTTATTTGCAGGAAAGGAGGAAATAACAAATTAATCAAAATATTTCACCGAGATGGGAAATACGGCTTTTCTGACCCATTAACTTTCAACTCTGTGGTCGAGCTAATTAACCACTACCGGAATGAATCCCTAGCCCAGTATAATCCTAAACTGGACGTAAAATTACTGTATCCAGTATCTAAGTACCAGCAGGTAATTTGGTTTATTTTCTTTGTGCTCCACTTAAATACAGAGAAATTATTACAGCCTGAGGAGTCACTGATTATAAAGAACCTCACGTCTGTTAATATTTGAAAAAATAAAGTGGATATAAAGCTAGATTTTTTTTAAAAAAAACAACCCCACAAATTGCAAATAAATAATTAAAGCTTTAAATATTGTAGATACATCATTAAGAGATACTTATTATGTTAATAAATATCCCACTCATTAACAACGAAATATATAATTTTCAGTACAAAGCTGCACATTTGCAATGCAAAATTGTTTTTTGTCATTAATTTTATTTCTAATTTGCATATTAAATGCATAGAGTATATGATATCTCCATATTGATAAGAGAGATACCACATTTTCCAGGTAAAATATTTGGGCATTTTTAAACAGTTTTATCCTGAAAATCTGTGCAGTGCAGTGTTTCTTTACTGAATATATTTCCTTTTTCTCATCCTCCCAGGATCAAGTAGTAAAAGAGGATAGTATTGAAGCAGTGGGAAAGAAATTACATGAATATAATACCCAGTTCCAAGAAAAAAGCCGAGAATATGACAGACTCTATGAAGACTATACAAGAACATCTCAGGTGAGCTACGTTTGAAACCAGACAGAGAGTGGAGGTCTTCTTCTGTGGTTTTAGAAGAATATTACTATAAATTTATACTGCCATCTTTGATAGCTGCCTTCTTCTCCTCCCTTCCTCCACCACTACCATCGCCTAAAAGAGGA
The DNA here is from genome assembly GCF_036370855.1 of Dromaius novaehollandiae. NCBI lineage: Eukaryota > Metazoa > Chordata > Aves > Casuariiformes > Dromaiidae > Dromaius > Dromaius novaehollandiae. Next base: position 46,272,312 of record NC_088130.1, on the reverse strand, counting down.
AACGTGCTTGATGTGCTTGCTCAGTATAATGGAATTGCTTACTCATGTTTGAACCATCACCACCTGCAACCTAACCCCGTGGTTAAGTCTGACACCTGCATCTAAAGCAAGCTCAGAACTCCCTTGATTTAGCAACACTTCTGCACGCTGATCTCATCAGGTCAAGCTCAGGTTTTCAAGACATATCTGCAAGGGAACATTGTATTTTATTATCAGTTTTTGAAGGGGCTGGTTTCATCTACACAGAGCAGAGAGATGACGTGTAGATACAGTGCAGGGTTGAAAAGCTGCCTCTATGCTTCTTTCTGCTTAACCAATAATTAACCGGGTCTTGAAGTGCCAATGGAATTAGTGCTGTTCTACAGCCTCAGGATCAAGACGGCTTCCTACAATATACAGGAAATATGCCTGAAAATAACTGAAGCAAGGTGGAGGTATGCAGGCAACCTGAAAGTTGACTTAAAGACTTAGGTATCATCTAGCTATGTAGGGGCAGGAGGATGGGCTAGATGAATTCTTGAGATCTGTCCAGCGCTACATCTTATAATTCTATTTTAGAAATGCAGCTATACTTCTAAGGACATTAGTTGGTGCAGAGGGCAAAGTGCAGTGCCATAAGCCTCCAATCCTCACAAATAAAACTTATTTATACAAAACAAATATTGAAGCTAGGCCTTTGTCTAGCAGTTTGCCTTTCTTGGAAAGCTTCATCATGTTAGCAGTTTGCACAGGCCTGTTTTCTCTGTTTTGTAAGGCTCTGCAGACAGAAAGCATTCTTGGTAAAGGAATTGAAGCCATTCTGTTACAACATACTGAAGTCTTTCTGTGATACAGGCCAATAAATCATCCCTTCTGTTTGATAAGAAGTGTAATAACAATTATTTTATTTTCAGGAAATTCAAATGAAAAGAACAGCTATTGAAGCATTTAATGAAACAATAAAAATATTCGAAGAGCAGTGCCAGACACAAGAAAGATACAGTAAGGAATACATTGAAAAATTTAAACGTGAAGGAAATGAGAAGGAAATACAAAGGTCAGTATTTGTATTTGCACTTCAAATTGTATGTTTTTGAGGAAAGGAACAATGCCAAGTACAGATCTACCTAAAACTAAAGCACTTTGGCAAGTTTCCAGTTGTTCAGTTGTAAGCTAAGCAAGCCTTAGCTAGGGTAGATGTGAGTTTGCAAAATGTGCACCTACATCTGTTCTCTTAAACATCTACGTGAGAAAATGGCAGATAAAGTTGTGAATAAGACCTCATGATAATATAACCTACCAAATTATTCCATTCAGAATTATGCACAACTATGAAAAATTGAAGTCTCGAATAAGTGAAATTGTGGACAGCCGACGCAGATTAGAAGAGGATTTAAAGAAGCAAGCAGCTGAATATAGAGAGATAGACAAGCGTATGAACAGCATTAAGCCAGACCTCATACAGCTGAGGAAGACAAGAGACCAGTATTTGATGTAAGTACCATTATGAATTAATAAAACTATCTTTTAAAGTTTGTTTTTATTGGCATCCAGCTTCTCTGAATAACAATTATTTTTGTTTGTAATTTTTGTCCAGGTGGCTGACTCAAAAAGGTGTTCGGCAGAAGAAGCTAAATGAATGGCTGGGCAATGAAAATACAGAAGAGTGAGTATTAAAAGATTTAAATATTCCTGGTATTTCAATTCATCTTACACAATAATGAGACAAAGCATATTTAATTCCAGGACCACAAAGAGGAAATCTCAAGGCTAGGCATCCAGTAACAGTGTACACTGTTAACACATGGCAGCCTACATAATGCAAGTATTAGAAAGGACTCTATCTCACCCCATAGTGTTATCATTCAGAGAGCTGCATAATCAGGTCACTACAGCAAAGCCCTGGAACCTAACCAGTGTCTTTATTCTTACCAGTAAAGTGAAGATCATAAGGTGTTAGTATCTTGGAGGGGTGTTACGTGGATGGATAAATGTTCAGAAGGTCTCAGGCACAGGCAGGCTCTTTCCAAAGTTCAAGTGTTGGTATCATGGAGCCATCCAGTATAGTGGTATCAGAGTACTATATCACAGTGATAGCAGAGATGATAAAATTTGTATGTTGAAGAGTGGTTCTTCTCTGGTTTGTGGTGTAGTTAATTTTTCTGAGAAGTAGGAGCAGGATAGTATTCTGTCATTTGAGCAATTCAGCTTCATTTATGTTTTTGACTTGGACTTGGCCACTGCATAGGTATCACTTAATTCCTGAGCAAAAAGCAAAAGGCACCCAGTTGATCAGAATGTAGACCAAATGTAACCAAATGCAAACCATAAAATAATATCAAAAGTGACTTGAATTCACAGTTTAAAATACTAAAGAGAGAAGAAATGAACAAATATAAAAAAACAGAATGGTCTGAGTAAAAATCCATATCAACATTATCACCTATGTAGCTTCCTGTGCATACTTTTTACACTGTCTGGCTGAGTGACATATAGCAAAAACACCAGATTGACAATGACTGTTCTGTGGATTTGCATTCTGGCCTTGTCCACATTAGTAGTACATTTTAATTTGGTTTGGTTTACTGAGTCTCCTACTGTTATCCTGGAAATTGTGCCTTTCTGCTGTGGCTGCATTGGTAGAAGCAAGGTTATAAAAATGGCACAGACATTTTGAAGTCATGTTATTCACCCAGTCCTAGCACAGATCAAAGATAATATAATGGAGAATATGTAGCCACCTGTTTCCACTTGGTACTTCCATCAGTTAACCACTAGACAGAAAGAATAATTTAGCATTGCATCAAACTAGTAAGTGAATCTGTTTAAAGAAAATCTTTCTTTTCTTTTAAGTCTGTGACTGTCCTTGCCAGTGAATCTGATATATACTCAGGTTTCTGCTGACAAATTAAACTTTTGGAATTTGACTGTTTTCTAACATTATAAAGCAGAAAAAATCAGTATAGGGAGCAGCAGTAGAAAATAGCAATCCCTTTCTTTAGGTGCTGGTTGAAGACAGAGCCACTGCTGAACACATTTGAATATCTTGCAGGACAAAGGGGTGTGATGGGATAAGGGAGCTAGATGGAGTGTCATATGAAACAAAAGAACCCCCTCCTCTTTCTGAAAAATTGAATTCTGTGCGAGATTGCTGATTTCTGTAGACTTTTGAGAATCTTCAGAAATACAGAACTATGGATGAGTGGGAAGTCACGTTTTCTTAGAGGAACAAAAACTGATTAAATACCAGTTACAGAGAGAATACATGTATTTGCCAAACACACGCTGATTACAAACTGAATGGGAGAGGAAGGGCGCACCAGTATAGGCTACTGGACAAGTAGAGAGTCCTGGAGCTGCAGGATGTCAGTGCTGTCCACACAATCAATCTGGATACATCTTCTTTCATGGTGATCTTTAGCTTGGAGGGGTCTATTCAACTTTGAATTATCTTTATAGTTGGAGGCTGTTTTGGAAGAGAAAACTCTATATCATATACTCTTCTCATAATCTGGTTATAAGGAGAGAGACCACTCTATTATTTCACCCTTCCCATGTAGCCATCTCCCCTATGAGTAATTAATCTGTCTACCTGTAGCTGCTCATAGCTTTCCCAAGCAGCAGCTGTAGTCAATATACTGCATTATTTTTCACTGCTGACCAAGTATTCTGATTTGAAAATGAAGCTGACTTGGAAGGAATTGATTTCACTGGGCTTGCTACTTACCAAAACAGTGAGCAACAGTAGAAGTACCAAAGTGCTTATAGCAGATTCTGAAAGATAAAACAGCATCCTTTTATTTCTTTTTTCAGATTTACACAAGTATTTTTAAAAGAATCAAGGACCAGAGCTTACATTTTATTTTTACTCAGCAGTTGAAATGTTGCAGTATTACACGATTTACATCCCTGGTTTTACCAGGGAGGCATCCTACTAGCCATTGACTTACTTTTGTTCAAGTAGTGTGAAGGAGGAAGTAGTTTGCTCTTGGTTTTTGCTCTGTAACATGTTTCATACATGTATTTTGTCATATTTCAACAGCCAATACTCTATGGTAGAAGATGATGAGGACTTGCCCCATCATGATGAGAGAACATGGAATGTGGGAAATATCAATAGAAGCCAAGCTGAAAATCTGCTGCGGGGAAAGCGAGATGGAACATTCCTTGTCCGAGAGAGCAGCAAACAAGGCTGCTATGCTTGCTCTGTTGTGTATGTACCCTAATTTGTGAATGATGCAATCATCGTTTGAGGCCTACCTTGAGTGATGTGTACTTGAAATGCATGTATCCCATTGTATCTCTGGGCTTAGAAGCAGACTACCAAGCCCTGAGGCCAACCATTCTTGTTGCTGCGCCTCCTCCCTTTCCTGTATAGCTCAAACCTGTGGCACTCCCACAGATAAGCCTCATGGAGAAGAAGGGAAATTAGAGCATGGAATGTCTCCTTTATGTGCAGCTGTAGCATCCTGCCTGCCTACTGCCTTCCAAAGCTAACACAACATCTGGGAATTTTGGTTAAACCTAGACTTTTACTATTATGCCCATATAGAAGACAGGAATTCTACTTAGTGACTAGCACTGGAGGATTTTTTGCCAATACCTTATTTTCTAGCTAAACTTTACTGTACTGTCAAACTAAAAACTGCTTTTTGTTTTCCTTTTTAGGGTGGATGGAGAAGTAAAGCACTGTGTGATAAACAAAACACCTACTGGGTATGGATTTGCAGAGCCATATAACTTGTACAACTCGCTCAAAGAACTGGTGCTACATTATCAACACACATCACTTGTGCAGCACAATGACTCTCTCAATGTCACACTAGCCTACCCAGTATATGCACAGCAGAGGCGATGAAGATCTTAACACTCTGGGCTGTTTGGTTTTTTTTCTAAAGAAAAGATTTGACAACATCGAGGCCTCTGGAGAGAGAAGGCTCCTTTCAGCCTTACTCAAGAATTTGAGCTGCAGTATCAAAGCTATCTGTCTTCAGATGGGACTAGAGCTTTTCTTCACAACTGCAGTGGGAGAGATCACAGTATTAAGCTGTGAACGTATGTTTCTAATCTGAAGTGCTTTTTTTTTAATTAAGAAAAGAAAAACACCAGAGAGAGAAATCCTAACCTGATCTCCCTGCAGGGACATAGAGGCCTTTAACCATGGTGCTTGTTTACGACCACTTCTGAAGCTTTACCAGCTAGAACGTTGGATTCTGCAGACCCCAGGTGTAAGAGGTCTTTGTGATCCGGTTATCGGAATTTCTTGGTCATGACCTGGTTTGGAAATGGTGTTGCTGCACTCAGTGGATCCAGACACACAGCATTGTGGATTTTTTGGATTCCGGTGAAAGATATGTAGCAGAATGGCACTTTCATTTATAAGGGACACTTTAAAAGGACTTCAGTTACAGTATGTTGTTCAGAGGAATTGTAATAGCAAAGTGCCAGGAAGTGTTTTGTTTAGACATTTAAAAATCCTGTTTTAAGAATATATTTAAGACTGAAGAAAACAGGACTTTCAATGGCATACAGTATATAATAATGTAAATAGTATTGGATGACTAACTATCATTGATGGAAACTATCAATACCAAACTGCTTCTCTTTTCCCTTTTCTGTTTGCTGAAAGCTGAATCCTTAGACCATGCTATGCAATACTGAATTTTCTGTAGGCTTTAGTCTTGTCTCACGCGTATCTACAGGTTAAGCTTGTTTTTCTTTCTTCTTTCCTTGCCTTCTTTTTCTTTCTTTCTTTCTTTTGCCTGAGAATATTTTTCCTGATGATAATTTTTTGTTATTGATTTTGTTGGTTGTTTGTTTTTTTAAAAAGAAATGTACAGGAAGCCAGCAAGAGTTGGCTTCAGAATTAAAACTATGAAATATTTTACAGTTTTCTTTGTATAGAATATTGAGCTACTAGCTCAAAGTTTAAAAAGTTCATAATTTTTTTTGACTAAATATTTTGTTGGGCAGTGCCTGATAAGCTTCAAAGCTGCTTTATTCAATAAAAGTATATGAACATTACAAATTATCATTGAGTCCAACAATATTGTTTCAGAGATATCTTTAGAATATGGTACCGTGCTATGTTTGCTTCATGAAGCATTTTGAACTTCTGTCTTGATTGTCTTTGTATTTGGAAGAAGAAAAGTTGTATATCCTTTTCTGATAGTGACTGCAGAAAAAAACAAAGGAAAATTTGGCTATGAGGAGAGATAGTTTGAATTTCAGAATGAATCCACTCTTCATAGTAAATAAATGACATCTTGACCTACTGTGGCAGAATTTTTGTTAGCATGTCAAGTTATTTTCATTTCATATGAAGGAAGTTTCTCTAAAGTGTTGCCTAGGATTGTTTTTTGTATTAGTGTCGTGAAAAAAGCTCTCACCTTTGCTCAGAACAATTGGATACAACATAGAGCTAATTAAGATTGGAAAACCTTTGTTTGAAAAATATCATCAGGCTGTCATAATTAACATTTTGGATTTATTTTCATAAGCTTATGGACTGAGGCAATATCAAAGTGAACACTTTTACAATTCAGCACCAAAGACTTACAGAATTGTGGCTCCGTTAAAGGAAACAAATATATGAATCCCACTAACACAAACTTATTAGGAATTCTGGGGCTGTTCACTGTGGGTGGCTTGAAATGATTATTAATTTCCCTAACCACACTGGGTAAATTCGCACATTGAAAGCTGATAAAGTAATGGTGTTCAGAGAAATCTTGGAAAAGTTTTGACTAAGTGAAGATAAGAGTATATTCTTCCCTTGAGATGCAAGGGGAAAACCCATTACTATTAAAGGCAGTTGCATACGCAATCAAAAGAGTAAGACCCATGGAGTTCTCTCATAATAGCTCTGTTCTAGAAATATATGTGCTAAGACAAAGTATGCAGTACTTATTAAGCTATTGGAAATAATAGGAAATTTGCCAGTCACCAGTAGTTTTTTTATTATCTCTTAATTTTTACATTATCCCTTCATTTCTGATGCTGTAAGGCTTTTGTTTTTATTTGGATTTTGTGCTTTTTTTGGTGGGTTGTTCTTGCTTTCCTGTAGATGTATTTTCTTACTGAAACTTATATCAGGAAACAAGGTTCAATCAACATTAATATATCAAGGTAGTCATCACTTAAAAAATTATTCTGAATGTTTTTTTCTGGATAGAATTTTAGTCTTCATCTCTTCCCTTCCTCATTCTTCCCCAGTCAGGTCTCTCAGATGGGACCATGTGAATTTGATTTTCTAGTAACTGTCCTTTACTATTAAAAGCATCAACAGTTATGCTAGCATAACAGTCATACTATTGGGCTTTAAGTTACAAATTAGTTCAATATACAACAATTTAACACTTGTAGCAGTCCAAAATACTCTTCCTACATATATTAATTTTTGAAATTTTGAGTGTAAAATTCTACTTTTTTTCTCTATAAGAAAATTGTATGTAACCAGAATTGATGTTTCACTTAATATTTCTCAAGAAATTTTATAGTAGTTTTGGATCTAATTTGGATCTAATTTTCCTCATAGTAAGAAAATCTCTGCTATGTCAGTGGGCCATATTCTTAGCATGCCCAGCCCCTTATGGGATGCCATTTGTTCCTCTGTCGTGCCATACTACGTCACTCCATCTGTGGTTGTAGCAGAGAAAAACTGGTGCTTATGCAGATTTGGCACTTGCTTTTCTTCCATAAGCAACAGTGAGTCAAGCACTGTCTTGTGAGAATTAGTGCTTAGGGCTTCTTAAGGAGAAGTCCTGCCTACGCAGGGTCCGTGCAATGCACAAGGATCACTTAGACCCTCAGAGTGGGCATGCGAGGGAGTTCTGTAGTGTCCAGGCATTGGGTGGCCTCTGCATTTCCCTTCCTCCACAACACATGGCACTGCATCCTGCCAAAGGCCCTGTCCACTGCAGAGTTTTTTTCCTTAATATACCGTATTGCTCACTCCAGTTTTGATTTGATCTAAAACAAACTATTTATCTGGGAAAAAAAATATGTGAATATAACTGAAGAAACATGGTGCTTTTCTGTATTTCTATTGATACATAGTGTTTCCATCTAATATGATTCAGGGGTGGGATTTGGTTCAGTTTGTTTTTTTGGTTTGGGGATTTTTTTGTTTTATTTTAAATCCCTGAGTTACGCTGTACTGCAGCAGCGCTTTCACAAAGCTTTTGAAAGGTATGACGCATAGCACAGAGAACCTAGCACTCCCAAGCAATATGAGGAAAAATCATGCGAGTTTTTGATTTCTTTAATTTGAAATTTGGATTTGAGGGTTTGGGGGTGTGCATGGTTGTGTGCATATGCACACACACATGCGGTGTGTATGTATGAACTGATCCTAATATAGGCCCATTTGCACCAAACATAATCTTTTTGCTGACTTCAGTAAGTGACATCATTAACTTTGTTTACACACATACACACTAGATCTTAGTGGCTGCAGCATGTTTCCAAATACAGTTAAAAGGCTAAGTTTCTGTGGTTTTTTTTCTTTTTAAAGCTTTTCTGTATGGTTCACTTATCTAAGAAATCTTGTCAAACAATTTGTAAAACCAAATCTTCAAATTTTCTATTTGGTGTCAACTGTTCTGTAGTAAAGAAATGGCTTTGTCTTGTAATTGGCAATGAAATAATAATGCTTGGGAAAACCTTCAGATGCTTCTAATGGGGAAAACTTCTGCCGATTTTCACACAGTGCTTTTGCTATGCATGGTATTAAGTTGGGAAAGTGAATCCTGATATTATTTTTTTCAGGGTCACTTTAGAAATGGGCAGCTCAAAGCACAATGCCTCCCATGGGACAAGGTTCCAAAATGCAACGTTTTATGTAGAATAATCATGTATTTACTGCAGTAGAAGACTAAACTGGGCTGTGTGAATTGGTAACGCTATATTGCACTTGTCCTGATGAGACTGCATTAGCTGCCCAAGATGCTGCTATTTTATTTTTATTCTTGTTTTAAAAATAAAGCTCTGTTCTGTTAAATGTGTTTAAAACATTAAGATTACTTTGTTTCAAAATGGTCTTTGAGGAGGTGGAGGGTAAGGTGGGTTGTAAATTGCCTTTACAAGGCAACAATGAAAACTTGCCTCCTTGAAATTTTGTTCAAGCTATAGAAATGATGGAGCTGTGTCTTGGTTTTAAGTTGCTTTAAAAATTGTACTAAGTCTTCAAGCAGAATAAAGGTTGTTTTGAAACTGCATTTCAGTTGTTGAGGCTTCAGTAAGAACTGAAACATTTATTCAACAGACTCCTTTGCTGACTCTTCCTATATATATATGCCCTACTTTAAAAATGAGACCCAAATGCCCATATTAGAGGGAACTAGAAAGCAAACAATTTCAGCTGAGTCACAGCCCTCCTATTTACTGAACTGAATGGGGTAGCTGAGTAGCTCCAAAACAGGCTCATGCCAAATAGTGTCAAAATAACAGTTCTCCTGATCTCATACCCCTGCAAAAGCGGTATCATAATAATGATCTATAAATCTGCCCTTTTACACTGCAGATAAAATTCTGGCTCTCCTGAAATCAATGCGAGTTTTGTCACTGATTTCCATGAAGCCAGCCTGTCACTCCTTGTATCCAAACATAATTTACCAGCTGCATGAATATATCTGATTGGGAAAACCAACATGAGAATGAAGAAGAGGGAGGAAGTGAGGGGGGACAGGGCAAGACTGAGTCTGAGCGCTGTTTTCTCCCACTCATTATTAGAATGCAATATCTTAATTTCTTCATTCCCATCTGTATTTTGCCTCAGGAGGGGTTATCCAGGGATGTCAGGCAGACAGTCTAGAAACAGAAAGAGATCCCTGTTCCAGCTCTAGCCAAAGTTTCCATTCCAAAATCTGCCCATATTTTGCTCACTGCAGTGACATAATACCCATGACTGGTATCTGGGCACCACAGAATAGTAGTAGTAAATTAATAATCACAGCACTGTCACTAGGCTTTAGAGGTTCTTATAAGAAATACATATTAAAAGCTACAATTAGAGGTTTGTTCCATTTAATATAAAGTGCTGTTAGATCTCAGATGAACATATTTCTTACAATTTTTCTCATTAGTAAACTGATTGTTTTAAATAGGCACTATTCTTTTAAATAGTTGAGCTCTTTTCTGCTCCCAGAAGATAGGTTTAGCAACACAGTGTCCTCTGCAGCCACAGAGCTCAACATCTAAAAATAAGGTTAGTTAGGTCATGAATCATACATCTTCCATCATCAGCTATTGGGAGAAATTATGACTGGTTGATCACAATCTGCAGAAATCTACAGACCAGCAAATTTCTGGCCTGTATCATACATTGTATAGAAATCATATTTGGCAGACAGTGGAAAAAATAGTTTGCAAAAATGTCATTCTATTTTTGTTGTCTGCAGACAAACACACTCCCACTTCTCTGCTTTCTTGCTAAGATTTGATGGTCATTTTTCACTGGTAATATGAAAAGCCACATTCAATTAAATTTATCTTTGTGCAGTCACAAGTGGATGTGATTTTTTTAAAGGCTTAGGAATGCTTTTTGTATTGTTTTCATCCCAAGTTGTTTGACTCGTGCTAAGTCATGTGTGCAAATAATTTCTCCACGCAGGTCCCTTTGTCTGAGCTGTGAAGCCAAAAGGGAAAGAGTCAGCGTCAGGCTGCTCGCTCTCAGCGTCTTCAGGCTTCGCTGAGAGACCAGGCGAAGGCTTTTCGCTGCTGAGGGCCGGACAGGCCGCGCGCTGAACCTGTGTGGCCGGGCAGCAGGGCGCTCTTCACGGGCAGAGGTCCCTGAGGAGCAAACAGGGCGGTGGTAGATGGGTGGTGCCCGCCACAGGGAGCAGGCGGCAGGCGGAGGCCGAGCCGTGGTGCGCCAGCAGTTGTGCACAGACCAACACCACGCGCTGCCTGCCTCCCGACACCCTTCACAGCTGCTCAGTGCAGTCTGTGAATGGCGGCCGTGTGATGACCGGCAAGTGGCAGCCAGCACGACATGGCGGACAGTCATGCGGGGCCTGGTGACAGCCCTCCCGTAGGCCCTGTGCGTCGCCTTGCTGCCAGCCAGCGCGACATGGCGGCAGGCAGGGGGAGGAGGAGGAGGAGAGCCTGGTGACAGCCCTCCCATAGGCCCTGTGCGTCCCCTCGCTGCCAGCCAGTGTGACATGGCAGCAGGCAGGGGGAGGAGGAGGAGGAGGGCCTGGTGGCAGCCCTCCCATAGGCCCTGTGCATCCCCTCACTGCCCCAACAGCCTCACGGGAGGATCCCCCTTATCTGCCGGGTTGTGAGCGTACTCCCAGGGCCCGCGGCAGTGATATGACACCTGAGCAGGCACCTCGAGATGGCTGCCTTCAGGGGACGCTTGTCATGTATTTCGAGGTCCCACCGCGTGCTGTACAAGCTGGGAGGGAGCCATCTTTGGGGTAGCGAGGTGGCTGCCTTCCTCTTCCTCCAATACCAGCGCTGTAGCAGGGACCTGCCACGGCTGCGGCCTGGGAGATTGGACTGAACAAAACAAGAGCAGCACAGGACCAGGCCCAGAGTGGATCTTCTGCCTCTCCATGGTGCTTGCGCCATGCGTCTGCCACAGGACCACCATCCAAAAATGGGCCCTATTTAGAATTTGGAAACTGAGGGTCTGGTAAACAAGGTGAAATCCTGTTTGCTTCCCTGGCTAGAAATAAGGGAATGAATAACCAGTTCTGCTTTTCCTGCAGGATGGACACTCAGGAAAGCAGGATTAGACGCAATTTCAGTCAGACTTTGGTTGCACAAAAGACACTAGGCCTTTCACAATGACTCTGACACAATGGAAAGCATTAATTGTGGGAGCTCCGCTGAGGACATAGTTCTGGTAAATCCTTTTTTCTAATCTCTTTGAGGACCTGTGTCCTCAAATGTGGAGACTGCCAAAAATAGAAACTCTGTGGGGACTTTCTGGATTCTGGGTAAACAGGTATCAATCAATCAACCACTATTCAAACTTTGGCTAATCTATGTGGAGACCAGAACTTTAACCTCCGAACAACAATCAGATAACCAGAAAAGTCCTGACAATTCTTTGAAAAATCAGAGTTTTTACCCTCTGCTGTGCCTAGACCATATTTCCTGCCAGAACTGTATTACAAGAACACTTCCTGCCTCCTTTCACCATTCTTTCTAGCATGAAGAAGTTACCTTTGCATAATAAAGGAGGAGGAGTTTAGGCAACTAATTTAAACGTGCAAATATTTCCAAATGAAAGATTTAACAGGTAGCACACAAAAGCATTTGAACTTGTCATCCTCAGGACTTTAAACAAATAATATTGACAAAACCAGACATGAATACAGTTTATTCAGATGATGGTTTCACTATCATGTCTCATATTGCTGAATCCTAAGAAAACTGTAGCTTCAGAAGAAAAACAACGAATCCATACCTAAGAACATTTCTTCCTCTACAAATGTTTTCTTTCTATATATGTTTTACTTTCTTTTCTCCACAAACCTTGTGCTTTGTGTAAAACAAATGTTCTGTGAAGGTTGCTGGATTATTTCCTCCTCTTTTTTTTTCTTCATATTACAAGTCACCTGAAGTACTTCCGCAGAACTGTCTACATGGAATTAGGTGAAACAGCCACACAGAGTCAACATTTTTTGTGAAAAAATGCCTAAAGGGAAATGAATGGTTGCTTTATGTGAGAGGGTGGTACATCACATTTGCCTTTCCAGTACCCAAGCAGCACTTCATGGTGATACTGGCTTTCTTTCTGTCCCCCAACCTGTCACTGCACCCAGGGGAATAAGACTTAAGCTCTTCCTATCTAAAAGCTTGCTATAGCAACTCTTAGCAGCTTATATGTTGTGAGGCTGATTGGGAGTAAAGACCCGAGAGAGCCTGAAATGAAAATATTGCAGGAATGCAAATCCAACAGCTGTCAGAGCTGGAGCCAGCCACAACACACCAGGGGGGCAGAGGTGAAGGGGACAGTCTTGCATCTCTCACTGCAGTGTCTGGGCAGGACACACACTGGAACATGCTGAAGCCAGAGATACAGGCGTCTTTCTCCTTTCCTGTGAAATCCATGCTGGATTAATATTCTGTTGGGTGACGGCTGCCACTTAAAAACAGCAACAATTTGTTTGCACATAACCTGCAACTCTCTCTCAACTCAAGCCTCCCTTTGGCTCTCCCCTGTTTCAGGAAGACTGAAATTGGACATTCTGAGGTGTGATTCATCTCACCTAACTTTAAGCACCTAAAAGAAAGGCTTATCATCTAAGACAGCTGGCAAAGCTCTCTTCACAGAGAGAGACAGGCAATTCCTCAGGGTGATTCACCCCACCTACCTTAGGCACTATTCTTAGGAAGGAGTGACTCATGCTCTGGAATCACTCCATTGACTGTAGAGGAAGCCTAGACAAGGGGCTTACACCAGACAAGTAACTTTAAGGTGGCTAAGTCAGATGAACTCAATCTCTTCCTTGCTGATAGTTCAGTTTTAATCCTTCTGATACTAGCTGTGATATCCTCTGCTCTTAGCCATAATAAGAAGGGACAATTAATTTGTGACAGGAAGTTCAGCTGGTTTCTAGAATTTGGATCTTTCATAATAACTCTGAAGATGGCAAAAAGGTTGGAAAACTTGCTGGGCCTTATTCTTCTCGGAGCTGTAATGCTGTGACTACGTGCAGAGGAAGCAGAACGGTACTGACAGCTTCTCTGCCTTCTGTTCTCTTCCATTGGCTTTGCAAGGGCCTAACCAACTGCCTGTCTATGTGGAAACTAGAGAGCTCTCTTCTGGGGAATAATCTGGCCTCTTGCCATCCATGTGATCAGCTGAAGAGACATGGATAAAGAAGATGTTGCTGGTCTCTCCAAGTGAGATCAGTTTGTTAATCACCACATCTGTATTTCCTTTCTTATCGAGGGGATACTTATGGAACTTGATTTTCTTTCCTTTCAGTCCATCCATAGCCAAGAACACAGGCTGGGATAGTAATGACAACAAAACCAAGAAAGGAATGACCTCAGTCATATTACCTCCCAGCCAGACTGAGCACTATCTCAAAATGGGAGCACTGTGTGAGATTCCCCATGCATCTACTACTTGGACAATTCAAGAAGGTGGCAGGTACAACAATATTTCCTGGGTGCAACACTGTATGCGTAGTACGGTTAAAATGAGCATTTTAGTGGAGAATGCTCTGCCATGAAAGGTCTGCAGACTGCCCTGGGAGTTTCCCTGTGCAGTGAAGCGGAAGGTGTGGCCTTGCAGAGCCTCAGGGACTTCAGCAGGTACAGTGACTTGTAGGGTCAGGGTCTAAGGCAGTAACAAAATTCTGGGGAGAAGCTTCAGAAGACTTCGGATGAAAGAGAAGAAGCTGTTACGCAAGTATCTGTTGCTCTACTGATAGCAGGCAATGTAAACAAGAAAACCGTGGACTGTCTAACAACCAACGAGCACCAGGAGTCCTTGAGATATGTGAACAAGATCTTCAAGATGGGTTCACAGTATTTCACTATTTTTTTGCTAGACAGTGTAAGCATTTGGACAACAGAACAATCCTCCTAGTCTTCAGGATCAGCTGAGATTCTCGTGTTTGGACTTTGAAAATGTGGTTGACTAGCATAAAATACATAGAAATGGGATGCATCCTTCTGGGTGGATTCTAAAAGCTGTTTTATGAGTTGGATCACAAGAAGCCTGCCATATCTCCAAAAGCTTGTCCTCTGGACAGCAGGTGAATAAATGTACACAACCACCCACTTGCGTGGCTGAGTATTTTGAGGAGGAAGGGAGGATAAACTGAGAAAAAAAGCACCGACTGGTGTACAAAGTTGTACGACTAAATAATGTTGATGTTTCAAAATCTTTTGATCTTCATTACTGATAGTATTATTATTAAAACTGAAATCTTGTCATGGTCTATTTCCCACAGTAATCTTGGCATTGACAGTAGAGCAAGGCCTCATCCCCAGTTCTTCAGTGGAGAAAATGCCTCTTATCTGGCGGGGCCACATGGGCTTCCAGCAGGGTGTGGCCAGAGGCTGCACTCAGCTTGTCTCTCCTCACTGCAAGTCATTTGAGGTTCGTGTGCACTCTCTTGGCCTGCTCTGTGTGGCAGATCCTGGGTAACGCTGTTTTAAAACAGCCATTTTCAGAGGAAGGGAAGGGAGGGGAGGGGAAGAGAAGGGAAGGGAGGGGAAGGGAGGGGAGAGGAAGGGAAGGGAAGGGAAGGGAAGGGAAGGGAAGGGAAGGGAAGGGAAGGGAAGGGAAGGGAAGGGAAGGGAAGGGAAGGGAAGAATTGCTATTAATTTCAACTTGTAATATACAGAAGAACACATCCTCTAACTGGACATGCCACCCTCCCCCTACTTTTTAAATTAATTTGTCCCTTGAAAATGGTGTGAAAATTGTGAAAAGTAACAACTGCCACAGGCTTCTTGAGAAATGCTGAGAAATCCATGTCAACACCTTAAGAAAGATGTAACCATTTTGCATAAGTGAAACAGACTGCTGTAGGAGTTTTCCAGAAAAGTTATTCTGGAGCTTGGGAAGCGAGTCTACCACAGCTCCATCACTGTGTCCCATCCTTATTGAATGTATCTATGACTTCTAGGTCAGATTTGCTTGGTTCATCTCCACTCAGAAACAAGGATTGGGGTCTTTTTGATTGTGTTCTAATCTTTCTACTCCTGTCACTCACAGGAGGACCAGCTGAAGTGGGCCAAAGCTGCTCCCACCCACACATCTGGTTCTTTTCAGTGGCAGCTAGGTTGCAGGGAAAGGTGGCAGCTAAGCTATGCCCTGATATGAACTCAAGATGTAGCTGAGGAACATGACTGAACTCAGAAACTCAAAGAAAGTGCTCCCATATTTGGTAGTGAATATGTAGCCTTTGCTACATATGCATGTCCAGGCCAAATTCAATATGTATGTTGTCTTCTTTGAGCTGCCATCTTTTTAGCTCACAAAAACACCAGCAGCAGTCAGGCAGCTGGTTTCTTCTGATTCATTTGAATATTTCAGTTCTGCTCTCTACAGTCTTGAAGCTGAACTAGGTGACTGTGGGCTCCCCAGCATAAAAATAATGGGTACCTGTGGCTATCAGTCCCACTAAATAGTTCACATCTGAAGTCTCTTGACAAGATTTCACCTCTTTAGCTTCTGAAGTGAACCTGGCTCTAGAGCTTTGAGAATTGGCTCCCACTTAGAGAGGGGGACCAAGAGACATGCAGGAAAATAACTTTGCTTCCAGTGTTTTCCTGAGCTCCCCTTTTTCAGTGGATCAGATTCATGGAAGATCTACTTGAGAGCAAGTGGATGGGGACAAGGCATAGAAATATGACAAGATTTTTAATGAGTGGCATTTTTATCCACAGATTCCTCTAAAACCGTGGATTTATTTATCTTTTGGCTCAGCATACAAGTACTGGAGTTGGTCAAGAATAGTTGAGCAAAGACAATTCTCATTAAAAAAACCTTGCCATCTGATATGAAACCCCCACATGGGCAACACTTTTTCACTGTTCAAAATGAAAAGCAGGACTCCACCTTCCATCTAAAATAGTTCATTGCATAACAGTGACCCTGCTAACAGTCACTTAGCATATGTTAACAGTCACTTAGCATATGTGAGGTCTAGGAGAGCCAAAGTCTCTGGTGAGCAGTGGTTGAAGTCAGGGATCTGGCATCCTAGGTGAGTGCTTCTCCCACCAGAGTAAAGAATTAGCTTCAATAGACTGGTGGTGTTTCACACTGTATAAACAAAAATATTCATTGAATTAAAGAAAACTGATTACTGTACCCAGTCGTTATGGTACTCACCAGAGACAAGAGAAGACTGAATTCACATCCCTCCTTCAATGATTATTCAATCTATATAGCATCAAGTCTCAAGCTTTCTGAAAACTAAGCACACTGTGTAGCTAGAGAGATGCTGTTGTTTTCCTCTAGTCAGTTTGATTTCTTAGTTCTTTACTGAGTATTACAGCTCAAGGAGTGGCATCTAGATCAGAATTACTTTAGGTCAATACTGACATTTCAAGGCCTAATTGGTCTGTGATGTGAGTCTGGCTTTGGATTCTAAAGGACCAAAAGCTGGGATTTTTTTCACCATGAGAAACCGTCTCATACAACTGAAGAAATCACAAAGCTTCTACTTTGAACAGAGCTAACTCAAAAACAGAACAGGAAACCAAGCCCAGCCAGATCTGACTGAGACCCAGAAACCAGACTGGACTGGTGTTTTCATAACTGTGCTTTATCCACCCAAAAATCAAAGGCATTTTAGATCCTCATTTTTGTTTTGGCCCATTTTTACTGAAAAGCTCAATAGTATCTAACCTTGTGGATCAGAAACACGAGCATGTGAACACAGCAGTAACAAGAGGGCCAATGAATGCATTAGAAGCTTATGTGGCTCTAAAATTGCATAACTAACAGTTAACTGTTTGCAAATGTCAAATCAAAAAAGAAAGACCTTTGCATCTTTAGTTTCAAAAGGAACCCCTCCCTCCAGATTACTCCAACCCCAGCACAAATTCATGCGAACTAGAAATGGACTAATACACATAGTGGGGCAGCGTCTGCCAAAAATCTCTTTAGGTTCACTGACCATCTAATGCCAGCACAAGAATCTCCCCTGAATTGTTTTCAGTCTCTATAGATAGATTTGGCTGCAATCCAGGTTACTATTTTAAATGTTAAATTAAAGTGATTAGCCTTGCACACCTGCTGCGCTAAAATATTTAATATTGGTTTCTGCTTTCTTACCAACATGTAAAAATGTGAATGAACAGAAATCACTAATCTAGCCTCCTAGTCTTAAAGACATACATGATCTGCTAAGGGAGCAAATGTTCTCCTACCATTTCCATGGGAGCACAATCAAAGTGCAAAAAACTTGGGTGAGTGATAGAATTACACCAAGGGTATTCATTAGAGAAGGTTCAGTGGAAGAGTCACATTAAAACTTCACTCAGATAATTCCTTTTGGAGGGCATTGGAGGAGCAGCTGTTCAAATGCTGTTCAACCAGCAAAATGGTGATCTTATCCACCGAGCAATTTATTTGTCAGCTTTTTCAATAATTTATCTAGCACTGATGATATTGCATTTGTAAGTAAGAAAGTGTAAATTATTATTTTTTAATTTTGCTGCCACATGCTCTTGGGGAGAGCTTTTGTACTAGTGTCATAGAAGCATGTTCCCGTTGTGTGCCTGACTGTATGCTTCCAGTTAGCTGAATGATATTTGCAATGGAAAATAGAACTTGTAATTCCCAATTAGAGACCTTGACTATTCTTAGAGATGATTGAGTTTTTTCAGTTCTTTGCCCATCAAATCTGAGGTATAAATTTTGCTTTAATATCATTCCCACAGTGATGTCCTTGAGATTTAGGTTTGGGGATTTATTATATTATTTTTTAGTGGTTTTTTTGCATTTTCACCTTCCCACCCAAACAATAAGCTATGGGAAGAGAGCGAGGGCAGGCAAATTGGTAGTCTAATCAGATGGTTGGCTTACCTGGCCATCAGCAGTCACTTTAAGGATGAGACGAGGAGTTGATATCAGGACAAATTCACAGGGACTTGTGAAAAGATATTTTTGGGGGGGTCAGCTGGATGAGAAAGGTTCATCTCTCTTTGTCTCTTTTTCATTGTGGGGATAGTGGGGAGTGGGAGGAGGAAGTGGTTTTTTCGTTAGTGGTAAGGGCAGAGGGAGGTGTCCATTTCCTCTTATAAAAATATAGAGTATAAAGGGGTTTTTGGGGGAGGTAGACAGACATATGGGACAAGTCAGTAAATAACTGACCCTGCTGCAGCAACCGCTTGCACCATAAGCACAAGCAGTCAGACGTCTCATACCTAACTTCTTTCTCATATTCTACAAGTTAGAAGTGGAAATTCACACCTCAGTCTGTTGCTTTATCAAACAAAAATCTGTGAGAAAGCCCTGATATAATACCCAACCTGAAGAAGTTCAGTTCAGCAATTAGTAAGCAACTCAGCTGTTCTAAAGATAGTGAAAATCTTAGACTACATATGGTTGTGGTCTCACCCATTTGGAAAAGCAGGTAATAAAATGAGCAAAGGTACCAAAGATGGTTGCGGATGTGGAGTGAGTCTTCCCCCACTGAGGGGGGAGATTAGCAAGACTAGGGTGCTTTGGTTTGGAAAAGATGCTGATGAGGGGATGTGATAGAAGTACACCCGCTTCTGCAAGGCACAGAGAAGGCAAATAGACAAAGTTTAGTTATTGCCTCTCAGTACACAAAAGCCAAGGGCATCAAAAGAACTTAACTGGTGGTTGATTTAGAACAAATGAATACAAATAATACACAACTGAACTGTGAAACTCTTTGACCTGGGAAGCTGCAAAGACTGAAGAGTGATTAGACAAATTCATGGCAGTCAAATCCATCAGGACTACTGAACAAAAGTCTGCAGCTGCAACTGCCATGCAGTAAAATCTTTAAACTGCAAGTAGCTGGAAGCTGAGCTACAGTCAAGAGAAGTGTTAGGGTGCACAATATAGTTATACTTATTTTTCAGATAATCTGCTACTGGCCACAGTTGGAGACAGAGTATTAAAACACATTGACCACTGATTCAATACATATACAGCCTTCTTTGTGTTTTTATATTGTGTTTCTCTGCACTCTTTGAGAACTGAAGCCATAATGAAACAGGAAACTATTATCTGGGGACTAACAGATTATCTGAAAAAATGCTACTGAGATAATTTAGACCTGGAGTATGAATTTGTTATGGATTTTGGGGTTGGGCTCATTATAACTTCAGCTGCAATGTTCAGCTCCACATCCTTTCTTACACTTCTGTATTCCAAAGTGTGGTATGTTTCTGTGCTTTGGCTTTTCTTCCAGGACTCTGATTCACTCAACTTTCATGAATATTACTTTTTCTTTTTTTTTAAAGTCTCCAGGAGCTCATGCCTGATCTAATAGAAGGTTTTGGAAAATCTGGCAGAACTCCATCTCCACAGGAGGATGTGAGATTCACATTTAAACTTTGGAGTGTACCATACCATAACTACATGTACTAAAATTACACCAAGTATTAGTCAACACAAACAAGTAAGAGGATATTCTTGCTGTGTCGTTGTGACCTTTTGCTTCTAAGGTAAATGTAAGCTTAATTTCTAGTATTTCTCAGCTTTTACAGACACATTCTAAGAGGCTCAGTTTTAAACAAGATTAAACATGTTCACAGCTGAAATCTAAATGGGTTCTGCATCCCTGTTGAAATGTTCTGCTTAAATGTTTGATCCTTAATGCAGTCTATACTTTGCCCACAGCAAATGTTCCTCCCAGCTGCTGTTCTTCCCATTAACAGAAAGGGGAAGAAGAATTAAGGTACTGCTCTATCCAAACAAGTTGAAGCCAAGAGTTCAGTAGCTGCCACTCAGTATGCAGTAGCCTGTAATATTCAGGACTCATGTTGCATGAAAATAGCATTTGCTTTGTTAAAAATATTTTCCTGATCAGTTAGTCCTTCTAATTTCCAGACATTCAGCTAAGGCTTTCCCCTCCCTTTCGTTTTGGAAAATCATCTCCAAAACAGATGAAAAATGAAGATTTTTTTCATTATTACCCAGTGTTTTGTTATAAAGGGAAGTTTCATCTTGGATTGAAAGAAGGGAATACAAGAGCCCTAGAATCATGCCAGATTATGTCCATTCATCCCTGAATTATCACGGGTCAGTCATTACATGTCGATCTGATATATTTCTGAATTTGTATTTCTTCCTGCCATTTGTCTGTTTTGTCATTCTGAATTACTTGAACAAGTACTAGCAGAGTGGAACCTCTTTCTATTTCCAAACACTGCAAATGAAAAAACAAATACACCTTTCAGGTGAAGACAGTGATAATCCAAATTTTTCCTCCAGCTTTGAAATAAAGAGCCATGCTGGATCCACACTATACTATTCTAGGTCATTCTCAAGGCAAGTATTTCAATTCCTGTTCAGTGATAAATGAGGAAGCAACTGGAATTCATTCCAGCCACTAGCTGAAGCTCTGTAAAAGCAGAGACTACGTAACATGGGTCTGATCTACTTTGTTCCACTCCTTGATTCTTCAGGTTCGTTCAGTAGCCTCAGAGCATTTTACTTCATTTCAGGTCTTATGAGAGAAAAAGGGATAGCTGGCAGGAGACTATGCAAAAGCCCCGTGCCTGTCAGGCTGTTCATGGGAGCCTCACCTGCCATTCTCATCAGCTTCTTTCTTCAATACAGATTGTCCTGGGGAGAAGTGGGCACAATTCACCTGCAACAGTTTTCTTACAACGATAGTAAATTCCTCTTTCCCTAGGAATGTGTGGATTCCTCGCAGATTCTTTTTTGCTTTTTGTTTTTTCTTTTCATGTGGCCATCTGACTACTACGACTGACTAATGCAGTGTGTTGGCAAACACATTGAGCAGGGAATTTGTGTAACTGTATGTTAAATTACCCAGTGCAAGCTTGTCATTGCAATTGGTCACATTCCTTCTTTCTCTCTGTCTCAGCAAAGCCTTATCTCTACAGCTTGCTGCCATAAGCTGCTTTGAGGTGGCAAGGGAGGGCATGAGACAACACTCAATCTATATGAAATAAAAAGTGAGAAATTAGAAACAAAAAAGTAGGAAAAAAACCCAGAAAGTTAATGGGAGCAAGTTCCACAGGCTCTATGATGATCAAACATCAACCTTTAGTGTCTGGGAGAAATGAGCAAAGACACAGCACTTCTGGAGGAGCATTGTAATGTTCTAACTATATGCTAAGCTCACAAACCAGTATCACTACCAAATCCAATCAACACCAGTCTCCTTTGTGGGAGTTGTTCTCCCTTGTAGAAATAATTAAATATCCACAGGTCCAAGAGCAAGCACAAGCAATTAGGAGGGATACAGTGGCCCAGTGGCTGGATCTCTCACTGGGGATATGGGAGAACAAGGTTGAAGATCCTGCTCCAATGTCCACTTAATTATTTATATACACTAATAGAACACTACACTAAATACACTAATATGCCCTATTTATCTACCTTAATAGCCCTAACAAGAGATCTCATTTAAAAGACTCCTGTTCTGAGTACCTATTAGCATCATGGTGAGAGCACTCCACTATACTGTAGAAAAAGATGCTTTTTATTCTTAAACAAACTCAGAGACAGAAACTCATTAGTAATTAGCCATTCTCGTGAGTAGAAGACCGGCCTCCCTTCCCCTTGGGTTTTCTCCCACTGAACAACAGGAACATTATTTATATATCATTTACTTTGATGAAAGAAGAAAGCAGTTGCCTGCCACTAATGTGGCAAAAATGCTGCATCCCAGCTGGAGGGTTGCCTCAGCTTGGTGGGTACCTTTCCAGTGATGTCTGGCAGATAGGAGGCCAAGAACTGTTGTAAATGGAAATTGAAATCATCTGAAACAGGCTTTGCTTGTGGAGCCCTTCAGCGGTGTGGCATTGCCTTGTCTTGTCTACCTCAAGGCAAATCAACCCCAAGAGGGAATGCTGAAGACTTTAAAAGCTCAGGGTCAGAATGCAGGGAACAAGAGCCCTGGCCCCAGAATTGAGCCTGTGGAGGAGAATTTGTTACAAATCAGCTTAGCTAAGAAACAATTTTTTGAGGATTACTGAGAGAACAGCTAACAGCAGGATAATTTGATTAGAGACATGGAATTAGATGAAGGAATGGCTTAAAATAAACTGCTTAGATATTTTAAAGCTATGAGTAATAGGAAAGACTGGGAGAGTGATCTAGATGTTTTTTGGTTAGATTTTCAAAGAAAGCATTCAAGAAGATTTTCCAGTGGTGAAGGCTGCATGGAGGAGGAAGTCCTGTAAGCTTGAGCATAAGAAACAGGGGAGAGGTAACAGACCCCAAAGTGTCGGTACAGGAGAAAATCTTTCATGGGAGAGAGTGCTTCACAGGGAATGGTTTGGGAAACTGCCCAGTTCACATGGGATGTTATTGCAGCACAGAGTAAGGAATTGTTTTCTTAGTTTTAATACTTTATTGTTGTTGCATTTTACTACAAACACAAATGGAACCGCCACAGCAGCAAACATAATAATCTGCCAGAAGGCTTTGGGAAGCAGAAGATCTGTATCATGCTGTATGCTTGGGATGAGCTTGAGGCAGTGACAATGTGCCAGTTCACCTGTGCATTTACAAATGTTGGCTCTGAATCGGGACTGTGCCACAATGTCCTCATCTCTTTACTGACCTGAATCCAAATTCCTGAAAAAGCTGAACCTTGGATCTCAGTCTGGGTTTGAAATTAGCAGCCAGGGAGCAAACCCCCCGCATCCACTTACCTACACCAAGCCTCCATGTACATTAGCAACAATGGGAAAAAGTATTTCTTGTACAGCCTTACTCAGGTAAAACAGAATTATTATGCTGATTTAGCTTGACTATTCAGCCAGATAAGTGTCATTCACCACAAACCAGGGATCCAGACAAAAGATGTCTTTGATTACACATCTCTGATCCTTTTTTAGGAGTACAAAAGGTGCAGCTAAGTTAACTTAAGATGGTTGAAAAGCCTAGTACAATGAAGACATTGCTACAGCTTATGAAATTTTGAGCATCTTTCTACATATCCAGGAGCTTTTCAGTAGGCTTTCTCTTCCCTATTGTGAATGCCACTGGAGACCTGCTAGAGAAGCTAGATAGTGAAGCTATATGTGTATCTATCTACATACATATAAATGATGGATGCGTCTCTTCGGAATCCAATTATACCTATATGGCTTCCTGTTATTATTTATATTATGTTAAGAACAAAGCAAAGTCTGAAGGTGTATTACTCAGTGTGCTGTAGCCTAGACTCCCCCCAGGCCAAATATAGGCAGCTAACAAGTCTTTGAGCATATTAGCCTGCAGCCTAACATAGTTTTTGAGCTGCATGAATTGCATTGCTTGAGCTAACATGACTGAAAAATGATACTTTTTAGCCAAATGAGACAGGCTCTCTGAGGAAGCAGGAGTCAAGTTCAGAATGAAAGGGTAAGCTTAATGCCAAGGATTGTTTTTTCTGCCCAGCAAAATTAACAAGGCAAACTCCTGAACAGCCGTGAACATTACCATTGCTGTGGTATGGAGGTGATGCACATGCTACTTTTTCTTTGCTCTCCTCTGCTGAGGTTTCTAGGCCTGTACTCAGTCACATCCCAAACAGCCAGTAGTACATAACGCCCTTTGTAGTACTTGTTTTGGGTAGACAGGCAATCTAATATACATGAAAAAGCATGAAAAATTGCTATGTTTTGTAGTTAACATTTAAAGGACCTCCATGGATGGATGGGACTTCTGTCAGTAACTCCTTGCCCAGCTAAGTCCAGCTCTCTGTTACAGAAGGCCAGACTGCTACCTTCTTGCAGGACTGGGACTGACCCTACCTGGACCAACATTAAGAGTGGAGTTGTAGATCTTTCAGCCCCCAACCCACTAGCAGGTATGCACTTCCCTACCTGTTCTGCTCTGGAACTTGATTTGCAATGGGCCTATAGACTCATTCCCCCAGAGAAGGTGTGCTGAGCACCTTCTGATCCTGTTGGCTTCTTTGGCATTCAGGAACATTCATCATCACTGGGAATTACACAATGTTTGGCAAGCCCTAAGAGGGGAAATACTCACTTTCTCCGTTACAACTCTGCCAATAGCAAAGCATAGTGTCAGTCCAAGCACAGGTTTGCTGAACAATTAATGAGTCACAACCACAGCTAGTTTTCAGAAACCCTCCCATGTACAGTTGTCAGCTCTCTGCTCCCTCACTGCACTCAGAATTTATCATCCACAATAAAGACAACACTTCCACTTGACATTTCATCTTGAAGAAGGAAAAACTTCACATTTTAAATTACATGACTAAGAAATCTTATTAGACACTTCACAGTAGTAACTTCTTGAGGTTGCTTCATATTACATCTGGAATAATGTGGATTAAAAAGGAGATGAAGAAAGTTGCTTCTCTATTATGGCCAGTCTTTTCTATAGGCCTCTTTAGTCCTTGGGCACACTGATCCTCATCACAGTACCAAATCCTAATGCTTGAAGTATTTTCCAACTATCGACCATTACTTTACAGCTGTAAAGACAACACCAGTTTGTAATCTCGACTTTCTCCTCTCCCATGCAAACTCCACCTAAACACCATGGCAATGACAGTATGTGTTTACACAGAAAGGAAAGGTTGGAAGATACTTCTAACAATTGTTAATGCAAGGTCTGATTTATATTTTCTGGAAGAGAAGAATTTTAATCCTACTAGTCATAACTGTACTTAATTTCTCCCTTGGGTCTGTGGAACATCAGACATCAGATAGCCTGCCTAATCTTCTGAAAATCCAGGGAGGACCAACACTTCCTCATGAAGAGTTTGGAGATTGTTAAATGCCCCTCTCAGAGGATAAGCAGCAGAATGATAATCCAAAAAAGTAATCCTTGCCTCCATCTTTAGCTTCATTAATAGTCTCATAAACAGTAAGAGACTTCTTTAAATTATCCTCCTAGTAAAACAAATATTACAAGTACTGCTTTCTCCCAGATCACCACCCTGCCTTCACCTACTGCTGTTTCTCTCTTGTCCTCATTCAATAAGGAAATAGTCAGAGGGAGTGTGCCAGGTATTGGGAGTATCAGTTCACTGAAAAAAAAAATTGTGGGGTTTTCAGATTAGGAGCAGAAAAGCTTACAAATGTTTTGAAGAATTTTTCTATGTAGAGTTTTATATGACCAAGCTCATCTTTGCCTCTTTCTAATTTTTCTCTTCAATGTGCCCTACCATCCTGTGGACTGAATTGCTCCATCTTGCAGCTGTAGCATGCTTTAAGGGCCTAGCACTTGCAGGCAGGAACAACGGTTGTGTAGCCCAGCACCATTTCTGAAACACGTTCCTTATCTCAAAGTGACTCAGGACCTCACATCTCTAGCAGCTTCTACAGAGGGTACTTGTTGTTCTTGAGGAGCCTGTTAACCTTAAGTAGATACACGGGGTTGTGTTATGCATTTGGTGGGAAGGAGTGCCTTAGGCATAGCTGCACAATGGTGCTAAGGATCAACAGAGCTGCTTAGACCAGCAGAAAGATTTTGAACCTTCGGGTCTGTGGAATTTGGAAATCTACTGAGATTAAACTCATCCAGACTCAGAAGGATCAGATTTGATTTATTTAGCAAGGCATGTATAGTCATAAGCCAGGTCTTTCTATACTCATTTGGCTTCATTAGTCTCCAGGATAGTCACATTATTGCAAGCTTTTCGCTTATGTCTTCTTTATGATATAAATTAGATGGAATGGGAAATGGGAAACAGGACTAAATACATTCAGTAATCAAGGTTCAGATCTTAGAGACTTTTATGCATATGGTTAACTAAATGCAATGAACTCTTTTTTTTTTTGGATACATCTAAGAATTTGTAAAGATCAGATGTAGATTTGTAAGATTATGACCTAATTTATGTACTGTAGTACACACAGTCACTGATATAACAAATCTCCTTTATGTATTTTCACTAGGTGAAACATGACAGAATCTGGGCTGCTTCTCAAAAGAACGAGAAGACAGAAATCTCTGGGATGGAGTTACTTGCCAGAAGGATTGTCCATGCCATACAGCATTGTGCATGCAGATGATCTTGCTGGTCTCTTCTCCTTAACTGTGCTGATGTTAATGTCTCAATTTGCAGGTTAGGTGAAAGAATAGAGTTCACAAACCAAAAGCCTCAGATTTCCAGAACCAGACGGTCACAACTGGAAGGTCAAAAGTTAGGCAGAACACTAGATGTTCATAAGTACAAGGGGTCTGCATGCACCAGACATCCTAGTTCTGAAATACTCTCTTCCTGTTTAGATTGCATAGCAATATAACTCAGTACAAATTAGCAGTTCTCTCAGATAAGATAACATCCCACAGGGATACTGTGTCAAGAGTTAGCTATTCAGACTCCAAATGTTTTTCCCAAGAGCTTCCATGGATTTAAATATAGAGAATATAGGTATTTCATTAACCTGTGCTTGTTCTGCTGAAGATAAAATGCAATTCGGAAAGAAGCTGGTCTTATCCTCATTTGAGGATTAGGTCATTATCTGGCACATGCCTGAGCTCTGTTACTGCCCAGATCCATGCTTTTCATCATTGTCCAGGGATCATTAAGGGCCCAGGTCTATGCCACAGCACCACTCCGCATATAGATCTCAAAACCATTTGTTAGAGCTGTGTGACATAGCTTGAAGGAATCACATGCAGTCTGATAGATGTGGCACACACTAGAGGTGTGAAGGAGAAGGAACCCAAAAAAACCCACATTCATCCTGCCTATCATCTGCTTTGTAGCAGCAGCGAGATGCGGACTAGACCAGCCCCAAAATCCTGACACTGGGGAATTTCATGATCCCTGAGAAATGGCAGAGTTCCTTCTCCTGTGCTTTGTCTCTTTAGTCAAGTGGTTTGTTCAGTATTTCTGGGAAACTTTCCTCGGATATTAAAATAAAAACTTCATTGCTTGTTATTCTATTTCATTAAAGAAGTAGTTATCCATCTCCAAAATCTTGGCCTTGGGGTTTTTTTGGCCCCTATCTTTCACCTTTAACTGCAATTCCTGTAGCACAATTTCAGACATAGGTTAGGCTACATCATTCAACTGAGGGGTTTCGTCACCCATATTTCCAAACAGCTTTTACAGTAACTGGTGTTACTTGCATAGTAAAAGCTAAAATAAAAGGTTGCATTTATAGCTCATTGCATCACCAACCACAGCAGCAGGCCCCATTAACAACCACCTAGCTCAGGGAGAGCTGCAGTCCCGAATGCAAATCAGTTAAATGAGAAGGGCTGGCATCTAATGGTACATAAAATTGTTTGACATTGTCAAGGTCACAATTGCCGGTCTGTTTTTGAAAGATATTGCTATCAAATTTAAAAGACTTAAAAGGTCAAGTGTATCATTTTAGGAAATACAAGGATAAGGAAAGAATAAGAGAAGATGATTTAGCTGCGTGCTCCTTAGATTGATTTTCATAGATTATTCTTGTATTATTTTGCAGAACAGATGAGAAAGGGGAACACCCACTTTTCCGCTTACACCTGGCTCTCCCTACTGCATAGTCTCTGCAGGCCTATAATCCAGCTTCAGATAAAGGAACGTGGCGTGCCACTGGTGGGACTGGAATTTTAGAGATCGGTGTGGGGATGGGGAGCAAAGCTTAGCCCTTTCTCACAGGGAGTGAGTCAGCTGTGGAAATCTTTTTCCCTAGACACCTGAAGTTTCAGGCATCATCACAGAACAATGACAATGTCATATTTCAAGTGCAGAACAGCAGCAAATCTCTTATCAGGGAATTATAGCAGTTGCAAAAACAGGAAGCCACCAGGTGATACTGGAGTGCTTCATACAAGTAGGGAGCCAGAAGATTATTTTCATACATATTCCACTTTTCAATATGAAATGGGAGGCTGAAAACCTATCTATATATATTTCCTGATATATTTTCTTTTAATTAGCTCAAAACACAAGCTGCTTTTCAGTGAGTCTCATACAATGTGCTTTCTGATGCAGGGCTTTGTGTTCTTTTCTCTTCTTTATAGGTATTAAGACTCAAAGTCATCCACGCAGTAAGTTCATGTTTGCTTTATTTATGGGAAAAATCATGAGAGGAACAACACAATAGTAGCTGCACCTGTGGATATATTAGGCCATTTAAAAATAGAGTTGTTCTTGATTCAGAGATACCTTGTGATAGGGATAGTATGCTGAGGTGATCTGTAGCAACCTGACTTAAAAATTCTTCATCTGAATTTGAGATTGCTAGTATGCATTGTAGCTAACTGGCTAGATTTCTACCGAGATGCAGATTGCTGAAGATGGAGACTGCTGGACTGCCTCAGTTGCTTCTCAGTGTTTTTCACTGTGGTTTAGGCTGTTGTGAGATAAGCTTACTTCTAGCAAATTTGTGAGGCTGGTCCTAATCTTCGATGGCATCTTGAATCCATTACTACTAGATATGAAACTCTGATTTTTATAACATGATGGCTCTTCTCACAACAATGCTGATCACAAAACCTATGCTGATGTGTTTGAGATGTGTTGCATGCTCAAGCTTGGTGGGAACAATCTGCTGGGCATGCTAATCAGTAGGACTTTCTTCAGACACTTTTCAAAGACCTTACCCCCAAGTATATAGCTCTTCTGCTTTACTAGCAGTTTTCAACCCAAACAGTTAACTAAAAGAAAAAAAAAATCCACATTCACATACAATTAGAACAGGTAAAGAAAAAAAAATCTACACACAACCATGAAAATGAAGAGAGTATTACCCAGAAACAAAAAAAGAGTTTTGCAAGTTTTCACTATAGCCATTGATTTTACCTGATAGGCTTGCAGGTACTCTGTTAATAGATGGCCACAGAAAATCCCAAGACAAAGAGCTATACATGTGTCACTCTTTGAAAGAATTGCTTTATCCTGAACTCTTGCAATGTTTCTCCACATCACAAAACTGCAGAGTATGAAATTACCAAAACCTGCAGATATCTGTAATCCAGTAAACTGAGCACGGCTTTCTTTAGGAGTGTGGCCTTGAACTTGAAATGTTGCCATATGAAGTGCACTGAGGACTTGTGATGACAATCCTTTTCTTTTCCTTCAAAAATGCAGAGACTTCTTTATATAACAAATACTTTAGTTTCATTTTAGTAAAGCAATCTTCCACGTATTGGCTTCTATTTTTCTATTACAATAACCTTTGCATGAGGCAAAAGAAAGAATTGTTCTGGCTTTGTCTTGCTGAAAACAGATACAAAAATCACTATGAAAATCATCCCTCAATGGCTGGTAAAAATAGAACTGCAATTTATGCTCCCAAATACTACCTTTATCTTAAGGCTCTTAAGGAGCATTTTCAGTAATAATGGCTGATTTAGATGGATTCCCAGGGTGCTGGATCATTGCCGATGACATTAATGGTTTAAGGCTCCCTGAATTTTGATTGATTGCTATAATCTGCAGAAACTATTTCAGGACATAGATTTATTGTTATTAAGCCTATAAAATGGTGTCAGGGTCAAAGCAAGCTGATGATTTGTGTTGTGATGCAAACATTACACAGGAGAAGATGAAATCTTTTAATAAACCTGAAATTCAGGAGAGAACAGTGTTTCATCTTCTTTGAAGAATCTGTGGCCAACTAATACAGATTACAGTAGCAGGGAGGGTGTATTTAGGCAAAGGCTGTGCTGCAAAAAATAACCTTCAACAGCACACTGAGTCTATTGAATTTTATTCCACCCAGTTATTGAGATCTTTCAAGGTGTTTCACTATGTTAAAACATGCTTACCTGCCCTTCCTCATACTCTATCAATATAATCTGATCTAGTACTCTTGATTTTATGAAACACTATGGATCTAAATACATCTAAGAGCATGAAGAATTTCAAAAATATTTTTCTTGGAGATTTCTCCCCCCATAGTTAAAGAGAGAAGCTGTATATTGTTCTAACTCCATTAGAATATGAAAACCAATGGTAAATGCAAGAACAGAGAGATCTGACAGGCAAGAACTGAATCTGGAGATCACCATTTTTCTCTAACTTCTTGTGTGCTCTGAAGCAAAATCTGAGCAGCTGGTGTCTTGTTCATAGGAGAAATGGGATTGTAGTGAAATGATTCACAGAGTTGCATGGAAGACATGAAAAAATATGCTTGTTTGCTTTTCCCTTGTGACTGGATGAAAGTATGTTGTCGGGTCCAGGACTAGTAGTACAGCCAATAGGAAAGGGAGAAAGATATGCTCTCAAAAATGAAGTGCAACATGGATGTTTTGCACTAGCTCAGGCTGCATCCTGCTGGGTTAATAGGTTTTTTATGCAACTGAATACCTTCAGGCAAAAACTGATTTTCTGCAGTTGACAGGATATCTACTGAAGCACTGAGAAGTGCACAAAATCTGAGAATTCATTTATTCTGGTGGTTCTGATAAATTAATGACTTGAATAAGAGACTACCAGTAAGCTTCAAAAACCATGATGCTTATTCAGGCTGGCATGGCTTGGCTTCCTCATGTCATGCTCTGTTCAAAACTATGTCCATCTTCCTGTTGATCATAGTTATTACTGTCGAACAGAGTCCGCCATGATCAACATGATGCAAAAACAGATGGAAAAAGCAACCCTGGTCTCTGTAAGCTTAAAAAAAATAGAAAATAAAAAGAGCTAAAGAAACATCAAGTAGGGAAAGTTATGTATTTGGGCTTTCCAGTAGCCATACTGTTTTAGCTCCACAATGTATTGTGCTTTTGTGTAAATATTTATAGCTGCTATGTTTTAGGTCATTAGACGGTGCTCACTGGAGCTGAGGAAGAGCAGGAGAGGAGGGAAACAGACAGGGCAAGGAACACAAAGGCTGCTACAACAGGAGATAGATGGGACCAAAAGCCCGCACTGCATATAAGCAGCCTCTAAGAGGATAAGCAGTGCCAGCACACAGAGCTTTGTCAATGGTGATGTCAGGAGCCTGCAAAGATTTCTTCTGTTCTTGGAGATCGGGCTGCTGAGCAAGAAGCCCTGGAGGATTATAATGGGTTTGATACTGGGGGGTCATGGAGATGGGGTGGAGAGAGGCAGAGAAGGGAGTGTGTGGCTGGGTAAGATTTAGAAGAACCTCCTGCATCATATGCTACACTGTTTCTTTCAGTTCCAAAGTCACAAGGAATGGGAATTCCCACTAGGCAACCTGTCAAAAATGGCCGTAAGTATTCTCAAGCCCTGATCATCCAAAAGATGTTATCCAAAACTGATGTATTTTGAGATGAATTACAGCTTGACAAATAGACTTTTTGAGAGGCTATTTTAAATGATAAAATTCTTGCCAAGCAAAACCTTGCCTAGCTCTCTTGGTTAGTCTACTCTCTGTTGAATTATCTCTAATACTCTGTATAAAGGGCATCTTTCCTCCCTGAGAGCACTCAAAATGAACTGCTCTGTTCAGAGGCAATGAGGGCTTTCTTTGGGCCAAATCCCTTAGATATTGTGCTGAATTCCTTTAATTTTCTGTGATATCACTGGCATCACGCAGGAATCCTTGGAAGGATAATGCTCAGTAGTATCTTAAGATCACAAGCAACTGTTTGTAGGAGGTTAGCCCTGCATCTTTGGCAATATGTGGGAGTCCTACCCATACAATCTTCTCCTGAGTGAAGAACTGACACTTCCGGAAATGCCATTAGTGAGAGTGTTCCTTAAAATTGTTTTGAGCTCTGCGGCTATTGCTGAAAATGGTCGAAGAAGATTTGTTAGTAGCCTGAGATTAGAGACTTGTGAAAACAGCTCTCGTTCCTATCTCAGAGAGTCTGGACAGGACTTTGGAGGAGGAAGCAGAGAAGGGCACATAAATGCTTTTCGTACCATGAGTCAGTGTTTCAAATATGCACTAAACATACCCTCTGTAGATCAGTGCCTAGAGAGACATCTCACAGCTCTCACTTGGTGATAACCAGCAGTGTGTCCACATCCTGCTTCAGAAAGAGCCAGCTTCCTTCTCTGTGTAGATGATAATGCAAAAATACTTCATAAATTGCATTTAAGGGGAAGGAAGAAACACTCTGGGTCAAAACTAAATAGGGGATATTATAAATAGTTGATGTTTTTGCCTTTTTCTCACTTTCTTTACGGTTACCAGCTCTCAATGTTTTTGTGTGTGCCTAAGCTCTGTAGCACTCTGGTGGACTTTCTAGGCAATGGGAGGAAAGGAACAAGGGCCTTTGTGTGTATGCACTGAAGGGTGACGGAGGAGGTTCATTTAAAGCTGAGACCTATGTCAGCCAATCTTTCCAGAACTGGGATGCCAGTTTTGGGGCAATGCTGTGGGCCAGTTGGTTGGATGCAACAACAGCTCAGAGACTCAGGGTGCAGGCATGCATTAACACACTAGGAAACATCTGAAGTCAGTTTGGATCTGCACAGAAGCATCTCACAGGATGGGTATACTCACTGGCCTGTCAGCTGGACAGCCCTAACATAAAAGATATTTGTAGATGAAGATGAAACTGCTAAGTAGGGAGGAACTGACCCATGGCATCACTAGCCTGAGCATGGAGCTGTGCAAATTTTTGCCTGGTTCTTTTACAAGTTGTTTTCAACAGGAAGAAGAAATGGGGCAGCAAATGGGATGCGAGTCTGAAAAACACAGTAAATAATCCAGTGAAATTAGAGTGCAAAAAGGTAAATAATTGGAAAAGCAATTTTTCTGTAAGGACATTTGAAAAGAATTAATTCTGCTTATTCAAGTGGTACAGTGTAAGTGGTATAGAAATCTTTCCAAATACTAAGCCTGATTTTTGGCCTGTTTTTCTAAGGCAATGAAGGCTATTTTGTTTGCCTACTTGTCTTCCCAACAACTTCTGAATAGATGGTTGATTTCTATCACACTTAGAAGGGCAGATAGACTTGAGCTGATATTGTTATTTTTTCAAGAGAGGTTCTTGTTATACGGGAAGTAGTTTTCACTGCTTCTTTAAAGCAGAAAAATACATATAGATTGATAGAGAGGCATATATGTGTGTGTGTGTGTGTGTGCACGCGTGTGTGTGTGTGGTTTTATAGTTAGGAACAGAGTTACATCTAAAAATTAGAAACTATCTCTATAACCTACATTTATAACTATTACTATAGAACTGCATAACTATATAGATATATGAAAATGCATACACATACATGGTTGTTCATTTTTGTATAAACTCATTAATTAACCACAAAATAAAATCTGAAAGGCTCTGACCTGATAAATGTGAAAACATTTCCGGAGACTCCAGATAGCTCCAGGATTGTCTGGAATTTTCTAGAAGCTTATTTCTTCCTGTTCTCCATTCTTGGGTGCTATGATGATGCAGTACAGACCTGATTGGTGTTTTCCACTGGCTCCCTTTCTTCTCAAGGTGCTTGGTGGCCATGATAATTTCTGCATCCAAGTAAGTGAAACATTAGCTAATTAAATCCCACCACATCCCTATTAATTCACCTATTTGACAGAAGGGATTTGCTCAAGGCTATAGAAGAAAACAGTAGCGGAGCTTGGAACAGAAGCCAGATCTTCTGAGTCACAACCCATCTAAATAGCTATTTTGGCAATTTAGCTCAGTGCAAAAAACAGTTCAGCATTGCTGATAAGATTCTTAAAGAATGTTTGGAAGCAAAAGTTAATATTTGCAAAATTTAAGCACATTTCCAAGGTTACATGCTCAACCACATCAGCAGGAAAGGCAATGGAAGCTTTAAGGAGATGGATGGTTCCACACTCCTATTCTCCCTAGTGTCCCATAGCTATAATCTCCTCG
Source organism: Dromaius novaehollandiae (assembly GCF_036370855.1). Lineage (NCBI taxonomy): Eukaryota > Metazoa > Chordata > Aves > Casuariiformes > Dromaiidae > Dromaius > Dromaius novaehollandiae. The sequence continues at coordinate 46,238,006 of NC_088130.1, read as the reverse complement.
CAGCAGGGCATAGTCAGAGAGCCTCTGTTGTCGTCTGCCAGCTGAACCCCCTCACACTGCATCAGGAAATCCAGGAGGCACTGAAGTACAGAGAAGTTATAACTGAGCTTCTCTGTGTGAGACAGGTACAGCTCTAAATACAACTCCTGAAAATCAAGGATGAGCTGGACTGTCCCTGTAAAAGGGTGATTCCCTCCTCAGAAGACCTGAAGGATTTCCAGTAAACAAGCAAAATTGCTTCCAAAAGATGATTCAAGTAAAAATATCTTCGAGATTTACCCTACCTCACTCCACTGTATGCCTTCTTTACCATTTTAATTTTAGGCCATGGAAGAAAGCCAGAGCTTAGGTCTGAGAATCTGCTAAGAAAGGGACCTGCCCCTGGCTCCCAAAACGTGTATAAAGCATGACGAGAGGGTGACCAAGTGGGCCAAGAGCAGCCTCACTCTAGGGCACAGGAACCACTGTAGGACATCAGCTACCCACAGAGCTGGCTCTAAGCAGTGCGTGACAGAAATATCCACATTCCTTGAATACAGAAGAAAGGTGTCAGCATTCAGGTTGGGAAGGAAACCTTGCCTCTGTGCAGTAAGCATGGCTGGAGTGGGGAGCAAGCTCCTGAGGGTGGACATAAGCCTTCCTCCTATCCAGTGCCTGGACCCCCATGCTGCTCCTCCCAAGGCAGCCACAGTGCAGAGTAACCCATAAAGAAGTACTGGTCTAACAACCAGTGAGGGGTTTTTATTAGAAAGAGGAGCACAAAGCAAGGAGGCAAGAGACTGAGAAGGAGAGAAACTGTAAAAGTCACCCTCAACTTTCACATGTGAAGGAGGGTACCAGTCCCAAAATATTCTGATGACCAGATTAAAAATCCTGTCACCGTTGATGGTAGGACCGACACAATGAAGGACCCCTGCTGTGTGGGCTGCAAGGACAAAGGAAACACACGTAGGGAGCCCAGCTGTGATAATGGCAGGAGGACTAACACAAGCTATACGGGATGCAAGGCTATGCTGGCAGTCCCAAGAATACATTGGCCTGCAAGAGAAGAGCTTCTGGGTGAACTGTGCCCTGTGGGACCCTTTGCGCAGAGGTGCATGCAAGTTCCCAGTGGCCCAGGGCAGAAGACCATGACAATCAGGCCACTTAAAAGACAACAGAGTTTTGTCCTCCGTTCCTCAGAAGTGGCAAGCAAACTGTCCTGGTTGCCCCAGCTTACAGGCTCTGCTTCCATTGCACAAGGCAGGAAGTCTGCCAGGCTTCCTGGGATCTCACTTAATTCCAAAGTTAGATGGGGCAGAAAGCAAAGAGGTAGATTTTCAAAACTGTTCAAAGAAGAGCTGAACTTTAATGCTGCCTCTTTTTTTCTGAACAGGCTTGCCCTGGTTGTTCCCTAGCACTGGAAAGATAGGGTTCTCCAAAGGTAGCAAATTCTCTTTCTAAGCAATATCTTAAGATAATAAATAAGCCAGTGAGTAAGGCAGTTCCTGCTTTCCTTCGCTGGAGTGGAAGGACACTGGCACTAAACAACTCTCTGCAGTTCAGATCAACACAAACCAGAACATTTGGGTCTATGAATAAAAGTACTTACACTAAATTCAGTCTTTTCTGAATAAAGTTCAAGAATATACTGGCTCTATTCACACCAAAATGAAGCGTATGCTTTTTAATTGCATCTGTAAACAATTAACAAGGTTTCTAATAAAGGTTCAGTGCAAGTCATGCAGTTGTTTCAGAGTCACATCTGAATTATTTCTTTGTGTAGTGTAATCTGTGTCAAGTGCCCTTGGGCAGAAAGCCATTGTAAGCAAGTTGACTAGTTTACCTTGTTCCTTTATCAAAATGGCTTACCTAAGTAACCAATTCTGCATTTACCTGTGAGATCTATAAAGAAATACAAAATGGGCTCAAGAATAGAATAAACAGACTTGCTAATCATCCAGGTGAAATGAATAATTTACAGCTAATATCATACCCAATTAAATCAGCCTATTTATCTGCTTCCAGAATATCTGTAAGCAGACCACGATTCCACCCCCCCCCCCCCATTTACTCTTTATTTGCATTTTCCCAATAAGCGTGTTGCAAGACTGATTTTACTCTCTGACCTGCTCTTCCCCCTCCTCCTCCTGCCAGCAGGACTCCTTTAGTTGGTTCCTCTTTTCCTACCCACGTGTTTTTCAGAGTCTCTCCCCCTCCCCTGCCCCTCGGTGACTCCCCTTTACACACAGAAATCCCTCGGCCTCCCTTTCTGAGCTCCTCCGGATATTTTGAAGGACAGCCTGCAGTGGCTGCCTGCTGCTGGCCGCAGGGCATTTTTTTCTTGTTTTCTGACTGGATGATCCGTAGTGAGGGCGGAGGAGAGTCTGAAGTAGCTCAGAAGCAGCTGTAATGAAGAATTACAGCATCTTATAAAATTTGTTTTAAGGTCGCACGGGCTCTTGCTCAGGTTTTCTTTGCTAAGAGTGAGCTATATTTGCCTGGCGAAGCACTAAGAGCGAGCGTCCCCCTCCGCTGCTGTGCGTAACCAGGAGCTTTCCTGTGGAGGACACACCTTGTCTAGGAGGGCGTCATGGGAAGACCATTTACCCTGCGAAGTGATGCCAACAGGCAAACTTTGGAGCCTAGGCCGATCTCGACAACCTTCAGTCTATGCAGAAGTGTCCCCTCATGCACACAGCTCTGTGGGAAGACTTCTGTGTCAGGATGACAGCAAAAAGCTTTGGAAACCTATTCCTTTCTTTTTGCTGAATGTCACTTTGACCCATGTAAAATATCCCAGCTGTATGTTACAGACTGTTCTGGAATTTTCTGTCATCACTCTTGTCATTGACACAGAATAAACAACTGTGCATGAACCATCAGTGCTGCTTTGTCTGATTCATTCCCTCTTCGCCCTGCCAGAGACGAGAGGAAGCTGGGAGCCTTCTCTTACTCCGTGAACCTATATCCCAATTCTGTAGTCTGCTGCCTCCCATGGACTTGTTGATGCAAAACAAATTTTCATTGAGTGTAAATAAGCGTAGGTAAAGCAAATACCCACGGGAAAAAATGCTGTAGTGTTCCCTACTGTGTTATTATTCAGAATGAATAATATTGCAATACCATGCTCGTCTCACCCCAGAAAACAAAGAAAAAAGTACTGCAGCTGGTATATGAAATCTATGTGTTTGGCCCAGTGGAAATATAGAACTCCACAGATAATGCAAAGGTGGATGGATGGATAGACAGATTTATTTTCAGTGTGTGTGATATTTGCTTCAAGACTTCGGTGTTCATATGTACCTGTTCCACTACATTTGTACCACAGGACTACCAGGCAAAGTTTGCTGCCATCAAAGACATAGCTGAAGAGATCATCAATGCCATAAAGTTTATTGTAATATGAATACTATGGAAGGAGAGCTCTGACTAGCTGGTGAAGATTCTGACTGGGGAGAGATCCACCTTCAGATATGTGGCATACTTTTAATTTCACTGCTTAAAGTGCACCCAACCTGAAGTCGGGGTCTGTTAGCAAGAACTAGAACCTATATTGCATAACCATTCTCTGTCTCATTCTATTGCATTTTTTTTCTGATCTGTTTCCATGGAAATGGGAGTGAGAAGGTCAGACATATGATATAGGCAATTGTTTCTCAAGGTACTTGAAAGGCTTTGTTTTTCCCTGTTCTGATTTTTCTGAGTGGAAGTGGTAATGAAAGCTAGATACTGACTTGTTGTTATTATTGGTGATATTTAATCTGAATCTGTAATCCTGGAAAACAAAAAAAACCGTTTAGTTCCTTCTGCATCTAGAAAGATTATTCTTGAGGGAAAGGGATGAGATTGACAGCCCTGGGGTCTATTCCTGAACATGCTATCACAGTCCTGTTGCGTAATGTACATCAGTACTATACAATGCCTATAAGGTCAGGTTGGAAACAAGGACTCTGTATATACCTGAGAAGGGAGCTTCAAATCAAAATATTCTATTTCGTCACTATAAAATAGGAATAATGTTTATCTCAGGGATGTTTTGAGGCTAACTAAAGCTGATCTTTGAAAAGCACTTTGAGATCCACCACTGGAAATAGCTCTAGAGGGAAAGCGTTTGCCTTGCCTACTATTAAGCCAAAGTAAGTTGAAGGTATTACACTGCTCTCTTCTGATGATTTTCTCTTATTTTATTGTCATGCTGCTAGCTTCCATTTCCATGGAAACAGGACTAGAAAGGCAGTTTGTAGCAATGTGTAAGCTATAGTTGGGAATGACATGCATAGATTTTAGCTGCTGGATGTCAGCTGCTAGCTATAAAAATCAAGGCACAAAATAAGAGGAATGGCAAGAAGGAATGGAACGGACAAAGGGAAGGAGACACAGATTTCAAAGCAGATGAGTACTCCTCCTCCCTAGTAAAGGCTATAGACATTTCGTGTTTTCCCTCTGCGTTATTGCCATCATTTTTCCAGGCCTTTCACACAGGAGCCTATGTCTGTACTTGAATCTGGCCTCCTTTCTATTATTTCTGTTATAATTGGGTAATATTTCATTACCATGGCATCTGAAGGCCCCCAAAAAACCTGAGGACCTCCTGTACTAGGAACCATGCAAACTTTGAACAAGAGATGTTTCCATAGTGGGAAGGAAAAAATGAAAAGCACAGGGAAGCTAAAATGACTTGGCTGTAGTCATGCACAGGGTAATGACAAAGCCAAAAATGGTCTGTATTTAGACCTCTTTGCACAGCTCCTCTCCGTTTGCTTATTTCTTCCTGTATCCGTGTTGTGATAGATACCGGCCTCTTACTGCCTCTCATGCTTCCTATGCTCCTCCTTGGAATTTCTTCCAGAGACTGGAGTTCCTGCCTTCATATTCCTTTCAAGTTACTCTTTTAAACCTCATACTTAAAGCACTCTATGGACTATTTCTTCATCAGCTTCTTTACCTTTATTAATGCATTCCTCTCCTTAGCACTGCTCAGACAGAGCACTGGCTCTATTAAATCCAAAGTGAAAGAGCCGTCTTTTCCCTCTTTCTAGTGTATGTTAAATCCCCACTTTTCTGTCCAAGCTTCCTTGCAGTTCTTTAGAGAGAAGTTTTTCCTTTGAATTTATTTTTCTTGGAAGTTCCTGATCAAACTGTGCCTTCTACTAAACAGTGAAGCATAGTAATAACAGGACAATTCTCCAACATCCTACTCACAGTTATGGATATTTCACCTTTGAATCTACACATCTGATAACATTCAGGCTACTCCACCTTTTCACTGAACTCTATGATCATTCATCCTCTTTGCAATCAAAGATTTTGGACTTTCTTCTTTGCATTGTACTTTGGTTAGGGGCCACAAGTCTCCCTAGGACACTGCTATTTCTGAATGGAAACTCCGATGGAATTATTACATTCTAATTAGTACATTTTAAATATACTCTTCTGTCTAAAAAATATGATATTGAACAGAACAAAACTTTCATTGTTCCTAAGACAGTAGCATATATTCCACACACACCATCTTATTGGCAGTTATTGACTGCACGGAGAAAAATATTCGGCGCTGCTTATACTGGGTCACTGAGACATGGGACCTTTAACACATCTATACTGAAAAAAGTAAAGTGTTGCTGCAGGGAGAGAGGATATAGGTGGAATGGACTAAAGGAAAGTCTCCTGAAGGAAGTCTGACCTAACCTTTCCGAGTTCATGGGAAAGGATTGTATTTGGGCCAAGCAGAATGTAAGAATTGTGTTTTGGAGATTTTAGTGCACGTGTTGAAGGCTTGATCAGGCTTAGGAGAGGTGAGCCATGATTTATTACATTGCAAGAGCTGACTCTGTTGTGTCAGAGGCTCAGGATGGATACCGCAGGATGGATGGCATTATTGTTAGAACAACTCTTCAGTTAAATGTATATAGAATCTTGTGTTTTCAATAAGAAACACAAACTCATTAGCTGCAATCAGTGTTCTTGTTCAGCTTTTTTGTTTGGATACTCTCAAAACTAAGATCCAAATTTCACTTATGGTATGTCCCCCCTCTCCCACTTTGTGTTTTCATTAAACTGTCTTGGTTTAGGTATGGCTCTTTTCAGGCTACAGATGAGTAAACTGAAACACTAAGTGTCCAGCCAAACCCAAAAGCTTGTTGTTTATAAACTGTTGACCAAGTGGATAACCAACCTTCCTCTTGGTGCTCAGGAAGGGTTGGTATTCATAATCATCGTGCAAGCAGCATAAAATCTCTTAACAGCAGATAAGCTAAGAAACCCACACATCAAAGCATCACACTGAAGAGTTAGTTTATCACAGAACAATTCTAAAGTGTAAGATTTTTTGTCATTTCTTTTCTTGTTTATTTTTCTATTACGAGTTTAGTGCACTAGGGCTCTCTAATCCTTTGCTGCTCTTCTCTGTACGCTTACCATCAAGAAGAGAAGCACAGAGGCTTGTTTAGGGCAGCTGATACTACAGGGAGAATGACTGAAGGGATGTAAACCCATTTTATGATATAGCACTATTCCCTTTTTACCTCAAAACTCAAGACAGCAATGCATCTTTTCTGTATGTTAACCTCTTCTTGCATGTTCAGCCTACCTCAAACCCATTCATTGCTGCACAGATGAAGTGTTGCCTGTAAGAATGCCTCCCCTTCCTTCGACCACGACACTGAAAAGCTGACAAGGAATTATAACTAAATATGCTATCACTTAAGCACAAGCTGTCCCCAAACCATTCCCACAGAAAAAAATCAGGTTAAATCGTGAAAAAGGAAAATAGAACAGAAGTTATGGAAAAGATTATCAGCTTCAGACATCCTCCAAATGTTCCCAAAATCCTACATCATGGATGTGGCGGAGGAAGGGAGATCTCTCAGCTCAGCCGTTGCAGCGGTTAAATTCCTTCCCACGCTCCAGACCGCTCCAGCCTTCAAAGCCACTCGTCAGCCCTCAGTGCTTCCCAGTCTCCCCAGAAATCGGTATTGCATGATGTGAGGGACTGACAAACATGCGTTCCTGGCACTGCAGAAGCCCACTCCACATGGGAGCAACCATGCAGAAAGCACACAAGAGGTTATGTTTCCCCTTCTCCTAGATTTCAGCACATTAGCAGAGCCAGGCATCAAAGAAGTGCTGAAAGAAATTAAGAGTCACCACATGTAAGTCAAACCCATTCCAGCCATAGCTGGTGAAAAATACCTATGAACACCACTACCGACAGAGTTTGTCAACACCACCATGAAGAAGTTGGCTCACTAGTTCTCCTAAGCCATAGCTTGGCACCCCCCTGGGACACATTTTGTACCTGACAGATCCCATAAATTATGCATGGCTCCAAAGTACTTTTGAAGTTTGAAGTTACCAGCCAAAGAAATGAAAAAATCTCTATGAAGAAATGCTTCCTTTTAAATCTTTTGACCAACAGGCAAGTCCCTGAAACTAACCCATGGTATTACAACACTTTTGGTAACACTTACAGGTTATTATCTACCTATAGTCTAGAAGAAAAAAATCCATGCTTGCTTGTGGGATTTGGCACTCATCTCAGTTCAGAAACTGTGCAAGCAGTTGAAGAGGAAACTTTTGAAAGAGCTTAGTTCAGATTAGCACCAAAACAGCAGGTACTGGGTGAACTCTGAACAAAGACCAAATGGAAGTAATAAAACATACTTCAGTAGCAAACACTTAGAAGAGCAAACAACCCTACCACCTGTCTATTCATCAAATGTTTTTGCTCATGCAACATCAGAATAGATTAAAATTCAACAGCATGTCTGGATTCCTTGGGCAGATTTGCCTGAGCAATGATTAGATTCAGCCAAGGAGCTGCTAGTACCAAGCGCTTAGCTTCAAAGCACCCTCCAAAATGCATACAACACTCCACATTCAGAAGTAGGCAGGGGAAAATGGACCTCCTGTGCAAACAGAAAAATTCCTACTGCAGTGTACGTGAGACCTTTACTCCATTTGTGCCTGAAGTTCTTCACTGTCTCACCGTGCAGTAGATATGCCACAGGGTGGCAAAGCAAAAGATTCAGGGAAATGTAGATGACTTCACCATTTTGCCTATGCCTAACGGTTCTCCCCTCCAACCCCAAAATAACCAAAACTAGCAGAAAATTTTAGCAAGCAAAGAAGGCTCCTGGGTACATTGAATATAATACAAATGAAATTACATTTGACAGGTGGGTTGTGTCTTTTGTGCTTCTTCAAAATCTTTTTTCTTATAGTCCAACAGTTTCCATAGAAAAACCTATAGGAAGTTGTAAGAAGGAAGAAAACCCTCCAGGAAAGTATAACTTTCCTGGCATGATTTTCCCTGATTATTCCAATTGTACAAAGATACAGGCTTGCACTCCTTTTGCTCATTTGGGATTCTCGTCTGAGTCGCATTTTCTTGTGCTGCAGAAATCACCAGAATCCTCTCAGAGAAAATGTGTGCACATGTGAATAAAAGGCATTATTTGCAATCCAGCTATGTCCATGTTTCCCTTCTTAATATGCAAAAGCAAAACAAGAAAAGGAAAGCTTTCCACAAAATAGAAGGACCATTGCTGTTACTGTGTATCCTAGAGGACCCTCAGAGAATGACCTTTCTTGGCCGAACTAATGACTCTCGTTGCAGCCTTTTCTGCAAGGTGAGTCTATCCTTAGGGTGGCTAATATAACCTGGAAATGAATGTCCTGTCTTTATGGTGAGAAGGAGGGGAAACAGTGATGAGTCTTATCCTGTCATTCCTTGCCTCCTTTGATCTGAATAGCTAAACATGCAAAGAGATTTCCACAACATCCAAGGAACAATCAGGCATAGTTGTATGCACAGAGCTAGAAAGAGCTGCTTGCAGCTCCCCAGATCAGAAACTGGCTCCATGATCTGCTCCCACTGAGTACAAGATAACATCCTAACCTTGTTCTCTTAGAAGTCCAGGGGAGCTACTATGAATTTCAAAGGCTGAAGCTTCTGAACCCCCAATGGTACTGCCCTCTCCCTCTAGGAAATAATAGAAAAGGGGAAGAAAAACAGGAATGGGAAAGAAATCGAAATCCCAAAGGCGAAATGAAAGGCAAGGAGCCAGCTTACAGGGCCCAAAACAATCTTTTCTTTCTGTGAAAATTAGATCTTTATCAATGCCCAGACAAGAAGATCTTAGCACAGTTCTGGTTAGCTCATCCAGGGAAAACAGCAATGTCACTGCAGCATGCCCTGTCTCCTCTCTGTTTGGGAGGTGATACTTTACTCTCGAGAGCACTCTGGTCCCCTAGTGCCATACAGTGTGCCTATACACCTCTGAAGGCCTGACTACCCACCACTATCACCTCTGTAGCCCTTGACCCAAACATTGTCACACTTAATGCTTACAGTGCAGCTGACAACAGAATTGGAAAAAAGTTGGATCCAGGACATGCTAGGAAGCATTGGCCCAGAAAGTAAGCAGGAGCATACTGTGATTCCCTCACCATGCTGGGTTTAAATCATTCTGGCTTTCCATTGCATGCACATCTCTGGTAATGTGTGTTTTTTTTTTTTTTTTTTTAATGGAATGAATTATCTGAAATGTTTCCTACAGTAGATTTCCTAGTTTAAATATTTAAAAATCGATTAAACTTCTTTCTACTTCAAGAACTGGATCCCTGCATTATTTAAAACATTCCTCACTCTACTCATTTATCTTTATTTCCGTATTTAGGTCATGGGTTTGGGATTTTCTTTGCCCCTCCTCCCTTCTTTGTTTTAAATCTGCATTAAATTGAGCATTTAGGGAAAGAAAGATGACACCAGACTCTGTGCAGTCTCTCTCAAAGCTCAGCAAACAACTTTGTTAGTCAAATCTTGGCCTTTGTCATGAGAGAGTGCTCTACTGTGCTGACCTGTGACAGGTTCTGTAGGCACTCAGAAGCACATAAATAGGGAGCCATATTTGACCACTGCATTTATTCTTTGAGACCTCTCATAAAACCAATTATGTAAAATACCAAATTTATCTACAGAGCCTGTGGGAGAACTCCTTAGAGACTGGAAGAAGAGAGAGAAAATGGCATGGTTTCAGAAAGACATAGAAGGACCACAGTGATAATGCCAGTATTAAGAAGAACAGAGACCAGAACAATCATTTCATAATGATGGTTCACATTTTATTAACCTCTTAAAATGGGATTCTTAATAGTTTACAAACACAGCTTAATAACAGCCTTGCAGTCTTCCCTGTGGTGGAACAATAATGACCTACTTTTGAAAAAGCTGCATGTTTTCTTAGTCCCAAGGAACTGCCATCTGATGGTTCAAGCCCAGAAGATGAATCAGATGTTTCTGAGGTCTGTTTCTAACTTTGCATAACTCAGGGGAAATCATCCAACCTCTCTGATTTGATTTCCTCATCTGTGGAAATGGGAGAATTCCTGTTCACATGGAGAGACAGTGAAGATGCAAGTTTTGGAAAGTGCTTTATAAGCAGGAGAAAGAGGAGCTGCATTGTATCAATGCAAAGATTCATTCTGTGTAACTGTTAGTACCTTATTACTAAGAACCATGTTAGCCCAGTCTATCACTCCAAATCTTTGGCATCCATAAACTTTTCCCATAGGCTGATGAGCCTGGGACGTGCTTCTGGAACTATCAGAGACAAACTCACCTTTAATCATGTGTCCCAGATCTGTATCTTGTTAGGTCCTTTGCTGGCTCTTTTTCACTTGGGGATTTTGCTTTAGGGAAGGATAAAATGTTCATTTCTGTTGGACTGTGTAAACTGTAATCCAGGAGGACACACTGATCTCCAAAACCCACCTTTCAACAGCAGAACTATAAATATTTCTGGCTCATACTTCAGAAGTGGCTACAGAGCTAAAAGCTGGGGCTGGATGTTAGAAGGTTATTTTTGTCACAGGCAATTATATTTGCAGTTGTGCATGAACATGAAGATAAATCAGAGTATATACTTTGTGGCAAAAGAGAAAGCTTGTGGGACTCAGTTTCAAAAGACTTCTCAATGAATTGGGTCACCTTCAGGGGCAATGCTGGCAGTTGTCAGTGGTGCATACCGAGCTGGATAGGAAAGGAGGCTATCTGTGTTTGATACACAAAGTGAAGGCAGCTGGTTTGGTACAAAATTAACAAGGGTGAGATTAGCATCATTCATCATTTATGTACTGAGGGCCTGCTTTAACATCTTACTCTTGGGTAAAGTGAATAGCTCCTCAAACAGATCAGCAGTTATCAAGCCCTGCAAATGATTACCCTAAGGCTTCTCCGTGGGAAGATACACATCCGGGGACAGAAGCACCAGACAGCCCTCCTTGCTCCCCATGTGTGTATCTGTCACACATAACGTGGTGTAGGGAATCACTGGCATTGTTCATTCATCTGCTTTTCCGCGGACAACACTGCAGCCTGCATCTAGCCCTAGTGCCCTGTACTTCCTAATTGCTGGCCAGCAATTGCCGTGACTATTTTAACTCTTATTGCTAGGACCTCTTGAGCCTGGAGCTGTAATCTTGAAGAGGAAAGCAGCTACAAAAAAACAGATGAAAGTTTTCATGCAGAAGGGAAATGAATGATTGCTCTTGCATAAAAACAAAGCAAACTATAAATCATACCTCCAAGCCAAGAGATGGAAGTTGCAAAACAAAAGATACCTCCCAAGTCAAACAAACCAAAATCCTATGATAACCTGGAAGTAGAGCCAACTCAAAGAGCACAACACAGAGCAGCTAGAGGAGTTCTTCACTTCATCATCAACAGTTACGTTGCAAGAGGCACAAGTAAGTCATAAGTCAATCATTAGAAAGTCAGATAATAGCAAAGAAAACAAGAGTTACAGAGCCATCATAGAGCACCACTTTGTTTTTGAGAAGGTGCATCCATCCTCCATGTGCTGCAAGCGCAGGAAGGAATCTTACCTTTAATGGCTTACCCACTTCACTGGAAGTCGTGAAGGGTCACTGCTATTTTCCTGCAGGTTATTCTGGCCGCTATATAGCAGGTAACATATTGTGTATATGCTGTAGAATATACCTAAGAGTTATATATAGCATACATGCATATAACAAATATCATATAGCTGCATGTAACTATACTCTATAGCATATAGCACTCTGTACATCAATGTGTAGGCAACTACAGAAAACATGTAGTTGAACAAGCTGGTCAGCTGCACTTTTCACTATGACCCTCAGAGCTCTAGGCTCTCTACAACAGCTAGAGGAGAGGGAAGATTCAGATTCATGGACGAGTCAACCCTAGGTTTTGGTGGAGGAAGGTCTGTTGATCAGGATGGTTTGCTCCCTTGAGTTATATATAGCCAGGCCTGTAGGAGGCTTTTGGTTATTGTTGCTGACCACAAGCTCACATCCATCTCACAGACTCGTTGAACTCTCAGTTAAAAACAATAATAAGAAAAAAAATCGCTACTGATCTGCTGAAAACTTTGGCATTAACTATAAAAGAAAATGAAATAAATGAGGAGCCTGTGACAAACACAAGTTCTCTGAGAGTTTGATTAGCATTTTGTGACAATGGTCTTCAGTTTGAGTGAAGGACATGCAGTTTCACACAAAACGAGGCCAAAGTTTGTTTTGCCATGAGGCAGGGCGAGAGCTAGTGGTTTTGACCAAGTTTTATTTCTGATGGGTTCATCTGAAATGGAAAATTTTTATGAAAGTCTGGTGTAAGAAGGGGTATCAGTGTATCAACTACTGAATATCTGGAAAAGTGTCTCACATACATCTGCAGAAAAAAAACCATTAGGTTTCATAAAATCCTGGTGATACCATACCAGACTTGTTGCCTTTGCTTCTTCTTCTTCTCCCTCTTCTTCTTCTTTCCCTCTTTCTTTTCTTCATGATTTCGTCTAACTGTGATGCTTTACTGACACTGAATAACCCCTTGGCTCTCTTGCATCCACTATTCACTTCCGCTGAGCCACATATAGTACCATTCTTTGCCCATAAGGACATCACAGTCTGACCTCTTGTCAGACTTGAATAAAAGATGTATTTTACTGTGTAGTTGGTTGATCAGTTATATGCAATTCTTAGCTTTGGATAAAAAGATGTTTAATGAAAGCTGCATTGCCTCCTCCCATATGGAGAGGGATGGAGTCTGTAATTGCACCTGAAACTATATGATTCTGATATCTCTCAGTGACACAGAGTTAAATCTAAATAGAGATAGACATTTATAATGATGCAGTCTATCCATATTAAACATTATTCGAGCAAAACAGTCTCCATCCACTGGCTTTTCCTTCTCAGCAGTGATCCTGGCGAGGAAATTCTGGGTGACACAGCAGTGCTCTTGTACTTTAACATGGAAGTGATAGGCAGCTAAAATGTGTCATCTCTCTGCCTGTAGGTTCATGGCAATTCTTCTTCCACAGATGGGTAGTTATATAATGGCTTTACTGCAGAGTACTGTATGATTACTATTCTTGAGACACTAAGAAAAAGAAAAATCAGATAATACTGCTTAGTCCTAAGCAGTTATCAGGCTTTGCTTCAGTATGCTGGAAATCCTTTACATAGCAGAAGCCTAGGACACATGTAAATATAATTTAGATTGTATCTGACATCAAAAATGGTACAAGAAATCTGCTCATGAAGGGAGTGAGTCACAGGGAATTTGAAAGTAAAGCTGTAAACTTCTTTTTAGGAGGAAATTATTTCCCAACTCTCTAAAAGCACAGAAAGAGCCCAGAAAGAAGTAGACCCACCTTGGCTACATGCCACAGGCTGTAGGAAGGCTTTCTAGAGGGCCAGAAGGGAAGGATGCAGCAGGGAGAGTTACCTTCAGTACAGCCTGTACATAAGTACAGTACATTCAGTACATAAGGCTCTAGGGGCCTGCATTCTTTCAAGCAGCTTGTTGTTGTCAATACTGTAGCAAACCTACACACACCTAAGCAGCATGGTGCACACAGAAAGGATGTGGAGAGAGAGGAGATGCTTCTGTGTTATGGCTGTTCTTTACCGGAGGCTAAAATTCACATCCTTAAGCAAATGCAATTGCCAGTGTTGTGTCTCTAAAGCAGAGATGAATGTGACCCTGTACTCTGCTACTATCCCTTACTTGTTAATTGTCAGAGATGTGCTTGGAGCTGTACAAATCAGAAAAATAAATATAATCCCTGTTCTGGTGCTGTTACGTTCACAGGACTGCTTTGCAACATTGTAGGGACTTCTCCTAAGAAGTTTACTGCCTTAGACTGTATGTGAGAAAATTAATTTAACCACCAGCTTCTGCATGAAGGCTGCCAGCAGAACCTGCAATAAGACCACAAGACAGTTTCAGTTATCACCCAGAGTTCTCACCTTCTGTAAGTTTCAAAACGTTCACTTTTTGAGTTGAAATTGTTCATCTTTGCTTTCTGGCCAGAAATAAATTATTTTTGTGAGCCCTTCAGTGGTTACTGAGTTATGGGAGAGTAGGAAAAAAAAACTGCTGTTGTTTTTTTTTTTAAACCTAAACAACTGCAAAAAACAGCTGAGCTCTAAGAAATAAAGCTGGCAAGGCCCCAGTTCAGCTCAGGATTGATCCTTCTGCCAATCCTTGCTCAGGAGAATAATTTAGCATGGACAGCAAGTTGAGTATGTGCTCACATCCCCTTCCGGTCAGTGCTAAAGTTATAGATAAGTATGTGATGAAGTGGTGTGTGAAATGGGGATGGTTTACCGAATTGTGACCTAGCTATTTTTCTTGCCTGGAAAATAAAATGTCTAAGCAGAAACTGAGGAGAAGCATTTCAGAAGTAGGCTCCCAGAATGCAGAAGAGACAGGCTAAGCCTGCAGCTGCACACTTAAACACCAAAGGTTAGAGCCTCCTTATCCAGTATACTGAAAGCAAGATTATTACCCACAAGTTACTGCTGCGGCTCAGGAAGTCACTGAGCTAGAGAATTTGGGAGATAATGAGAGGATGGTCACTTCATTGTGTGGGGTATACCGGCACAGCACTGCCCTCACAACAGTCTTTGAGAACAGGCAGACTGGGAAAGATGAAGAACATCATTAGAAGTTTTTCACTCTTCAGATCCTCCAGTCTTCCTCATGCTGTGCTGCTGGCATAGCTTCATTATGGCCCAGGGAGCCACTGAGTTGCTCTGCAAAAACATTTTTACCCCATGACCCTGCACCTGCCCAGCAACCAGCTTAACTGCATCGACTCTGAATTACAGAGAAATCACAAAGCCTTTCTAAATTACTGAAATGAAAATATGACATTTGTCTATGCAAATCTAACACTTCAGTTGGTATTATGCCTCTTATCTCTATTTCTTTTTTAATACATAGCAATGATAAATGAGAACATTGAGCTAATGCCTCTTACTTATATTAAAAAAAATAGACCACATTAATATACTATCTAGAAACTCTGTAATGCAAAACTTCTAGTTTTCCATTTGATTTTTTGATGGAAAAGGAATCTTGAGGAGCTTGTAGATTTGTAAGTGCTCTACTGGTGGGGTTTGTTTTCCCAGGCAAGCAATGTGTTTCAGGCTTGCTTTATTCCTGAATAGGGATTTGAACTTATTTTTGTCCATCTAACATGAATTTCAAAATAATAGTGCTTTCTCTCAGTCTGTAACATTCTAGCCTTCTGGATGATCTGCTTCATTTGGAAACCACAAGGCGTATTTAACAAGCTAAACATCAGACCTGATGTGAACTTGTTAGCTAATACGACCTAAGCGAAGGCGGTGTCATGTTCCATGCCGAGCTGGTAGCAGGGGGTCACATTGTAAAGTCTGCAGAACCCAAAAGCTATGTGAGCAAAGTTTTCCTGTAAAACGGAGACACATTAACTCAAGGTTCAGAGTACAGAGCAGATGTATGAATGGAAACCTCTGATTAGGGATTGCAAAAAAGAGGTTAATGTTTAGCCAGCTTATCTGCTGACAAAACATTGCCAAAGATCTTCCTTAGGTTCTGATTTCTAAATGGTACATAGCACAGGTTGGATATCACGGGGCCAGTTTCAACTGGGTGTTTTCAAGCCAAGCGAGAGCATAACAGATACACTGCCAAGCATATTTTCTTTACCTTTAGCTTGTCTGTTTTTCAGTTCTATCCGTCTTCAATGTTCGATAATGTATATGAGGTATCTGTTCTTTCAGCACTGGGGAGGTGAAAAAAGGGTTAAAACCCATTTCAACCTTGTGTGTGTGGTTTAAAAATGGTTGATAAATAGTTCTGAGCAAACAAATTAAAACTCTGCTTAAGACTGAGTTCAAAGATGAGAGCGCGTGCTGCTGCAGTTGGCCTCATCAGCCTCGCATGCAAAACACCACAGTTCCCTTTCGCATTTGAAGCGATAACAGTACATCACTGCCAGGGACATGCAGCACCCTAACTTTGAATGCTTGTGTGCCAGACACTTCCCAATTCATCTTGAAGACAGTGGGAGAATTGGAAAAGGCCAGAATAATGCTGAAGGAGTGTAGTACTGTCATCTCTCCAGCCCCGCAGCTCAAGTGATGTGGTATGTTGTGTATCTGAGCGGTGCTGTGTGTACCTGCCGGGAGCTGCCACAACAGCAGGGTCTGGCAATGTGACCCCATTGCCATGTCAAGGCATTATTAAATATACCAGAAGTATAACAGAGAGCGCTCTCTCACTGACATTCCTCTTTGCAGCTTCCTCCAGGGATTTCTTCACATCATGAGCTGATCTGGGCGAGAGCCAGGGATGCAGGGCCAAGCTCTTTCCCATCCTTACTGCTAAGTCACAGCACTAATCCTAAGCATCAGAAACATTGCACAAAGTCATCTTGCTTCTATGAGGTTTTTACTGGGTATCTAGTTACTACTGTTTTTATTTTACTGTCATCCCTTTTGCTTATCTCACTGTGCAGTTTCACAGCCTTTTGGGATTCCTGCAGAAGTGGAGCTGGCTTGGAAACCCATTCATGTTGTTTCACAAAAATCTCCTCTTGATGCTGGATCCACTGATAGGGTGGATAAAGAAAGCAAGCTGTTAACTCTCCTGTTCTGCGTGCATGGGAAGTGGATAAATGCTATTTTACCTGCAGTGGAAGTAGGCTGAATCCATCTGTGTTCATTTAATCAAAATTGCATCAGTGTTAACAAGTGTCAATGAATCAGTTCCTTTACTAAACTGCTACTTCTGGTGTCACCTAAAAATTTTTCAGGGCAGCAGGCTCCCCTGGTAGCTGAGTAATCAGGAGGCCAGAGGTTACTTTTTAGGATAGTGGTGATACTCTCTGAGATATTCTTTGAGTGTGGTTCCTGGTGATGAAGAAGCTGGAGCTGCAGGGAGCTCAGTAAGTCCTCAGGTCCCAGCCCTGTTTGGTGCTCCAGTCTCTGCATTTCTAATAATGTATTTAAGCAGGTTTCTTTTTCTGTCTTATCTGCCACTTGATTTTTGTACACTTGCTTCATGGCTGGGAGAACCACAAGTGATTCTGCTTCTGTTTCTGCAGAGTCGTCCACAGGTGACCTGCCAGCAATAGCCTGCCAGCACGCTGTTGTGAGCACGAATACTCTCTGTTAGACAGTGCCCTCCTATCACTCCCTGGTGCTTTCCCATCTGCCCATACCCTCCTATTTCCATTATGTTGTAGCTTCCCAAAGCAGGAACTGTCTTTGCATGCTGTGGTTGTCCCCTGCTCGGCACAGTGCCTCCTGGTGCGCAGCAAAGACTATCAACTGCTGTAATAATAACATGAACCCACTGATGCTGTTACTATTGCTGGGGCAACAGAACCTGCAACCTGTGGATCTCAGCTGGACCAAACAGCCCAGCCCACTGTGTTCTGTCTTTAAAAGATATATAATGAGAGCAAAAAAAAAGACATGGTACTGTGGAATTAATATGCTCATCTGTCCCAAGAACAAGAGTGTCTTGAACCCTGAGCAGAGTTTCTAGACGCCATGGCAATAAAAAGACAAAATAGTTGTTACTGTGCTCAAAAGCCTCTTCAAGAGGAAGACACCTTTTTCCCTCACAATCTGTTTCAGGTGCAAATGACTTTAACAAATAAGACAGAGCAATGAGAAGGAAGGCAACACATTATTCAATCACAGCTAAATTGCATATACTTGTGTCTGGATGGTATGAGATTCCTTATTGATCTCAAGTATTTTTATTTGCTGCAGGTATATATACCCTGTGGCATTAAAGGTATAAGCAAAGAGAATGTATGTCAGGAGTTGTCAAGCTTAACACATATATTTTGAGTAAAACTGCTTTTTCTCTTTGTATGAGACATAATATCTTGCTTTTCTAGACTAGGTATAAGCTCACCACAGACTTATCTACATTCACTAGTTTGGTGATGTAAGTAAAATAAGAAGTAGTGATTTTGCCCCCTTTTTCTGCTGTAGAGACAGACCATTAAGGAATTCAATGAAATTGATTCAATTTCAAGGAAGTTAATGTGAGAAATAACCAAAGAAAGTCAAGAAAGGAGATAAATAAAGAGGTGAGACATACTAGAATCCAGAAAAATTCAAAAGGTGCTCTGAATAGTAGCTTAAAGCTGTACAGGTTCTGTACAACTCTCATCTTCAATAATAACATAGTCATAATATGAGGAAAATGAATCATAGTCTAGCCATGCCCATTGCTGTCTTTATGTAGGCCGTATGTGTCACTGGTACAGTTCTGTAAGTGATGTGATTTACTGTGTCCTAAGAAAACATGGGGCACGAAAATTTGTGTTGAAATTAGAGCCAAGGTCCATGCTTCCTGAATAGCACAGTTTGACTTTCAACAGTGCTGAGTCTCATTTGGACATACGGGATTAACCAGCATTGGAAAATGATGCCAGTACCCTTTAACATTTCCTGTGCTGTAGGGTGCAAAAGCTGAACTCCTGCTTCTCTTTCATGAATATAGGACCTGGCGCTTCATAGCGTTTCACCCAGGAGGATGTCAGTCATCAAAATGGAGCTTTATCCAAACTTCTATGACAATAGATCCATTTGAAGAACTTCTCGAACATGTAGAAAGACATTTTTATATTGTCGAAACATCTCATTTAAATGTTTTTTGAATTAAAAAAAATAACCACTTGCTATATGGTGCCTGGTAGGTACTATAGTAACCATTAGAGGAACAGAGCTGAGGAGCCCTACGCTAACTCAGCCTCACTATGCATAGGGATGCTGTGAGAGGGCTTGGCCCCAAGGAACAAGGATTTACTGCAAACAGAAATGTGGAGTGAGCGTGAGCCTTCTGGAGGGCAGCAGGAGCAGCAGTGCTGGGATGAAATATCAAAGGATGTTTTGTTTCAAAGTCCCAAAGAAAAAATAGAGGAAAAAGGAAAAACACATTTGAAATTGAAAGAAGATATTTTGAACATGATCCAAAACTGGGAGAGGGGGATAGAGTTTGACTTGGCTTCCAGTATTTCAACTTTCTGCCTTGATTTGAGATATAGAAAAATTGTGAAAGCTTAAAGATTCCCACAGGTTGAGAAAAAAACATCTGCCCTATCTAGTTATTAATATTTCTGTGTCATGAACTCAGATCAATATCATTTGTCTGTGATGCCAGCCAGTTCTGGCTTGTTAACTCTTAATATCAGGCCTATATTCCTTCTGGTCAAAATCTTGTCCCCAACCCTTTCTAGGGAGATAAGGCACAACTGGCAGCAGACCTCTACTATGATAGTATACACAGTACAGCCAGGAGGAACTTGACCTGCCAGTGAGCTGCGCTGATTACAGATCAGTCCCGCTCTCACTGGAGTCAATGTTGAATCTCCCCTTGGTATCAACAATGGAAGGATTAGAGCTTTGTCTAAGCAAATTTAGGAAGGAGCTTCATGTGTCTATAGATCACAAGTGGTGGTCAATTTAAACAATTTCTGTATCAGCTAGAGTTCAGGACCCTTCAGAAAAATGCAGTATGAGGCTCACGTCCAGGAGCACTGAAGAAATTCATGAGGTAGCTATTAATGCCATTTAATTAAATATCCCGTTGAACATAACTTTCCATTCAGGAAGTCAAGTTTTAAAAATATTGTTAGTGGGGATAGAATCTAAATCTAAGCAATGCTGCTTGTATAACAATCTGATAAAATGAAAAATCTAGAGTGTTTTATTTTTCTTGTCTTCATCAAGGACTTTTCTTTAAATTAATGTAGCTACAGACCATGAGCCTTGTGCCTCTTCAAGGATTTTCTTTACTGAAAAGGCTGTTTTACAACTCGCCACATAGAAGAATCAAGCAAAAGCTTAAGGCCGCTGTCTGTGTTCAGCGTACATGCATAAAACAAGCGCATGCCAAAGTAGTAACTACTGAAAGTTTACAGGGGCTCAAGGGGAAACTGGACAAGCACCTGGAAAAAACAAATAGGCTGAGGCACATCTAGTTCAGGATATCCCCTGAGCTGAAATAGTCAAGACTGGGAGAGTACTTGAGGAAATATCATATAGGCCTGCCCTATTCTTGCTCTTCCCAGGCATTCCCTTATGGACACTGTTCCCATTGATTTTCTCCAGCCTATGCCTAGCAAAACTAATGTTTTGTTTCCTCTCCTACTTCCCCCACAAAGCAAACACAAGAAGGGGGAGGAGAGGAGGAAGGCAAAGGAAAGAAACTATGAAGAAAAACTAAGTGACTTCAGAGAACTAAAAAGGGAAGTGCTGACGGTCAGAGGACTAAAAATTTAGGGCCAGATGGACAAAGGCAGACCCTGAACAGAGCACTCCAGCAATGCCCACTACTCTCTGGGGGCCTCCAGTGACCTCCAGGTGCTGCTCAGTAATGTTCTTCCTGGAGATGCAGCAGGACAAGCGACTAGAAAGAGGGCCCCAGCGATGGGCTATCTCAGCTGAAGCTTCATCCCCAGGAAGGGGGAGGCTCCCGTACGTACAGTTCTCAGAAGTTGTTAGTTTGTTGGTTGAACTCGGCTGTCCCTGTTGTGTGTCTTTGTTCTTTGTCTGGACCTCATTCACATCACTGTGCCCAGTGCCACTGTGCGCTGGAATTTGTGGCACCAAGTTTCATAATCATTCAAAAAGAGTTGTCCATGTGTTTGGGGGGCTTTTTGAAATTTTTTATACTTTAGTTGAGTAACTAAAACTTCTTTGCATTTCACAGCTTGTGACCTGATCAGGATCCTACAGAAGATATGCTCCTTCAGCTAAAAATGTCAATTTGGTATGAGAAGTAACCTTTTTATGTTATAGCGACATCCTCACAAGAATTTTTTTAAATTCCAGAGTAACCCAGCCAAATCATCTCAGCTCAGAATATGTTTCTGGTTAGGACACTTTCCTGTAATATGGAAGACTCAGGCAAAAATCCTTTCTCACCACTGGGTAAAGAAAGGAAATGGGAGCCCCACCTTTCAGCTATAAATGTTCTCCCTCTCACGTGTGTTTTTCTCCCATGTTTTCCACAATAAATGTGAAATGCCTTTGGTAAATTCTGCTGCTGAAGGGGCAAATTGTGGAAATCCCAAAACTTTCTGCTGGACAGGAGAAAAACATTTATAGCCCACTTCTATGGGTAGTGATCTGGTAAAACTGAATTCCAGACATAGGTAATCTGCATAAAACGTTGAATAACTTGGATTTCCCCTGTGAAACTACGTAGTGAGGTTCCAGGCTAGCTGAATCTTCCTTGCTCTCTCTGGGTTGGTCACTGTCATTGTGTTGCCCATGTCTCTGCTCCCTAGAAGCCTGCGTAGCAGTTTTTACTGAATACACACTGGATAACTTGCACTGAAAAATTCCACCCCTGCAATGCTCCAAGGTCTGTTGGGAAAGTGGTTTGTTTTAATTGACTCTGAATCTTCCCACATATATCAGAGCTGATCACAGTCTCATGGTCAGCTGGCTGTGGCATCTCTGCTTTCCCAGCTTTTATTCCAGATTGGTTTGAATGTGTCCTTGAGAAAAATTTCTCTGTGATTTGAGCACTGCAATATGATTGCTTTTAGGTGTGATGTTATCATGGTCCACTCCACCCATCTCACTGCCTCTTAGGGGCAGACCATACCTCCTTCTGAATGTTCACCCTCCCAATGGAATGACAGACATGAACACTTGAAATCTGTTGTTTTATGTAGTTTGTTCTCAGACTCCTTCTAACCTCTGTCTTGGAATTGCCTCATAACTACCTTGAATGATGTTTTCTGTGTCATTCAGTTGCCTGTATTTCTTTTAAGCTGATGATCTCATATTTTTGGTCTGCTGCCATGCTTCATGTTACAAGATTCCTTGGGAAAAGAAGCCAGCTAGGTACATCTTAGTCCCTTAAAGTGTATAGTTAAACGCTAGCTTTGCAATGTCAGTAACATACTGAAAGCTTTCAGAGGCTGGTACTAACAGCTCTTAGAAAAGCTATCCAGTCATTCATGGTCACCTTCTCCTTGAAGTTTTCTCACCCTTGGACATGCTGGATGTACTTTTCACATTCTTTTCACATGTACACAGTCCTGCAGGCCACTGTTCAATTTGAGCTTTCAATACAAAAGCTACTTGCTATCACTTCTGCAGCCTCTGTCACATCTTTCTGCTCACAACCCAGTATTTTGGGATGGGTAGGCAGTCTTTGAGGTACATGATAGCTCTATCTTGTCGAGGTAACCATATACCTGCTGTACATTTGTGTAATAGTAATCATGGAGGTTTACTATGTATTTACAAAGACCAGTAGTCTCTAAACTGACTGAATCCCTTTTGTGTGGATATTTATTCTATTACTTTTGCTTTCCCAAGGTCAGCTCACAGACCTAGGGTGGTCAGAGCACTTCTGTATGTAATACCACACTAAATTACAATTCTGCTTCCCTGGACGCTCCCAGGAGACAGTTAAGATTTTTGCTGTCATTTGCAGCAGCCTTCACCAAGCTATCACTGTATCTGTGTCACCAGAACATCATCCACTATGATGTGACTCCTTAAGAATCTTGTTTGTACATCTTGCTGGTAACACTGAAATTATCGCCCTCCGTTTTTACCCCAAATGTCATTCTTTGCCATTTCTATCAACCTGATGATATCCCAAATATGGTGAAGTAGCTCCAATGACATTTATTAATACTCACTGTTGGCACTAGTCACCAACATGTTTTGCGGATGTCTAGTCAGTTTATATTTCTTCATTTGTGGGCCTTTGATGCTGAGCTCTTTTTAGTGCTTTGTTTGAAGTGAGTGGGTCTCTGTCAAATAGCTTGCCTGGTTTCTCAGCGACTACATGCTACTCGCCCAACTCTTGGCTTCTGTAGCAATGCTATCTCCTTTTCCATTCCTTTTGCGGCTCCCATTGTTAGTTGTTTCGCTGTTGTAATAGAATTGTTTTTCTGGGAGGCAGATCCTATAATAGCCAAACTGTTTTATCTATTGTCACATGTAACAAGTCTGGAGGACATCCTGGTCCATCAAAAAAATATCATGGTAATTTACCAGCATCTTGCTGCCTGGATGGAACAGAAGATTTACTTCCTCCTCATACACTTTCAGGTTGTTTGTCTATGAGAGGAAACATTTCCTTTGGCTTTAGGGGTTGTTAGGGTCATGCATTTCTGTAAAAGCAGTGGCTTTTGTGTTCTCCATACTACCTGAAATTCCAGCCTGTCTCGTTTCCTTCAGTATTCTGCTGTAGGTTACATTCTTTTTCTAGTCTTGTCAGCATGCCATCATATGATTTTAGTTTGACTTTGCTTTGCTGTAATTTCACTTTCTTTTCTTGCAAAAGGCTTAAGGTGCCTTTAAGGTGCCTTTGTGCCATCACACACTGAGCCATGTCCCAGTGTCTCTTTGGCTTTTGGCTTCTATTTTTTTTGTGGCTTCTGCCCTTTTCTTGCATCTGGTACTCCACGTAGCTTTACAGACATCTTCTGTTCATTTGTGTGTTTTGTGGTAGGTGGTTTCCTTTGCTGTTTTGCCATGTACCAAGTTCATCTATGTAAAAAAAACCACCCCTGGAATTCCTGCTTGTTTCTGTGAATTGGTGTCTTTGTTTCCCTTGTTTGTAAGCATTTTTGCCACCCTATTGAGAGGGCTTTGTTTGTAGTTTGTCTCCTCTGTATTTTGAGCACATTTATGCCACCCCATTTGCTGGCATAGTTTCCTGCTATTCTGCTGTGCCTTGGCAAGCAGCCCCTTTGCCTATCCCTTCTTTGCTCTCTATTTGGGTGGAAGCTTGTCAATTAGCCTTGCCCAAGACTATAGCTCTTGGTGGAGTTACATGGCCTTTTGAGTCATTTTCCTTTGAATGCCATCACCTTTCATCATGATTATGAATCTAGACCAAAGTGCTTCACCTTTTACGAGTTGATCCTTTTGCATGCTTTGTCATTTGATCGGTCTTTTGTTCTCTTTCTCTGTGAGTACTCCTGCTGAGAAGACAGATGATTGTTTTATGTCTTCGGGGAGTACAGTATGCTTTTTCTAGGATTTTGCATGGAGCCACCTAGTCTGCCACCGTTGGATGATGCTGAAGCAGGTGATGACCTTTCTCATCACACTAATATTATGCTGTTCTTATTTTGCTTTTGTTTTTTAATCAGCCCCTTGCAGTCTCCTAGTTGCCCCAGTATGATCAAAAGAAAATAGGTTTAGCAGAAGAAATGGTAAGCTTATCCCCTTTCAAGAGCATCTACTTGGGAATAGAAAATTAGTCACCATTGCAAAAACTCTTTTCTTTGTTCGAGGAGGGTGGTTCGTACTGTTGGGGAAACTTTGGAGTTTTTTTAGTTTTTCTCTGTCCCTGATTTGTATACTCTATTGGAAAGTGGTCTGTCATTGTCAGCTGTATTTTCTTGAAAAATGGCTATGTCTGAATAAAGACCACAGTCCCCTTCTCCATTAACTGGACTGAGTGCCAAATTTCTGTAGCTTTATAAAGAGAGTGAATAATGACTGCACCATCTTCTCTTAGGACAAAATCTAGGGGGAAAACTACAGGTGTTATTCCAAGCACTACAATATGTTCCAACCTGCTCATGACTGGGCAGTTATAAGCTGTCAATAATTTAACAACGCCTCTCGTGCAAGAATTTTGCTCCTCCTCCTGCAGTATAACCCATGTACAAGCTGTTTGTATAATCCGTATTACAAATGAGGGAGACGACATTATGTGGCAGATTTATGTATAGTATTCTGCTAGAAATGCTGTGCATTGTGCTTAAAAATATGCTCAGCATAATAATAAAACAGCATGAAGAGTGTCTACCTGATATGGAGGGGAGCACAAAGAAGGGCTCTCCATAAGAAATGCTTCTGACTTTATGGAAATTGTTCCATTTCAAGGGCAAAGATATGTTGTATGGAAATTCTTTTCCAAATCTCTGTGATAAATTATGTGTGATTAGAGTGATGTAGTCACATTCAAAAATGTAATGTAGGGGATTCCTCCTACATTTCAGCTGGGTAGCGAAATGTTAAGATTACCAGGATGCCATGTATGGGTACTGTGATTTACCTAAAATACAGAGGATGAATCCTTATTCAACATTATGTAATTCCTAGTGCCTAAGTCATGAACTGGTGTAGGGTGGTATTGCTGCACTGAAGGCAGCAGGTTTAGGGATCCCAAAACCCTTTTTCCTTGTTGAGCTAACTCTTGAGCTTCTTCTCACAGCCCTCCCCCCCAGTCTTTCAGCTAAATATGACCATAATCTCTTGCAATCTTGCTGGTTGCTAGTGAATCAGTCCCATTGGGCAGGCTTCCTACACACCACCTAAGACTGGTGAGCAGATAAACACATTTGAGGGAGACTGCACTATAGGGCCACCTACTCCAGCAGAAAGGTTTTGTGCTTTGGTTTGCATTTGGTTTCAGTGAATGTTATTTTGATTATTTATGTCATGGCATGGTTCCCTCAGCTGCTCAGAAAGGAGAAGGTGGGACGAGTGATTCCCACCAGCCTCCAGCACCCTTGTCAGAGCAAGGAGTGAGTGGTGGGATGGTCCTCTGCCTTTGGAGACTATTCCCCTCACACCAGGGACTCTCAACACTGACTCTCTGCTGTAACAGCAAGAAGAACTGTTGGAGTATGCAGGGCATGCATGCAGTCTTATGCCTGTGAAATTTGCTCTCAGCAGCTATAGTCTGGATTACAGATGCAGGCAAATTATAATAATGTCTCTACTGCTTTTAGATATTGATCCCTCAATCTATCCTGTAAAGAACATAACAATTACTGTAAAGAATATTGGAGATTACAGCTAAACCTCAGGAGCCTTCCAGCTACAGCTGCAGACTGGGAGACAAGCTTATCTTCTGACTCATAACCCAAACAAGCTCCTGAATGTGCATTGTACATGGGAATAGATGAGAATGCTCTGGAGGGAACAGAGCCAGGAAGAACAGTATTGAAGGTAGATAAGGTCAGACCAATTCTGGTAATAAAGGCTAATTAGTAAATCAGCAATGGAGTGTTTCAATAATGTAGGCTGCATTGCATCAGAAAAAGGAAAGACAGAGTGTATCACATGTCTGAGGGGATGGAAAAACCCCAAAGCGATGAAGTCAGCACGAATGAAGAACTACCTTTACTTAACTGTTGAAGGGCTGGGGATGTGACCCATCTCAGACACTTACGTTTTTATTTACTCAGTGTTATTTACTGTGGAGATCAAAAAGATTCAGTGTATTCAGTGTTGAGTTTACCTGGAAAGGGAGGAACTGAATGATATTCATTATGAAAAGGAAACAGCTAGCATTAGACATAGGTTTAGATAGAAAGTTAAAGTCAAAGGAAAAGCTTGTTTAAAAGAGATCTCTGAGACAAAATTGAAAGGTCATTTAAGTTTTAAAAAATGTAAATACGATATGTTCTGTTGCAATAAAGACAAGAAATATTAATGTTATTGTCTGAATAAGGACAAGGTATGGGATAAGTCATACAATGAGTCCAGATCAGATGTGGTATTAAATCTTACTGAGAGTAAAAATATACTATAGGAGTATTTCCAATAAAAGTAAATAAAGGAATAACTAACAAGCATATGTATGTCATTTATTTTTGACTTCACATGATAGCAGGCCTGACTTTGCACAGTGTGAATGAGTGGGAGTGAGAAGAGCAAAATTTCCTTTGCTTTAGACTATAGGGGCATTTTTATGAAGCCCCCAAATGTGAGCCCTCCTTTTGGGGTTTGTGAGGCAGCTGTTGAGACCCATGGCTGTAAAGTAAGAATAAAATACAATATTTAGGCTTCTGTTAAGAGGTGGCTCTTCAGAACCTATGGAACTGTACAGATAGAAACAGGAAGGAGGCTGATTTCACCATGATATCATCTGCTCTGAGCGTTTGCAGCTCTGCAGAAATTACAGTGGTGCACAGCATCATGTGAAGAGCCTGGGAATGGCTGGGTCCTGGCCTAAAGTCAAGGATGGCTCTTCTGGACCTTAGCATGATTGTCACTGGCATGGGAACTACAGGCCCTGCTACTAGATCAGGGTCCCAATGACTCTGCTGGGCTCTGCTCTAAGCAAGACATCCCTCTCCCTGGGAATTTCTTTTTCTTTCACATTAGAAATGCAGGCTAGAAGACCTTGCAGGCTAGAAGACCTTGCAGACTATGAAGACTAGGCTGAGCAAAAAGCTAATGAAACAGTGAGATTATGAAGGGCAAAAAAACCATCAGTATGAACAGGTGGGAGTGAAAGGATTTTAAGACGGCATGTTCAAAGCTCTTTGTCTTTTGTTTGCTTTTATTAACACCTAGGTAACATCAATTATTAATTAACAGACGAAATAAGGAAGCTTTTGTTAAAAGATCCACTACCTTCATTCCTTTGCATTGAAACCACTAAATATTCCTAAGGTCTTTCCTTGTGCTCCAGCTAAACTAGAAGACCAGAATGCCATTTCCAGTATTTTTAATATGGTGGAGCTGCAGACTCTCTTTTGACTACCACCTGCCCCTCCTCCCCCTCCACTTGCAAACAGCAATGCTACAAAACATGGCCTTTCCTGCCAGATTTATAGGGCAATTCAGACCAATATAAACCAAACAGATGTGATTTATAGCAGTTTTGGTGTGCATTTTTGTTACAAAATGGAAACTGGCCATACTCAGTTCATATTTAATACAGAAATTAATTTAATACATTTAATAGAGAAACATGAATTTAGAGGGATTATTTTACAGTATTGATCTGATACTGATCTGTATGAGTTGGCGGGGGGGTTGATTAAAGGGTTTTGGTGGAAATTGATGATTTATTGACTCATGAACCCTCTCTTGTGGTTGCTGTCTAAACTCTTCTTTGAAACAACTAGTTTGGAGAAAGGGTGTCATTCCAGCCTTCCAAGTGGCAACTCAAGATGTTGATTGTAGAGTCCTTCTTTCAGAGCACCTGGTGATTCAGGGAGTGTGTCTGGGCAGCAACTGACTAAAGGCTCTCAAGCCCGATGCATGCACTAGCCCTTGGGCTCTGGGGTGCTCCAGCTTGGAAAGGGCCAGGTTCTTGGTCCTTTCTGAGGAAGCAGCTGAAAGGAGGTGTTACTGTGACCAGGCGCTTTTCCTCCTTTTCACACTTTTTTTTGTGTTTGGTAGGCTCAGAATATGTGTGTGACAATAAGCTGCAAAGTGAGGTAAGTAGGAGGATGTAAATTTTGTGAATTCCAGTAGGAGGATGTAAATTTTGTGAACTCCAGCAAGACTTAGTCATGAGTTTCTCCCTCTACAGCACTATCATTTGGATATCTACCCATGAGCAAAAAGAAGAAGGCAGAAATCTAGAGGATTTTATCAGAAACACAGACTCTGAAGAACTTGTCCCGTCAGATGAGAAGCAATGAATAACAGTGGTGCATAAGTCAAGAGTTGAGTTTTGAGGCTTACAAAGACATTTAGGCTATTGCTTTTGTGATCCACATATGGAGCCTGGGGCCTCCAATCATGTGATGAAGGATGACTCATGCCCACACTCTTCAGGATTAGCTTCCCTGGAGCAGACCAGCAAAACTTAAAACAAATCATGTCTTGGTCCCAATCCCACAGCCCCTTCATACTAATTCACCGACATGCCCCTGTAGGTTGAAATGCACATGGCATTCATCAGCCTCTGGGCTGCACGCTGCACAAGACCACAACAGAGGACTTAAAAAAAGGCACCTCACTTTGTCTATTTTTCACTGACAAGGCTGACCCCCACCTCTGCTCCTGCTCCACTTACACTTGCACCTGCTGCTTCTCAGCACATGATAGCAGAGGCCCTCACTGGGGTGAACTCAGCCTGGGGAGCCTGGCTGGGATGGGGACAAAGAAGGCTTTGATGAGGGGTAGCACCAAGTATGGAGCAAGTCTGGCCCCTAGGTCTTGTTTTTAGCTTTGCCCAATACACCTCACTTTCTAAACAACCTGGTTGGTGATTGCAATCTATGACAGTCCTTCCCTCATATGGGGAAGGTTCTGGGTTATGGACAGCAGCGTCTGTCCCTGGTGGGGACTAGCAGTGTGAGATGACCAATTATGGATGCAATGTTTTAAAAGGTGGAAGGCCACCTACAAGGTGCCTGACTGGGACCTAACCCCTTCAGGGCCACCTCACCACACTTCAAAACCACTTTTATGGAGAAGGTGTTAGATTTAACTGGGCAGTCAAGTTAGAGATTGAAAAGCCCACCGCGGTCACACAGGTGATAGATGCTTCCAGTGCCATTCTGCAGATCCTGTGCACCCACATGGTCCACACTGCACAACCAGGGTGGCGAGGACCTTTTCCAGCAGTTTCCCATTTTGTGGGGAGCCACTGACAAGTTGCATGTCCCTGCTCCAGCCAGTTGGCCATAGCAGGACAGTTTTGTCTGGTTTATACAGGCTCAGTCACAATGACCATCCATTGGCCTTTCCCCTTGGATGGGAGGCAAGCACCTATTGCCCTCTGTGCACATGCGTAACACTGCCCTAGCAACAAATAACCCCTGAATGTGACTCACGCAAGGTTAGCTCCTGCCTGCTTCCAGAGGTTTGGTGTCCTTCAGGAGCACCCTCTCGTCAGTATCTGTAGCAGATGAGGATCCAACAGTGAGGTGGCCCTTTCCCTGGTTCCTCCTCCGTAGCACTGAGAGTCAACGTCACAGAGGTGGCAGCTGGGGTCCCAGGCTTGAGACACAATCCCAGTCCCAGACCAGAGTGACACTGAATACAGGGTGGAAGGGGAAGTCCAGTAAAGGTCTTGTCACCAAAGACCTGGTGCTGCTTGGAGTAGCATGCACATTTATGCTGAGTTGCACCAGACCTTCCAGTGGCATCTCTGGCCTTCAGAAAGGCTGGCTGCAAATTTTGAAGTGCAAGCTGGCATTGCTTAGCACAGTGGTTGTATCTCACTGTGCCAAACTGCCATGCCATCTGCCAGAAACTGCCTGATCCATACAGCTTCGGTCTCCTTGGGGCCCCAGCTTGCCCATCTGTGCCCTTACAACGTGCTAGTTGATTTTAGTTTCCCAAATGGAGATAAAACATATTTATTTAGAGCGTGAGTCTTGACAACCCACAAGCATGACATTTTCATATCGTAAGGCAGTGACGTGTCACGTATGCATGGGATGTGGGGGAGCACAAGACTTAACAGAGGTAATGTTGAAAAATTGGTGGGCTGAGAGGTGAACACTTGCACAGCCAACATCCTCACTGGCTGCACAGAGAAGATCCTGGAACAAAGTACTCCTCATCAGCCACATTTGGGTTTCTTCTTGGGAGAAAATAGTTGATCCACTCCAAAAAGAAGCTCAGGAGCAAACTAGCATATATGCTATGCAGCCAGTCATCAGGGCAGGGATGGAGGCACCAAGGTCCAGAGCAAACCATGCAGAAGTGCTTTCTTTAGCACTCTCCTCTCCCTTGAAAATCTAGAGTCTCAAGTCCCTCACAAGCTAGCAATGCCTTAATTGGAAAAAACTGTAGCCATTCTTGCTTTGAAAATACTTGTGCAAGGAGTGGGATGGAAATATTCCTTTTAACAATGACCCTGAGAAGATGTACATATATGGTCTCCTTGTCCTGGAGAGCTAGCAGAAATGCCGCTCCCCCCTCCCTACTCAGTATTCAGCTGGGGATTTCCACGAGGATAGAGAGTTTTCCTTTCAGTTTATCTGATGAGTCCACACAGTGAGTTCATGGTTTCCCCCCTTGACTCAGTCACATTCCTGTGAGCCTCCCAGCTGGAACCTGTGGCTTTTATTAACCCATTCAGCACTTCTGGGTTCAGCTGGGTCAGCTTTACAGACATACACCTTAGCTAGTTAACTGTCTGGACTTTCTGGCACTTGATTACATTCCCGGAAATCCAGACCGTTAGCTTAACATAACTGAACATGCCACTAACCATAGCCCCTCCCATGGGCCATTTCCCATCCTTTGTTGCTTACTTTCCTATAATTAAATTCCCCATCTAATTTCTTCTCATTGTTTCACTCACAGCAAGGAGAGTTGCTCTAAAGTCAAGTAGCTGTACCTGAAGATTGTCTAAGACATCACTGCCAGGTGCCTTTCTCCTCCCTTAACTAAAACCAGCCCCTGCCCTCAACAAACCATTTTCTGACACTATACACTTTGCTATATTTGTTATATTGGTGGATATTATTCAGAATCAAATACTGTATGTGCCAAGCATTACATTTTAAAACAAAGCAAGTAAAACGTATTCAAATGCAAGAACAATAACTTTTTTTGAAAAGAAAGCCTAGCTGGAAAATAGTATCTCCAATTAAAGGACTTGTAGTAAAACTCAGCTGCTGGGTAGGGAATGCAGGTGGCATTTTCTGAGTCATTATTGAGCCAATTTACCAGCATGATGTGAAGGGGTCATAGCACTTTATCATATAGAAGAGAGATAAAACCAAAGTCTTGATCACATGGTACTCATTAGTTTTGAAATATAAATGATAGTTATTTTTCTTAGGTGAACTCAGTAGACTTTTTTTTAAATGACTTTTCCTTTGTTTCTTGGAGAAACCAAACCTTAGCCTAAGTTGTAATTTTGATTTTAAATGTACTAAGGTGAGGTACTTGTTACCTGCAGCAGGCACCATTTAACGCACAACTTTCACTGCAGCAAGGGACAGTGGGGGATTCTGTTTGTGGTGCTCCAGAGGAGATGCTACATTATTGCAATCACTGCGAAGCGGCAAATGTTGTTTTAATGACACCCAACTTGGTAGTTTCCCAGGGGTGAAATCAGTATCTCGATAGTAAAACTGAAGCTACCATTTTATTGCTGAGAACATATGTATGACCTCATTGACAATACTCAGAATATTGAGTTGAGAAAGGGAAATATCCCTGCTGAAAGGCTGCAGACATCTTAATTCATCTGCAGTATAGAAAAGACATTCATTTAGGTAATACTTGAAAACAGCAACGAAGTAGAGATAACTAAACGTTCGTTATAGGCAAGTTCCTTCTGCTGCTTCTGAGCATAAGCAGTAAAAGGTCACTCTGTCTCTAATTGAATTGCTCTGTATTGTGCTAATCTACCTAATGTCCTGTTTGCAAATACAGCATCATCTTAAACACTTTGTGCCATGTGGGCTAACATTCAGATTGTGCTCTTTTAAGTAAGTGTGGTATCAGGAAACTGTTGTTCCACTTACAGCTTTACGTTCTCATAAATGGACTATCTGTTACTGAATTCTTTCCTAATTCCTTATCTTTATCTCTCATCTTCAGAATTTTTAATTGGAAAACCCTATTCCATTTAAATCTGGGAAGGACCTCTTGCAGGTGATGTGAGGGACTTGCTTCTGAGAATAATGGTCTGGTTTTGTTTCTTCAGCTGAGAACAGGTGTTACATTGACCAAGAGCTCTCAGAAAGATGTACAGGTTGCACTTTGGCTACCTCTGCTTCGCCAAGACGACGGGAGGTTTGTCGTTTGGGAGGGAGGCATGGTTGTTTGTTTGTTTGTTTGTTTGTTACAAAAGATAACCTTAGGAACAGTATCATTTTTGCAGATTTCTCTCTGCTTTGCTCCTGCTCATTCCTTCCAAGCTTTGTTATTTCACTTTAATGGAATGCCTTGACACTGAGATGCCAAGGATCTGAAGGTAGCCAGGGCTTTTGAGGTAGCCAGGGCTTTTGAAGTAAGGAAAACATTAGCTAAGTTCCATATAAATGCCATCCATGCTCCCACAGAAGTGGGTTTGCTCTGTCCAGATAGAATGATATGGGAAATCCTGCAGGAATGTGCGGCTAACCTTGATGTGT
Organism: Dromaius novaehollandiae; assembly: GCF_036370855.1. Taxonomy (NCBI): domain Eukaryota; kingdom Metazoa; phylum Chordata; class Aves; order Casuariiformes; family Dromaiidae; genus Dromaius; species Dromaius novaehollandiae. The sequence continues at coordinate 46,204,902 of NC_088130.1, read as the reverse complement.
GATCATCTCTTGTTTGCAGAGGATACAACATCTTCCCTGCTGAGAGATGCTCTCAACTTCTCTCTTAAGTTACCACTGTTGCTTTAGCAGTCTCAACATCACTTTTTGCCTGAGCTTTTCCTTAAGGACTGCCTCATGTGGAATGAGAAGATGTCTCCAGCTGCCAGTAATCTAACATGGCACCTCTGCTCCAAACCCTTGTACCTGAATGGCAATGCTCCACAAGTTTGCCACCTGACGTGAAATTAGTTGGGTCAGGTATGCTGTCAAGATAATGCAGGAACTCCATGGCTAAGACAGTCTGCATTTCTGGAAACAACTTAGTAAAAACATCTTTACATTTACTTATGTCAGTACAGAAAGAAATGAATGGAAGTAGTTTCCAAAACTACAGTACTTAATGTAAAAAGGTGGAAAACCTTTAATGTTCAGCAAAGAAAAAAACAACCTATTCCATAATCCTTTTATAGGAATGGACAGACTTCGTTAATATTTGGGTGAGGCCCTCCATTCTTGTTTCCATTGCTTAGTTTGAGGAGTAACTCATTAAACTGGCTTTGGGCTTACACTAAAATGACCAAGGTCATGGCCAAGTCTTAAGAATTTTTAAACTATTATTTCATAATTATTAAGAGCTGGGAAAAATAACTTCATTCGTAATGGTACAGTTATTCTTGCTGGATGGAGTCTCTTACAGAACTATTGCCATGTAATGCTTAGCATACCAGATCTCACTGAAGAGTAACATATTTTTAGGAGTCCTTCATTTTTCACTAGGAATTCTGCTCTTGACAGGGAATTCTGCTCTGTTTGCTTCAGAGATGAGGAGATACATTTGAGTTTGCTGTGGATATTATTTTGTTAAAACAGGTTATTTTATGAGGAAAGTGGTGCAGAAAATTGCAGATTAACTATTCAGACAGGTGACATGATATCATCTTTTTAAAACCTCTTATTTATTTATTAACCTCTTATCAGCTAAAAACAAACAGAAAAAAAACAGAGAAACCAACCCAAAATACTCAACCATGAAAGTTGCAGCATACACATTTTGTGGATTTTTCGGAATGAGCAATTTTGTTAGAAAAAATGAGAAGGGGATAAATGATTTCACATAGTACTCTTTGATAACTGTGTTACTCCTAATGGCTGAATTTTAACTCATTGGAAATTAGAGCAATACTACTACAACTGTAATGTATAGGACTCCATAGTACTCAGTCACTTGGCTCACTGAATTTGATAGCATTTCCTGGGGTCTTCTTTGGAACCAAAATCTTTCTCTACAGTTTAAGTTATAGACAAGTGACAACAAAATCTAGCTAAAATCCAGACAAACTTCTCTAACTTTTGAAATATGAAAACTTTTTAAAAGAACATCAATAATATGATGTTAAATAGTTAAATAAGAATTTAGAAGTCGGAGTATGGAGCTGGTATATGAAGAATACTTGTAAGTGTGTTTGAAGTGCTACACTTGCTCAGCCACTGGCAATGGAAATGGAATGTCATAAGGGCTTGTCCACATTCAACAATAAAGTTTTCTTTAACTAAAATGCAACATGCTTAAAATGCACTGTTTTGAAAATAATTTGCATTGTCATCTAAAAACCACTGTCTTGTTGACACAATCAGGAGTTTGGCACACGGAAAGCAGTTCAGCTTAATTCAGTGAGAACTCAAAATGGGGAAACATACCTTTGCACATCACTTCTGCTCAAAGTCAAAAGCATTCCACCTACAAGTGTGTATACTTTGTTGACTACTCATCAAGTAGTTTAAGTAGCTGTTGTAATTAAAAAAAAAAATAGAACTCCCATACCACATACCAATGGTTCTCTGAGTAAAAAGGAAGAAAATATGTCATTAAACCTTATGTGAGCAGAACCTTACATGAAATCCAACCTGAATTATCCTATGATCATATGATGATCACAATGATTAGCAAAGACCTTCTTTGTAATATCTGTTGAACTTATCAGGTAACAACTGACCAGAGGCAATTTGTCTAAAAGATTTTTTCCATTTGAAATTGCCTTCCTTTTCCATGAGATGGCTAGACTGTAACAAAATTGTGCAAGGGGAAAACACTTCAAAACAAAATTCTGAAAGTCTTCCAAATAACATTTTCAAGAGAGAATTTATTTGGAATGCAATTATCTGATTTACTGAAGATTTTATTTTTTTTATTGTTTTATTTCCTTTTTCTTGGCAAGTCAGTAGAGGTACATAATGTTAGATAATAAAGCAAATACACAAATAAACATAAAAGATATACAATTTAGAATAAATAAATATCATAATAAGATTATTTAATTTAGAATTTGCACTTCAGAGGAAGGTTGAAAAAATTTGCCTGTATTTCTGAACAGAAATGAAAATAAATTTTGAAAGTAAAAGTTTCTAAGAAGAGGAAGCTTGGATTTCTGACAGCTCTTGGTTAGCCTGTTCCTGCAGTTCTCAAAGGTCAAAGCATCCCCTGAGCTTTCTCCCCTTCTCAGCACCGCAAGCCCACAAAGAGGAAAAGAAAAATGACTAAAAAACTAGCTGACGTTTGAGAGCTCATGTATATTCAGTCATCTTTGACTTTCATAGTCACTTTACACGAAGATTTGCCCATTTGAGTTTTATTATCACAAATACTCAGGAAACCAGATGGTCGCCTCAAGAATCACTCACCTCTCCATAAATGTTATAAATATCAGTTAGAAATGTTAGACATCTCAGTTACAACTCAAATACTTGTAAATACAAAAATAGTGTGAAAAGCTGTTTTTCTTAGGACTCAGGAAGATTTCCTGGGGATTTGATGACATCCTGCAATCGGCAGTGTTTTGTGAATAGCCAGCTGCTCATATCACGCCTGCGGGTTTGTTGGGCAGAGGCAAGAAGCTGGCCGGAGTGAGCTAACTGGGTGCCGTGACTGAGGACATAGACAGTCCATCTCTGTAGGAAGGTTTGGCAGGTGTGTATTAGTACCTGGCACGTCCACTGTAATTCATCTTTCAAAAGAATTCACCAGGCTACTATAATCTGTAAGTTACTTGTGGGAAGGAAAAATCTGAAAAGTCTTTTTCTGTCTCCCCTTCAGCTGAAGCCCAAATACATTATAACTACCACAGGGAGAAGAATATTTTGGTTGAAATACAATATTCACAACTTGAACAATCTGTTCTTTGCTGAAAATTGGAAGTTTAGATCCTCTCTCCTGGACCATTGTGTATAAACTATTTTTGATGTTTCAGTGTAAACACTTCTGCAGCACTATATAATTCTGTCAACTACTCTCTGGAGAAAACAGATGAAAGTAATTGCAAGAAATTTTTCATGTATTACAGTACTTGCTGTCTGCTTCATTATACATCATTACACCAAACAGCATCAATTCTCAGACCTTTATGTGTTAATAACCACATGTGAGGAAACAGATCTAACATGACGTACAAGTAACCTGTCTTGCCCAGAGTGTGCAAACTGCTGGTTGAAACGGGGCAACCTACATGTAACAGAACAGGAGTCTCTTCCAAAAGATGTAGCACCCTTACAGTAGAATTTCTTGCCCTACCATTTATTTCCCACCTATCATATTGTGTAACTGTGCTATAACATTTGCTTCATGTAGTGTTGGTAAGTAGTCTGGCTTAAAAATAGCATGTGATGTTCTTTACGTTACTCTCTGTGGCTTGTGAAACACAGCCCTTCCCCTTGCATGCCGAAACAAGGCTCAGGTAACTGCCAGATGCTCAATCATCTTCTGCCGTAAAACCAAGCAGCACTCTCTGGACTTCATGCACCTTTGTCAACAGCATGTGATAGGAAAAGGCAGCTCAGGCTGCACTCTGAGGACGCAGAGCACGCCTGGCAACAGGAAAGCCTCTCCAGCGGCTGCCATGGCTCTGCCGGCAGCACTCATTAAATCCAGCATGAAATGGTCAGCGAGCCTAGCAAGTGTGACAAGGAGGAAGATACAGGCAAATGGTCACAGAACAACCCATTTCAGAAGCTTTATCCCTCATAACAATTTCATGCAGTACAAATACGCCCACCTGCTCTCTGTCTTGCACATAGTCCCATCCCCAAAGACAGAAACCATCACGCAATAACAAGAGAACACATGAAAATCCTGTGAACAATCTTGTTAATCTCTGTTCTTTCCATCTGAGAAAAGGTATGTTAAATATTTGGGAATGCCCCATACGGCATGGTAAGAGGAGGCTAAATGCAGTATACACCTCATTATAAATGTTCTCTCAATTAGGCATCTAGAATGTAATGTAATGTTTCCTAACCCTGACTGGTAGCCCTGTGATTTTTTTTTAAATATACTTTCTCTCTAGTCCAGTTTACTCTGTGGTCCACACCTATATTTTATTCTTTTCTGCACTTAACATTTGAAATATAATACTATATTGTGTTTAGGGAAGAAAGCTAAACTTTAACCTCTAAAATAAAATATGTTCCAATTATCAAGTTTAAGTGTTCATTAGAACTGAATAATAAATGAATGGCCAGTTTTGTTTGCCATTCTGCCAACACCAAACTGCCATGATGGCTGGCATGAGGGCATTATGAGAGAATACCGCTGATCAGCCTCTCCAGCTGCCCCCAATTACCTGTAGGTTCACAACTGTTTTCCACCTGCAAACCTTATATATAGCTATGTGTTTAATGTCAGCTTGACCCACTATTGATGCTTTACTGCAATGTTTGCAGTTCCACAGCTAAAAACCTAAAGTCAATCTTCATCAGATATTGAGATCAGTATACATTAAAGACAGGAAAAAAAATCATAAGGATGTTCAAATTTTCCTCCTGCAAAACACTGAAGTGAGAAAATCCAAGGGTAGGGTTAAAACTGAACTTAGAAGAAAAGCAAGCGAGATCAGGTGCAGTTCGTGTGTCCACACAGACTGATTCTGCTTTGTAGCAACACGAAGAGAAAAGAAAAGAGGCTGAAAAAACTCAAATCTATTGTTATAAATCTGTTTCGTCTGCAACCACAGACGTGAAGCCTTAATATTCATGAAAAGTTACATGAAGTTTTAACAGTTATAGGATCTCTGTATAAATGTACTTTGATTTAACCAGACTTTACACTAGAAGTAGAATTGGTGATTAAAACCTGTTAAGAGTTAATTTTTCTCTTCAGTGTATGATGTAGGAAGAAATTACAGTGAAGACATTCAGGAAAATTATTTGTTTGAAGGACCAGCTTCACATTTGTGGAGGACCTGAAGTAACAACTCTTACTGTTCTCCACAGGAGTTTTGTTTGCTCGATGAGAACAGCTTTTGCAGGAACTCGGTAGTATGATGAATTTAGGGATTTTGAAGAAAATTGGTTAACAAATAACTGATAAGTAGCTAAAAGGAGTAGTATGACAAAAAGAAAACAAAACAAAACAATAGGTGCCCAAACATAAGCCGTGATTCAAAGTAAATGAATGAAACCTCAAAGAAAAGAATCAGGTAAATCCCCCAAGGAAGAAAGTTATAGCAGCTATTACTCATTAACTCTCTTGGCATAAAAAATAACAATAAGCTGCTAATACCCTTTACAAAGCATGTGTGATTTTGCAGTTCAGGGACCTCTGCAGATCAAAATGCTGCTTGCTTATGCAACTTTGTGGGAAAAAAAGTGACAGTTTTTATCCCAATTTTGTAAAGTAAGAATAAGAAATTTTATTTTTATTTTCTAGTCCTTTTCCACCCTACTAGACACTCAGATTTTTGAAGAAGGGACCACATCCTGTTCGCTCTGCACAAGAGCTTGACACCTCCAGGGTGACTGAGGTACCTCAGCAGTGTTACAGAACAGACAATACAACATAAACAGGATGGGACAAACAACAAGATCGTTTCGATGACAGTGTTACTCCCTAAATATCATGACCCCTCCCGGCAAAGTCAGAGGTAATAAACAGTTCTATTCTTGAGCCAACATCATTCTTTAGGGACAACCCAGAGAGGAACATAATATTAGGTCAGAACAAATATATCTAATGTCTACAGAACCTTCAGAAGGCCAATAGGTCTGCCTAAGGCATCCCTGGACAACCTTAGAGGCACTTGCTCATTTCTATTTCTAGATGAGCAGAGAGGACTGCTCTATTTTCATGTTTAAAACTAGTGAATCTAAACCATGCCTGTGTTAGGTGGACCGGACCTCCACCCTAAGTGTGTGCATGTGTGTTTCTTCTTTGTGGGTTTTGAAAGTCACATAGAACAGCGTCCTTGTTTCAATACTGTGCCAAAGCAATGAAGTTGAGAATATTATTCCAGGGCCCAATGCTCTAGCAAAAACAATTTGAAAACTACAAAAACTCTGGCAAAAAAAAAAAAAAAAAAAAAAAAAAAAAAAGAAGAAGAAGAAGAAAATTACCACAAAAGGCTCCTGTCTATACTCTTGTATGTAGCAGCACGTCTTGAGAGGACAAGAGGTGTTCTCTGCAATTAGTTTTTTACTGTCCTCCAGTACAGTCACCAGTTACAAGCATTTTTGTCAAGTGAAACAAGAGTTATGGTAAGCTGGGAGCTCTTAAATATGAAAACACTTTTATGAGTGGACACTAAAGCTGCTTTTTCCTACTAGTTGAACTGCCTCGGGTCTTGTGTAGGTGTCTAGCATTCAACAGCTAGAAAGAGTTTCGCAATATCCGGGATAATCAAGTTCCTCTGTGACTTTCCTTTTTTGCCCCAAAGAAGAGAGGGCACTGGGGTGGAAGGCTAGCTTTACAGACCATGTCAGCCTGCTGATAGGTGTTTGGGGATGCAAGCTGTCCCCTCCGTGTCAGGCAGAACCAGGAAAATGATTTCTCCAGGCCAAATATACACTGCTTCAGAGTTGTTCTGAAGTACCCGTTGCACCAGTGCCCCCAGCTTCTCTCTGCTTCCCCTTCTAAGCCGAAGAGCCCCATTCCTACCATGGCCCCTCAGTGCCCCTAATGTTTAACCTTAACTTCTCCCTCTGCTTTCTCAGTTGTACAGCTTAGCTCTCCACATGGAGATGCAGTACCAAGAGAGTGATTTTTTTATAATTCAGGCTTTAATTTATGATTTTTTTTTTGACTGCTGTTGCTGTTATGGAGTTACCTATTAGTTCGAAGAGGTCACTCTCTGAGGTTTCAGGTGCACCTGAGCTCCTGTGCTTGACAAGCCCTTGTGCATCAGCTGATGTACAGTGTGATCATGCACACGCCTACCCTAAAATGCACAGAATCGAGCTTTTTCACTGCTGCTTAAACTACTACATATCACACATGCTTCAGGCTGAGAGAAAACAGTTTGTTACTGTGGCTCAGTTGATGCACATGAACTTGTTCCTCCGAAGGACTGATACCTGTGCCTGACTCCTGAGTGGTTAGCGTGAAACCTCAAAGTGCCTAAATAGTTCAGATGATGTTTTAATGGGTTTCCTCTCGTGCAGTAGCTGTGCTATTGGAGGGAAGTGACAGCATTCAGTACAAGGGGCTGTGTGAGAGCTCTAGGTACTGCTGTCTCCTTCTGACACTATAATGTGGTTCTTGTGCTTACCCTGGCCACATAATACATGCTAACTCTATGGTCCAGTGGCACAATTTTCCTTTTAAACGCCTTGCATGTTGCAGGGCAGAGCTATAGATTCACCCACTGTAGCTGCTCTTGCAAATTCCTCAGCCTTTCTAGTCCTAAACACAAACTGCTGGATGCCAGACTTCCTTCCAGAACATGTCACAGCCAGTAGGTGACTGATTCTCCAGGATTTTTTCCATTAATCCTTGAGACGCAGCAAGTGTATTGCTACCTAGAGGTGACCTCCTCTCAAGATTTTTCTGGATCTGTCCTCACACCTTCTAAAGGTCTGGTCAAGAGAATTAGTAGGACCCTACCTCCAGGTGCTCAGGGATTTGGGGGAAGGCACAGTTAAACTCCTGAGGTTTCCACTAAGCCACGAACAAGAAGCACAGGACGCAGGACTTGCCCATTAGGGTAAGCATTACCTGTGCAAATCTCACTTTTATCCATGGTGGTTCAGCCTGAATTATCTGGCCCTAGGAAAAAACTCCCCCGTACTCATACCACATTTTGACCCAGTTCCCTATCTGCAAGCTGTTATGTCTCCTCCAATATGTCCAGATGGGCCCTTTCTTTCCTGGTGCAACTCTGCCTTCCTTACAGGTTAAACCCATTAAATCTTTTTTATTATTATTTTTACTCTTCCCTTTGGTGCTCCCTCTGCAAGCCTAGCTCCCCCTCAGACCTCAAGAATGTCTAATGTCCTAGAAGCAGTGGTCTTTTTGGACTCAAGTTATACAGGTATGCTGAAGCACTTCGATTTTCCCAATTACCAATTTCGGCAAGGCCTAACCAACTCAAGAGATTATTATCGCAGCCACAGTCTTCAAGTGTTCAACGGCTGTGATGAGTCTCCTCCATGAGTCACTGACCTTGCACAAAACACCAACTCACACGGTAATCAGAGCTGATCCTATCTTAATTGGTGCTTCATAGTATCTGTTCTCAGTGCAGTTTATTGTTTACAGGCAGGTAATAGCAGTAGCTCTGGGGGTTCTTGCTTCTAGCCGCTCAGGAGACATCAAGAGTATGACCTATGTGATACACAGCAGCCTCGGAGGCCACCAGGTGCCAGCTCCAGTGTGTCTGTGCTTCAGAGAGAGCAGCACTCCTGCTGTGTGGTACCTCTGCAGGAGCACTGCCCTGAGGGCACAGGACAAGTCTCTCTTGTCCCCTGCCCTGCCAATAGAGGTGGACTTCCTGCAATGCTTCTGTGTTATTTCTTGTCCCTGCTCACAGCACAATTCTGCAGCACAACTGCAAAGGGACAGCTACGCAGGAGGACTGCAGCAGCAGTGTGACCTGCTCTGTGGTGCCATGGGCAAGACGGCAGTGAGGCATCTCAGAAAACAGCTTTTCACTCAATGTGATGCCTTCACCCCTTGGGTCATCCTGTCAGAGGTCCCATCCCTCAGGCTGGACCCAAAGGATTTTCTGCTGCAAAGGAAACCCACAGTGCTCAGAACTTGAAGAGCCCAACCACAAGCTGCAGCTACATGCAAGAGATGAGCAATAAGGTACAGAAAGGTGGGGGGGATTTGTGAGCCCCCTTAGAAAGCTCCCTTAGGTAACTGTGCACCCTGCTTTGCAGCGGCTTTACTGAGTAGAGCATCTGATAGCACCTGAGCTTGATCCACGGAGCTTTGGACACTAGAATATGTGTATTAGCCAGAAATTAAAAGTAATACATTTAAATAGGAAATTAGAAGACAGGTTCCCTGATTCACATTCATCTGTTGGGATTTATCTTCAGTGTAAAACTGATGTCTTAAAGGGACTTCCCTGCTTTCAGGGCAGGATGCTGCTGGGTTTAGCTCTCTTTTGCTGCAAATGCAACAGGTACTCATGAAAGGATAACGAAGTCCTATAAACTAAAACAGAACCTCCCAGCTTCTCTGGCACTGGTAATATATGTTCCTAATGAAGACAAGCCCAGATCATACAACTTTGACTAAAATAACCAAGCACATGTGTTGATATGACTAAACACCAGAAGCATTTCTGTCACAAAGGAAAGGTTCATTTTATGTTTTTCAGCATACATTTACATCTGTGAAATCTATTATAGCAAGTTTTATGTGGGAGTTGCCCCAGCATTTACTGCAAGAAAACCTCAGAGAAAGACGTGAAGGGTAAGCCACAAACTGTGCTATTTCTGCAACTCCTACGTTGCGTTAATTTCTGCCTGACCTTTTCTTGAGGTACTCTTGACCTTATGTCTACGCATTAATCACAGCGCAGAACTCGTTCCTAGATTCCCATCTCTCTTCTTCTGAGTCTTTGGACTCTTTAAGATGTTTGAAGACTCCCCAAAACTGTGGTGTCCCGGACAAATCTTTTTTGGAGAAATGCACATAACTTCTCCTTTAAGTTTTTACTGGTGATGATAAATTTCAAAATAGTATGTGGCTACTGTGATACTTCACCAAAGATTACATGTATGATGTACATGAGTCTACTGACTATAAATTTTCTGTTTCTGGTTAACACCTTATATTGAAAGACAAAGCAGTTTAGAACTTCTACCACGTGTGCTGTGAGTGGAAAGCTTTGGTAAGCCAGAGGAGAACTGTGATCTCCAAGATGAGATTCACTTGCAGAGTGAATGTTCTAAGGCCTGTTGTTGTATTCCAGCTACACACCATGTCCTTCTGATCATCTCAGATCAATCTAAATCCTTGCATGGAAGGTTTTCATGGAAAAGCACAGGGGCTAGATTAGAGAAGACAAGGTACCAACAGTGATGTTACTGTTGCTGTCTTAGTGTCTTGGTATCTCAAAGGAGACTTTCAAAGCATTGCCAATAAGCTGGTGACTTGGAGGAAATGAGGTTTACCAGGCAGATTCATATCCATGGCTCTTAATAGAGCAAGTAGAAAACATGCCTAGATATCCAAAGGCAGAGCATGGTATTGTACAAATGAAAAGGCAGACAGAATTTGACTGTGCAGTTGAAATGCTTGTACACACATGTGCGTGTCTGTTATGCAAAGCTCCTGTATGTATTTCTATAGCACAAGTACAGTGTGGGGTATTGTTCTTCCCCCTGTGCATCCAAGGTTTAATGAGGAACCTCTGAAGAAGGAGGAAGTGACAGGTTTTAGCTTTCCAGTTTGGATATTTGCTATTCCTTACATTGTTCTTCTGGAAATTATAGAACAGCAGTTCTTTAGAGAGTAGCACTTCTTTTGCATGACATATTTTCCCTACATAAATACGCAGGTGAGCAATCTGAGATATAGAAGCAACAAGTGCAAATGAGTTCATTAAATTGAAATGCCTTTGAGAATTTCAGTGATGACTCTGTCCCAGTTAGAAGTAGGTCATCACAATTACTCTCATCATAGGACTGAACTTGATGAGGGACCTGGATTACTGCCCTCATGGAAACAGGGCCTGGAACTTTATTCCATGCCCCTTGGTGAAGTACAGATGTAATCATGTTAATGTCAGAGGCAGCATTCACTGTAATTGATGCCATATTTAGCAAAAAGCACACAGTGGAACAGTAGGATAATTCTTGCTCATTTTATTTCTTTTTTGTTTAAAAAAAAAAAAAGTGAAAAAGTGTCCAAAATTTGCAGGCCATACTAAGACTGATATGATTTTGAGATGGCCTTTGAACTGTATCTGTTGGTGGGGCTGGCAACCATCCTTGCTGGAAGTGGTTTGATCATACTGACGTTAAAGCTTCCTCTGCGGGTGCCTGTCCCTCTCATACTGCTTAGCTGTTTCCACAGCTGTGCAGTTTCTCCCACAAGACAGTTGGCTCCATTTCCTTGCCCATCTTCCTGAATCAGTGGCTTCTGGCGTGTTGAGAACTGCGCTTTCCTGGAATTGAAAGGAAGAAAGGTAAATTCAGAAATACTTGCAAAGTCTCTACTTCTTTAAGAAAACTCCTTCAAACCTTATCTCTAGTGGCAAATATCATCAAACCCCAGAGATTTCTGCACGCTTTTTCTCACATGGTTACTAGTTTTTCCCTGCAAAAAGAACATTCAACTTTTTTCCTCATAGAAAGGCCATGCTGAATTCTCATGCAGTCTCTGGCTGGAATAGTGGGCAAATGATGAAATAATATATAAATTACTGTTGAAACCCCCTTCTCTGGCCCCTATCTGTATCTTTTTGCTGAAATGCAGGCCAGATTTCTATTTTTTCAGGATTTGGGGGAAAGCTTTCCCAGGACAGAGACAAATTCCAGGGCTACTATATTAAAAACCATATTGTTGTTTGTAGCAGCTTCTTGTCAGTAGCTTTAGATGCAGACTCACACAAGCATTTATTAAAAAAATAAAACACATGAAAACATGAAGTCATACCAGCCTCAATCCAGAAGATTAATTCATCCTTCAAGAATAATGATCTAAGTGTGCAGTTAAACATCCCAACATGATCCTCATAATGCCAATACCTGGATCATTTGTTGATCTTCATAATTTGATGATGACTCCATGACAAGATTATATCTGTATATGGATTATAAAACATTTTATGACAATGAACAGGTTATGAGAAATCTTAGAGTCAGCCCTATGCATGCTCTTTGGTACTTCCCCAGTAACAACTGAATTTTGAAATGTGTCAGCGAGTTAATTTTTAATCCATCTAACATGATCCCTGTAAATTACATAATTCAAGTGTTTTAATCAAGCTGTCAAGCAGAATGCCTTGAGGATGTCAACTACTGTATCAATACAGTTACCTATGACAACCAGACCCATAATCATGTCAAAGACTGTTGTTTTTCTTTGACAAGACCTGAATTCCATGAAAATATGATTAAGTAATAAACTTTTATAATTTGTAATATATTAATTCAAAACTAAGTAATCTAAAATGAAATATGAAAATATTCTGTTCTGGTAAGGTCAGAAATGAATTCAAGCAATTATTTCCATTTTTTTCTAAATATAAGCTTATTGAAATACGCATATTTCACCTATTTTCATCTCCTGTTTCATCTAAATGTATTACAGTGCCGTTTTCTAGTGGAAGAATGTTCACTCCAAACTTTTTTGACCAGTTGTGAAACCCAAGTTCCTAAAAGTAATAACAGCTGTAGGGTAAGACATGGGCTGGACAAAGCAAGTTTGTGATCAGTATTGCTCATGCAGCTTTTGTGGTCTCCCTAGGAGGCTGGTAACAAACCACAGATTACAAACTTCACAGAACACATGGATAATGGACTAGATGATCCCCAGAGGTCCCTTCCAACCTCAACCATTCTGTGATTCTGTGATAACTAATGTCTTTTATTCTGTTGGTACTATGTAACGTGCAGTATACCAAGATCCAACAGGCACATGCAGTGAACAGTCCTTTTCAGGCAGCAGTAGCTAAACAGCAAGCTGACAGGGTTGAACCAGCGACAGGAGCCCTTAATCACCCAATGGGTCCAGCTCACAATGGAGCCAGCGATGATATTTGCATTTTTACCTAAAATCCCTACACCTTGCAGGACGAGGGGAGGGGAAAGAAGTAAAATTTTGTAGTGAAGCAGGAAAGTAGTTCTAGAATTAAAAGGAGGAGAGGGGGAAGTTGCTACTTAAAACTTAGGAGTATATAGGGAACCTGAGACAGCAAAACAAAGGCCAATGGCCCTTGAAGCCGATATATGCCATAGACAGAAAGGGCTTGGCAGAGAGAACTCAACCAGATTTACCTCCAGAAATTGAAGAAAATATTCAGCAGCTGCTGTACCCCAGTCCTTGAGCTTCACATTGGGTGCTCTTGGATAGCAGAGGCTGGGCACAAGAAAACTATAAAGGTTCCAGCTAAGCAAGGGCTGTGTGGCCTTTCTTGTAATTTTTTTCTAGTCTTGTAATGAAAAGTCTGACCTCTAGTCTTGTTTAATAAGAATCTTCTTTATTTTGCCCCTAAAGCGTGTCCAGGGATATGGGAGCAAGGTAGATGGGGGGTGAACTGAGAAAGTTATTGAAGTAGGGTACTGAATCCAGCAGTGTGGACAGGACCCCTGAATATCCTGCAAACATTTACACAAATATCCAGACATATTTTAGGGACTGATGTGCTGGGAGTATTTACTGCCACACTGCAAGCATCTGGGCACTGATTTAGGGGGAGGGTTTCCATCCTTCAGACATGAACCAGACTTGCAAATAGCAAGAGAAAGACCACACAGTCCCAAGCAAACAAGTGGGACATCAGGCCTGGATATAAAGCTGTCAGCACAACACTGACACATTAGCATACAAAAGCATTCTTGCTCTTCTCATCATCTTTCAGACATTTCTCAGTACACAGCATGGTCCAGATTTCTTCTGAGTTCAAAAGGAAAACTCTGTTTCTCTCAGCCAGTAAAACTCAAATAGTGGTGTATGATCAAGCAAAAGGCTGATTCCTCCTAGATAAAAGGATTTCAGTCCTTATTAACAGGCAACTTGCCTTCATTATCTTTTGACCTGTTAGGAAACATGCAACCGGATAATTACAAGTGCTGAGATCCTGAAAAGGCATTCATGGTTGTGTTTGTCTAGGAATAACTAGCAGTCATTGGACCTAAAGTTGGATGTGGTAAACCTGTTTTGCTGGGCTCTTACTTCCAGATCAATCACCTTCATAGGGCTGTGGAAAGCTCTGAGCTAATATAAACTTGTTTCATCCCTTCAAATTTGTTAAGAAACTGTGAAAGAATAACTTGTCTTTGCAAGCTTGATACCAGGTCTGTTCTGCAGCCAGCACGAGGCTGCTGCAGAATATGAAGAATTACCATCATGCTGCATGCCTTGAACAGTTGAACAGAAATGTGCTTTCCTTTCTCATGCTTTATCTGCATCAGATTTGTGTTGCTAGGTGTTCTGGTAGGGCACAGACCTGGCAATAATAACTGCAGAGTCATGGCCTCCTCCAGGTTTCCTTCAAAATAACCCTATGAGGTATTTTCAATTTTACCATAAGCCAGATGGCTTCAAGACTGTCTAACACTGTGGTTAACAGACTCAAGTGGCTATCAGTGCTGGTATGGCTTTGAGGGGGATTTGTATCACTATACGATATCACTATGTATGTGGAGATGACTGACAAAGAATGCAGGGCCTGATTCAGCAGCAGCAATGTTGTCTGTTGCTAAGTAAGCATTCCTGCTGGTCTTTTAATTTCTTACTCTCATGTTGAAACAATGATGCAAGTATACTATTTTCCTGCTATTTGTACATTTTAATCTATATTGATTAAAATGTAATTTTAGCAGAAATTTTACAGTTACAGATACATTTACAGTTTAAACTAGAAGAGTCAACAGCAATGGGCTCTTTATACTCATGCAAGGATTCCTTGACACAGGGGTAGCTGAACCACACATTTAACTCACATGGTGCAGTTTGGTTATCTACCACACTGCGCATTAAGACCTGAAGCTAATGGGACACTTCAGCACAAAGCAAGGGAGCGAATATAAGCTGTATCTCATCTTACAATAGAGAGAGCCCTGAAAAGACACCTATAAGGCTGACAGGCATTTGCCATATGCTCATCCTGGATGCAACTGGGTGATTCCTGAGTTACGGCCTTTCAGACACAGGCGGCGGCACACTCCCAGAGAAGTCCTACCCTGTTAAGGGAGGCCTCTGTGCTGTCTAAGGCTCCTCCTGTTTAGCAAATCCTTTGTAGTAGGCTTTGTAGGCAAGTCAGGCTAGTGATGTTTATCGTAGTCACTGTAGCCTGCGCAGGGTTATATTCTGCTTAACTTCTGTTAGCTTTAGATTTCATGTCTGTGCTAAATAAACTTTGCTCCATTTGAAATAGCTGAAATCGCTGACTTACATATGGGGATATTCACCGTCATACAACCCTGCAGATAAATAATCAGCCTGCTGATCCCGAAGGAGATGGACACGGCAGCAGGAACTTTGTTTCATTATACTGGTTAGAAATTTTCCAGATTAAATTGTTCCTTCAGAAAACACTGATCTCATAAAATAAAAAAAGTCAAAGGAGACATGACTTTGTTGCTGGTCATAGTTTTCAATGAAAAACTAGCAATGCCTTTTATTTGATGGGCCTGTATGACTTATATTGTTATGTTTACCTAAAAGTCAAAAAATGAAGAAGTTAGACAAAAATATCTCAGCCTAATCAAAATAAGGCATATAGACCTTTCCCAAATAGAACATTTCATTTAAACATATTCTTGACGTTTCTGAAACTAAATACTTCAAGAACTTTGTTTTGTTGTAAACATCAGTGTTTTGGGTTTTGATGTTGAACAAGAACAAAAGATAGGACTATGGTTCTGAAATTTCTCCTGCAATAGAAGTTTTATTTCTGGATTAGTTCCAGTCCACAAAACCCAGAAAGATGTGGAACAAATAAATAACCGAAAATATTTTGCAAAGAAGATGACTTGGACTTTCCTGGGGTCAGAGGGAGTTAGGAGGACAGTAGGTGATGGCTGCAAAAGGGCTACTTAGAAAAGCTTATCTCACTGTCTAGGTAATAGAGGGCAACCAGAGAACTTCTCTCTCTTCCTACAAAAGGGAATCCTTGAGGACATAGGATCTCCCTCTCAGCACAAAGGGTTTTCATTTTAGTAATGCCAAACTCTCATGGCGGGGAGGGGTGGGTCTGGAGCACTTCACAGCTCAGTATAAAACAGACCAGCAATCTCATGCTGACCTAGTTTCCTCTTGTTTACTAAAGCATTGAAACATCACGTTTTGCCCCTTTTTTTACAAAGAGCACAGCTCAGCTGACAGGAGAATCTGGCATTGGCAGAATGAGGAATTCTGAAATAATTTCTAATTTCTTTGGAAAATGACTGGAGACATTGAAATAAAAATATTTAAAGGGGATTTAGATATTCCTTCACTATGTTTTTTTAGGCCTGAGGATCTGTTGGTTTGTACTTTAGAGACATGAAGATATCAAACACTCCTACACAAGTATCCAACTGAAATCAGTATCTATCCTTCGGTGTTGGCCTGTAGTTCATTTATCTCACTGTGTGCAAGTGGTACAAAAATCATCTTTCATGTAAATAAAGAGGAAACAGGCTTCTGATTTGCAAGGGCTTTTCCTTTGTAATTTGCTACTGCTGGTTTGTTACCCCCACAAGACTCTAGGCTCATTTGTAATAACCTCTTCAATGGACCAGCTATCTTTGTTAATATTTTTCTCTGCCTAGTCATAAGAGTGAAAGAACTTGCCTATACTGCAAGAGGAAAACACGCTGACCTGTAGGATAATTGCCAGGCTGAAAATCCCCGAAGTATTGCAACTGAACTCAGTACCAGGGGGCTAAAATTATTCACTTTAACAATCTTTGTTGTCTTGAAACCTTGTCAAGATCTAGACAGCAAAAGCATGCTCATTTCTAGCTTCATCCTCCACTGTGTGAAAAGAGCATCTTCCTGTTCACTGCACGCCTGCTTCCACATTCTCTTCTCTGACTCCATCCCCCGTTAGCAATGGATAATAAACATTTGCAATTAAAACTAATAACACAGTCTGCTGCTCTGAGAGAAGGAAGAGGTCACTATCTATGTTTCTGGATTTTAAAAGAAAAGGGTTTGATGCAGCTATAGTGCCAGTGCTGCTGCCACCCACCCCACATCAGCAGGAGAAGAAAGCAGAGAGGGGGGGCATGGAGGTATGCAAGGTTCAAGTCTCATGTTTTAACTTTGACATGGCCATACCTCCGCTTTTTTTTTTCTTTTTTTCAGCTCTGTCTCTGGGGATAATGGACCAGATGCCCTGCTTGTACCGCAGAGTGGAACAAATGGCAGAAAACTGACTTACACCGTGAAATGCGCTGTGATTAAGGCCCAGCCCTGTATGATTTGAAGTGGCCCCTTTGCAACAATATCGAGGCAAAACGAGAAGTGCCTCAAAGACAGAGTTTCATCCTTAGCTCTCGGCTGCTCAGGTCTCAGTAAGCTCCATGATAGTGTGCTAATCAATTATGTCTCTCTTTTAATTCCAGTACGCCTGGGCGCGAAGCAGACAAGGCGATGGGGGCAGGGGGACCTGCGCGATGAGATAAGACAGAGGCTTAAACATCTTTCAAATTAACCCTCTTACTTTGTGTCATTTGAGGAGATACCAGCCTTTTCCCTCTCACAGGTAATGAAGCCGCCACTTTGGAAACCCCAAATCGCAGGGGGTGCTTGGCAGTAACCCCGCTGAGGGGCACACCGGCGCCAAGGGCAGCGGGGGCCGAGGCGCTGGTCCCACGGCCCTGCTGGACGGACGGACGGACGGACGGACAGGCTGGGTGTCGGGGAGCATGGGGACAGGCAGCCCCCGCGCGCCGTTGTGGCGTGGCGAGGAGCGCCGTGGTGGGAGGAGCTGGCGGGACAGGGCCGCCGTGCGGGGCGGCAGGCCTGCGCCATGGGCCCGGCCCCAGCCCGCTGCGCCTGTCCGTGCCCCGGGCGCCTGGTGGAGGAGCCCGCAGCTGGGCCGCCCAGGCCGCGGCGCCTGGGGCCCGCAAATCCGCCTCGCCCGGAGACGGGATCTCCTGTGGATCTGCGGCACCACCGCCAACGGCGCAGCCCCGCGGGGCGGCACGGGCCACCGCACCGGGAGCTGGGGTGCCAGGGCTGCCTGTCGCGGCCGGCCGTGACGCCACGCGCAGCTGCCTTGCTTGTGTTTGTGCATCGTGTGAGCTGCGGGCCGGTGCGTGGCTAGCCTGCACTTTATGTGAAAAAGTGAAAAACAAGAAGGCCCCTCCTAACATTTGCTGCATGAATGTCAAAAGAAAGGCAGGATAGGAATCCCTCTTTCTGTTAACGTATCAGGCCTCTCTTTCTCACGTTTTGGGGTCTTTCATGAGGAGATTTTGCCTCCTACCACTACTTCCCATGGCCTCACTGAATCCTTTAGAAAGTATTAACTCATGGTCAGACTATTTTCTGTCTCATAAGTCTTCCAGACACCTCAGTTTTTCCCAGAATATGTGCTATATCAGAGTTCAAATCGTATTCACTCCCTTTTCTCTGATTTTCCAAAAGTCTGTAAATGTTTTATGGCATTTAATGGTATTTCAAGACATATATATCACCAGTAGCAGTTACCCAGGATCAGTGCTGGAAGGACTGAGCTGTGATTCAGGCATCCAAGGATGGTACGTTGGTCAGAGGAAACCTCTTGAGGATCTTCTGGGCCCTAAGGGAGTTAAAAGGGATTGGCAAAAGTGCTGTTTGCAGGCAAAACACCTTCCAGGAGTAGAATGAAAGAAATCATGAAAAATATAGATTCATTTTTATATATGTGCTGGAAAAAAGAGGTATGTCCATGTCCAAAAAGAGGAATAGTCCATGGATACATTCATTGCTATTCAAGCATATCTCATCCTCTTTCATGGCTACACTTTTAAACTCAATAAAGTGCTTTTCAGCCTCCTGCTACTGTGTGTTATGTATCATGCTGTGGCATTAACTGTTGCTTTACAAATATGGAACTAGGCTCACTACATAAGTAAAACAGGTTTTAGGACATTAGAAATAAATCCATCTAAAGGCCCATCTTAAGCTGGTGCTCAGATAAAATTTCTCTTCTCTGTTGTCTATGCACGAGGCCCAAACATCTGCATATGCAGTTATGCAGACTGTGTGCATAAGTAAAAGCACCTAGAGACAGCAGAGAACATTTGTGAAAGCTATTTTTGAAAATGTATTTTTGTAAATACAGCTCATAGGCCCTAATCCGCCAGAAGACAAAGCACACTGATAATTCTAAGCATGTGAATAATTGCCATGGCCTCTGCACAGTATACCTGGGCAGATCAGCTGGCTGTGCTTCAGAACTGCATTTAATATTAAGTTTTATTTGATTTCAGTAGGACTATACATGTGCTTCCTATTAAACCTCTGCATGAAGTTCTTTGCTACAGTTTTTTGCTGCTGAGATGGAGTTTACTTTTCTTTTTTTCCACAAAAAAATTGGGACTAGATTAGGCAAAATAGTTGTCACTTTTGATTAATCATGACTGGCAAGCAAAAAAGAAAAATGAAAGTGCTGAAGCTGCAAAATTTGCTTGAGGACTCAAGGTGGAGGAGACGAAATGATAGTATTAAGCTTGAAGCAGACAGTACCACTACACTTCTGAGAAAGAGCCTTCACAGCCACATGGGACCCACTCATCCTAGCTGCTTTTGTCCTGAGGCTTCAAGTGCTAAAGCAATGGTGACAGCAAGCTCAGAGCTTTGTGGGAAGGAAGACAGGACTCAGCCTGCTCAGAAGCAAGGCTCCTGGCTGGCAGCAGCTTGAGGGAAGGGGAATATTTAAGTGGTGCACAGTTACAACAGCTCCTTTTCAAAGTGACTTGTACAACTACTCTGCCTGAGAGCACAGCCTGTCAGCTGGAGGGCCCTAGGATCACAGAGGCACTGAGAGATGACTTCTTTTATTTTACACACATATATCATCTTGCATTGCACCGCAGATCTGGGCTCAGCAGTCAGACACAAGAGGATAGTTTGCAAGGTCTCTGCCACCAGGCAACAGTTTCTTTAGGCCACAGATGTTGGTGTTTGCTTTTCAACACCTCCCTGTAACTTTACACACGCCGTCTGGGTTTATTTTAAATAGACATATTGCAGCATATAGTTTATAGCTGTCCTCAAACCCACTTCCAGGAAAGGATTCTTACTGTGTCATCCCACACCACCACCATTTCTCCGGAGTGTCTGCTAAGGTCATTGTGCCTAAACTCAAGCAGGAAAAGTATGTTTTGAAAGAGCCAATCTTCCCCATTATTTTTCCTGTGCTGGAATCACTTGAAAAACCAGGTACACTCACTGCAAAACCCTCTCAAGGCATATTCCCTCACATCCATCTTAGAGAGAGAGTAGAAAATATTTGCTGGCGAAATAAATCTTATTCCAGGCATAGCACCTAATCTCCTGCCCCCATCACCTCTCTACTGGGTTTTTCAACCTAAATGACCTTTATGACTTTAAAACACTGTTCTAATTAGATTAAATGGGTGTATCTGCACTCTTCTTAAAAGTCAAAGAGAAACAGCATGCCCCAGCCAGTCTTCCCCATGCCCACTTGACAGCCTCATGAGTGGCCTGTAGATTGCCTGTCTGGGCAATGAGGGTACAAGCCTCCCTAATGACATGCTGAGACGGAGTTATACCTGCAGTGTTCTGCAACCTGCAGGTTTCTGCACACCTCAGAGTAGGCTTCTGCATGCTTCAGACATTGGCCTCTATCTGTGCATAAGGTCACACTTTCCATTTGTACTCTGGATGGACAAGGCATCCTTATCTTGAGACACCCCTCAAAACATAGCGTAAGATAAATTTAGGGTTGTCATGTCTCACAATCTAGCCACAAATCGTTATGGTATTTTGATATATTGACAAAAGCATCATATTCTCGAGTTAAAAATAAAGATACCTGCATATCTCTATTTTTATTTGAAAAGAAGGGATGGGACAAGAGAAAAAAATCTTTCAAATGTGCCCTCAATATGCCTGAAATCTTAAAAACACAGTTTTTAAAAAGCAAAGAGAGAATGTCGATTGTTTTTTACTCTGGTAATTTTAAAGCAAGCTGCACGATCTTGGCATCTCTTAGTCATGTTTATGACTGCTTAGGACAGTCGTGCTTACAGATGAGGTGGAACTGAAGAAAAGAACCTCCCGTAAAATAGAAATATGCTGAAAAATAAGACTAGCTGTTTGCCTTGTATATCTTGAAACAGCTCATTCATCAAAGACAATGGAAAAACTCTCCCATCACTTCCTAATGACAAGCAATTCTGCTGAAGCCAACATACCTATATTCCTGCAAAAGATTAGCCCCCCCCTGAATTCAGCTTGGCCTCAACTTAACAGGAAGGGAAGGTGCCACCTACTGTAAACCACAAGGACAAAGCTATAAGTGGCAAGGCAGTGCTCTTTGCAGTGATACAGGACATTTGATCTTCAGCTCAGGCAAACCACGATCAATGAAACCAGAGAATGGAGACACTTTACACAGTGTGTGCATGCATCAGCCCTAGGATCAGAGAGGGCTCCCCAGTAACACTGGCTCTCCAGCTGTCATATATTCCCAGACTGGCGTGAAGTAATGGCAGGCTGAGCATCTGGTTCTCTACATTCATGCTATGTTTCCATAGTTCTTTTCCATAAACAGTCTGATCTCTATTTCGATAGTGCACATGTATTCTTCTCTGAGACTCCTGTTTCCATCTCTGGCTATTCACTCCACCCTTCCCTGCAGTATATCGCAGTCCCTTTCTCTGCCATCTGCTGCAAGGAGTCCATTTGTCAAAGGGACAAGATCTTTAAGGACATAAAGGAAGAAGCCCATCAACACCACTTTCGTCCCATTGTACTGTTGGCAGGGAGCCAGGTGCTAGCCAGCCATGGAGAACTTTGCAGGGCCAGTTTGTTTAAATGTGTTTTAGAATAAATGTTTGTCAAGGGCACAGTGCCCTCATGTCAATGAAATGGGGCCCACCCTGGGAGGAAACCAGGTATTTGAGAATGCCACTTCTCCTAGCCAAGGGCAGCCACCTGCCTGCTGCACTGCAGGTGCAGGGGGAGCCCACTGAACCTCTTACTGGACTCAGCCTTGGCTACCGCTGTGAGCAAAGACAGTGCCAGCTTGTTGCTGGGGTACACGACACAGGCGGAAAACTGAGAGGCAGAGCGAGGTGAGCTGGCAGCAGAGGACTTCACTGGAATCTGCTGCAGCCGTCTGCTGTGTCACTACAGGTCAGTGCTATCAGTTAGCTCCCCACCATCCTGTTTCCGTGCTCTGCTCTGCACGAAACCGATGGGCAGGTAGGCAGAAGGAGGCACCAACACACACCGCAGACCGACTTGATTCCTCGTCTACTCCTTCCCACCCCCAAGCTTTCCACTGATCTCAAAACACAAGGTGGCAGGAAAGCCAGCACATCTTCCAGGAGCCTTCTCAGGGAGATAGTCCTGGCCATTACTGCAGGCAGTGCTTCTGCATCCCATAGTCTGAACAGAAAATTCTACAGTCTGCACAGGTTCAAACAGCACTACATGGGAAGGAGGAACATAAGTGGCTGCCTCTTGCCTCTACCTTTACCTGCACAAACTCTACTGAAGTATATGGACAACTGATTTTGAGAGAAACTTACAGAAAGGCAAGAGGTTGGTATTAGTACCGGGGTGTTTCATGGCATTAAAAAACAGACTTCCTGTCCTGAGCACAGAGCCACAAATGGGAGGTAGTGCACTCAATCACCTGCTAATTCCAAGGTAACTTTCTCTACAACAGCTTCCTCACTGGCACAGAGCGCAAGGGAGAGACAGGACCTAGTTTTCCAGCTCCAAAGCAATGGACTGATCTACTGACTGATAGAAGCGGGCACTCACCTAGTTAGCGCCTTCTCAGAAGTAGTCTTTTTTTTTTTCTCTCTCCCTTCCAACTTCTCCCATCCCCAGTGCCTTCTCACAGTAATGAGACAAGACTCAAGACTCAGAAAAGTCTTGAAAGAAGCACATTTTAGAGGAGGACAATACTCGGGCTGGCAAACCCTGCCAGATATTTGCCCTGGCCAGGGGAGACTGCATGGAGGAAAGCAAAGGACAGCAGCATAAAGAGTTATTGGTGTGTGCTAGCTGGGTGACTTCACCCTGGCCAATCAAAGGCCAGAAGTACAGCCGTGCCATCACAAACCAACATGGGTTGTATTTATGCCACACCTCCAAGAAGAGCTATACATCAGCATGAATATCCTGTATATCCTTATGTTCCTCCAAAGGTAAACTACTTCAGCACCCAGGGATTCTTGGTAGAGACATAAGGGAGGAGGAAACACTTTTGAAAATGTAAAAGCTCTAAAAGTGATAGAAACCAGCTTTCCTATAAACTAGTGTAGTGACTCCAGGGCCCACACCCAGCCAGGACTTAAAAGCTTTACATTAGTCAGGGGAGAGCAATGGATGTCTTCCAGTTCTCCAGTGAGAGGGGGTACAATTTTTCAGTCCTCAAGGTCTCTGTAACTGTTTAATGCTCCCTTGTTTATAACTGACTGTTTCAGACCTGGATATCAGATCAATATAATTTTTTTCACATTTTATGGGTAAGTAGAAATACTGTGACAAATCTCAAGGTGCTGAGTCAGCAGGATATGGGTACAGGGAGACCTGAGGGGGTTTATGCAGGTGGGGGTTATATTCCTGTGCTAGAGTTTGGGGCAGCCCATGCAGTGAGGAAAATCAGCTGGTATTTTGTCAGTAAGAACGAACTGGAGCTTCAGCCACTGTCCCATGCTACACTCTGCTCCCCGCCTCGACGGTGACACTGGCACTACATCCCCTGCCCCAGCATCATTTCTGGAGGGTCCTTCCCCCAGTGCCTCTCTGCACTGAGCTCGAGCACGGCATGCACTGCCCGTTCTTTGCCCTCCCTGGCTCTGAAGAACTATTATTCAGTCCTTATTGTCGAAGGCTGAATGGAAAGGCTATGCAGTAGGTCTGAGTCATAAAGATGTGATGAAAACAAGCTGGAGAATTTTAAATGCCAGCTGCTGCCTGATGCCAAGTCAAAATTAATCGGGTTCCTTGATCACTATTGTGATTGCTAACAGAGAAGTATATGTATATTAACTTGGTTTCCTCTCTATTGTCCAACCT
The DNA here is from genome assembly GCF_036370855.1 of Dromaius novaehollandiae. Taxonomy (NCBI): domain Eukaryota; kingdom Metazoa; phylum Chordata; class Aves; order Casuariiformes; family Dromaiidae; genus Dromaius; species Dromaius novaehollandiae. Next base: position 46,180,760 of record NC_088130.1, on the reverse strand, counting down.
GCCCTGGGGTTGTATAATTTACAGGTAATTAAGTTCAGGAAAGATTATTGAAAAACACAAAAGGATGCCAACCTAACTCTCTTTTATTCATCTGCCAGTGAAACTATAGTATAATTTACCATTTAGCTTTGGAAATCTCTCTTACATATTCACACTAAAGGGAGCTTTAACTAAGCCAAAAACTAAAGGGATCCTCCCTATCCCTTGGAAGGAATTGTATCAGACTAGAAAACTGTTCAGAAAATCAGTAAGGAAAATCGCTTCTGCCAGTTAAAGAGCCTAAGTCTAAGAGCTCAGACCTTAAGTATTTGCAGAGGTCTAACTCCCATAGAAACCAAACAGAAGAGAATCATTTTTGGTCCATGAAAAATTTACCTAGATTGGACATTAGAGAGATGGAGGAGGAACATTCCTACTTAGGACACTACTCAGGATGACACAGGCTAATGCTTATCTCCACACTCACCAGCAAGAGCAGTTTCCAAAGCTGTCATGACATGGCATAACTATGGAGTAAGACTATTGGGCATTTGGTGGCTTTTCAGTCTATGAGACAGGCTCCATAGAATCTGTGTGCTCCAAAGCACATGTCCTGGTCATATTTTAACTTGGTCTTGCAGCCTTGTTGTCTACAGGATTGATGTGCCCATGGTGACTGGCATGAGGCTGCTAGTGACAGACCAGCACAAGCAGCCAGATTTCCTGGCTCCCCTCCCTCTGCCCAGACCTTTCGGTGATACTGTCTCTCATCCCTCGTCAGTATCTCCCACTAATAATTAACCTTCTTTTGCTGTATTGAAACTTAATTCCATTATTCTTCTGTTGTCCTCTTTGATTCTCAACAATAACTTATTCCAGAGACCTTGATAACATTCCTTCATTTCAGTAAATGTCATCCCTGCCTGAAAACTCTGTGGGGAAAAAAAAAACAGAGCAGGAAGAGTTTCCCAAATTTTCCCATTCAAAATGTATTCTTCCACAGAAGAAAGGGTACAAACTGTTTAAAAAACATCTCCATGAATGTGCTCCTGGATTTTCAAGCCACAGAGCAAGCTGAAGTTTTACATAATTTTTAAAATCCCTGAAATTTTGGGTCTGAAATGTCCTTTAAAATATACAAAAATAAGTGTAATAATTTAAAGACAAATGAACTTGGTCTGGTACTATTGAAGTCCACTATAAGGAGTAGAGGAAGACTACCCTTCCATCTGAGTCTTCATCTTATTCCTACAAGAATATGAAGTATCCCTACATATAACAGAAGTCCATCTTCCTCAGTATCCTGTCTCTGCCAGTGACTATTGGCAGCTGCCAAGAAAAACATGCTCCTTGCTGCGTTTTGTATCCACAGTCCAACCAGGAGTTGTTTGGTGATTTCCTGAGCCAGAGGTCATGTCCAGACCATCATGTGCAATAGCTCTCGGTAGAACTTTGTTCCATCTTATTTAGTTGTCTTCTTTTAACTTTTATATATTTGGGCTATAAAACATCCTGTGGCAATGAGTTCTGCAGTTCAGTTATGTGCTGCATGGAAAAGTATTTCTTTAGTGTCAATTTCAGGTGTTTTATGGTGGTTTCATTGTTTTTGTCTTTTCAAGAGGTACAAAAATTTAAACTAGAAATAGACATTATGGATCCTTCTTAGAGGCATCAAAGACTTGGCTAACTAAATTAGAATATGGTCATGTAACATGGCTTGGGAACTTGTCAATTTGAGAAATATTTTCGTTGTTATTTTTACAACTCATCTTTTGTTTAATTTGCCTTGTGTACAGAATGAATCCTGGCTTGTGTTCCTACTGAGCAATACCTCACAGCACCGTGCAACTGTACAGCCCTCCTGTGCTGGGGTGAGTCTCATCTTCTGTGAATAAGGTCACTTTTAGAGCCTGAACTCTATCTCCAAAAATCCATTTCTCGTTCCACTGCAGACATACCATTTTAGAATGACACCATGAAAATCTATGGAGTTAGACCAGATTCTGCTAAGCTCAGAAATTGACCTAAATTCCCCAAAGGAACACATCTCATGTTTAAAAAAAGCACATTATATATACTCTCATCACCTGCTGCATCTCACCAGTGAGTGGCACGAAGCCATCATGAGGTTAGTACCAGGATGGAGTAGTATTTTAAAATGTTCTGAAAATAAGTGACTCAGTAGTCAGCTTTCCAGCCCTAATGGGCTGGCTGTTTCAAATTCAAATTGAATTATAGTAGGGCCCCTAGTCCACATCAGAGGATAAGAGCATGCAAAATTGAATTGCAAAAATGGAGCCAGTTCGCATTCCTGTTTATGAACATGCAGACAAATCATCAACTCAGAAATCAGCAGCTATTAGCTTATTGGTAATTCATGCAACTTAAAAATAGCCATGGAAATTTGTACCCAGGCCACTACCCCCCCTCAAAATCAGCTCATCGTGACTGCAGTAACAACAGAGAGCCCAAGTGGTAAATTCCTGATGCAGCTGTTAAGCTAAGACTGGAGACGGAGTATAAAGCAAAAGGTGGGGTGCGTAGGAAAAGGCTTGCATATTCCCAGCCCCAAATACCTAGACTTCATGAGTCAGAATCATGAGACTGACGTGGAAATTCTCATAACAAATCAGTTTTTTTGTCTTACAGATTTTGAGTCTTTAACTGGCACTTTTTACAGGCGCTTTAAGGTCAACAAATGTTTCCTCAACAAATCTGGGAGTCTCCTTCATTGAATGTCCAGGGAGCTTTTGGAGAAAAAAACCCTGCAAACATGGCCTGATCTAAGTGGGGAAGACGTGTCACATCACATATCCCACGCTGTGCACACAGCACTGGGTACAATGGAACAAGTTATTCTAAATCCAGCAGCTGGGATCTGGAGAGAGAACAGAGATTGTCTAAAAGATTTTGAAAAAAATCTCATCAGGAATGAGTATCCCTTTGCACTTCATCATTATCATCTGCTTTTATTTGCCTTCTACACAGTGGCTCAGTTTTGCTCCCTCTGATTGCCTCACACCTGCATATTTTTAAGTAAATGAATAGCCTACCTGGAAGCAAAATGCCTAACCATGCACTTGTTTGTTTATTCTGTTTGACTGTTGCTTTGGATTGCCTTTGCCAGTGTAACAGTCAGTGGAAAGAACTGAAGGGTTTCCTCTGCTCCTCTGCTGTAGGTCCTGAGGCTGACTTATCAACCTGGCTGCAGGGATAGGGAGAGGAGTTGGAGGGAAAAGAGGAGGGAGAGGAAAAAAGCCTCATGTATTAACTATTGTTTACCCTCGTCCGGGAATTCATACTATTGCTATCTCCCCTGGCTAGGGAATTGCAGCGGACCAACTATTGGCTGGAAGAGGGAGATGGCTCCCTGACTATGAGCTTAATTATAATTCCCATTATCTGATGACCTCTTATTTTTGGTTTCCCTTTTTGAAGGGCCAGTTTTTTTTCCACAAACAAGGAAAAGGCAAACTGATTTTGGATGACCCCATTCTAGAAACTTTTCTATTTTTATAACTAAATGATATGGCATTTCCACAGCCTCTGGACAGTTATTGAATTCACGCCTTTGGTGGGCTGAAGCTCCCATAATATTTCAAAGTTGTTTCAATGAGCTCTTCCAGATGGACCACAAAGCAGAGGAGACCACAGCCCAAACCTTCTATCACAGGTCTGAGCTTTGACCGTTGTAGCAGGGTGAGTTCACTGAAGCATCATGCTGAGCAAAACAACCCTGAATTCTGAATCTTGAGCCCTTGATGCGGTCCTGCTAAGAACAGGACTTGAAATGTACCTAAATATAAAAATATTCTGAGCTTTGGGGAACTACTGGACTTCTGGAAGTTATAGTGGTAATATGGTGAAAGCTTTTAGGGCCATTTAAGTTCCTGAGGAATATATCATTCTCTTGGTGCAAACACATCATTCCCATTAATATTACGTGAGCTGTGTGTTCCCCCACAAAGCAGCAATATACCCCCCTAGTGACTGGATCAGAAAGGGTCTTTCCAGAACATATGAGTTGGTCCATTTCATGTGGCGAATCACTTTTTCATGCTTGCGAGGTATTGTCTACCCCTTGCTTTAGCACATTTCTGCCCTGGGGTGTTACTGGGAGCACTGCAGGCCCCACACCAGGTGACGAATGACCCAAGCGCCTCCAGCCGCTTCTCACAGAAGGAAGTGTTTGTGTTATCTGTGTGCAAATTTCAAATGCAAAAGCCAGACTCCTGCACCCATTGCCTCAGTGAGGATAGGAGGTGCAAATGCAGATGTGTGTGTATAAGAGCGCTGTAGGCCTCACCGAATCCCACTGCAGCTCTGAGAGGTGCACATCCTCCTACGCTTTGTCACACTGTCCAAAGGCAGCTCCATTATATGACCCAGTCACAAGGCCTTAAAATTCAGCTAATGTTTTTATACTATGGAGGCAACTAATCCTTCTCCATTTCAGACACAGTAGCTGAAGAGTCATGACAGCACCCACTGTCCTTTACCACACTGGCAGCAGTGATGCCTTGTGGCACAGCGTATTGGTCATACACACTCAGGAAGAAACCTAGATAAACCCAAATTAGATCTACATTACAACACAGCAGCTCAGACCAGCTAGATGGCAATGAAACAGCTGGCACAATGTCTTCAAACTTCACAAGTGAGACCTCTGATTTATTTATGATAGAGTGGGGAGAAAGCAGAGAATTACACATGCATAATAAAAGTGTGTGCACACTCATCACACATACATACACAAACAACCACACTATCAGCTTGCTTTCTTTCTTCTGACTGTTTTAACTTCCTAGCCAAGCAGTGCCTTCTCCCATCCTCTCTCTTTTTAACTCTGTGGTTTATCACTGCATAGATCAATTTTTTTCTGTGCTTCTTTCTAAATGAAGACACGGGAAGAAAATCTCCCGTTCCCTGGGGGCACAGATCTGAATTCATTCCTTGTCACAACATTAGTACCAGTGAGTAGCACTAACATTCCAGTTTAGAGGATTTCATGCCCTGAAATATTCTAGGTTCTTCACTGGTTTTGATCTGTAAGAATTGCATAGAGCTGGAATCCTCCTGTTTAACAGAGTAGGTGGGAATTTAATCTTTTACAGAAATGTCTGGCATGGCAAGCAGTCCTTGCAAACCTGCTGAAGGCTTTCTCGTTGATAGTTAGTTCAGAAGTAATTTAGCAACCAAGATTTGGTGGACCGGATAAGGCAAGTGCTTTAAGTCTTTGTGACCACGTATGTCAAACAGGAGCAGAATAATTGCACTGTGCAATTCAGATACAGGGATGCCAGCCAGGATGGGGCTTTTCTGGATGCTGAGACCAACAGCCACCTCAGACAACCAAGCCCTATAATGATGGGAATAATAGCATAGCTATTATATAACCAGCTCTACTGTTCCAAGCAGTGATGTCCTGGACTTCTGATGGCTGTGAAGAACGTGGCCACTGAGTGTGTGCAGAACAGTTCTCCATCACCTGCACAGCCTACCCCAGGAACATCAAGTTTGTCACATATAGGGCAGGGCATGTGAGTAACAAACTGCACATGCAGAATTTAGGTGTACCATCCCCATACAATAGGTGTAACATGCCCCATACTAGACATATTGCTTCAGCACCAGTCAGTTCATTGAACTCTGGTAAAATTACTAAGCATTTGGGTATGGGATTTTTAAAAGGGTCTGTAAGGCTATATTCAGGTAGGCCTCAAAGACCACCAAAGAGCAGCTAGGGGAGGGATGTCTTCTGAACAAGGGAGGGGCCTGAATTTCTTTCATCTCCTTAAGCCTAACGTACAGTATATGAGGTGGTTTGTGTGGGCACAGCAAAGCCAAGTGAGGAGTCAGTACAGAGGATCTACTACCATTCTTCATCTTTTCACCGTTCAGTGTAGCAGACATGAGGAGAAGAGCTCCAGTCAGCTAACAGAACTAGCACAATTATGTGGTGGGTCCTACTGGGGGAAAGTTTTTCTCCCCTAAGCACAAAGACATGGGTTTGTAGCTCAGGATTTATAGATGCCTTTTCTGGTTGCTGTCCTTGAAGTGTGTTTTTTCAGAAAAAATGACCCATTTTGTCAACAATTTTATTTTTTTTTTAAGCAGGAACAGCAAACGTAGGTCTAGATACTCACAATATTCTTCACTTCAAATCCCCTCAAGTTGCCAGTCTCCACACGAGCTTGTCTGCCTTTTATGGCCTACATTTTCCAGAAGGATTTTCAGAGGAATGTGGCAGCCAATATACCACCCCTGACTGAGCTCTCCTAGAAATCTGGTCCCTTATCTGAGTGTCTCAAAAGGGAGCAAAGCAGTTCTGAATATTCAGGCCCAAATGAGGGATGAGGGAAAAAGAAGAAATAAGGGATCAGCCCCCCAAACATGTTAGCTATAACGAACAGTCTAATTGATGATAATCCCAACCCAAAATCTGTGCGCTATTCTGGGCACCCAGAACTCAGGCTTTTGCATAGCCTATCTGCTTTGATTCTGCCTGCAAGACAATTAACATGGCTTGCCATTGGCAGATCCTAATCTTCCAGATACTCACCGCAACCATTTGTCTGTCAGGAGCAGGATTCTGTGTCACATTCGGGAACCCTTGTGACAGGCAGAAAATAACATCATATGATGCTGACAATCAGATCATCTTGGGTATCGTCAGTCAGGTCCACTATGGTTGCCGAGGTCTCATCTTGATTTTCATTTGAAACAATGCCCTGCTTCGCTATAATCTGTCCTGAAGTGGGATTTCCCAATGTTTTGCCTGTTCAGCAGACTGGCTTATCTCAACCAGTCTGATTATCAGACAGTACAGTTTACAATAATAATGAGACAGCAGTTAACCCAATTTGACATGTCTTTGGGCAGTCACAAGCAACAAGCTTCTTCGAGACAGAGAAGGCATTTACAGAAGTTGCGCTTGTTTGGTGAGGATGAAATAGAGTTTCAGCTCTTTGTTGAAGCCTCAACAGTCTGCCAGGAGGGTGGGTTTCATAAAACACATTGAGTCATGAAAAGGGCAAAGATCCCCTTTCAAATGGAAAAAAACAACTCATGCTACTAACAGTGCCTTCCCCCCTTCCCCCCCAGCAGAGCTAACTCTGCTCAATTCACTGCTTGGATGAAACAAAGCTAGATTCCATTGAAAGGATAAACAGGAAGATCTTAACTCCAGGAATGGGCTGCTCTGCAGGAGGTGGAAAGTTAAATGCACCCTGCAGCAATTGTTCAGCTCATAATGATTAAAAATAAGGCCCTGGTAAGATACTTCAGGAGTATTATGGAGAATGATTAATGCAGAGTCTCCTTTAGCCTTCAGTACCTTACCCATCCACCCCAAAAAACTTGGTTACCTTCATTTCTTTTTATTTTCATTATTTTAAAATTGCTGACACTCTACTGATTTGACTCCAGTTTCTGACTAGAAAAAGAGTACAGTTATCGTCTCCGTGTTCAAACGGACCTGCCAGTTACACAGTAATGGATCAGTGTGAGCAGAGCTGAGAGGACTGGAATCAGGACATGCCAGGCAATTAGAGTAACTATCTACTCAAGACTGAAAGCAAGCTCCTCAGGCTCGCACTTACTTTTTGCACTAGATGCTCTCATTAGAGCATGTGACAGCAATAATGCTCACAAAATGGGAAGGTTCGTGGTTGTTTGTTATTAAAAAAAAAGACATTTCTTCTTTTTTTCAGGCATTTTTTTTTTTTTTTTTTGGACAGAAAGAGGTAAGCATATCAGCAGTAGATATAATCTGAGTGGATCCCACGGGCCATTTCACAACGGTTTTGACTCACTATGTCTTATTCTTTGAGCTCAAAGGGCACTTTGCTTAAATACCTTCCAAAAGAGCTTCACATGTAGGACCAAATCCCCTGATGCCCCACCTCTTTGGGATACCTGACAGTTTCAAAAGGCTCTGGTGGCCCATCCAGGAGAGACTTGTACTCCTAATGGGGACATGGGCACTGCAGTAACACACAGAGGTTTTTGGAAGGAAGGACTTCAGCCTGTGATGCTACCCTAAAATGCAGCTTTCCAGATACCTGTGGGCTGCCAGTACCAGAGAGTGTCCTTAGTAAAAACACCTATTTTAAAGTACATTTTCTCTAGTTTTCGATGAGTAGACTGTATTTGCTTAACTGATGCTTGGGTCTGCTTGACACTCCCCAGAAGAAAATAGACCTGGATATCCCCATGAAGTCTTCTCTCTCTGACCTTGTCTGCAGTGGGGGCCAGACCTCCTTGCTAGTCACCTGCACTTGTCCCAGGCCAGGTCCACATACCTTTGTTTGCCTCTGTGAGCTACAGCCTTGCTCTGTGCAGTCAGGAGGAAACCCTCAGCTACCTCTCCAAAATGTGAGTAAAATTTTTGTGTGTCAGTAAGGCGGTGCTTAGCAGAGGGCAGGCACCACCTCACAGCTTTCAGTACGGCTGTAAGCTTGCTGGACCAGAGTAGGTTCATGTGTATAGACAGTGCTATCAGGTTTTGGAGTAAAAATATTAGCACAAATATTACACTCCTTCCATAGGCACAAGGCAGTTTTTATACATATGCCACCAGAAAAAGAGGCTCTTGTTCCAGTCACTATTAACATTAAATTTAGTCCCTTGCTTTATACATCAATACCAAAATCACTGGGCCATATATTCAATTTACTCAGAACCATTTGATCCCACTGATATGAACGGCAATGTATGGGTATGAATCAACTGCATAGGGCTGGGTAATAATCTCAGTATATTCAGATTTAAAGTCTTATTTTTCACACTGCTAATGGCTGTGTTTCAGAAAGAATTTGGTAACTATTACTAGAGGGTTTCATGCTTTTATCTAGTTATAATGTTTTAAGATATAAAAAACCCTTACAACAATTTGAGCAAAATATTCATTATCCTATTGATAAATCTACTAAATACAATGTGTTGTTCTATCCCCAGTCCAGCTAGGACATCTGTTTTCTTGACTGTATGGTACTTAACACAATGAATCATTTGCCTCCAGTCATTCTGAGCCCTTTGCATGTTATGCTGCCTAAATCTTAGGAAAATTCCATGCTGTCTCCTCTAGACAGTCCAGCCATGTTGCTCTCTTTGCTCCCACAACAGCAGAAGTGGGATTTGCCTACCTCTCTCTCTCTCAGCATAAAACCCCAAAGATCTGTAGTTTGCAAAGCCTCCCTTTTTGCCTACACAATTTCTCCCTTCTCAAACTTATGCAGCATATTTCAAAATGCCTTTATAAGGCTTTCCTGGTCTCTATAGCTGCATCGATATTAGTAAATAAAACAGGTTGTTCTCCGGTCCTCACGGCACAGCTTGCAAATGCCCTTCCCTGCAAAACAGAGATGCCCAATTCAAACCCTCTCCAGGAACAGCCTCAACCCAGGCTACACCTTGGGGCATGCCCTGGTGTTTTCCCAGAGAGTGCTCACTGCAGCAGGGGCACACTGACAGTTAAAGAATATTAGACAGTCGGGGCCACTGCCTGCATCTTTTTTGGTTTTCTAGTATAGACAGAGCCTGTAGCAATACCTCGCAGGACATGCCCAGCACGTGTGCCAGCAGGCCCCGCAGACTGAGGGCACTGCCAGGGAGGTAAAAGAGCCTGGGGAAGGTGGGACAGCTCAGCCAAAATGTATTTCTATACATGGCTTTCTTCATGCTGAATACTGACTGTTATAAAAGGTGATTTTGTTTAAATCATCTAAGGCTTTTTAATTAAGTGTTACTGGGCTACAGGATAGTGACCTATGAATCTGGAAAATGCCTTTTTCAGGTTTCAAGAGGGCCAGGCATGGAGCTGAGACTCTAGGTGCTGGGAAGAGCAGTGCCGCAGGATCAGAGCTGGGATGCAGTCTTGACACAGGTGACTTGCTTATTCCAGCACAGTGCCTGGACAGATAGTCTTTCCTGCCTCTATGTCAGCTTTTCCAAAGATAAACATCATTTCCAGAAAGTTTTCTGTATCTATATGAAGGAGAGGTAGAAAGGAAAAGTAACATACTCTCATTACAGGGTGATACCTGGCCTAGGGCAGACATCATCAAGTAGGGGTAACACAGGGGACTGATTTTTCAAGTATATTCACCAACCCAGACTATATACTGAAGAAAGGATCCCCTTCCCTTCATACCATAGCTCCCCACCTGAGGGCTTGTTTCAGACTAGGAAAAGGGCAGTGTTTCCCAGCTGAAGGGGACCTACCTTGTGTCCTTGCTCCGCAGCACTCCCTGAAGGGGGGTCTTCTGCCATAGATAAAGGAGAGAGATGAGAAGACTAAGCTGAAGCTGAGGTAGGCACATAAAGCCAGCTATGTGCATATCTCCTCTAGCTAGGAAATCTGCCTGATGGGACTCCCTGCTCTAGGTTTCCATCTCAAGCTATAATTAGCTACCCCAGCTCAAAACACTACTCCAGCTTGGTTTCTAATCCATTTTAAAAAACACTAGAGCAGGAGGCATAAATTTTGCTGAGAACTGGACAGAGGCAAAGCCCTACCTAGAGAAAAGCTACAGTGCCTTGAGCTGGGATTTGTAAGGAGGAGCCCAGGCTGAAACAGCTGTAGAGGCTCAATTAATTCCTCCCTGTCCTATAAGATAGATGTGCTGAGAGCAACTTTGTGTTATAATAATGGTTAGGAGGGGTTGGCTAGGGGCTTTGCTGTTTCTCTTTTCCTAGCTCACTAAAGAGGTAATAATTTAAACTTTCTGTAGTGGAGGTTTTTTCAGGTCTTAACTCTAAGCTCTTAGGAAGTTCCCAGCTGCATGTTAGGCTGATCACAGGGCATAATGCTGTTTATAATCAGTGGTATTAAGTGCTAACATAGAACTAATGTAAATGTTAAAGCACTGCTTAAGCAGACTTCTTGTATCAGCCAGCCTTGGGTTAGTCCTATAAAACCAACCTTTAGGCCTGTTGCATGTACTGAGGTCAGGGCAGGTTTAAGGTCTAGAAAATAAGCAGGGAATCTCAGGAAAAGCAGATCTTTCACAGGATTGCTGCTGCTTTCTGTCTCTAGCTGCCTTTTCTTCCTTGCACAGGTCAGGAATTTAAACTGTAGCTTTTAAGAAAGAACATGCCAAATATCTGATACCAAAGAAAAATAGCGAATCTACCAGTTTTGAGGCTTTCCTCAAGATTTTGGGAGAGTGTAATTCATTAAATAGTAGAAATAAATAGCTCAGTATCTTTAATGGTATGAAAGCATGGAGTATCACCAAACAAAGTATAGGGAAAAATTGACTAAGCTATTTCATAGTCCCCACTCAAAAATACTTTGAACTTCCGCTGAAAGTTCTCTTTCACTTCAGAAAAGCAAGTTTTCCCATCACTAACAAAATAAACTAGGACACTTCACATAATTGTGCTTTAGACAGTTCAGTGGCAATAAATTGATTTTTAAATGTAATCTAAATATGAGTGGTGACTACAGTCAGTTATCCAACAACTATGTCATTTTGATTAAAGATCAGATTAAAATGTCTGTATCAGAAGAATGATGAGAAAGAACAAGCTGCATTCTAGAGACAAATTCTCTTCTTTTCAGCTTGTGTAGCTGAGAAAGTAGTGTCTGACTGAAGGGACATATAAAGTTTTTAAAACTTCCCCTCTCCTGACAGTCTTTTGACTGTTAGGAAAATGTCTTTGGCTTGCAGGAGGTTGCATAAGTACTGTGTGTTATGTGAGGCAGGCACTCCATTATTTATTAAATAACAAAGTAAACAATCATATAAACCCACTGTGAATGGTCAGAGCAAAAAAATTAGATTTTTGCCTTTGGGTAGAACAGCCCTTCCATATGCACCTTTGCTTTGACAGCTTTTTTTCTTTTCCAAAATATCCTTGCATTTTTAAAGCATTATGGTCCTTGCTGGCTTTCATCTGTGGCAGGGCATTCTTTTTTCCCTTCTACCAATTAAATTTCATAGGAGACACATGTAAGTCTTGCTCTTAAGTGGGAGACTTATTCCAAATGCACAGATAATTCCTTGTTTAGTTTCCTTCCTTCAAGTAATGTGTGTTGATTGCTCAGCTATTAACCTTCTTAGCATTTGCTAGTAACACAGTGGGAAAGTTCAACTCACTTCTGTGATTTTCTCTTTTTTCAGTTAAAGAGACAAAACCTGTCCCAGAGCTGAGGGCCTGACTGACCCAAGCTGTGACTGCTGACTGCTCTCCAACAAGGCTCAGAAATCAAGCCAAGAAGGAGACATGCCATCGAAGAAACACTTGCTGCAGAGCTGTGCTGTTTCATGGCCACGAGCCCAAACTGGGTTCTTGCACTAGTGATACTAGAGCTGGTCTTAGCACCATTGCGTGGGCCTAGGAAGGAGGACCAGAAGTAACTGAGGACTACTTGATGCTGTTGGCCCTGGGTCTTGAGCTGGTCTGGAAGTGCGGGAAGGAGTTGGAGTTGCCTTACCCGCCAGCCCAGGCAGGCTGCCACCACAGAGGGAGCCAGAGAGGAGACTGGAGGGAGCATCGGCTCCTGCAGCACTCGCTGCTAGAGAGAGCCTGGCAGGAGCAGCATGTGCCTGGGAGCAGGGTGACCAGCGTTGCTCCTCCACCTCCTCCCTTGCACATTACACAGCCCAGTGGCCTCTGGGACCCACATAGCATTTTCCCTCAGCTTCCCCTAAAGGCAGACTGGATAGAAACGTTGCCTATACTTCCACCCCTTTGGCCTTTACAGGTTAAGTCTGAGAACAGCTGGCATAAGCCATATTGGTGAAGCCAATGAAATTGCTAGTTCACACATAAGAGTATTAAACTGGCCCAGCTTTGCTAGTAAAGAGCATCCATGGGAGCCCCAGCCTCTTGTTTTCCACCTTCGCATGCAGTGTCCCTCACCAGGCCTTTCCCTCGCTGACACCTTGGTCCGCATCACAGAATTTATTTTCTTGTTCTGTCCTTCGCAAAGCATGCCACAAACCTTTCACACACTCAATCACGCGGCAAAGGAAGACTGCACTCACCACAATATACCAGCCACTCTGAGGCTTAAATAATAGGGCTATAGAAAAATGATAAAGGAGGGAAAGAGGAAATTGCAATAGTCAAGCTGGGAAGTAAATCAGGTATTAAGAAGGATTTTGCAAGGGGAAAGGTCAAAGTACTGGCAGATCATGGCATCATTCCAGGGAGGGCGGCCAGCAGATTTACAGGCAGGGAAGACGGATGCCAGCATCCTGCCTCTGCCTATACCTACCAGATGATGCATCAGGGAAGCAAAAGGAAAAGCCACATAGTGCGTTTCCAGTGCACAGCGCCCTGGATGGGTCCGAGGACTGTTTCCTGACCACTGGGCAATCAGCTGATGCCCTGAAGCACCAGATTTAATTATCTCTATCTCTGTGCATGTATAACAGGAAGCATTAGCAGTTATAAAATTACCCAGACAAGTTTAAAATGCAGTCATAATGTTTTCCTCTTTGACTGCCTCTAGTAGTGAATGCCAGAGGTGTGTTCTGTGAGGAAGTCCATCCTTGTATTTATTTTTATAATTTAAAACCCTACCTTTCAACCTGTTTTTATGAGATAACCTGGAAGGAAGACACTTTCCAGTATGCAGTATAACAACACTTGACACTTCTTACTTGTAGGATCCCAGTGTGTTAGCACTGGACATTTCCAGGACAAAGACATGGTCCCTGCTCCTCCAAACTGACAAACACTACCAGTAAACTTCCTCCTGCTTTTCCTTTCAAAGCTATATACCCCTGTTTCTCCATCTTTCATCCTGCGTCAATGACGACCCACCTTGCTAGGGCACACCACAGGAATGCCCAGAGGTGAGAATGAAGAAACTGTCCCAAGTGTCGTCTTCAGACCTTTGCAGTCTTGGTCAGATCTTCCTAAGAAAAACAGGAACAAACCCCTTACAATGACTATACTTCTATACTACTATACTGTCCACAAAGTCATTACAGTGAGTCATATTTCACTTAAATCCATTTTTCCCTAATTCACTAAGCTACCCTATTTTATTTCATGCTTACAGATGTCAGGCTTTTGTTTTCATCCTCCCTGATGTGTCCCAAACCTTCTTCCCTCAGCAGATCCTGTGCCTGTCTAACTACAAGAAGTATTTCTATTATTTTGCAGGCATCCACTCATGCGCTGGATCTCTGTTTAGCACAGTAGAGGGAACTGAGGGAGGGAGGGAGACAGTCACAGCTGAGATTTGACAGTACTATTTTCTGTTGCCTCTGGGGAGCTGCACTGCCCTTAGAAGTTGGATAGCAAAGGCTGAATAGCTCTGCATCAATTCTTCAATGGTAGGGAATACCAGAGCAACTAAAAGTGATGATGTCAGGGAGATAATCTGATTTACTCTTTCCTATTTAAATTAAAACTCTTTTCCACTGCAAAGTTTTCCACAGCCTGTATTTCTGGGGAGTTTCATATAGCAGCAAAGGCCTGGAAAAGACCTTCTGCTCCACAGACTTTGGTCCTCTGCTATCAGAGGAAACCACATTATATAAGTTCTTTCATAAACCAAAGGGTAGTTAAGATTTTGCCTCTCTATTCCTACTGTCAGTCTATTCCAGATGACCACAACTTTGGAAGCTGCAAATTAAGAGAAGAAAAAAATATTGTAGCATAGTGCTTTTACTGCTCAAAGCAACCTAGTGTTAGCAGCAAGCTTCCCTGCATCACTATTTTTAATGCTGCCAGCTCAATAGGTCATTGTTAGGCAAGTGGCCCAAATGCTTGACCTCAACTCGATGTTGTAGATTGCTTCTGCTAGGAGGAGAAATTAATGTTTTAGTTGAGAGTTTCTCTAGCGTAGTCCTATTTTACTTACAAAGCAAACTGACAGATGTCCTGCTTCTCCAAATGAAGTAGGGTGCTTTTCTGCTCACACTTCTAAGCCTCTTGCCAGCCAAAACTGCTCAAAAAACTTACTGTTGCTTGGCCTTCTCTCTGCACTCGTATTTCATTTGATACCTCCTTGATTTTGTTGGTAGTGCCTATCAGATCAATTGTCATTTAACTGAGGGGGATTGAACTGTTCTCTCATTTAATCCTTAGATAAGATATCTACTAGCTCCAGTGAAGTATACGATTGCTCACAGATGTAAGACATGCTAGAAGTCACCAATTCTTCAGTGTAAAAATGTTAAATATGACAAGCTCCACAGAAACCCGTTTTTCATCCCTCAGTCAACATATTTCACCACGAACAGTGCCAAAGCCCTGAAATCTTTTCTTTTCCCATTGCTTATCCAGATATTAATTGACAAAAGATTTTGCCCTTTTCCCATGGTTAGTTGTTTGCTTTAATGTATCCCTTATTGGGAGTCTTATCAAAAGCTTTTTGAAAAGCTGAGCAAATGGTAATGCTTTCCATCTTCTCTTCTAGTGAATCCTAACAGCTTTCTGCTTTGTAGAAACAGTATTGATTTGGCAGCATATGTAGGCCTGCTTTGAACAACTGCAATAAGTGCAAAGCATGGGATATTTTGGCAATTTATTTGTAGATACACTAGCTCGGCCTGCATGGGGGAGTCAGTTTCCTTGCAATATCCCACTCCCACACGTGCACACAGGTTCTCTGTCATCAGAAAAAAAAGCTTTGCATTTGATTTTCAATTACAATACTGTAGCCTGACAGGTTACTGACAGAATAAAAGGATTTTAAAGTAATTTACACCCATTTTAGTGTCCTAATACAGAGACAAAGTAAGACCAGTGCATATGAGAATTTATATCTCTTACTTTCAATAAATCATCTATATTTCGGGTTTTTTTAGGGTTGCTGAATGAGTAATATCTTGTCGCAGTGGAAGCCTTTACAGGGGATCTAGAGGATCTCTACCACCCACTGCATTTTTCAAGTAGCTCTGTGATACATCAGCTGGTATCAGTCATCTGATCTCCTGTAAAAGAGCCTTGAAAGATGACTTTCCATATCATCTTCCTCAGTTCACCATGATACAGCTTCCTTCTCCCTTTGCTATACTTCTTAAATGGTTGTCTTGGCAGGGACCAGTGACACATACTGCCTTTTGCTTCCGAGAGACTGAAATAATTTGTAACTATTCTTTACCCTAATATCTTTAGCACTGTAACACTCATATCGTTTAGCCTTTCAATTTCATCTTTATGCCTAATGTGGCAATTTTTGCACCATTCGAAGGTACTTGTTATGCTTGGATGAGTGTTTCTTTTTATATACAAAGGAGACTGGTGGGGTCAGGGTGGGGGGGTTCAAGTCTTACTAAATCTTTGGGTTTCTGCTTGATCATGCAAGTTTTACTCTTTTCACATCACCCATATTGCACATGGCAGCTGTGCGGGAAAAGGAAGCTACATAAACAGTGAAAGATGATGTCAATATTTCTGGTGTTCATGGGCAAAGTCATAGTCTGACTTCAAGAGAAACTTTACAGCATCTGAGCTCTGGAGGAGGAGGAGACATAAAACCACGTAACCTGGTGCGCCCATGCACCGCACAGTCTCACACGGGAGCCCCCCTTTCCATGGGAGCCGGCGACTCTCATCCTACTCGGCCTTGGACAGCGCTACCTACTCCAACCCACTGCAGCTCCACAAGGGTCTTTGGAAGCAGCCGGGAAAGGGAGCTAAAAATAGGCTAACCTTTGTCTTGTACATGAGGACTGAACTTCAGGACAAGAGATCCACAAACAAAACACGACGCAGGTGGTGGTCATATGTCATGGCAAATGAAAGAAACCTAAGCATAGGCCACTGCTGCTTTGTGACAATGGATCAGTTACAGGGAAGCAAAAGCACCCTAAGAGAAATGCTGGGGATTTTACGATGGAAAGGGAAGGCAAAGACCAGTAAGAAGAGCAGGCTTATTCTAATACACAAGAAAGGAAATACAATGCAGATATTTTCAAAGAGAAAGGCCCAAGTAGCTCACCTGAAAAACAGCACCCACAAGATCTTGTAGGCATTTAGAGGCTAAAGAGAAGCTGGATGACTGAAAGATGAAATGGGAGAGAAAAGCAAAGCAGAGCGATCTATTTTAAAATGTGCTTCTCACATTCCCAATACAGGGTGAGATGCTACCAGAGTGCCAGCTGTAGGATACAGGGACTGGTGCTGGGACAGAAGCATCATATGAATTAGGGCAATTCAAAGCCAACAGATCATTGGGACAAGTGAAGGAATTAACCCTGATTATTAGAGGAGACTAGAAACCAAATGTCAAAGCCAAGGGCACAGAGCCCCATTCGGGGTTGGAGATTTTCCAGCTGACTGTAAAAGCAAAGAAAATATGGTGCAATCCCAGGCTTCCAGATGGAGAATGGGGTTAATCCACTAGAAAAAGGTACATAAGTATCCAAAATCATGAAAAGCAGAAATCAGATTTCTCCTACCCAATCAGAATGGAGAATGAAAGATACAGAATTAAAAACCGAAGCCTTTTATGGCCTATTTTGGATGTATTGTATATGGAGCAATTTTTTTGCTGGCTTCTACCAACTTTAATACTACAATCATTTAGTGAAATGGAAATTTGTTACAAAGAAACTCCAACTCTTTTATCTGGTCTGTTAGAGTATCCTGTCATAATGTGGTAGCTGCATTGCTAACTGTTTCTGATCCTGTCCACTGGCGTCGAGGCTATATTCTATGGAAGATTTCTGTTACTGGCAGGGTCCCTGTGCTTCTGTCACGTCTCCCTGTGGCCTCTTCACTGAACGTAGATTGTAATGCAAGGCAATGAATCAGCAGCACAAGAAACAGAATGATGTCCAAGGAGAGAGATTGAAAACAGGCAGGGAAGGCTTTTACTTCTAAGACAGCTGTTATCTTAGTTTGTGTAACAGCCTGAGGGAGAAATAAAGAGCAAATTAAAGATGGTTCATTTTTTCTAAAGTCAAAAAAACAGGCAAATGGGCCAACTCCTTAATAGCTAGGCTGTGCACACCCTCACGTGTGCTCACCCACAGACACGCACAGAGTTTTATGTGCAATGTGATGGGATGCCTTTGCCAGTGAACTGAGAGTGAAAATTAATCTGCTTTGATGGCAAAGCTGCAAGTATATTAACAACAAAACTGAATAGAGACAAGAAATCAGGCCATTGTCATAAAATGTTGGCCTGTGTTATTACTTGGATAGAAGATCACCAAAATAAAAGCAAGTTGTTCCAGAAAATAGTTTTGGTGATTTAGTATATAGTATACTTCCAAGTCAATACTGAAATCATGCTCCCACAGATGATTAGGAAGAGCTATGCTGTTAGAGGCTCTGTAAAAGAAAGTGCTCTTTAAAAGGTCCCATGGCACCTTGCACAAGAGTAGGTGATATTAATCAAGGTGTCCAGAACAAAATCCGTATCTTGGTTATTATATTCAGAAGATGCTTAGAATTCCCTGTAGTTTCTATCATCTTTATTTTCTTTCCTGAATTATTGGGTTCTGTTGCTGTGCTCTGTTCATCACTTTCTTAGAGTTCACCCTGGTAGTGGCTGCATTCATTAATGAAAGAAGGTACATTAAACACTCATGCATTCAGAATGCTTATGACTGAGTTATGCAGATATTCCAAATGACACTTTTATTCCATGGACTTGTATTGTACAGTTATGTCAACTAGAAATACTACTTTTCAAAGCTTTAGCAAGTTTATGCAAATTGTTTTTGGAGTTCTCAGTCTGCATTCATCTTCTTACAAAGTCTTAGCTCCTAACTCAGCAAAGCACTTCAAGCAGGTTAATGATTGCACTGATTTCAACTCACTAGTAAAATTAAGAAAGTATTTCATTAATTGGCTACATCAGCATTTTATTTGTCTGCATTCCAACTAAAGTATGCTTCAGAGGAGCCACTGGACTGTTTACATGACTCGTGTCAGTCTAAGTAAAGGCTGAGAACTGTCTATGTCCCATTTATTCATTAGACAGCTTGTAAAGAATCCCAGCCTCAGCACAGCCAGTGCATGATTTGACTGTAGCAAAGCCCAAAATTTTGCTCTAGTATTCAAGTTCCAGAGTACCTGAGTGTTGTCTCCTGATTTGTAATACTGTCTGTATAATAATTAATTTCAAATACAGAAGATGAAAGCTTAGTTTGTCTTCAGCTGGGCACCTACATGCAGGTTCCATTTGTTAGATTGTTACTTGTGAAAACAGTATATTGGCTATGAAAACCCTGTTTAAACAAACCCGTCTTTTTTGATGTTTCATTATCTCAGGCTCTCTTTAGCATAATGTCAAAGGGTAATAAGGAAGTATGTGAGAGTTAGTAAGAAGGGCTGACACTGGTAACAGGAAGACTGGACCAACTGTAAGGGTTAAAACAGTTACAATTGCATCAGATTACGAGAGTAGCTTAGAAGGGGACATTGTTTTATAGTTCCTCAGAGACTCTTCGTTGCCTAACACTCTTACCTATTTGGTCCAGGTGTGTTGACCTCTGCTATGTCAATGATGGTTGCCTTAATTGTCTACCTTGTAAGTATTCAAACATGCCTCTCCATGCTTTCACCCCTGCCGCACTTAATCTTGGCAGGAACTCTCCATAAATCCTTCCAAAGCTCACTTATTATCTTTCTTTCAAACCTTCACTGATATTTTCCTTTGCAACGCTTAAAAAGAAAACTGAGCATATTGACCCCTGCTATACAGCTGCCACAGCATGGCAGGCTGACCAATGTGGTCTCGTTATTTCCTCCTGTCCCCTCACTGTCTGTCTAGCCATATTCTTCTGTAGATTTTGCTCTTTTACAGTTTAGTTGCAGGTTTATCTGTGTTTGGCTAGTGCGTGGGGCAATGCAATCGTGTTCTGTGACTAGACTTTTGGGTGCTCATGTAGCACCTGTGCTTGTAACAGCAATAATGGTTGCTAGTAATAGTAACCACAAATTCAGACAGTTTTGTTAGCTAGGGACTATTTATCTAGGTTGAGGATTATCCATGCTGCAGATGTAGAGACTGGAGCAGGTGCCTTGCAGGAGTTCAACAGGGGGGCAAGCTTCTCAGAAACACTACACTGTTCCCAAAGTTGATGCGAGTCCAGAAGCAGTGTACTCACATCTGCATATCTCCGGCCCATGCTAATAAACTCCACTGGGCTGCGTGTCAAGCTAGTTCAGATGTCCCTGCATCTCCAGGGCCCCAGGGGAGTGTGGTGCAGGGGACTCACACAAGGGGACTCATAAGGCTCTTCATGAAATCAGCCTGCGTGTACATGGGCCTGCCCTACATCAGAGATGAAAAACTGAGCTGGCTTTGGACCACGCTCATTGGCCACCCATGCTCTGGCAGGATATCTTACCTTAGACCCACATGTTGCAAGGACTGAACACCTTATGTGAACACCTCCATGTCTGAAATCCTGACACCAACTTGGCAAGTTGTGCCCAACTCCTTAAAATGCTCTGAAGTGTTGTGTCACATCCTACCTTCTTTTTCGATTGTCAGAGGGTAACTGCTCTCCTCCTATTACTGCCACCTGGTTCAGGAGAAAGGGCACACAGTTCTCCCAACTGCTGACGTGAAAGTTTTGTCTGCGAATTATGTGGTAATCTATATTCCTGGTATGCTGCTGCCTTGGTTTATGGACACAGTATCACTAACATAGGGTTCCAAAAATCTGAGTCCAGCCACTGCTGGGCCTGGTTTCAGTAGCACAAGATGGTTGAATGGTTTCCAGAAATCCCCCCTGTATGTGCAATCAGTCAGAGGAATGCTGGACAAGTCACGCTCGCTGTGAGCACGGTCACACTCCTGTGCTCGGTGGGCTCACTGCAAATTCAGTCACTGCATCCGCTCATCTCCATCGCCTCCAGGCCTGGAGGTGCCACAGAAATGGTTTCTTTCTGCACTCGGAAAGTAGCATTGTATCTAATTTCTGAAGCAAATAGGAGTTCTCAAGCATGGAAAGTTGCCACATTCTCAACCTCCTTCTTTCCCGTATCAACAAGGCAGTGGGTAGGATGCGACTTCTCATGGCACGTGGGGACTCCCAGTTTATGTTCAGAGCTAGTCAAAATTCAGGTGCTGGCTATCTACCAGGTAAGGAGTGGTGGCAATCTGTTTTGCTATCAGGATCCAAAGACTCAGGGTAGACTGCTAAAGAGAGAAATAGAAAGTGATGTTTGGCTACCCACCAAATTAAGAACAGTAACGACAACAAAATTACCATCCATAAGGCGATCTTTTCGTGGCCCTGAAGCAGTAACCATGCTGCTGTTGTTAAAAAGAAGATATAAATGGAAAATCAATTCCAGATATATCACAGAAGGGAATTAAGTGTATTCCTTAGCTGTAATGACTTATGAGGTCACCATGGCTTATACCACATTCTCAGTTTTTGTCTTCCTCGAAGAGACATTTTATTTTAAAAGAAAAGTGACTAATGAGCAGAATTTTTTGTTATTATGACTATGTGTTTTTCCTCTACTAACAATGTTTGAATCACACAAAAATAAAATGAATCTTTATTCCCTTAGTCCTTGAACTATAAGACTGCTGGTGCCCCGCACTGCATTATTAAAAAAAATTTATGGAAGTGGGCCTCTTACTGCTCTAATCACTTCTCACTTCTGCTAGAAATAGCTCAGTAAGGACTACCCAGGCAGTATGCATTCGTCAAAGCCGTTTTGCATTAGGCCAAGCAGAGGTCAGACTCCACGGAAGATCAGTTAAAAGCCTGGTTTGGGTTTTGTGTTGCTGTTTGATTTTTGAATATTCTGATTAGATTCCCCTTCCTGATGTGATTATCATCTTTAGAAATTTGGGGATCGATAATTCTTTTATGTTTGAAAAGAGAAGACAGCTAAAAGTCTTAACCCTGACTGCAACTTTAACCATGGGCTGTGTAGCTTCTCACCGTAGCATGACTTGCATTGTTAAAAAAAAAAAAACACAGAGAGACATGACATAATCAGCAGCTTAAAATAAATTGCAATAGATACACAAATTAGGATAATGATTACACATGCCACCTACACATGTATACCTCATTCTTGCCAAGTTAAGTAATTGATTACATGCACAAATCAGGTGAATGATTACCACCGAGATTTTCATCTCCAGTAAATCAAAATGCCTGTGCAATTTCAGCAGTACGCATACTTGTTTAAACACTTGCTGCCAGGTCCTTTGCCACGCCAGGGTTAGCCCTGGGGAAGCCGAGCTCCGGGGCGGCTGACGCCTCCTTGGTCTGGCTCTGCTCAAGGCAGTGGGGAGGGCTCAGAGAGACCAGGGCAGCAGGGACCGTAGTGGGTAACCAGCCACACGTCCTCGGCCGGCCTCGGCGGGGCCACTGCCTGCGTCTCTGCCAGCCAGAGAGAAGTAGCAGTTTCTGCTCCCTTTGCGCCGGTGGAGCAGAGCTGGACAGAGGCAGGTTGCATGTTTTTCCAGCTGCTGCCCTCCTGCCCCTAACGGTGGGAAGCAGTGCTGGAAAGCTGGAGCGCTTTGCACAGGCCTGCGGCTGCTGCGTGCTAGGTGCAGTCAGCCATGCAGAAACCGCTGAAGCAAGCGTCTCCCAAAGGTGTGTGTTTTGGAAACCTTATTTGCATGATACCGTGGGAGTACTTTGGCAAAGGTTTTCTTCAGCAACTGAAGTGGTCTCTTTCACAACTTGACTTAGTACCTGCCTCATTACACTAATATTTATTAGGGGTTATTGCAGCCAGGAGCATGACACTCCCTGATTTCTGATCATGTATCAGGATAATTTTACTTCCATTTTCTGGCTACATTTTGGGAAGATCCTTAAAAACCATCATGATGATAAAGTTAAAATACTGGAGACAGGATGTTCAATGAGAGTCTTCTCTTGCCAATTGTCTGTCAGGCCAGTGTTCTGCTTTCCTTGCTGTGCAACGCATTGTAGCAACATGAAGTGA
This sequence comes from Dromaius novaehollandiae, assembly GCF_036370855.1. Taxonomy (NCBI): domain Eukaryota; kingdom Metazoa; phylum Chordata; class Aves; order Casuariiformes; family Dromaiidae; genus Dromaius; species Dromaius novaehollandiae. Next base: position 46,157,927 of record NC_088130.1, on the reverse strand, counting down.
GCAGAGTTCTGCCCAAGCAGCGTTACGGGCAGGAACAACAAGCAGCTGCCTTCTCAGAGAGAAGTTAGGGCCAACACAACAACAACGAAGCCAATTTCCAAACACGAAACACATCTAATCCCCTTGCAATTATAGTTCCCTGTTAAGCCATCAAGCATGCCGAATTTAAGCCATGTGAAATTTTATTGGGGAGCTCAGAAGACAGTTGGGAAGGCAGTGAAAGAGGATTCTTGCTTTCCCCAGGAAGCAGCAGGAATAATGAGCCTGTGGTGCTGCGCCTCCTCCCTGCCGCCCCTGCATGCGGCCTCGTACCCCATAGCTCCATTCGCCCATGCTGGTGGGGATGAGGACTGTGAAATAACCATGCCTGGAGGTTTGCCTTCCTTGGCTCTCAGCCAGGCTGCCTGCAAGAGCTGCCCCCTTGCAAGGGACCCGTGAGGCAGTGAACTCAGCTCTTGCCCGGGGCCAGGCAGCTGCAGATATCAGAGGGCAACATTGTCTGCTTCCTTTACACTGAGATAAAGAAAGGTTTTCCTACCTATAAGCAAAGCATATCATGCCTCACTGAAAACTGGATAAGCTTAGCATGGGCATTGGAAAGACAAGCTTTGTTGAAGGGCTCTTCAGCATTGGCCTGTTTTCTGCTTCATCCTTACATATTTGAAAGGTGTCCCATATTATACCAAGTCAAAGCATTCCAGAACTTGGAGCTCCTCCAAGTCATATTTACTGTCAGAAAGAGGTTAAACAAACAAACTAAACCCCAGAGAGAACCCAATAATAGGGGAAGCAACAATCTCTCTTCCAGAGGAAATCCCACACCAGCCATGCCCTTTCATCTCTGCTAATGCTACTAAAAGACATCCCACATCCCTCCCATGTGTTCATATATGATGTCCTAGCATGCACGTGTTTAAACTAGCCACCACAGACCTGCCTATGCAAAAAGCTATCCCTATGCCTACTAATTTTCATTCATGTCCTTGCCTTCAAAGTTAGATGCACTGCTGGAATCTTTCAATTCCAGCTTCCCTGTCCCCAAATGGCAGTAATTTCTCAGTGAAGTTAAAATCAGAACCCCATCAGCAATCTTCATGAAAGGTGAAGTTTATAAGGAAGGGTGAGGGCTTTGCTTCAGCAGAGAAATTCAAAAATACTTGTATCTAAACACCTGCCTAATACCTCTATGTTTGACAGTGGAACTGCTCTTGGTGTGTTTCACATCAAAGCCAGGATACCTTTTTCACCTAGTAGTCCTTTGCTGAAGTCAGGTATGTTGATCAGAAGAAAATTCCCTGGCTGTCTTACATGCTAGACTACATTTTCCCCATCCTTTTATAGGTGTTTATTGTTGGACATATGCTTTGCATAGATGTGGAAGGGCATGATATCCTTCATGCAGTGTTTGAACCCCTTGAGAACTAACTCATTGCAGTCCAAACTCCATACAGTGAGCTGGCTGCTATGTGACCTTTAGACATAATGCCATAAATCCAGCCACTCCTCCTGCATCAGTGTGGGAGAAAATAAAAGCAGTCTGTGAAATGGTACAGTGGTGCAAATGCTAAGGACTGGCACTCCAGAGGCCAAACAGCTTCGCAATGAACAAGAAATACAGCTATGAAAACAGGTCAAATCTTTTTTAATGATACAATCATTTAAAATATCAGTTAAAGACTTAAGAAAATACTTCATGTTTTGTTCTGAGGAAAGACGTTGCCATAAGGCCTGAACACTTCAAAGGGTTTCCACCAGGAAGTACAGCTCACTGGGAATGTAATTTGAGCGATCAGCTCCATAAGAGCCGTATTTTGGAATGTCGGATCTAAGTTATGTCCTTGTTTGTACATGCCTCTACGGCAACAGTAAATCATGTCTTTGCCCCCAAGGTATGGCATACAGATTCAGAGGCTCAATGCACTGATGGTGTCCTCTCAACATAGGCACCTGTCTTTAAGAAAAGAAAGGGGGAGGTGGGGAGAGAGAGAGAGAGAGTTGGACTGAAGTGATATTCTCGTGCTAATACTTAGCACATAGGCTTTTCATCCAGAGATCTTTCATCAGAGAACATTATCATCTCCTTTAAAAAAGATGTAGTAGAATTCAAATCCGTCCAAACTTTGCTAAACCCTAGGATTAGGAGTGAGATTTGTGTGGAAGTGACAAATCTCAGAAGCATGCCAGGGTCTAATAGGAACAACTAGAATCAGTCAGCTAAACACGTTCTGCCGGGCCCTTGGCAAACTATTCTCTGCCCTAATGCACAGAGAGAAGTAGATTAGAGAATCAAAAGGGGTATATTACAGTATAAGAAGCTGGAGCTGGTTATAAGTATATTAGCATAACAAAAAGGAATGTACCAAGAAGGGAGAGCTGCCAAGGGGAGCGCCTGGTAATTGCAGTCTCAGGAAGAGCAAACAGAGCTCCTGCAGAGGCTGGGTGGGAGTGAGCACAGCTAAAGCAGGCAAGGGTTTCCAAGGGTTTTAGGGAAAATAAAGAAACTCTTATTCTTTCTGGTTTGATCCTGTGCAGTTGTGCAGAAGAACAAAAGACCTCACTCAGTACTAAGCAGAAGAAATATTTCTGCATTTCCAAAGTACTTGCTGTTTGGACAGGTGATAAAGAGAAAAGTACGTGTCTAAATTTACTCCTAGGAGCCACCAGTAGAGCAGCAACTCAATAGGCCTGTCAAAGTGCATTCTCCTATTCCAACTGGCTCAAGAAAAAGAAGTAAAGTTTAGTGTACTTCTTGTTGCCAGCAGATATATGTCCCCACCATATACCTCTGCCAACGAGAGCCTCTAACCCACAGGCACTGAGCCATGTAACACCAGGATGGTGCAGTGTCACTAAGCAGATGCAGGAGAAGGAACTCCTCAGAGAAGAGCAGCATCACATTTGTCCAGTTCTTTAATTTACTGGGGCAGAAGAGTAAACACAGTAAAAACAGTTCGGTTGGGTGGAAGAAAAAAAAGGGAAAAAGAAATTGGTGCAAATGGAACCAGAAAGGAAGAGTAAGAGAGCAGGGTTAAAGAAAGTTAAGTGCACATGCCCACCATTTTGAGATAATTTTGGGCTGACCAGCAATTCCAGTGTTCTACTTGGCATGAATGATTTCATTTATTTCAGGACACAGAAAATGGTTTGTTCAACCAAACATATTTTTGTTTCAAAATGAGAAAAGCTACTCCATACCATGTTTGTTTCCTTTTTTTAATATAATAAAGAAAAAAATTGAGACTTTCAAAAATTCTCTCTTCCCACCCGCTTTTCTGTTTCAATGGAAGTATTTGCCAAACACGATCAGAACTTATGAAGTATTTTCTTCTACTTACAGCTGATTTATTATTTGGGGGGAGTTTGACTGAAGGAGGGAAACAGCTGCCACGTTTAATGTCTCATAAGACTTGCCCAAGAACTGGGAAAAAAATCTCTTTAATACCACAGGTTCAAAGCCCCATCCCTCCTGCCTGGCCTGGGCAGTCATTTTAAGCACTCGGCAGCTATTTGTAAACTGTGGAAGCCAGAAGCATTTCCCAGCATTTCTGTGCAAATCTACACCCTATCTATCGTCCTTGCACCGTCAAGACACATCCAGGAGGGACACCACCCATGGGAGAGAACAGAGGAAGCTATGCCTGAGTAGAAGCTAAACTATGTAGCTCCAGGCTACATACTGTATTTGCAGAAGCTAGCATACAAATTGGTGGACTTAAGTTTGTCTAGGTGTCTGGAGCAGAAATAGCAGGAAAACCAGAGAGAAGGCAGTAAGCAAGCAGTAGACAGACCTGAAGAGAAGAGGAGAGAAAAATTATTTAGAGGCCAAGAATTGCTGAAAGAGTCGAGATCAAAAAAGATGTCTCCTGCTGCTTGCTTCCACCTGAGTTCAGAGTGCCACGATTCTGGTAAACAGGAAAAGTTCAAACATATCTGACTCCCTCATCCATTTTTCTCCAAGAGAAAAATGACAAAAACAGAAAACCTTTGGCTGCCCATGTAGGTCACATTGCAATAACAATGCAATGGGAATGAATGTCTCATGATGTTATTTATTGGGATAAAAGTGCCAAGTAGTGCAAAGAGGCTAACACACTCAAGTCAGTTGTGTTGTCAGTGCAGCTTGTACTGCTCAAACAACTCCCCATGCACCACTTCAAAAGTTACCTGGCCTTGCCACATGATCTCCAAGCAATCGAGCCAAGGTTTTTAACAATATCTATTTTCCTGTGTTTCACAGGTCAGTGCTTGTTTTAAACAGGCAATGTTCTCCCAAGAGATTTATTGTCAAAGGCAGCATAGAAAATATTTGTGCAAAACTAACAACATTGCTTCTGTTGAGGAGGAACTCACCTCCATGCGATGTAGGTGCAAAAGAGTTTCACTTTGAAATACGCATTTTATCTATGCAGGATCATGGTCCCATAATTCTTTGCAGCATTTCGATAGCACTTACATGGAAAAAGGTCTGTTCACCCACAGAACAAGCAATGCCACAAAGCTAACTGCACTGATTCCAAGCAGTATTTTGCCAGTGCAAACTCGTGAACTGTTAGCAGCCAAATACACTTAAGATTTATTCAAGCCAGAGAGCTACTACCTACCAGTTCAGGTCATATTTCTTCTCCTGTTTCTCTTTAAATTATGTGCTTCCATAGGGCTAAGTTGATTCCATGTTGCATGCATGTTTCTTTAATACAACAAGTCTGCAGTTGGCAATAACTTTTGGGGTTGTCTGGCTGTGAACTTCACGTTTCAGTTCATTCTGTGTTGCCCACTGCTGTTTCTAGCCGATGTCTGTCAAAACCCCTTACTGTGTTTCTCCCATATCTAAGAGCGGAACTATTCTTATGCAGACCTCTACCACTACAAACAATGTAGCAAAAATAGTGCTAAAAAAGGGGGGGGGGGGGTTTAATAGTGCTAAAAAAAAGGAGGGGGGGGTGTCTGCTATAAATATTTTTATTGCTGGCATAGGTGATTTACTGCCCACTTAGTTAATCCCTATAAAATAGCACAGCTGAACACCTTTAAGTTACGTGCATACAGATGACTAATTAAATACACAGTTAAATAGCTTGACCTGGCACAATTCTGACCATTAAAATCATTAAAGAAATAGAGCTTGCAGTTCCCTCAAGGCAAAGTCTTCCAGTGAATAATTTTGGTCTCAGAATGGCTTGAGGTAATTTGGGATGAACAGGGTACTCACATGCAAGAGGGATAGATACCCAGCTACCTGACCCCTTCTCTCAGCCTGTGACCCCAAATCCTTGCTCTGCACCACAGAGACTCTGGTAGCAGGACAGAGAGGACACTAGGAACAGGGCAGAAGTTAAAACAAACTAACCAGATGTAGTAACTCATATTTTATGACAAAGCCTCAGTTAAATTAAAACCTTTTGGCCTAATGTCTCTACAATTGTGGCAGGGAATCGGCCAGTATCATAAATGCTCCTTCTCTCTGCTAGGGTCCCCGAATCGGCCAGTATCGTAAATGCTCCTTCTCTCTGCTAGGGTCCCCGAATCGGCCAGTATCGTGAATGCTCATCCCTCTGCTAGGGTCCCCTCGCCCTTTGTCGTCTCAGCAGGGAGCTCAGGGCCTGAGCGGGCCTGAGCAAGGGTGCGAGGTGCTCCCACTTCTGACTGGCACTGGGCTGATGGGATGCCAAAGCTGGCCGCACAAGCCCCACTGCTGGTGCCTTTTGCAGCGTTTCTTGGGCTGAGCCGTGGGCCTGCCTGGGCTGGGACTTCAGTTTGGCTCTTTCCATGGTGAGTCGCTGCATGCACATGCACAGGCACACAGGCATGCACAAAGCTGAAAGAGGATTTTAGGCCTTTCTCTGGCTCCTTTCTGGAGGCTGGTTTGGTACAGGTGCCTCCACAGCTGGTGGGGAACTGATGGGAGCCCCCTCTGCTAACAAGACCCACCCCACTGATCCTATATCTTGAGAGCCTGGCACTCCTTAATTTCTGGCTTTTCTTGGGCTGTTTCAAACCATCTTTGTGTCTCCCCCTACATTTCTGCCTCGAGCACAAATTAGCCGGGAGGTAGACTGAGCGGAGGCCGACAACCTTCAGCTCACGGCAAGTAGTCAGTGAGAATATAGGCCACCTCCAAGCTAATTTACCCAGAGGCTGCTAGTATAAAAATTATTTTATAAATGCTTCAAGACAAGCACATTTTCCCTCGTTCTCCCTCTTTCTCACATTTGTCATGCTCCTTCCCTAGAGGTTGATTAACTCAGTAATTCTGTTGTGATGGTGATTTCTTTTGGTACTTATGGGTGGCTTGTACTACTTGAATAGCTGCATTCTGGTGACAGGAAAGAGAGTTTGATTAAAACAGGAACATCCTTGAAAGGGCGAGACTGTCAGACCTGTGCTTTCATTAGGAAGTTTGCTCTGCAGTTTCTATACCCAAGAGTTTGCCACTTGCCCTCATGTTTGCTGCTGCTGCGTTCGTGTGTGCTAGACCAGAGTAGATAACTTGTTGTTACGAAGTGCAGTTTAGCCTCTAAAGCGACTGTACTCATTTCAATAGACCTAATGCCTCAAAAGGAGTACTGTTTCAACAGAAGTATTAAAAAGCTCTGCCATTATGGCAAGGTACCCGAATCTATCAAAACTTCATTTAGCGTATCATTCTGCTTGACTTTCTGCAGTAATTTTTAAACAGGCAAGGGGCTTTTTTTGTTCTATTAAGAACATTTCTCTCTGAGAAATAACCTTATTAATTAGAAATGTTCTGTGTCATACAGATTGTAAAACTGAACTACCATGAAGTTTGTGACTTTTTCAGAGGACAGTGGGTAAAGCTCTCTTACTTTTGTGTGCTAAGTGCCGGGGGAAAGAAGTACAACGTATGTAAAAATGTTACAGATAGTGAACTATACCATGTTTCCAGTGGTGATGATGGCATTAATAGAGCCTAAAGCCAAAAATCTTAACAAAGTTATTGTAGCTACAGCCCAGATAGAGATGTGCACCCTGGGGAAGACAAAAGCAAATGAAAATCTGATTTATGTCTACCAAACTCAGCATGAAGTGATGTTTTGATTTCATATGAAATTCACTTTTTTTGCAAGCAACCTCATTTATAAATAAGGCATTGGCTAAGAGTCTGACTGGCAGCAGCTTGCTGGATTTCTTAGTAAACAGAATCCAAATATGAATGTATCTTTAGTTCCACATACTCCTATTTATTCACCCGTCTGCAAAGCTCAGGTGTTGCAGTTGTAGGTGAATATGCCATTGATCACCTCTCGGCTGCTGACCAAAACATGCGGTGTAGACATACAACTGATACTGTTACATTGCAGATAATGGCAGTGAATGGTTTTCACAGAAATTTGGCTGATAAAACCGCACGAAATACTGCTGAAACTAGAACTTCTTTTGTAAATGTTGATACTTCTTGGTGATATCACCCACTATACATCTGTCAGCAGGTGTTTTGCTCTGCTTTCCCTTTTCAGGATAAGCTGATAGTTCCTCTCTAACCACGAGGTATTGATCCCAACTATCTCTTTGACTGAGCCAAGCCTGCTTGGTCAAATGGGTAAGATTAGCAAGGAGCCACCCTAAAATATTTAGAAGTGATGTCTCCATTGAAGACAGCCCATCAAAGCATTTGTTCTGAGCATGGGCAGAGCAGCGGCAGCTGCAGATTCAGAGTCACCTGAGGCCAAAGCGCTAGGCCTATTACAGATCATGCGTAGCATTTTGAATTACATCCTGAAGTGAGCTGACATCCATTATAAAGTATGTGGAGCCTTTATACCTTTATGGGTCTGCCGTTTTTTACAAGCATCCACTTATTCCTTTTAACAGAAAACTCTGTCCTTGAAGTTCTGAGTGCTGCAAAGCTGAAACATTTATTCCTGTCAGCTTTAACACTGCTCTGGTAGCTCCAGAGACTTTTTTCTAAATGTGCTTAGTCTTTTCTGTGAAGCATAATAAAAGGTACTTTGGAGAAAATACTTACCTCTGAGACAGTCTGGGCTAACACGAAAACTGGAAAAGCTGAGAATGAGGAAGAAGAAAAGCTTTCTCCAAAATCGCAAGGGGCACAAACTCACCAGAAAACAACCAGCTGGAACTGACATTGATCTTCTTCCCATCTCTTTTCCTCTTTTTCCTCTCCTGTAGCAGCCAGTGAGCTCCTGTGACCCCCACAGAGCCGATTCGGTGAGCCAGGCAAGAACATGACTGCAGCTCCCTCTGACGGGCCATCCCTCTGCATGCGGCACTTCTGGGCCACTGAGACACGAGAACATGAACTTTCAGCTCTGCACATGGTCAAGAACGATCCTGTTGATGCACAGTTTAAGCCTTCACACAAGGTGTAAGAAACTGCAATGGAAATAGTGTTACAGCTTCTCGATGTAATTTATTTGCTCTTAATTCCACTCTGACAATGATAGTATCTTCTCCAAGTTTTTGCCCCAGTTGCCTTGAACAAAATACATATATTTCTAGATATCTTTCTGGTCTTCCTCATAACAGCACTGAAAGTGCTCCTCGTTTCTGGGAACTTTATCCTCACACAGACACAACATCCTGTCTCCATTTTATGAACGGAAATTAAGGACCATATGAGACGTTTTCACAAGGCCACAGAGGAGCACTGGAGCAGAGCTGGGAAAGACCGCAGTATCTGTAGGTAGATCTATCCTTTGCACCTTTCCAAGAGCAGTAATGATACAGTTGACTGGCCAGGAAACAGGAGCAATATCACATTACTTAGCTGACCAATCACGTTTATATATCACATCTTAAGGGCATGCCCCACCGAATAGCAGAGACTTTTTTGCTAAGAAACCTTGTGATTCACCGAGTTGGTATTCACCCTGCCTTTCACCAGAATGCTTAAAAAATATAAATAAATGAATCATATTAGTGGGGATATTCAGAAGTTGATGAACAGCATTCAATAAATGTTTGCAGGAGCATTTGCACCAAAAGTGCCCTTCTGTCTGTTGTTTGAATTGTAAATTGATTGCACATTTATGAATATTAGCTGATAATTCATGAATGTAAAATAGACTTACGTAAGATGCTCATCATCTGATCAGGAAGCTGACACAGTGCCTTGCAACTGAGATGAGAAGTAATGAATACGGAATATTCATACTTACCTTTCTTAAGAGACTCTTACTGGTTATGTTTGTTCGCACACGCCACTCATAGAACGCAGAACATAAATAACCCCATGAAAACATGACTTCATTGGGGATAATCTGCAAACAGAAATTAGACTACATTTTTTAAATAAGTTGTGTCTAGTTCCTCTATGAATAGTTTGCCTGCCTCTAATAATAACTGACCAACAGAGATCAAATAGCAAGTATCATATTCATTTGTGAATCCAGTCTACAAATAATATTCTTGAAACCTTTTGGGAGTAAACTCCAATACATTCAAAGAAATCACAGTTGACTCCTGGACAATGTGTGAGCAGAAAATCAGACAAAATGGGCTGAATAAGCTATTCACTGTGAATTGTCCCCTTGACTCTAAAGTTTGACAAGACCCTTCTTGGGGAAGTACCTTTTTAAATGGAAAATGTACAATTACATTTCAGAAAAGAAGGGGTCTACTAAGTGCCTTCTTTTAAAAATGAAGTGCCCTGAATTATCTGTAGTGTAAAACTTTATTTAATGGATATTTCAAGGAATAAGCGGGAAAACAGTACTGAAAAGACTGTTTTGTATGACTTACATGCCACCTTTTAATTTCTCCCTTTTCCCTCCTCACTGACCCATGGTGAGACCCCTGCATTACTGGTTCCATATTTGAGCTAGTTCCAAGTCACAGTTTCTGTTTGATGGTTTTGTTTTTCCCCGTTCACATAATTTTGATGATTATACTCCCTGGCAATTCCTTTGGGCTTTGTTTGTAGTCCCCTCTGGCTTGTGGATAACGTGCACTGGAGTATTTATATCTTCCATTTTTTTCCCTACAACTTAAATTTTAGTTTGATCTCATGAGCAGAAACAAGAAGAACAAACAATGCCATAATTTCTTGCACTACATTTTAAAATTATTGCTATAACATTTTAACTCCATTTTAAAATTCAGAATTTAAACATGCATTAGGTTGAATATAGACTGGAAAATATAAGAGTAAACAGCTTGTACAGAGCAGTGCCTCATTAAAAAATCTTGTTAAATCTACATATGCCTTTATGCTGCTAACAATGCTTTTGAGCTCCATGTGCAGGAGGCTACAACAGACTAGGAATCGCTAGCACGAAGGGAGAGCGAGGGCTATGGCATGTGGTGTGCATGCTGTCGGAGTGAAAGGCATCTCGCACACCTGCTTTACGGCGGTGGCATGCCCTAAGCTAGCGTTGACATGGTGCAGCTTGTGGCATACCGCAGCGCAGAAGAAGGCATGCAACATGCTGCTGCTGTCGGCAGTGCGCATACCGCCAGCCAGGAGCTCTGCGGCCCCCTCGCTCTTCCAGCCTAACCATTTGCTGACAGGCAGCATGGTCGGGTGGAAAGTGCAGGGTAGCCGTTTCATGAGCTTTCACCTACTTGTAAGATACAGCTTCAGGAAAAGGGAGGAGGAAGACTGTTTATATAGACCATAAAATCGTATTCAAAATTGTTAAATCACTATGTACCAGGGACAGAGATATGCTATTGACAATACTATTCCAGGTTAGCAATTTATGACGGCAGTGCCGCTAGCGTAGCCTTCGTTCATGTGAATGATATTGTTGTGGACGGTTCCAGAGAAGTCACGGGAAGGTGATTATACAGGAGTTGTGACAGTAGGTCACAGATAAAGCACTCTGGTATGCTCCCACCCTCAGACACCAGGTCCGAAGACATCGAGAGAAGATATATAAAACTCCGCAATGGGAGAAAATGACCACGAGAGAAAGCTTGTTTGCAGAGATGTGACCCACTGCAGGAGGAACGTCACCGAAGCCCATTTCAGAATTAACTTCTGACCGTGCCCCGGATACCAGAGCGCCCGTTCACGTGCCTGAAACTCTAAAGGACAGAAAACAGCTCATTTTCTTCAATACTGATTCATAGGACTAAAAGGATATAAGAGCCTCCAAAATTGTTAGAGACTTACTGACATCAGGCATTGCACGATCTCACTCGTGTGCCTTCAGCGAGGAAGCAGCCGATGCTGACAGGCTGCCAGCTCAGGGGCTGGCTGCAGCGACTGTACCCTTCGCTGGAGCTGCAATGAAATTGTGTGTCGGAAATGCGTTATCACTTACCTGATTCATTTCAGCCTTTTTAAGTCCAGCTTTCATTTCTTGGGGTATGTCAGAGCTCAATGGACCCAGATCTGGAGGAGACAAGAAAAAACAATGTTTTTGCCTAGAAATGCCACTTCACATGCAGGATGAGACAAGCTGTGTGAGCGAGATGGGGACGTGGATATGGTGCAGTCATGCACTCCTCACCAGGACGAAAGAAAGGATCGGTCTGTACATTACTGAGTGAGGGAAGTCCGTCGTTTCTGAACCAGTGACCTCAGGACCCAGATGGTCTTCAGTACCTGCACTTTCCTCTTTCCCGCGGTAATGAGGGTGCCCATGCTGCGCTCTGCGGGCCTCTGCCCAGGCAGACTCGTGCGAGGGAAGAGATGAATTATTTCCCCACGAGAGTCTCTGCCCCCTTGGAGACACTCTCTGGGACTGAGTCTCGTGCCTGCCATCGCCAGACAGGTGCTCACGGAAAATACCGAAGCCACTTACAAGTGCTGAGAAAGATTTATTCTGGAGATGTGACCCACACTCAAGGAAAAGGCAAAACCTGCTGTCCATTTGCTCCAGCATATGATGGAGTGACATATTAAACGGGGAGAAACGACTGAAAAGAAAGGATTTCTGTGTAACTACCTTAGAGCTGGCAGATTTTATTTCAAGAATACCTCCTGCATTTTTGCTCCAAGTGCAGCAAATTGTTATGCTGACTGGAGAAAAAGCACTTCTAAAGGCACACTGGAAAAATCATGGATGCAGTGACTATCATGGTGTGGAAAACCAGGCAGGACTGTTTTGCTCATCCACTGCCTCGCATTGCCAAGCAAGCATCTCTCCGCAGCACAGTGCAATGCTGAGGCGAGGCACCAGAGCCTGAACCAGACCCGAGCCAGTCCAGCTGTGTGGACACAAGGCCCTGCCTTGTCAAAAAGGATACATCAGCCCAGCTGGAGCCGCAGGCTGGTTGAGCAGTGCTACTCCCACCGCTCAGGAAAACATCTATGCACAAAGCTGGCTTAGGCATCCCTGCGTTGCACTACTCCGAATGCCCAAAATTTCCTCTGGTAATTCTTGCATGGGGTCAGGCCCACTGTGAAAGGACAGCCTCTCAGCCTCTGCCATGCTGGGGCTGCCCTGCTCCTAGCCATCAAGTTAACTATAGAAGAAGAGCGAGCTGGTTTTGGTCCCTATTAGTGACTATCCAATGGGAAGCTGGGGGAGGGAAAAGGGGCATTTTAGCTCCTTTTGCAATACGTGTGTTCTTTTCATCATCTATTCCATAGGTGCAGCATATCCCGTGCCCTGGCGACAATAGGTTCTTGCAGCAGGGTTTTCAAAGCAATTTGGTTACTAGAGTTTGCTATTCTGGTGCCTCAGCTAAATCCTCATCCAAGACGAGGCTGCAAATTCTCCCTCTGAATAACGCAGCTAAATGGGGAGCCGTTTTTAATGCAGCAAGAGTGATGACGGGTGTGATGTGGGAGGAAGCAGTTATATATGTTGATTCTCCTAAAACAGACCAAAAGGACAAGCTGTTCAAGCCAATACTGCTCTGATCTATAATGAGACCAATTATATCTGAAGTTCCTTAGGTGTTGACAGAACGGGAACATTTACAACCCTGCATCTCCTCATTTTGAATTAGCTAACATGGACAGAGTGCCTGCGGCTGCCTTTTCCTCTCCCTCTGCTTAACCACTTATAACACTGCTGGTTGCCTCTGGTGCACAGTTTGCAGAAGTAAATATGTCAGTATATATTGGAAATTCAAGGCCCTGACTCCTTTCACATACAAACAACTCGATACCAAAATTCAAATTAAACAGGAGGGGCAAGAAGTGCTGTCAGTGCGAGCCTGCCCGGCTGACTCCTCTGCAGCCACAGAGCCGTGCCACCTCACACCAGCTGAGGATCTGGTGCTCAGTGCGTAAGAAGCTGGCAGGCTGCCTCACACTACTCGATCTTAATTTGATGCTTCTGCTGTCTTTTCTACCTCGCTTTCTTCTGGAGCTGTCTCAGCAGGCTTGCTCTGGCTCAGGGTTGCCTCTGTTACAAATGCTGACAACTCCTTGTAAACCCTATTACTCTTCCTAGCCCAGGCACCTACAATGCAGCAGTCCAACATTTGCTCTGTTTATCAGCTGATGCATCCTAAGCTCACAGTATCTTACTATGCAAAGACAAGACTCTAAATTTTTCTCTCTACCCTTCTATGGTAGTACACTTTTTTCATGAAATCTAGTTGATTTTTTTTAAATGACCACTGATTTGTCTGTCAGCCCATTACTGCTACAAAAATGTTGCCTTTCTTCACTATGTTTCAGAGTCATAGTTTTCTGGATCAGATTTTCTTTTGTCTTAACCCAAATTCAATACCTCAACGTAACTGCTTGAAATATAACCAAACACGATGCCTCAGCATTCAGCACTGTTTACAGTGTATGAAGAGCAAGAGAAAGAGAGAGGAATGAAGGCAGAAGGATTTGAGTTGGAGAGCCAGGGACTTGCTGCTGAGAACTTGCTCTGTTTATTACACGTAACTCATCGCCCCAGAGAGGAGGGAGGCCATCACATGTCAGGCTTTCACTATAACCCATATAACCTGTAACCAGCTGGCGTACCACTGATGCTGTGTGGCTTGATAGCTGTCTGTCACCCTAGCTTTACCGACTAATATTTTATTAGACACAAACTGAACTTCTGACAGTGCCTCAGGCTTTTGCTCAGGCAACGGCCTGTGGCCACACGGGCGAGTGAGGACCGAAGGCCTCCCGGTGCGCAGGGTCCTGTAACACCACTGTCCTCGTGCTCTGGCTAGAAACGAAGGTCCTGAAAAGAGAGGAGCCCCTACATCAGGACTGTGGCTGCTGGGTAACCTCCCAGAGACTGAAGCAGCATGGTTGTACTCCTGCATTAGTCAGAAGAAAGTGGAGGTGAAGGATCTCTCCTTCCATTGATGTGGGATTTCTTGGGAAAAGAAAGCAACACGGCATGTGAAAATCGGCATCCTCTCACTTTTCTCGTCCCTTCCTGGGTCAGATGTCTAGAGAGGGCATGCTGTGTGCTCAAGGAAGAACTGAGACAAGAACCATCTTAGGCATTAATAAAAGAGGGGGGGGGGAGAGAGAGAGAGCGCGCGCGCGCAAGAGCTCGCAATGACAAAGTAACATCTTTAGATTCTTCATCTTCTTCCTCTCTTCCCCTCCCACATACTAATCTTGTATTAGGTTTTCCAATAAAATCAGATATTTTTTGTCCCCTACAGCCCAGCTCTCCAGACACAACACTCAGTGTTTTTGATGATCTCATAGCAGTCTCCAGAGTAAATGATAATTGCTGCAGAATTCACCATTTTTTGCTAGAATAATTCCCTTGTTTCTCAGCATCCTGGCAATCAGATCATGGCTGTAAAGTAGCACAAGGACTTCAGTGATTCTACCCCTCTCACCTTGCACTCCAAAGGTGCAGCTCTGTTGCCAGAAGGGCAGAGCCCTCTTTCTCTCTGTATCCCCATTTATGGCATCCCATCCCTTTCTGTCCTGCCTAGCTGCAAGTAGGGAGTACAAAACTGGTAGCAGGAAATTAAATTTGGGTGGATATCTCTTTGTTCCCACAGACAGATACACAAGCTAACTGTTGTACTTCAAAACTACTTTTGAAAATACAAAATTATGAATATTATTTATATTACAGTTCTTTAGTTTTAATTTTAATTAGTTCTTAAAGCATTAAGTGTTCCTGGGCATTGTTAACATCTAGGAGGATCTGACTGGAGAGAAGAGGTGGTTGTCCTCCAATGGGGATGAATTCACTTTACTCTCTTTATTTAGAATGATGTAGAACCAAGTCATGGATCTGCCACCTTTGCACTTTGCAAGAATGCTAGTATAAATCTAAGACGAAACAGGCTAAATATGCCTGTTCCTCCTGATTGATTGTCAGTCCATGAGAGTATCAAATCTTCAGAAAAAATGAAGAATCTATAACAAAACTTTGCTCAAGCTATCTGAGATTCCAAATACTTTATTTTCTGAGATATGAGAAGGATACGTTTATACATTCCAAATTGCATCAATTTAGCTATCAATTTTACTAATTAGTAAAATAAATTTAATGTACCCCAAGATGTGCATTATTCAGTCAATGTCGAATGAGGCTGTCAGAGAAACTGTTCCAGTTCATTGACACATTAATTATACCTTTTCAGACTGCAACAATTTGGACTGAAATTTTTAAAAAATTGAAAGTTTTTCAAATTTGAAATTTCCGAGAACCTTGTTGGCTTGATATTTGTTACAATAGTAGAAATCTTGGATCAGAGCTGCAGAGTTTCTCTCTCTCGTCTTTCTTCAGCCACAGGCAATGAAGGACCAAATAAAATGCTGATCATAGGAAACTGATTGGAAAGTTATGCTGGGGAAGTAGCAGCTCCCTAAATACGTCACAGTGTGAATAGGAGCACTGGGTGAACCATTGTTTTTTGGTTCATTGGTCAAACTAGAAAACAAATTACATCTGGCTTGACCCAAAATATATTTATATTTTTCCCGGTGAAATTAGCATTTAAAAGAATGGTTTCTCTTGGGCAAAACGATGACTTTGAAATTGAGCATGTTAACATTTTTGTGGTTTCCTTGAACTTTTAAAAGTCAACAGGAAGCAGGAGATCAGTGTTTTGTTCGGGGTAGATCTATCCAGTGGGAGGAGGTTGGCGGGTGCTTTTGCTTCAGCTCTGGCTGGTCTGCCCTGCAAAGCCACACAGGCTCTGCTATGCTTCCCCACATAAATCACACATGTTTCTCCCTATAGTTTCACTCAATAAACAAAATGCTTTGTCCTCATCCTCTTTTCCAGGTGAATTAGCTATTTTTTCATCAGCTCAAACATACTGTTTTTTTAAAGGTGGGAAAGGGTTTTACACTGAGCATGTGCTAAAGACATGGAAGGAAGGTAAGCTATGCAGGCGGCTTCACCTCAGAGGGTCAGCTGTATTCAGCAACATAGTAAATCATAAGAAAATGGAGACTGAACACTGGAAAAAAGTATTCGGTAGCTATTCTGGCAAGCCCTGTCCCTTGAGTCAAATAAGAATGGGTTACAACACTCTCAGCATAGCACAGGGAATAGTTAGGAATTTGCAGAAAGATGGGATAGAATATGTAGATCTTTGACATTTCACATCTATGTGATGCTATGAAATCCTTCTCTGGAACAGTTTAATAAGCCAGAATTAATATTGCACTTTCCCATGAAAACACAAGAGCATTTTCCTTGCTAAAGTTGTCTGGAAGAGAACTGTTCCCTCTGAACAAACCACAGGAGACAGCAAAAGCAGAAACTTTAGCCACATGATTTAGAAAGTGCAAAAATTAAATAACTTGTTAGTTTTTTGCCATGTGTCAAAGATGTATGAGGCTGTTCCTGAAAATAGCTTGCCTGTATGCTTTGTAACAGATGCTGGAATTTCCCTTCTCCTCCTCCACGCTCACTTCACCTCTAAATTCAAACACCAATGAGCACAATCTGTACAAGACTTTGATATTATAGTAAACTGCAGATAATTCCGTTCTCTGGTTAAAAATACGTTCAACTATCTTGACATGTATGTTGCCCACCTCGTGTTATACCTTGCTGTTACAGAATTTATAGGTTTTTCAGAAAAATCCTTTTTCCAAAGGGTGCTATAGGGTAAAGGCATACTGTTGAATAGCATCACTCATTCATTTAATTACTTCAAGGAACCTTTTAAAAATCCTACAATCCATTACACAGATATGAGTTTCTTCAATCCCATTGAGCACTGAAGCCAGAGAGGTGCAAATGACATACACGTCAGAAAATGAGGACATTTCTTTCACTGTAAGCACCGAACAGCCCCTCTGATTTACAGCTTTTCACTTTAATATTTACAGTGTTATTGCCATTTGTATTTTACTAGTGAATCCTAAATTTCTCACAAACTAGAAGAATTAATGTAATGTTAGCCAGCACATATAGTATCATACAGTTTCAAGCAATGTCTGTTAACTCTGGAGTAATTGTACTCCTCTGTCTTTGCCTGAGGTCTTCCCTATTCATTCTTGCAGTCACAAACTTCTGGGGTTTCCTTTCTCTAGACACTGACCAACTTTTTTACCTGATTGTCATTTAATAGATTGTTCAAGGGTCATGTACCATTGCCAGTCCCAGTCTCCAAATATAGTCTTATTCCTCAATCTCGTGCCTTGCATTACAGTTGTCACAACTCTAATCATGTAAGTATTATCAAACAGGCTCAAGGTTTAGTTGTTTAGACTGACCTGCCTATAAATGACTAATGGGATTAAAAATACATAGTTCATATGTGTCTTTCCTTAAATGTCACTACTACCTGCATTTTGGCTTCCCAGGAACGTGATTTTTTTTTCTTTTCTTCCTTGCAAATGGCTCTGCGTCTCTTTTGATGAAGGCAGCCTTTGATGCAGCAGCAGAGCCACGCACGCTGGTCTGCTCTCACCGTCTGCTATTCTCTGCTGTTATGAAGGTCACCAGACCTGGAACAGTATCATCAGCTAAGTCAAAAATAGCAAGTTTCTGAGATGTAGCTAGTGATACCAACAGCAAAACTCATGTTGCTTTTGTGGCCTGTAGTTTGAGCTGCACTGTGTATTTAAAAGATAAGAGCTAAGTAGTCAATGTATTCCCTGAGTCTTAGTCTATCTACTTGGAGGATTTACAGTAAAGCTACCACTTATTGCCAATATTGATTGACTGTTTTGATACTGATACCCACTTAAGACCAGCTGCTGCATTCACATAAGCTGTCACAAGACACCAGAAAAAAAATGTCAGTCTCTGTCAACCTGAGCTGGATGGTAACCAATAACCTAAATGTAGAAAACTGCGTGTTCTGACTACTTATCCCCTGTGCTGCTCAGGTCCTCAAAATAGCAGCTAAATGAGCTGGATGTTTAATAATATACCATTTCACTTGAGTGTTTGACTGGGCAAGGGAACTTGTGCCAATGAACTTAGGCATTTATTAAAAAATTCCCATGCAACTTTTAAATAGAAAATGAGAAAGGAGAAAAGGGGAAAAGCCTGTCAGTCTGTCAGACTACCTAACCTTGCAGCCCTGCTGTGTGGTCTGCTGGTCTTAGGCCAGCAATCAACATTTGAAGTTTTTTCTACATTTTTTTGTATTTTTATATATATATATATATTTTATATATATATGTAGTATTATACATCTATTTTGTATTATATAAACCATGAAGCTACAACTTGCTGTATCATTACTCCATGCATCTTCTTTCTTGAAAGTAGTTGCTAAAATACAGGTTATTATATGCACATTATGCTTACTAAAAAAAAATCGTTCTTTTACATGAAACCAGGAGAGAGAATCTTTCAGTCTAAGCAAGATAAGTAGGCAGCTTTATTCGACTGCTGCAGCTATCAAAAAATGGTGAATAGACTTACATACCTGATACAAGCTGGGAACTTCAGCTTCCTTTTGAAGCTAACTGGGATTTTCAGAAGAGTATGGGGTAACCTAGGAACACCAGCTGAGAAGACTAATATCCTGAGAAGGCATATGAAAAAAGACCAGCACCAGGCTTAACTTTCTAGGTTTAATAGGAGGCAATTGGTACAAACAGATTGGAAGTGACTTTAGAGTGTCTTTGCCTGCTAACTGCCTGGCATTGACGGTTTCATGGATTCATTGCTACCATTATTCATCTTCTGGAGAAAAAAAATTTTTTTTTAGCTATGTTGTTAGAGCGAAGTTTCCAAAAGTATTCAGTCATTGACTCAGCATCCAAGAGTTATCTTTTTAAGAAAAAATACCAAAACTCAACAAACCCTATTGACGAATATCCAAACCTTTTATGCTAAAAAGGCAAGACTAGGAAACTTTTCACAATTTCTAATGAGATTTTTTTCCATCTCTTTCTAGCAGAATTTAGGGTAAGAATGATTTTAAAATATCTTTGGTGAAGTTGTGTTTTAATAGAAAATCTGTCTTTATCTGAATAGTCATGCTCACAAAGAGTGATTGTTTTCATTGTGGCTACTGGGGTCCCAGCATGTGCTTTTTCCTCTTATGGCCTAATCCCTTCTCCACTACCCAATGAAGCATTCCAACAAAAGCTCTTTTAAGACACTGTGCAGCATATCTGGATCATGCTCTTTCATATTTTAGTCAGAGTTTTCTCCTCTACTCTGAATAAGCCTAATTTTAGTAGGAAAATAAAACTTAAGTTCCCACTTAGGTCTGCTGCTGTATACAAGTGAAGCTAGAAGGTGCATTGGATTAAGCTACCTAAGTTTTTATGATCTCTGATGAGATGTATGGCTTTAAATCTCAGTCAGACACTTTGCTTTGTATGTATCTTATTTTTCTTTATGGTTCATTCACTTACAATTCTTAAGCATCTAGACCGTCATCTGCAGAGCTTTGGAAGACATCTCTAATAGCACAACCAGTACTTTTGATGGTATCTTACTCTAGTAGCTTCACTGCTAAACAGCCATCTCAGCAAGAAAGGTTGTGTTTGGTACAAGCCACTGTGCAACTGATTGAGTTGCTTAGAAATGCTCTATGATACCAAGCAACAGTATTAAAATTGCTGTTGAATATGAAGTTGGGGAAAAGCAAAGGAGAAAGAAAAATGCTGCATCAAAGAATATTGTCATAACACTTAACTTGGAATGCAAACACAGCTTACATGAAAGCTTTGAATGTAGCTGATGTGGTCTTATATTTACATAGCAGTGGTCTGTTATAAACCTTCTCCCAGAGAAAAGCAAAATAAAATATCAGCATTATCTTAAAATAGCATTTTGTTGTTATTGTTCTTCAAAATGAATGTGAGTCTTAAATCCCCTGCTACCATACAGAGTGATCCCACTTTCCTGACCTTCCCTGGCAATACATATTATCTCAGAAATTTTACAGCATACCCACGGGAAGACCTTAAATTTGGATTTCTACTGCCTTTGTAAAAATGAGTATTTCCTATTTTAGAGACTTCATAGTATGCTGCATAGAAAAAACATGTGCATTTCATACTAGCATCAACAGAATATCTGTTAGCATCCTGCTATACATAGAAACTTTCAGAAATGTAGAATTCACCCTACTGTTCTCTGTGATCTGCATTAAATTCAGGCTATATCTCCTCCAAGATGCTGCACATCATCTTTCCTCCTCTCTTCTCCACTACCCAATTTCTTCCTAATTCTTCCATTGCCTTTGGCTGTAGCATTATAGATCTGTAGCTGTGGCTACCCTGAGAGTTTATCACCATGAGCCATTTACTGAACTGAGAGGTGTCTAGAGCAGCGAGGATGCACTTCTCTCTCAAACCTATTTAGCTCAAATAAGCATAGGTATATGTTGCACTTGACAGTTCAGGTTCTCCGCTTCTGCTGTTGCTGATCCCATGAATCACAGCTGGGCAGAGGCTCTGCCTAGTTTTGAGAAATCTTAGATTGTCATCTCTAGAAGACAAAGCCTAAAGTCATGGAACCGGCTGTCTGAGCGCTATTTCTATTTCCTCCTGACCCTCCCATACAGTCTTCAACAGACCTCTGTGAAAGGAGAAGTAACTCCTTTCAGTGCCATGGAGGTAATGCTGCTCTTCACTGACACATGCATGGAAAAACATCCAAATTCTCTGGCAATGTCCCTCTGTGCATTTCTATTCAAATGTGCAACTGAGAGGAAAAACTTCCAGTAGTGTGATAGCAAATACATTGACTGTACATAAATATAATAAACTTAGCATCTCCAAAACACTCTACATGAAGCAATATAACCTTTTCCATTAACCTGCCTCCTCCTATGTGCCCAGGAAAGAAGGTGGGTTTTGCAGACTATCCAGAAATGTGAAATCTGTGAAACCAGTGGAGGACCAGGCGCAAGGTCAGTGACCGGGTGCAGAGATCCTTGCCAGCAGTCCTCACCTCTCTCAGCCAGGAAGACTTTAGCTTGAGTCTTTAGTTGTCCACATTATCCATTGTTCCAAACCAGCCCTCAAGCTCCTTTTCTTTTCTGGGCTGCTGAAGGAGCTGGTGCACACCTGCAAAGGAGCCAGAGTGCAACGGAGTCATGCAACCAGACCCGCGAACTCTGAAGTGCTCCTGTGTCCACTAATACGGACTTAGAAGCACTACTATAGACACAGAACCTTAAATAACCTGGCGTAAATAACCCAAGCCACTCAAAGGTTTGTAAATTAAAACTGACCAACTGGATTCTCCTTGTG
The DNA here is from genome assembly GCF_036370855.1 of Dromaius novaehollandiae. Taxonomy (NCBI): domain Eukaryota; kingdom Metazoa; phylum Chordata; class Aves; order Casuariiformes; family Dromaiidae; genus Dromaius; species Dromaius novaehollandiae. Next base: position 46,136,437 of record NC_088130.1, on the reverse strand, counting down.
CTTTTGCACTTCACTACAAGATAGACTATATAGCGAGGCAGTGATATGCCTACAGGCAGGATCCACGTCAGGGTCGTTTGCTGTCTGAAGAATCTCTCTGCAACTAGATGGTGCCTGTGCCTGTACCTGTGCCAGTCCTCCTCAGCACAGGCGGGCAACCTGAAATCCCAAGAAATCTGTGCTTTAGTTGGAACTATTATCAAAGGTAGAGCAAATTTTCAAAATTAAGTTGTAAGAGGAAAGCCATACTGTTAGGACTGCTAGGACTGTGAAACACAAAAAAAGTCAGAAAAAGACCACGCATGGTCAGATTTGCAAAATCTGTAAACCAGAAGCATATGTTTATCCCAATTCATGGAATATACAGAGAAGGACTACTAGAATGCGTAAAATATGTGCAGTGCAGCCATGATAACAGTGACTCTTGGGTCTTCCTTTTTGGCTCCTGATCTGCTGTAACTGTTACACCTTCTGAACTGCATGGACATAGATGTTTGAATTTAACTTTAGAGAAGGGCTGTCAGAATCGTGTGATGTTTCAGAGTTTGACAGCCTGCACAATTCACGTCAGAAATTTCTTTTTCTGTACAGTAGTTGCTAACAGGAACATAACAGCCTCCTACTGTTTTTGTGCATGTTTAGTCTCTGAACAGCACGAAGACATTGATGAGTGATGAATAGAAGCCCCTTTTTTATTCCTCTGAAACTCTGCTAGTGTACTTTTACTTTAAATAAATGGGACTTTAAATAGGACAGTTTTTTCTCTGGCTGATATCCTGTGGTTAGTGAAGCTGCACACAGGATGCAAGGTAAATGGAAGAAGCTGGTCAGAAGCTAGATATAAGCATTTTTCATGCTACCAGTTCATTAACAATGTCAGGAGCATGCAATCAAATTATTGCAGCTTGATTCTTTTTTCCCCACCTAAAATTGTCAGTTACTTAAAAATAGATTTAAGTGCACTTGTCTAGGTCCAGATGGGCTCAGACATCTTCAGACTGAGGATACTTGATGCAAGTGTAGCCAAGGTCATATAAGAGAGAGACTTACCTGACAGGTCCATTCACAGTCCTTGCCTAGTCTGTACAGCTTCATTTAAGGACATAATGCTTTCTCATTTGAACTGAACAGTTTTTTGCATTATCTTATTAATATTTTCTCCTTTATTATCTTTAAGATTTAACTGGTCACAGGTTAAAAAAAAGGAAAAAAAAACAAACCTCCTAAGACACACTTTTTGGTCTAAAGTTTACAGAACCCTCTCATGGTCATTTTTTTGCAAGAACGGATACAGTGGTGAAAATATTTTTCTGACTCAGTTTGGATTCTGGGGGTGTTTCACCTACCTAAGTCGCAGTAGGCGATATCGAATCTCCACAGCTTAGATGTCTAAGCAGAAATTAGGAGACCAACCACTGCAGTCTGGTCCAGGGTGCAGTGGCAAAGCACTGTAGGTTAACTTGTGTCGTCATAGCTTTTTGCTGCAAGTGTTCTGCGGAGACTAAAGATTTCTCTCTCCAGGAGGGGGCATCCAGTAATGTTCAAAAGGATTGCGTTCTTCTTCAAAAGTCATTTGACAAAAAAAAAAACAAAAAAACAAAACAAAACAGCATAATCTCTTCTGAAAAAAACTAATGCATATACAAAAATTACACAAGCAGCTATGTGCAATACCCTGTTTTTGTATTACCTGACTATTTGGCTTTCTCTTCCCTACCTAAACCAACTCAGTTCTGACTGTAAAAGTGGACAATTTTTTTAACTGAAAGATGCTCTGAATTAAGCAAATATAAGGAAAGTAAACTTTTCAACTGTTTTTGTTTTTTTCCACTAAAGAGTATAAAATAAACTAGACCTTATGGGTTAAAACTTTTTATAAGATTCTCAGAATGATTTGCTAATAACAATTACAAGCGCACTGAAAAGCAGCAATGGCTGAATCAGAACTGTGAAGTCCGAAAGTCTCTGTCGGAATACCTATAATCTATTGCTTTGTGCGTCACTCCTGAAAAATTTGCCAAAGTTTTATTCTGCAATATAGCAATATGTTGGGGTTTTGGACCTTCAAACTTTTTTAGTGAGTGTAATGAATGCTGATAGCAGATTAATATCTCTAAAGTCTGCTCTGATGTTCCTTAAATTCCTTAGAAATATGGTGCCTAAAGAGTTGGCCTTGGCAGTTGTGTAAGCTACGCTCCCCCAGGGAGGACAAACGCGCAAGAGCTGGAGGAGCTGGGCTGGGAGGAAGGCCGTCACACAAACACCTGTGTTGGCAGGGCCGTGGTTAAGAGCATTTGCTTCTACCTTCAGGCTATAACTAAGCAAGGCAGCGCGGCACATTTTGTGACGTGGATATTTTTCAGCTCCTACCGCAGGAATGCAGGACCAAACAATTTCATTTTACTAGTGAAACTTTGATTTCCAGCAGTTAGGTGCAAAAATGGAAGCAAAATGATAGAAATGGAGGTTTGTTTGTTTTGTGTTACATTGGTTGCTGGAACTTTGGGTTTTAATGTTGTAAGCATTGCGGGAGATCATGAAAAGTCCCCATTCTGGAAAAGAAAGATACATCAAACCACTGTGTCTAATCACTTTTCCTCATCAGTCTTGCCTGTGACTGACATGACATTTTGAGTATGGCATAAATACATACTGCTCGTGTTATAAGACTCTCCATTACAATACACTTCGATATAAATCTGTTCTATCTTGCTTCCGTGTGCCATCAAAGCTCACGACACCCTTGTTATAACAACACCTTTCACAATATTCCAAAGTAACCTGCAGATATTGCTGTAAAGATTTACATTGGCTTTATTTTCCTGTTTTGCCAGAGTGCAGCCATAATATGATCATGGTCTCTAGATATGCAACTGAAGAAAAGGAGGTTTCCATTTTATTTCAAATGACTGAGCATTACTTAGTTTTCCAAGTCAGATTCTTTCACATGATTCCAAAAGCCAAAAATACAATTTATAAAACAGTTCAGATTGATGAATGGCCACAACATTTTTATCTACCTCATAACTTAAAAAGCGCAGTCACTTAGACCTAGATTGTGCAATCTTTATTTGTGTCCCACATATAGTCTAATTTGAAGCACGTGCATCTACTTAAGTGATCAGGAGGAAGTGTTAGGGCTCTGCCACCAAGTCTTTACATTCCCCTTTGAAAAATGAAGCTCTTGGCAATATCTCCCACCCGTATGCTTCTCATTCACTACAACTCCTAAAACAGTATTAGCCCACTTTTATGTCTGCTTGTGTAGTTATCCCAAATACAAACAAGATACAAATAAGAAACTTAAATAAGATTTAGGATAAAAAAAGACAGTAAACACATTTTTAAAGAAATGAATACATTTTTATCTATTTTGAAAATGTTTCCTTAAAAATGTTGATTGGTGGGCAAACCTTTTTTATGTGACTTTTTAAGAATTTCAGAGTTTGATAGGGGAGGAAAAGAAAGCAGGTGCCCTCAAACCCACTGAGCCTAAGAAGAGAAACAACATTCTTAAAAGAGCAGGGAAAATCTACTTTCATTCCTCCTGCCTTTTTTTCACAAGGAAAAAGCAGGAAAATGTTTCTGCTGCTTCTCCCATTTCCGTATCTGGGGCATGGGAAGATAGTGAGGAACACAGAGTGGAGTTTTGCAGGAAAACAAAGTCTTTTTTAAGACTGACATCTTCTTGCAAAATGTTCTTTAAGTGCCACAGAGTTCAGCGCTGGCCGCTCTAGCCCAGGTGTGTGAAGCAGCTTATGGCAGCAGCCCAGGCACAGGGCAGCATTTCCCAGCCCTCCCCAGGCCCAAGGTGTCTTTCTGAAAAAAAACCACCAGTCCTCTGATGGGCCCTTGCTGCGGTGCATCCGCATAATACAAATTAACATTTTGAGCTCTGTCGTTCCACGTGGATTGTCGCCCCTGTTTTAGGAGGAAGGGATCATCTGTGCAGAGGCTGCACTTGTTTGTTTGCTTGCTTGCTTTTGTGGGGAGTTTTTTGTTGTTGTTTTGGGGGTTTTTTGCAGTGATTTCACAAGCAGGCTTTTTCAAACTGAGATCTAACGATAAGGCATGGCTGCACTTCAGATGCAGACCTGCTGTCTGTGCTCCAGCTGCCCTCGGCCGGGGCGGGGGGGAAGGAGGGCACCCTCGCCTGCCCCTTCTCAGGGGTACCAAGCCAGCTCCTCAGAGACACAGGGCAGCCACATTTTCCTCCCGCTTCATCGTCCCCATCCAGCTATGATTTTCAATTATAGGGATCAGTGTAATGGTGCAGGTATTCATCCCAGGGCCAAGCAAGCTCTGTTGGCCATTTAAACTCCCTGTTATGTGGTGGCTCCAAAGAAGGATAAAAAGAGCCTCTTCTGGACAAAACGCCACACGGAAGGTGTACAAATGGAAATGCAATGCTGGTAAGAGCATGCAAAAGGTGCGACCCATACATGTTGTAGATAAAATGTCTTACAGGCATGCCATGGCCTCGAGGAACCATTGAGCTCTCACAGAGCCAAGTGACTGTGCTGTAAGAAGTTACTCTGGTGGTGGATTGCACCTTCAATTTACCCCGATGACGCCCCTTGGAAAGAGGTGCTGCATGCCTAGCTGCTCCAGCTCCAGCAGCAAGCTCTGACATTGGGGGCTGATCAGATCAAACACCTAATAGTGTTTTAACTCCCTTGATTGGTGGAGGGAACTAATGGAAAGCAAAATTGGAAAGTCCTGTTGTATCTTCCTCAGTGTGTAGCTACAGACTAGATTCTCTTCAGCAAATTTTCTCAAGCTGGCTGCAGTCTGGCAGACACTGGTTTGCCAGCATCACCCGAATCTTCTTTGATGGTACCAGAAGTCTCACACAGAAACATCAGGCACAGGTAAGCACTGAAGAAGGATGGGCACCACTAAGCCAGTTTAAAATATGCTGGAAATATTTCATGAAGTGCCGAAAGTGAGATTTACAGTCACCATCTATTCAAAAGTATGTATAACAATTCATACAGTGTCCTACATTAGATACTGGCATTTTTTTTCAACAGAGATCAGTCTGCTTTCACTCAAAATCTGTTCACTGCGTATGATCACATAGCATCTCATAAACAGCTCATTCCAATATGAGTTCTGTATGTTGGAAATGATGCATTAAACCTAATTTCACAGTATTCTGCAATACCAAAGAGACTTTTATTTGATTCTTGTTACTGATTTTTTACATGTTAATAGGGCTGAGTGTGCACAGACATGTCAGCATATAGGGTATGTATGTATATATGTAATGACATGGGGCCCTAAACAGGTTTTGAAATGTTTAGAAAAGACCTGAAAGCTTCATGGTTCACTTTCAAACCTACATAATTTCTTTTTTATTTAGAGGTCATGTTCTAGCTCAATCCCAATCATAATCAATCAGCATAAGCCCCAGATAAGGATTGCCTGACAGCTGGATATTAGAAGAAAGCTCTTCTTCATGCATGTTTTAAAAAATACACCATTAATCTTGCCATAAAATCTCAGTTAAATGATTGTGGAATATTACATCAAAGTTATCCAGTGATCAGCAATGTGGCTTATTTTCTGACAAGTACAACTTTGTCATTTTTATCTGACGGTCATCACAACTTCACACAAAAATAGCTCTCTTTTTTTTCTTAGCTCCCTTTTTCCCCCAGCTTGACTACAGTGCAGATTTGTATTCTTGGCATTCTCGTCCTGTTTGATGAGTTTTAGGAAAGTCCAATTGTTGTTTTGTCCCCAGAAGCAAAGCAAACACTGACCTAAACTGATAACAACACAATTTAGCTGCCCTATAAACAGTCATTTTAACTCTATGATATGTGGCTGCTGCTTCAACATTCAAGCAATGGAAATGACATCATTATCAGACAACTCTAGATGATGAAAAATGGCTTACATTAGGGAACACTCTGAACCCAAGAAATCTTTAGCTATCAGTCATCACCATTATAATGTACTTGCCTCTATCTGCAAATTTAGACCTAAGATGAGGATGAACTCGCAAGGGAAAGAAACACACTTTCCAAAGGATGTTTGTATAATTAAGCAGAAACACCACCACCGTGCATTTCTGAGGAGGATCTTTGCACAGAGCCCTACAAAAACCTGAAGGCTAAGAGGTTTCAGCCATGCAAGAAATGTAGCGACCCCATGCAATGTGCTCTTAGATGTGCACTGTGGCTGTTAAAATAGAAATTCGGCGTAATTCCTTTTTAGAATAGAATGTACTATTTTATGGCCAATTTCCCCTGTGGGTTTTTGTCTGCTGTAAATAGTGGTTTGCAGTGGTGTTGTACAAAAGAAGCATATTCTCTCTAGTATGTGTTGTTCCAAGGGCAACACCAAAGCCTTATATGTGCAACAGTGTAAGAGCTCTAAAGGACAGAAACTCGAAAGAGTTCTTCCAAAAGGCAGGAGCTGCAGGGGAGCTTGCATGAGTCGTGTTAAGATTACGTGACAATTCCCCACGAGCCAAAGAGCTACCGTGGAACGGGGAGGCCTATAAAGCAAGGAAAGCGATTTCAAACTGGATCTGAGCTGATTCAGGAGATGCTGCATCAGTTTGGGGGAGAACAAGGTGATTTCTGAACAGTGAGAGCAAAGCAATTACAGAAAGCAACAACCTGAGGTCCAGAAACCTGTCTAAAAACCGCTACCATACTACCTATTCTGCGAATCTGCCGCTTCCTGTCTGCCTCTAGCTGGGACAGATAAAAGGAAGCGTTAAAGAACGGAGAGAAGGCTTGTCTAGAGCATATCCGGGTCAGCCAAAACTCACGAATGTAGGAAGTCCTGGAAAGGCAGTCTGTTCTTCCATGTTAGTAAGGAAGAATTTTGATTTTGGAAAACTCTGAGTAACTCGAGCTTCCAGATTTTCAGAAAGATTTTAACTGCTGCCTATAGGGTAAAGCAGAGCAAATGATGCCAGCTTGCTAGAGCAGCAGTATGCTGTTAGGTTTCCTCACTGCGGGGCCTGATTTTTCCCCCACCTGCCTAGTGTCAGCTCTCCCTGCTGCACTGATGCCATGGGAGCAGGACTGTCTGCAGAGCGCTCCCTGCTATTACATTTAGCCTCCTGCACGCACAAGGGGTGTTTGAACACACTTGTGCCATAAGCGGTAGGAGGCTTCGTTAACTCTTTCCTCCTTTTGGCCTCCTTTTACACCATGGGAAACAAATCAAAGTTGGTGTCTCCATCACGTCTGAATGGCGTTACTGTGTAGGTGAGAAGAGAAGCTTTCTTCCTCAGCTGCTCCAAGGTTGTCTGTGCATGGGAACAGTGAAAACTGCTTGTCATTACCTTTTCAAGCGCCGTTCTGAGACAGGTACCTGAGCGCTGGATCCTGAAGGGGACTGACACAGCTGTTATAAACAGATCCACGCACTGTCCTGGCAATGAAATCCCAGGTCTCATGAAACTCCACGATTAAAGCAGCACTGGACACCATTTTTCAAAGTGAAAGAGTTCTTTAGCCAAAAGATTGCTTTCCTTCCAAAAAAAAGGGGGAAGAAACACCTTTTTGTCTTTACAAACCTTAGGCAAAATATTTTGTAAGCATTATCTGCTCTATAAATATAAAATCATTACTGATAACCTTAACGACTTACTTAGCCATCAGAATAAAGGTTGTATAGTAAAAAAAAGTCTATGATGTTTTTAATAAAGGTGTCAATAGCATGTTAAACTAAAAAATCCAAAAATTCATATTTCGTAACAAGTTTGTTTCAAATGTTGTCAGATAGAAACAATTTAGAAATTTCAAAAAGTTTCTTTTTTCTTCCTTCCTAGTGGTTTGAATGGAATTGCTGTATAGTCACGAACCCTAAACGAAGCATCATTCCTCTGCTACCCCCAGCTTCCAGAATCTTATCACATCTTCCTATGTTTTGCGTTCTTAAAGTCTCACCACCCAAGGCAGGAAATTACATGAGAATTGCAGTTGTTATTTGGGTTTTGCTTTGTTTTGATTTTTAAGAACATTTCAAGAATGTTTTTTATCCCCATGTTTATTAAGAAAAGCTTGAAAATGTGACTCATAGAGGCTCAGAAGCTGGCAACTAAATAAAAGGAAATACAGATTTACAGCTCCATTATTCTGAAACCCGTGATATGCATGGCAGGATAGGAGGCGAGAAGGCTGACGCATGATTTTTGAATGCGGGGGCTCTAGCTGGGGCTCAGTTTTGCAGCGCACAGCAGGGTCAGAGCATGTCCTGAGGATCTCACCTTCAGCCAGCCCTGGGGCCTTGGGCTCCCAAAATGGAGAGGGAGGCCTCAAACCCTGGGGCTGCAGCTGAGCCAAGCACTTTCAAAACAAACCCTTGTATTTATTTCAGTGTCTTATTTTTCTCTCCCGTAAACATCAGCTGAAGTTCTGCTCTGTGCTCAGAACAGGGAAGATTTGCCCCGCAGTCTTTACATACTGAGTTTTCTAACCAAATATAGATACTGACTTTCACCTACTTCTCATTACCATGGCACTTAAAGATCCTGTAACTTCGCAGTCGTAGTGTGAAGAAAACTCAAATAGGGAGCCTGAGAAGCAGACATGGGGATCTGCTGTGCTCGTGGCCAGGCTCCCCACCACCACCATGGCCAGGGTCACACAGCCCAGGCAGAGGCAGCGTGTTCTCCCTGCCTAGGTGAGAAGATATCCACAGTGCATGTTGCTGGGCAACCGTGTGCAGTAGAAGATAACTCACAGCTGCTGGATATTGTTAGCTTCCCTTCTCTCGCTGTAGGGCAGATCTCTAAGAAAGGGAGAGTCATTGCAAGTGCTGGTTTCTCTGCCTAAGTCTAGGAGCTTGTACTTTTGACAAGGCTTGAGAGAGAGACTGAAATGTGTGGCTCATTGCAAGCCCAGTGAAGGCAATGTGTGCCTTTTCCAGGGGCTTGGATCAGGCCCTAGGACTGTCATTTCAGGCTAACAACAAAATTGTCACTATCTAAAATGAGGCGCGGTGGCCTCTGAGACAGCCCCAGCACAGGGCTCCCATGAGGAAGGCAGAGCTCACCTGCAGGGATCAGCACCAGAGGATGCCGGAGGAGCAGGAGCTTTCTCTGGATGCCAGTATTGCTCAGAAATTAAACAGCGATGCTGCGGGTGGTGAACAGTGTGTCTATCATGGCCAACCCTTGGGAGAGGAGCCAAGTGGAGAAAAATACCAGAAGACCCGAGAAAGCCCATGGTCTCTGGTTACAACTGCCCAGTGAGATCAGAGCTCAGCTGAGGCAAGTTTACCTTTGGAGGGGACACTTGTCATGGAAACAGGGAATGGAAAACCGTGAGTTGATACCCTAAACCTGGTGTATCACTAGGGCTCGTGAGGAGAGGAGGCTCAGTAGAAGGGCAGAAGTATTGTCTCACTAAGTGGGGAAGTGAGAAATCCTCTGATTGGTGTGGTTTTCAAGACAAGTTAGTGAGAGAAACACAGACTGTAAGGTACACTAGCATTCAGGAGCAAGTTAATACAGATTTGTGAATGAAGCAGGAAGTATTGTCCATTTAGCAAAAACATGGAGCTCCAATGAGCAGCAAAGGGTTCAGAGAGGGTGGTGGAGAGGGGAGAGAAACCTGTTCAGTTGTATGGATTTAAATGACTGTTGCAATTGCTTTCTTGGTCCATGACATGCTTTCACATTGCCATTAGAATCCTAACTGTAAGAAATCTTTTAAGGGCAAAGATCTTAAAAGATATTGCTCCCTGGAAGAAAGGACTCTTCTGGCAGTGCCTTCAGTAAGTCTGAGCTCGTGCTTCTCCCACAAAGATGAGACCTGTCCCCGCTCAACCGGAGATCCATCCTGGGCAGTGGGGGTACACCAGGAGCTCAACCACCGAGAACAGGCAACCCAGAGGCTGCCTCTCACAACTGTAGTGACAAGTATTTCTCAGCTTGATGATGGAACAGAATTTGAAATTTCGCCAAGCCACATCTTGCCGATTCATCAGCTCAGCTTCATGGCATCATGGTGGGGAACCAACTCGCTTTATAGAAGCGCTTCTGTTAACCTCTTCTAACCCCGTCAGCTAGGAACGTTCCTTCAGGCTCCTCACCGGCAGTTAAACTCTCCTGCATCTCATTCATCAGAATGAGGAGGTTTCTGATTTCTTTCATAAAGCTATAATCTATATGGCACTAACAAAAATGAGACATGAGACATTGAGGTATGCATAGAGTTAAACAAGAACTGGGCTTTAATAAGTTTCAGCAAGGAGGCACCACTGAAGAAGAGAGAATAAAATTAATACATACTGGTATATACATACTCATGAAGCTGATGGAAATAGGGAATTCTGTGAACACAAATATGAAAACTATTGACCAGACCACTGACCACAATGGGATTATGACAATATCCATTAAGTAAAGAAGACCCACAACTCTGTGTTAAAAAGACCACAATTTCCTTCTCCATTTTATTCTCAGGCCTCCTATTCCTAATAGCAACAATAATTCCTGTCCACAAGAATAATGCCAGCTAATAGGTTTTGTGGCTGGCCTGTTCTGAAAGATAATAGGAATGACAATATCTTGAATTTGCCACATCCTATCAATACTCAGAGTGAACAAGGATCCCTTAACTATCAAAGCTATGTCAAGCTGAAATGAGGGAAATAAAAACACACTCTAGATGTCTTCAGTGAGAAGCAGTGAGCAAGGTTTCAAAGCTGAAAAGTCAAAGCACATTCTTTAAATTTAAACCAAAAAATCACATGAAAGCTTTTTTAAGTTAAAAAAAAAAAAAAGAGGGAGACCAAAACCATCTCTAGGAAACAATCTCAGGGAAATTATTCCAGGGAAGAATTTGTTCACTATACATACAGCGTTATATGTCACATGGTCTAATTATAGGAATGAAAGCAACATAGGAATTAGATGGTCTTTTCAAGCCTGTAAGGAGTGTGAACAAAGAATATAATTACACATCGAGCCCGTTGATTAACCAATTACTTGTTAAAGCAGATTTAGACTTTAAATTAATTTGGTTCTGAATTCTGGGGATTTTGGGGCTAAGATAAACAGTGTTTGAAGATTAATTATCCTTGTCTAAGATGAAGAAACTCATTTCAATTTTGTTAGCATGTCGAAAGAGTCTGGCTGTTGCATGGGAGAGGGTAGACTGCAAATCTCAGCAGTATTGAACTGGATGATTAAAGTGAATTCTGAGACTCCTAATCACTCTAATCCTCACAGAGAGTGGCAATGTTACACATTACATTTTTGCCAGTCCAAATTAATATTTAAATGAAAAAAGACCAACATTTACCTAGAGGAGAAAGTGCACTGTCTCCAAAGGACCAAGTGAATTCCAGCCAAGGAGTTACAAACTCACTAGCGAAGGAACACTGGAGCGCAGCTCTTCATGCACCTCTGACCAAAGAATAATAATAGGGAAATTAAAGGTGCTGTTGTGATTTCTGCCATTTTTCTGTATAGTACCAGTACCAAATGAACTGAACTTTGTGGGAGTGGCAACATGACATTTTACTTCTCTGTCAGAAGTTTGGATATAGCCCCCGGAAAGCATGTGGGAATGGAAAGATTTCGCTGGCTGTTTGGTAGCCCAGCTGGGTTTCCTGGTCAGCATGCCTTAGGAAGGTACTCAGCCGCCCCTCACGTACGGGGGAGCATGTGCAACGTGTGTCAGTGAGTGCTGTGGGCCGCCGCAGCCTGCTCCTGAGCCAGAGCTGCGCCAGCCTGTGCTGGCGTCCGCAGGAAATGGCCCCGGGTCGCCTCAGCCAGGGGTGACCAGGGGCTAGGGCCATGCCAGGAGCATGTTGGAGGAGAATGCTTGCCATAGCAGGAAGCAGCCCAAACCCTAATCTAAATACTAGTTTCATTTATAGTCTGTCCAATGTGATCAGTGAATTCCCAGAGTACCTGTCTCAAAGCCCCTGCAGAGTGCACTTATATCACTGTCTGCTAAGACCAGTTCCTTACCAGACTACCAAATATCAGCAAAGAAGAGGATTAGTTTCTTTGAACTGCAGTGCAATCTAGTAAGGCCATTTTACATATTCTTTAGGCAGCCTGTTTCCACTGGAGTCAGTATAAGGCACTGTAGTTTGCAAGGATAAGCAGAAGGGACAAAGTATTTTGTTGACACCCAGCCATGAGTCTGGAACCGTTTTGCTAGGAGCTGTGTAAGCGCAGAAAGAGGCAGTCCGTGCCTCAGTGAGCCCCCAGTGAAACACAGTACAACAGATGAGAGATTGCAGTTACTTTCATCCCCTCCTAGCAGAGGAGAACCTATATCGAGAGCGTCCCTGAGTTGGCCAAATCCATCACTTCATGTCGTCTCCTCAGCTTGAGCCACATCTGGCTTGAGATGTGCTTACAGCCAGGGTCTTGGCTGCCCAGGAGCTGTCCCAGTTGCAGGCTGCAGCCAACTCTGCGAGGCGACTGGCCTCGGCTGAGTAGCCCTGCGTTAGTCAGAAATGTCCTAACGCGACAGCCATGAGATCATTCCCAGGCTTAATACTCAGCACTCTCCATCAGGAGGCCAGTGCTGCTAATTGCACTGCTGAGTCACAGAAAGCAAATGTAGCATAAAGAGAGGCAATCAGGCAGGTCCAACGGGTTATCTGGAGTCCAGCGGAGCAAAGGAAATCTCACAGCAGCTGTGAGACCTCAGGGAACAGGGCAAAAAGCATCACCCATGCCACCAAATAACGTTCCCCTGATGTCTCATTGCTTCCAGCTCAAGTCCAGCCTGACTTAGCTGTTTCTCTTCCAGAGCCCACGAATGGCTATGGGGCACCCAGAGCTGCCCCGGGGAAGGGAGCTGTGAGCCTCAGCAAGGGCCAGCTCCCCCATGTAGCACTGCTTGCAAAATCACTGCCCTCGGGTCGAGTGCACTGCATCTCTTCTGTCGTTTTCTGAATGAAATGGGTCATGGAAGTACCAACTACTGCTGCTCACAAGGGATTTGCTGCGGAGAGCCTGGACCTTTACCTTGAGTAAACAGCAAGGTACATGTACGTCCCATTTCTTCCCTTCAAAACCTTTTTCTTTAAACAGTTTGGTGCTTCTATGGTCAACACAACCAAATCCCAGCAAAGGCGTGACGCTGCAGTGTGAACTCCTGTTACATATAGGTAAACCTGGAACCATGGGTTTACTCCCATCAAGACTGACTTTGCCCTTCAGCTGGTAGAAGAAAAGTAATGAAATTTTAGGTTTGTGGGCATATGTGTATATATGCATATAAGAGAGAGAGATACTCTAAAGGCATAAGAAATAGGTGGCACGGAAGCTTGTGGAATCTTATGTTATTTTCATATGAGGGGTGACAACTATATTCTTGGCCCAAATTATTAATTGCTATAATATTAGGTTTTTTATTATTGCAATTTCAGTCTGGTCAGGCTAGGAGTCCAGTCTTGGAGTAAATCTCATTTTGCTAGATGCAAGACAAACATGCAACTAAAAGGTTCTTACCTTACTGCACTGATGGCCCTAATTCCCGGCTACAGGGCAATGCACTGAGTATCAGCCGGTTCCAGACTCCAGAGGTGGCTGCCTTTCGGTGATGGGGATTTGGGACACACACAAAATAGGCTATGGGCTTCAGGTGAAACTTAGAATGTGAAACTGAGCTTCAGGATGAAGAGAAGAGAACTGTGCCTTTGTGCATGAGAACATCTTCAAAAATAGGAATCTAGGCAACTGCAGTTGCACACACTCTGTTAGTCTGATATTTAACAATTTGTTACCACAAAGATTGTAGGAACATCACATCTGGCATCCAAGCATCTTTTACATCCAGGAAATTCATGCCTTGTAAAGAAAATATGTCCCTGTGAGCCCAAAACCTTGGTTATCACTGAACTAAGCAAGCCTCTTTATGCAAATAATTTTGAAAAGCACAGGAGCCATCTTTTCTCCCCTCCTTCCTCTCCTCTGTGAGTCAGACTTTCGCATTCCCTCCGGTGCTTGCTGCATGCTCACTCCCACGCCGTTCAGCCAAAGCAAGGTAAAATTCTTCCCTCTCGCCCTTCTGTGAGCAGTGGGACCCGCAAGCCCTGGCTTCCTACAGGCCAGCGTCCCGTCTCCTCACACTTGCCCCACAGCAAAGCCTCAGCTGCCCCTTTTCCTCTTCTGATTTTGAACTCCTTGGAAAATCTCCTCCACCGTTCTCTCTCCCCTCCCGTGCCAGTCTCCCGGAGGTGCCAGAAGAAACGCACTCTGCGGCCAGGGCTGGGTTCGGTACTTGCCACCAGTAGCTGTGCATTGGTCAGGTAATGCAAGGACAAGCAAAAGGGATAATCGCCTTTCTTTCAGGGAGACACGCTCTTCGGTCCCCCTCCCGTTCACCAGCTCTGGCTTCCCCAAAACGGGCTGGAGCCAGCCTGCCCCGGGGCACCCAGCCTCAGCCCAAACCTGCCTCCGAGCAGTGACCGGCATGGCTCAAATGGCAATAGGGGCATAGCCAAGGTGCGGCTGGGGCCTGAGCGGCTGGGCCACGGCCCTGGCGTGCTCGGCGCAGCTGGAGGAGCCACGGGAAACCTGGCTCCACGCAGCCCCAGCAAATCTTTGCTGAGCTGGTGTGAGCAGGGGCTTGCAGCTCCGTCAGGTCTGGGTAGATGTGCATGGAAATGATGAAGTACCTCATGCTGTTCAGCTACACTCACATTCCAGAGTGCAGAACACAAAAGTATTGCCAGATTTTGCATATATATAAAAATAAATAAATATACACGCCCAGATGTAGATAGGTGAAACAATGTATTTTCCACTGCCCTCACTTTCAGACACAATGACAATGTTTTGGATGAAATTTAAATAAAATAGCAGCTTGAGGCAGATACGCTTGGCAAAAGGAGAAGCAACTGGAAACAGACTCTTACGATGGCAAATATTGTGCAGGCCTTGTAACAGGAGGTGCCACCAGCTCTGCCTAAAGCCATAAATTTCTCATTTCAGCCCCTGTATCTCACAAGGGTTTCACAGGAATGGAAATAAAATCCCTAATAGTCCCAGCAGGAAGAGGAGCATAGCTGTCGTCCAAGAGCAGCTGCAGTCCTAGCAGTGCCCCAGCCATGTAATGCTGAGTTGGACCCTTTCCGCTCAGCTCCAGGCCTGACGATCTCCTGCCACTGAGGCCCCATGGGTGCGCGGCAGGGCTTGGGGCGCAGGAGCCAGGCGCACCCACGGTGGCCATCGAGCAGCAGCCCCTCAGCTGGCCACCATGGTGGGGACCCTGGTGTGCCTCCAGCCTGGGCGCCCCGGCAGCTCCCCCGTCCTCTCTGCAGCCGCACGAGGGCCGGGGGCAGCGCTGCCGCGGTCGGTGCCGCAGGAGGAAGCGCAGCCCCCTCGGGCTGTGCTCGCACGCTCGGTGACTATTTTGTGTGGGGAGGCCTGTGCACGCCTTCCCTCCACCCTGGTGGTGCTGAGGGGGCTTCCCCTCGGCAGGTGGCTGCCGTCCCCCACCCCTCTCAGTCAGAAACCTCCCCAGCACACAGCACCACTCGCCAGATCAGGCTTTTCCTCAGCTGAGATGTTCTGCTGAAGCTATCTGGACCATTCATTTGGTCTGTGAGCTGTCATGCCCTCAGAAGCCCAAGTCTGTGCCAGCAACTCAGAAACGTAAGTTTCTTTGTGGTGTTATAAGCCTGGATTGACGTGTCGTCTGTTTAAACTGCAGCTGTTTGTATTGCAGCATCCTACGAGTTGAATAAGTTAAACTCCTCTGAGCACGCACAAGAAATGCAAAATAAAAATGGAGCCGTAGCTTGTTAAAGTGTCACTGTGGGACTGCGAACAGGTTTTGTTTTGTGAAATTAACGGGGCACCCAGAGGCAACTTGAACTGCTTCTGTCACCAAAACCTGCCCCCCAGCATGCCTGTCCTCCCGCAGCTGTTCTCCACTTAGTACCAGCGCTGGTGCCCTCAGCATTGCCATCTGTAGCTGCAGTTGTGATTTATTTTTTCTACAGAGCTGGGGGCGGGTGAGTCACTCTGCAAAGCACAAGAGGAGCGAGAGGGGCCAGGCACCATGCTCAGACGTGCCCCGGCAAATCCAGGCGGTCTCTCCCGCCTCCAGGGAGCTCTCCCAGTATTCAGTCACCACCGTTTCAGTGGCCTGCAGCAAAATAGGTGACCAGCCCAAAGGCACCCAGCTCCAATGGCCTCAGGGCACACAGGGTTTTCAGAAGATGAATTGTTCTTGCCTGAACAGCAGGAAACTAGAAGCCACTCCAATAGAGATAGCAGCAAAGACAGGCATAGATGTAATCTCCATTTCCAGAGGCTCTGAGTGTAATGGCTCAGAGCTCCTAAAACTCGGTGTAGTGTCCTTTGCAGGGCTTTGCTGTCCAGAAGGAAAACTGGGGAAGATGGGTGGTGTGCTGCATCTCCTCTGTAGCAAGTTACACTCAGGTGCCGTACAGGAGCTAGCAAGGATCTCCTGACCAAGAGAAATCCGAAGGCCTCCATCACCGCTCAGTGCCCTCTGCACAGCAAGGAGTGAAAGGAGAGGCAGGACAGCCTGGCCCAGCACATCAGGTGACCTGCAGCCAGTGAAGCAGTTGCTAAGAGAGTATCTGTGCTGTCATGTTACTTCATTGCTGGCTTGCTTTTAGGACCAAACCACTATCCATTCAGCCAGCAGATCTGTAGGTAGGAAGCTCAGGCACAGGGTGGAGAGTAGCCTGAATTTGAATCTTATCGCTAGATGCAGTGAGAACACAGTGACTTCAAGCCACATGGCACAGTGAAATCAATGGTATGCTTGGGCACAGCTAACAAAAGATAGTAGAGGTTTCACCTGCATGATCATTGCACTGGAAGTACCTTGAAGTAGCTCTCAAGGTGCTTTCAAAATTATGCCAGAAGATTTTTTGAGTTCCAGGGAACAAAGACAACAGGAATTGCTTTCCTTCCCTTCTCAGTTGTGTAGATTATGAGCATAACACAGTGATACTTTGCCTCATAGGAGCAGATCTACAAAGAGATTTAGGCACCTAACTTCCTACTAAGCTCATTGACAAGTTGGATATGCAAACAAGAAAGAGCTTGACTCCCAAACTCCCCTGTGGGTCTGGCTTTTACCTTTGAACATTCATGTTCCAATGTGATTTCATTTCCTTCAGTCTTTTGTCTCTAGAAATATTATAAATAATGATTCAGAGGAAGAAAAAACCTTCAGTGCACGCAGCCAGTTGGGCAGTTCTCTCAGGCATGCACAGACATACCCCAGAGGTGATCAGCTGCAGCACTGTAGGGTGAAATCCAGCCCCGGTTATCTTAGCCATATGTGTGGTAGCCAGTGACAATTACATTCTCCAACATTCTTTAAAAATCCAGCCGTACATGCTTGACATTGAGTGTCTGCATCCATGAAGACCACAGGCTATCTGTTCAGTGTACAAACCAATATCCTTTGTAATTCCTTCTAAATTCATTGCCTTTAATGTCACAGAGACCTACTGTTCTCATCCTATGGGATAGTGTCAAATGGGAGAAGCTGACCAGTTGTCGCTGTGCCCTTCTGAATCTGGAAGAGATGAGTCAAGTGCTTTTCAACTCTGCTCCTTTCTCAGGTAGAGAAAGGTTTCTCTGGCCATAGTTTTTGCAATCTGCCATCCTATGGGACATTTCTAGGCAGACTGGTTCTTTTTCCCTAGCAGCTGTTGTACCTTTAATTTGAGATGAATCAAACTGCGGGCAGTGAACCCATGGCTGAGTCATATAGAGAAGCTGGCTCCTAGGCCTTATTATCCCTCAAAGTGGGGATGACAGAGAAAGCAACTCATGCCTGTGGGCAACCTTGGAGATGCACAAATGATAAGTGCTAGAGGCATGCTAGATGTTTGTATCGCAGAGTGTGACAGCAGGAGTGAACACCTAGCTCTCTCTGGCTGCACTGCAGCAAGCGTGAGGCCATGCAGGCACATCCATGCAGCACTGGCACAGAGACACCCCAGCTAGCTCCATGCAAGCTTTGGCACCAGCAGCAGCGCAGTGATGTTACTCTGCCCGTCTTCCCGGGCTAACTTACTCAAAGTCACAGCTAGACACTTCACCGCACTACCACGACACTGCACAGTGGTGGCATATATTTTCCATCATCTGTTAGCCCAACAGACATTACAGTCTACCAAACAGCAGGTAGCAGTAGGAAGCAAGCTCCCCCCATTTCACTGTACTTGCAGCTGCAAGTCCCTGGGGACGTTTGTAAGCCCAAGGTACTTCTGCACCAGGGGAGAGGCTTTGCTCAGAGTTATGTAACGTAACTGCTGAGATTAATTAGGCGCCCAAGGCAATGGACTCAGTCCTGGCAGCAGGTTATTGGGGTACCAGCAATAAAGCCGATCGCATAGAAGTATACTGATGTGACAAAAGAAAAGCAGGTTATGTCTGTGAAATAGCTTTCCTTTGGCTGGAGCAGTAGCACTAGAAGCAAAGATGTCGGGGTGGGTGAACAGGCCAGCAGTGTGACTGGATACCCACAGCTTCTGAGGGGCTTGGGCTGGTTTCTACTGTATAAGCGCAGCCTCATTACTCCCTGACTCCCTCTGTGCTGACTAGAAGATGCATAGCCCACTGTACTGAGTTTTTAGTTGTAGATATATTGCACACCTCGGTCCGTGCTTCTCTTCCCTGAACTCTTACCGAAATCCATCCCACATGGCTGACACTAGTGGATATCTTGTTTTCTACATGGATCCAGGACAACTGATGTCAGCAGCAGTGCAATTTCATAGTGTGGCTGGGGACTGACTGTCATGCAACGCCTCCTTTGCCAATGCAATCCCGGCTGCAGAGTCCAAGTCAGCTAGCATGAGGTGAGTAGGCATCTAAGTATGCATAAAGGTATAATGAAAAGAGTTTCACAGTAATTCTTAAAAGACTTACAAATGCTTGGCTTACAAATGCTCCAGTCCTCATACGAAAACTGGTCTTCAGACTTTGATTACTTAGCTCTGCAAGTGTTAGGGCTCCCATTTTAGAAAGGAGGTTAGATGATGTGCCCCAACAGTCAATATGGCAGAGGTGAGGTCAGATTAGAGATCTGGGTTCCTGTCTCGACGGCCCGCCAGCAGGACGGTAGGCCATACTGACACCATAATTATATATTCCCCTTTTGCCCCTAGAGTTTTTTACGAGAGCAAGATAATTAAGCTCTACTCCTGGCTATCCTCTTTTAATGAAATGGTGCACGTAACACAGCTTGGTATTTATTAACAATAATGAGTTTTTAAAACAATTTGAGGCAGCAACTCACCTTTCACTTGTGTGGTGGTGGTGCATGTCCAGCATTGTTCTCAATTTAATGATGCCACGCGTCTCGGGTCAGTTTCCTTTAGAAAGCAGTCTGTGACATAAAATACAGTAGCCTCCATTTGCAGTCAGGTCATTCTGGATGAAAAGCAGGTCCAGGCTTGAACTAACATGAGCAGATGCAAGCTTCCCCCTCTGTTTGAGGTGCTGATGGTGGTTTATTAATTTTTAGAACAAGGTCACAAATTTACTTGCCTGCTGAATCTGAGTTAGCAACCTTGTATCTGTAGGCAAGTAAACACAAGCCTTCAGTATCTGACACTCCCAATGTTTCTTAAGGGGGAGAAGCAAAAATGTAAACCTCAAATTCACAAGAGCCAACTGCGGTTACATATCAATATCTCAGTTGCTTTGGCGAGATGGTTTGATTAGCGCAGATCAGCTTTCTGCCACAGGGGGATCACGGCAGTCGGGATCGCACTGGCAGCTGCCACCCAGAGAGGACCGGACCGGGACCCCAGGGCGAAGTGAACCCTCTCACTGGTTGTCCTCAGAGGGTGCTGGTTTCCAGTGTAACCACTCTTGAAGTCACTCTGCTCTTCAAGACACGTCTGTGAGATCTTCCCAGTGAAATGATGCAGAGGCCGTAACGGGATTTTTCTTCTCTGCCAGAAGAGCTGCCCCCTGGAGAGCCCTTCCCCGGGGACCAGGCCTCAGGAAGTCCCCGGCCGGCACCCAGCCTAGGAGCAGCGTCCGCGCAGGGGGACGGGGCGCTCTGAGCGCGTGTGAGCGCTGACCACGAAGATGTGACTCTTGCGAGATGGACATGTGCCTTCGCGCACAGGAGCTTGCGCCGGTCCCAGGGGCGCCTGCGAGCCAGGCGTTCGGAGGGCAGCCCTCCGCGTGCAGCACCGCAGCGGCCGCCACGGGAGCCTGTGCCCTCCGGCCCGCTAACGGGCTGCCAAAACGCCTTTTCCTTCCGTATTTGCCCGCTGAGGCTGGCTCCCCGGGGGCGAGGGGCCGGCCTCCCTGGGGGGTGCGGAGCTGCGCAGAGGTGCCCCGTGCGAGCCCTGCCCCAGGCGCCGCGTGGCCCCGCTGCGTGGGTCCCCGCGCCGCACCACACCGTGCCATGCCACGCTGCGCCGTGCCGCCTGCCGCCCCACGCGTCCCGGCAGGGGCGAAGCACAGAAAACCCGGGGCGGCTCCCAGTCGCACCAGCAGCAGCGCCCGGCACGCCGGTCCCCCAGGATCACACACCAGCACGGCCCTAAGCAGCAGACGAGTTCTGCCGTTCCAACAGCATATTTGCTAATAAAAGAAAGAAAAACTAGACAGGATGGCTTATAAACCGCACAGGCCCAGATATGGCTTGCCCTAATCAGGGGCAACTCCACCGAAGACCACAGAGTTGCACTGGCTGATACCCAAGCTGAGCTTAGCAAATACCATTTAACTTTTCCATGAGATGTTAGTGAGTCTAATAAATCCCTGCATAACACCTTCATTAAGCGGGATTTACTGTAATATACTATATACGCTTTATGCCTCACCTGCATAAACAGCCATGTTAGCGCTATAAATTACAGCATTCGTATTAATGCATTGCAGGCACCTCAACCAAGGTGAAATGCTTAATGGCTTTCAGTAAGCACCAGAATTGCAGAAAGTGCGGAACGAGAGAGAAGCTTCTTTAGAAGCTGACACAGACTGTACGAGGGCTGTAAGCCTTACAAAATTATTCTTTCAAAAAAATAAAGAGAAGAAAAGATCTAAACCTCCGAAGTTTTGCATATTGCAGCATTAGTGCTAGACTTTAAGGCTTTGTAACGGAAATTGGCTCCAATTTTTGAGATATGCATTACATCATAGTCTTCTTTTAGGGCATTATGTCATCCCTGCTGAGACGCATTATCTCGGCTTGGCCCAGCATTAGCGATTTTTGCGGGCCTACTGCAGTGTTCCTAAAGCACTGCTGGGAACCACAGATTGAGATCTGAAACGTTTATCTTTTACAAAGCAGAAAAAGAGGAAAGATGTTAACATCAGGCATCGTTTACTTCCTTAACCCTCTCCTGACTCTGATTCTTACTGGAGCTTGGTTTTGATGTCTTTGAACATGCTGCACAAATGAGGTAACCTTTAAAAACTCACATTGGAGGGGGCATAATACAGTGTTTCTTCCCACTCTCCGAGAAGTGCCCTTGCAGCTGCCTGAATAACACCTCCCCGGTCTTTACAAGATGTCAACATGAATCAGATTGTACCTACACATACTGACAAGCTATATTCCACAGACATGGTTGGAACATATATTAAGAATAAAAGGGGAAGGCAGTGAAAAGCTTTATGTGACCTGACTCTTATTAAAATTTTTATATAGTATAAAGGAACCTTGGCATTTTATTTTTCGGCACGCACCGAGATCATGCACACATAGACTGATCCCTCACATCCTGATCCTTTTGAGGCCACAAAAGCAGAATTCCAGGAGGCTTATGCTAGAAAGCAATTTTTATGCAGGGAGCTGAGCAGATATTATCTCTTCTGACTTCAACCATGAAATTAGAAGCCCATTTTGTCTCAATGCATCCAGGGTAGGATTAGAAGCTGTGCCATGGAGGGAACAGAGAGGTGCTTTCAGGATAAAGCAAGGATATTCCCCAAACCTCAGAGAATCCCAACACCTCTCTCTCCACAAAAGCCCAATTATCAAAAGGGGCTCTGAATGCTAAGAGGAAATAGGAAACATTCAACCATGACTAAACTGCTGTTCCCTCTCTTATTATAAACTGACTAACGCTATTCATTGCAGGCCCTTTTTTCTCTGCTCCATTTTTTACTTAGATTGTGTGTTTCAGTGATTTGTCACATTTTGGTGCTCCCTGCTACAGTTGCAGTGTGTTTTCTAGACAGACTGTAAAGGCAGCTCTTCACATCATACAGGAATGATTAGCAGCATAACCAAAACTCAGGAAGGCAGGACATCATTTAGTCCTGCCAGAGATGTCTTTCCCATTTCGACTGAAAGCTTTTCCTTTTCCTAATTTCCTTTTGGATTCCAAAGCCTGAATTAATGCCTGAAGCGTTAGGAAGGAGAACAAGTCCCCAGATGTACATGACACCTGCTTTTCCCATCCCAAACTCCATGCTTATAAGGTCACTTTCTGGCTCTAACAATCTCCTTTCACAGACAGAAGTTTTATGATTTGGGGGCCAACAACTTTTAATTCTCTATATTCCCAAAGGGATACACATGGCAAGGTACCTTGCCGGTTTCTGCTGCATTTCATAGTTGTGACAAGGTATTGCAGATAACTCTTTTTTAGATGTAAAGCTGCTACCCACAGGTGAGAAAATCCAGCCCATTTTGTCAAAGAACTAGTCATGAGAGGGAGGTTCCAGATATTTTCACCAAAAATACACTCATAGGGATTTTTGGCAGTTTCATTTCACCAAGAAAAGATGATGAAATGCTGTAATAATTCATCCGAGGGAAATGCACATGTCATGACAAACCAGTGGGTTACCTGCTTCTTGAAGAAGCAGCAAAGAAACCCACAGATAAGTGGCATTACTGACTGCTGAGCTTCCTGAAAGGTCAGGGCATAATATTATGTATAACATAGTGGGAGCCACTAGATTTGCAGAGGTGAAATGCTGTTAGAGACTGGTGCTTTATGGGTCCTGTATGGTTCAGGATGAAAGGCCACAATTCACCAATACAGGAGAATAAACTGATCTGAGAGATCCACGTTTCTGAAAGATGCTTTCGTTAAGGTACTCAGCAGAAGGCACTTAAAATTCAGAGCAAGTAAATACAAATACTTTTGCTCTGAACCCTGAGGACTAGTAAAACTGCAGTCACAGTGTTATAAAATCACAGGACCAAACTCTGCTCTTAATCAGCGTGGCATAAATCTGGATTATCTCCTCTGACTCTAGTGGGGCTACTTTAGATTTATGCAGGTTTAAATGAGAGCATAATTTGGCCAATGGCGCCTTGTGATGGATTAATACCAGAATGAGCTCATTAGGGGGGATGCATGCAGGTTTCGTGTTGAAGACGATACTCTCTGAGCTGTGCAAGGAAGCGCAGCTAGCAGGAAGCGCTCAACGACAGCCTGCACAGCGAAATGCAAGGTGGGAGCCCTTCATCAGGCAAACAGCTCCTCTTGGCTGGGGAGATGCAGAGGAGGGATCCTGTTGCCTGGCAGCTTCCCTTGAAACTGTGGGTCCACCCAAGCCCTCGCTTCTCTCCCCACCGCTCTTTCATCTGAAGGAAAAGTGGCTCCTCCTGCCCCGCCAGGCACCTCCCTGATGATACGATCCCCCTGCAGCCAGTGCCCATCCACCCCCATGACACCCTACACCTTTTCCTGACCAGTTGCCCATGCCTCCTGGACACATGCCTCCTCCACATGCTTCTGCATGCCTAAAGCGCGTGAAAGTCTAGCTTAGGACTTTTAACTTGTCAGCATCCCTGTAAATACCATGGGCAGTAAGGACTGGGCATCAGTCCTTTCCAGCACAGAGCCTAAGGTGATGCACAAATGTAGTAACAATTTCTCACTGTCAGAAGATCATGGCCTCCATACCATGCATGCTTCTTGGGACTATACCCTGCACAGATAATTCCCTTTAGGAGCAAGACAGACAATGAGGCCAAAGGCGAGCAATACCAACTCATGCCAGAATTAGTGAAGTTCCTCGCCTTAAAAATTAATATGCTTTTTGTCCTTTTCACTCAGACATCCTCAGACATAATTTACAGAGGGATTCTTTTGATTTTAATTAACTTTAAACTCTTTTTTTTTCCCCCAAAAGTGTAAAATTATAAACTTATGCCTGATTCCCCACTGCATGGCTCTGGTTTTACAACTGTGTAGTAGCTCAACTGATTTTTATTCTTCACTGAATTATGATACTCACTGGTGAATTTATGACAGGAGAAGGCATCAGCCTGCCAGCCCCAGTGAGAAAGTCTTAACTCAAGGGGCCACAGCTCACAGATTTAAGTCTAGGTTAGATGGGAAAGGAGCTTTTTGACAATGAGCAAATCTGAGAGATTTTTGAAAGAACTGGGTCAAATTTGATGAGTTTCCAAGGAAAAAAATGGGAAAAGCATTTCCAAGATCAAGACTTTTATATTTTCAGCACTCCAGGTTTTATTTTGGAAACATTGCACCAGTGTTGAAAAGCAAAAGTTTTCTGCTCCTTGTTTTGAAACACCATTCTCCACTTTGATACTGATCCAAGTGTCCCCTAAAATAGGAAAAAGGTTATGGAGAACATTAAGCAATGCCAGAATGAAACTGAAATATCTCTAACAGGTTAGATAGCATTCTGGTGTTAATCCAGCTGAAATTCTTCGAGCTTTCTTATTATTTGTTAGATGTTTTTTCCACTATTTTTGTTTTTGATTGTCTGCAGAATTATAAAGTCCATTTTTCACCCAGCTGTACTGCACAAGTCACAGGCAAACCAGCAGCAGTTCAGCACACCTACCTGCTCTGGGCTGAAGATAATGTGATGTAAGAAAAGCCCAAGCCCTTATTGCAAGCATATGAACTTGCCATTCACTGCAGAGTGTCATAGATTATCAGACCACAGGCACATAAATCCCTTTTTGCAATATATCTAAACCCTAAGCCACCACTTTTGGCTTCCCATGCAGCCTCACAAGCATACCGTACCCCAGCCATGCTCTAGGATCCTGAGGAACCAGCACGTTCATTAATCATCCATCTAGTCTTGGCGGTAATCAGGCAGAATTGTCTCTACTGAGCTTTTCTCATCTAGTGAATATATCTGTATTAGGCAATTCTTTAAAATACGTGTCATACTTCCCACTACAGCTTAGTTCCTAAGCCCAGTGCTTTGTGGGTTCACCTATTTACTCATTAACTTATTTTCCAAGAATGTTACTTATAAAATAAATTCAGCTTCCATGTAGTGAGTCCGTATTATTTAGGGGAGCTGTGTCCTTGGCCAGCTTTACATTAGGCCTGTCTTGGAAAATAGACTCTCATCTCTCCTATCAAAGCATTACTGAAGACACGAGTTTTGAGAGAGGACTCTTTTTTGGTAGGGTGTCTTGATTTTCAGTGAGGGTGATTTTAGGCTGGCTGCATGGGTGCAAAATAGGAAAATTCTAAAAAGTGTGCCTGTAATGATCTGTCATTCATTTTACAGCCTTGTAACTTAAAGGCATTTAACTTTCAGACTGTTAAGGAAAACTCACTCTAACTGAACCATAATGCGGTCCAGACGGAGCTTTTAAACCCTGATACAAGGCTCTGAGGTGAGATGTGACAGCGGTGCTGCTCTTTGCTCAGTGCAACGTGAGTGTCTGGACAAGAATGTGCTGGCATTTCTACTGGCATCCTGGAAGTGAAAGCTGCTGCAATATTATATTTCAGTATAGCAGAGGCTCTGGAGTAGACACGTGCTCCGTGTTGCATCAGCTTGCCACAGGGACGGGGTGGGCCAGATGGCAGCCGGGGCATGGGAGGAGGACACATCTCTGATACACGGAGGGGCAGCACATGGGAGCTAGTGGTGCAAGGCCTATACTTCAGGGGCCCCACTTTTCATCAGAAACTCATCACAATCAGAAGAAACTGTCTGTGGTCAGTGGCAAAATGCAGGAAATTCCACTCACCCTGACCTGGGTTACAGGGAATTTCAAGGGGATGTTGTGTCATACCGTAAATAGACGCAAATGGGGACAGGCTCACACTTGAGAGAGAGAAGGGCAAGGGGCATCCTTGTGATGTGTGGAAACAGCTACCAAAGCCCTGTCATATTTAGACTCCAGTGCTCCCGGGTAAGCTGCGAGCTAGGCAAGCAGCCAACGCTTCATACGCAAAGTCCTCTCGGGGCAGCAGCAAAGGAGAATGAAAGGGGTACATGCCATGTCCCTTGCCTTGCTCTTCCTCAAAAAGGGCACCAGCTTTGAACGAGCTGCAGTATGTCTGCTTCCCCAGTCACCATCCAAAGTGCTGTCCAGGACTGCCTTTCCCCTCACGCTGAGGGCATACGCTGGCTGCCCTGGAGGCTGCCAAAACATCAGGAGTTCAGGCATCCAATGCATGGTCCCCTTCCAGCCTCCCCCGAGGCCCAGGAGCCTGAGGACCTTCAGCTTCAGGGTCAGGGAGTGCTCCCTTGCCTTGCCCAGAGAATGCAGGAAGGCACAGATGTCCTCAGAGCTCCGCTGTAGAGGAAGAGACACATTTCAAAGGTGGTAGAAGGACCAAAATATCATGTTATGGCTCTTGTCCTCATCCACTGGCTGAATTATCTTCTCCTTCCACCTCGTGTTCAAAGACTCAGAGAGCTCCCTCTGACTTCTCTTTACACCTGCTGACCTTCCCTTCCTTGCTCTGGCACTTCTCAAAAAGGGGACACTCGGGGGTTGTATCTCAACCACAGTGCAGGAAGGGAGTTGCTTGGGGTGCAATAGCATGGAGACGTGGCTGATAAGAAGGAGCAAAGTCTCTCAGCCGTTGAGCAAGGGTCAAGACCTGGTTAGAAAAGCCAATGCAAACAAGAGCCGCCTGTAGCAGTTTGCAAATCGTTCCTGTGGACATGGTGTTGGAGTTTGCAGCTCTCCTCCCAGTGCACGGGACCATGAAGCAGGTGTCCAACAAGGACCAAGGGAAATCTTTTTCCCCTCCTTGTCCCTTCGTCTCTGCTGGGTCACGCTGCCTGGGGGCTGTAGTACAGCTCACTGGCAGAGATGCAAGCCGGCGGGATGGTGGGAGCTGAACTGACACAGTTTTGAAAATGAACTCGTTGAGGTGAAAAGATCATTCTTCTCTCCTGACATTTTCAACTACTTAGTTGCTTAATTATCTGTTACCAGAATGTCTCCCTATAAGCACCAGCAATTTCACCCATTAGCAATTAGTGAGAACAGTTATTTTACTGAACTTTGTACAGTTGAATAAATAGATTAATACTCATCCCTCTGAGTACGACTACATGGGTCAGATTCCCAGCTGGAGTAAGCTGACTTAGCATTATTCATATTAACATTTTACTTTTATATTTAAAAAGCAATTTGAAAAGGATAAATCTTTTTTTCTTTATGAAGAATGACTTTGTATCCGCTTATTTGGGTATTCTAGCAACCATATGCACTTTTGTCAAGCAAATAATTTCAGTAGTGATCCAGTGAACAGATAAATTTCTGCTTTGCCCATATTCTTGCTATTAATATATGCATTTTTTATAAACAGCAGCCAGTAGAAATTGCCTTAAATATGTGAGGCTAGAGTAACCTCTAAAGAAACCACCTTCACATTAATGTGTGATCAAGTCTTCCAGCTCCAAAGTATCATAACAGTTTTAAGAGAACTTATAATGAAGTTACATCACAAGTAATAATTTCACTGGGCCATTAAAACTTGCCAATGGAAGATTCATACCAAAAATGTGATGTAGTAATTAGAGCCATTTTATCATCTACAGATAAAATGCCCGTCTCCAGAAGCTAAGCAGTCATGTCCAACGTTTCAAGACTTTGTGATACAGCAAATTTAATGTTTGCTAGTTAGCTGTTTCTGTATAAAAATAAAGAATAGTGAAAGACTAGGAAGAAGGGCTGACGTATTTTAGAAGAAAAGATAGATTCTTATAAAACGTCTGCAGAAAAAACAAATTAGAGAGGAGTCCCCTTCTCTGAGTTTTCCCTCACAGTGCTGATGAGGCCTTTATAATTATGTCTCCGAAACTGATTTGTGCTATTTAAAAACTATTCCAACTTTGTGCAAACATGCATGGTTTCTCTCATTAATTCATGAGCTTTCCTTTCCTAAGAACTGCTCCCTTGTTACAGGAACATTGCCTCTTTTTTTTTTTTTTTGGGATAAAAAGAGAAAAAGAAAGAGAGAAAGAGAGAAAGAAAAGGGAGAAAGGGAGAAAGAGAGAAAGAGAGAAAAAAGAAAGAAAGAAGGAAGGAAAAAGAAAGAAAGAAAGAAAGATCCTTATGGCTGCACAGAGCTCCATGTGATTTTGATTAAAGTTAGGCGTTAGGGAGCTTGGCTGCATTCATGTGTATATCTGTGATTACAGGCAGGTCAGCCCGTATGGGACAGAAACTTTGTGTGTGTGTGTGTGTGTGTGTGTGTGTGTGTGTGTGCGCGTGCGTGCGCGCACACGTGCGCATGCATGGTGTAGCTCAAGTGGAGAAATGCGAGATGACCTATCAGATATCTCATAGCTTGAGGTGTGAGTTAGCCTGAGACACCTTTGCCGTTAGCTGACCCGGCTCATAAGGTCTGGGCATCTGAACTCAGCCTGTGCATGCCCGAAAGCGGTGGCAGGTTTAATCCCTTTGCTGCCAGGTGTCCTGGGACACGCATGGCGCGTGCATGACCGCGCGGTGTAGCGTGCACGTTGCCGGCGGGTGCTGCGCAAGCCCTGCCGGGCTGCCGGCGTCGCCTCGGGGAGGGGGAGCGCGAGGCCGGGAGAGGCCCCGGCATGCAGACAGGGTCGACTCAATGGCTGGCAAAGAAGGTGTTAATGCGAGTCCGCAAGCAAGGGGCAGCCCGGGGAAGGGCTGCGGAAAGGCTGGTGTGGAGAGGGACCATGGCGGGAGCCCAGCCCACTGGCCGGGCCCGCAGACGCCTGGCGAGGTGCGCGCGGACTGAGCCCTCCTCTGAAAGTTTGATTCAGTCACCTCTACAGAGGACATTAGCACTATTTATAGCTATGCACTGGAGCATGAGGATATTTTTTTCTAAACAGCCCGTGTTACTTTAACCCTTACCTCCTGGAGTCAGTCCCTCCCGCGCGCACTCGCCTCAGCGCTGCGCCGTAGCATTAACGCCAGCACCAAAGCAGACAACGTTCTTCCCAGAACGGCCTCTGGATCCCGTGAATCCTGATGTAAAAGTCCAAGGAAAGCTTTAGCAAAAGTTTCCTGGCCTCTTTGCTCCGCCGCCTCGGCAGCTCCTGATCCCCCCAGCCCTCTCCCTTTGCCACTCCCCGTCCCGCGCTTGGCGCACCAGCAGATTTACTTGTTTCTGAGAAAAGTCACCTTTTTCAGAGAGACATTTAAGGTCACATAGAGAAACTGTAAAAAGCGGTTCCTGAAAGCAGCACTTCCCCATAGAAACAGGCCTGCAGCAGTTGGGGGAGGAAGGGAGAAGACTACTGAGTCCACCCGAAGCTGCGGAGGGTTTGCGTAGACAAGATGTGATTATTCAGGAATTTGGTCTTCTGGGGACAGGGTGGCTGGAGCTTTCTAAACCGATTGCTCACAACGCTAGTTTCTCTCTCGTCTCACAGAAGCCGGTGGGACAGGCTCAGAAAAGCAAAAAGGACTCTCACCGTCATCCCGCAGACAGCTGAACTTCAACACAGTCCTTATTGGTGAGACGAAGACCTCACCTCCACACAAAATCATATGGAAAAATATACTGGAAGTGTTTGGTAGTGATAAAATGAAGGAGTACCTTTCTGGCAACCAGGGGTCTGTCCGTACCTTTTCTTTAGTGACCCCCATAATTCCTGTAGGCTTTTCTCCTCTGGGCATCTCCACACAAGCAAATCGCTCCCCATGCAGAGTATCGTCTTTGCCCACAAAATGCTGAGATGTGGGGGAAATCCCAGTAGCTTCTGTGGGCCTGGGAAAAGACGCAGCAACTCATAGGGACACCAGGATCTACACGCCCTGAAGGAGTGAATTATACATTTTCAACTCACTGCTGCAGGTAACAATGGGCTAACTAATAACCGTGAAGCAGATATACTGGATTTTGACGTAACTGTTGTTAGTTCTTTTATACAGTATTTTTCTGTGTCAGCTTGGTCAAAATACACTGATAAATACAAGTTTCCTGAGCTAGTTCTTTAAATAACTTTTCCCAGTTGTGTCTATTCTCTCTACTATCATTAGTTTTTTTGGCTGTTCACATCTTGGCTGTTCTGGGAAAAAATGTTTAATGCAAGAGCATAGCTGTCTGGTGCTCCCTCAGCTGTTCTCTCCTCCTGACTTGCGGGAAGAAGCACTGCAAGGTCTTTTTGAAGAAAACGTGCTTTGCCGGCAGTGACCAGAGTCAGGATCGTTCAGCAGTGTTTCAAGGGCCTCGTTCTGCTGTCATCTAACAGGGACTCCCCTGCAGCTGAGGAAATGCAAACCTCAGCACTTAATGTCTAGTTAAAGGAAAGGGAAAGGTCAAATAAAAAGAAATGGGGACTGTATGCCTGTGCTAAGATGTACTTCAGAGTCTTCCTACTGACATCCCCTTTGCAGTGCACAATGCAACAGTGACCTACTCCCTTCTGTCAGGAGGCAAGACGGGGCTAGGAAAAAGCAAGTAAAGGAAGGTGCTGCTGTTGCAGGCCTCAGACCTGCCCCTGAGAGGCTCCCCGGTGTAAGGCTCTGCAGGCTGGCACGGTGTCTCGGCTTTCGCCGCTCCGGCCGGGCGGCTGGCACAGACCTGTGGTCTGACTCTTCCATCCTTCACTCCTCTCACCACAGGGACAGCCTGGAGGGCAGGGATTTGTCTGAGATGTGTCCTTCCAGCTAAGCGTCCCCCTGGTACTTTCTCCCATTCGTTCTGAAATGTCTTCCAACAGTGCTGATGAGCTGACATTTCTGGAAGCATCATATTTCAATAACTCTAAACTTAACAAGTGAATAAGACATGAGCCATATGTTCAGAACAGATTTAGGTAAATTTGGGGAAAACCTGTCCCTCTGGGAATGTCCCTTTCCTTACTGTAACCACTACCATGTGCCCAAAGTTAGATTGTGTTCCTCTGAGTCTTGAAGCTGACTGTATCCTTCTGGGTAACAGCAAAGGCTACAGCTGCGTCCTCAGGAAATACGGCTCAGTTTGGTGAGGACTGTGGGTAACGCACTCTGTTAGTTGTGCATGGCTGTCATTCCTGGTGTTTCACCAGGCTATGTTGACTCCGGCTGTAATTCAGCTACGGGTTGCTGCAGCGGTCTATGGCTCTTGCCCTAACCTACGTACTGCTCCACAGGCCAAGAGGGCCCTACACAGAGGCAGAGGTGACACAGGGAAGGATGTGCAGACCAGCTGGTAAGGCCAACCCATCCACTGTGTATGAATTACCAGCATCTAGCTTCACTGAGTCTGGGGTGGCAAAGGTGAAAAAAGTAAATCTAGATCAAGCTCACTGACAGTTTCTCAGACACATCACTGGCAGCTGCTGAGAATCAGCCAAAAACTTCAGCGTGGTGATTTACAAATGACTGTCAGAAGCAACCCAATGAACTCTTTGAAGGTTGAGGGGACCTCCACCTCCATCTAGTTCAGTTTATATTGATTCCCCTGATTGTCTGGGGGAGCTGCAGCTGAGTTTGCTGGCTTTCCAACACGATGCTAGTTACATACGGAGAAGAAAGGAAATGAATGAGTATCATTAGACAGCCGGAGCATACA
Organism: Dromaius novaehollandiae; assembly: GCF_036370855.1. Lineage (NCBI taxonomy): Eukaryota > Metazoa > Chordata > Aves > Casuariiformes > Dromaiidae > Dromaius > Dromaius novaehollandiae. The sequence continues at coordinate 46,104,781 of NC_088130.1, read as the reverse complement.
AGTCTCAGTTTACATACCATCCTTTCTTGCTTGTTTATCCAGCTAAGTTAACTGGTGGTGGTAATTGCTTAATGATCAGGATGGTCAGGGGATGATGGCAGCCTGGGAATATTAATAAATAATAGAGCTGACATCAATTAACTAATCTCCAAATCTTTGCTTGTGTACTGAATTCCAGAGGAAGACCAGAGAAGTAAAGTGAAATGGCAGATTAAGCCTTTAATACAAAATGTTCAAAGTGGTGAAGTGGTATTGGTGCAGTGAACATACACACACACATAAAACATGCATGTTACCACATGTGTCCCTGTTAACCATTCTGCACGTGAGACTGCAGGCACCTGTGGACATGTCCACCGAATAATCCTGTGAGACAATGGGCCATGGTATTAGAATTTCTTTTTGAAAACAAAAGGAGAGGATATCCTTAGAGTATTTTACTGGGGATTTGTATTGCTCCTGATCAGCAGCATTTGCAACATTCTCCACATTTTACGTATGATAAATCCTGCTCACGATTTATCACTATGCTTTACAAACCCTACATCTTAAAGGCATACAAGCTGTTTTTTCTTGGCTTGTATTACTTAGCTACTGGTTATTCAGGAGATTGAATTTGTCTTAAAATCTATTCCAAAACACAAGAACACAGCATTTGGGGGGGGGGTTATTTGTTTTTTCATGAATATAGAACTCATTGCTTACAGTGTAATTTTGTCCAATTTGGACATCCACATTTCTAAAAAGATGCTGAAAATCTGAGGACAGTGAAGATAAGAGCTGTTCAGATGATTCCAGGGCTGGAAAAAGAGAGGCTTCAGGAGTATGATTTGCTTAGCTTAGCAAAGAAACATTTGCTGAGATTCCTTTAAGCAGTGAGAACACTGAGTGCTAGAGGCCCTTTTAAGCTCAAGGAGAAAGTCACAGGCAAAACTAGTGGGTGGAAGCTTAAGAAGAAAATTCAAGCAGGGAACAAGTTACCATTTTTAAACAGTGGGGGTGGCAACTTTTGGACAAGCTACCAAGGAAAGTGATTGCTTATGCAAATCAAGAGCAGATAGCTTTTCAGCAAGTTTCGTTTTGTCCAGGAAAGTTAGAAGAGCATGTGGATGGCACGCAGTGACCTCCAGTGTAGAAGAGTCTAGAGGAAATGGCCTTTCCTTGCTTCAGCTTTTGTGATTAAAAAGCATCCATTCTGTCGATGTGAAAACAAGTTCTGACCTACTACCCTGACATCTTCTTGTTCTCACTGCAAAGCCCTGGGAAAATCCACCCAGTAACGCCTGATACGCTGAAAATCATCAGGTTTTGCACCAGAAATGAAGGCAAATAATTCTGTAAAGGTCAAATACTAATCTCTGGATGCCACAGGCAGCCTTATGCCTGCTCATCTTACTTATTATACAAAATTAATAAAACCATTACCTCACCAAGCCTCCTCTGGACAGATGGTTATCTTGCTAAATAGATGGCTTGACACTAGATCAGCTTCGTGCTGAGGCAGGAGTCCAGAACACTTTTGATTCGTCTTCTGGAAGCCACTGCGACCACTTTTCCTCCCTTCTAGGAACAGCAGGCCTTTTCTGTTCAGACGGGTAATGATGGAAAAGATTGTCTAACAGAAGCTGGCCACTTAGTTCCTGAATAACATGGGCAGTAGCTACTTCTGCAGCAAAAATTAGAAGTTACCATACTGAACCAGTGATTTAGGACCACCAAGAGGAGATGCTCTTTGTTTTTATACTACTTTAGTAATCACAGGCAAATACAGTTGCAACTATTTTTTGATGCTGCTCCTTAGAATTATTATTTTTAGCCTACATAATTCCTCTCCAACTCCTGATCTTTTGGCAATGCAAAGCAGTAGCTAGGCCAGGAGTTAATGATTATGAGATAAGCATTTATCTCACTTGGTGCCATGTCGGCTTGTTCTACTTTCAAATATTATTTGCTCTTATGCATGCAGTTCTTCTGCCAAAGCTGAAGACAAATTACTATTCTTTTTCCAAGAAAGAAAGAACTATGACTTGATTCCAATTAACAATGTGGGTTTTAAGTATAATCTTTGTATTGCTCCCTTATTTTACTCCCATTTATCACTTTTGCTTATTTGTCATCTGTTACTCTGTACTCTTCCAACTCTCTTCTTTTATCTGAAGATATACTTGCTGTAGAAATGTCTCAAGCAAAAAGTGAATTTTCAGAATCTTGTCTGAAAAGACAGGGGTCCCAGAGGTTATACTGATTTTCTAGCATGCTTATGCACATTCAAGAACTGCCCCACTTACAAACATTTGCTAAGTAGCTTTCTCCTGCACTGTACCCGGCATTCTTTACCTTTCATTTTTTGTTCTGTGTGATGGCGCCTCAGGTTACTGTCAGGCAGCCAGAGCTGTTTATTGCTTCCTGAGTGCTGCTATTTGCTGTGCAATTGAAGATGGCAACAGTGTGAAGGACCTTAAAAGAACAACAGCCTGAGTTCATTTTATTGTTTTTCTATGGATGGTTTCTTGATGTCTTTGCTTCCCAGTGTAAGTGGATTGATTCAGGGATCAAAATGGAAGATATTTTCCTCTATGCAACATATTCCAGTTTACCAGAATTTTTCTCTCTGAAGAAGCTGGCCACAGAGATACTGGCCACTGTCATATATAAGGCACATATGAGAAGAAGCAATGAGCAGACAGCTATATCCCACCTGTGTTTATTATTTGATATCTGGCTGAAAACTGGAATGTGAGTAAAACTCAAATTTTGAGACAACTGAATTACTCAAGCCTTTAATTTACTGAATATTCAGTAAGAAATGTAAAACACAGGGAGGTACCCCTGCTCTATGAAAATACTAACCTATATATTCAAGAAAAAAAATAAGCTGGTCTGAGCATTCGCATTCTCTGGCTTTGCCGACCACTGCCTTCCAGACCCAAGGTCTGCCTCTGCGTGGTTCCATGGAGAGAGGGGTATTAGTCTGTACCTTATATTTTTCTCTTCTTTCTTTGATCTACTGTTAGTATGATTTTAATTCTGGGTTGCAGGCTACTCTTGTTTTTTTCTGACTTTTCCACTGATTCAGTGAAGAGATTTCTAAAATTAGAAGATACATTTCTTTATAAGTAATAATAATCTTTGGTTGATTGGTACTTCTATATTTCAATATATTATACAGACATCAACTGATTAAGCTAACTGGTACTCCTGTGAATCTCATTTTTTATTTCTCCCTCAGTACTTATCATTTTCTGCAGACTAAACTGAACAGTAGCTAACGCTTTCAGGTTTTTAATAGGAAATGATTGTCACCCAGACTGATTCACCCTACCAACCCCAAACAAATATTGGCTACAAATTCTTTGTCATGTTTTTGCTCTTCAGTCATGAGATAATATGAGACAGAAGGAAAAGTCTGCTAGTGACTTACTTCATCATGCATTTGTCAAACTCAGTACCTACAAATATATAAAAAGCTACAGATTTAAATTAACTGATATGATTCATAAAAGGGTATTCCCTGAAAAATTAAGTAGTTGTTTAACTTCACACATAAATCTATGAATCCGTGAATCCATGTTTATGTCTTTCCAAAACTGGACTATAAATAGGATGTGATTTGAGTTTTGTAGCAAGAAGGATTCAGAATGAAAAATAAATAGTAACATTTCTAGCAATGAATGCCAAACATTCAGAAGCCACAGCAGATAATACCATTTTACCAAGAAAGGTTATCTGCTAAATGATAAGCCCTAAAAATCATTTTTTCCTTTTTTGATTTCTCTGGAAAAATAGCAATAGAGCCAAGGAAATAATCCAAAGTTCATTGCACATTTGATACAAAATCTGCTTTAGCCAGTTTTCTGCCTTGAGGTGTAAAATCAGGGCTAAAAAATACACCATAAAATCTCAGCAAGAATATCAGAAATAATCACATCTCACTGCTATTTATATCTGCTTTATCGGTTCCTCTTGTTCATATTGCTGTGGTGATGTCTAAAATAGGAAAATCAGTTGGATAGAAATGTTACAGCTTATTCCCACTCCTTAGGAATGAATAAAACCTTCTGAGCAGTCGGAATCCTGCCAGCTGTACCTGGAGCCACGCAAGTGTACACTGCCCTCCTTTCTTTAAATAAACTTCGGGATGAATCACGATGTTGAAGGCTTCCTTAAATCCCAGCAAAGGCATAGCTCTGAGAGTGGCGAAAGGAAAAATTGCCTGTGATGACAAAGTACATTTCACAAATCTGCGGTAATGCCCTCGGCACTGAGTGGCTTTGTGCCTGCGCACCGGGGCCCTCCTCCCTCAGCAGCAGTGCACGGGCACACCGTGGATGCACACTTCGCCGTGATGTCCCTTAACTGCTAGTCTGCAAAAAAAAATGTTTGAACTAAGAGAGCAGGATCCAATCCTCCTAACCTACTGGCCCGTCAAATTTAAGGTGCCTAACAAGGCAGGTATGTGAAAGTGAATACCTGTGCTCTGCACAGCAAACAGAACAGGGCTTTTACAGGCCCCCAGATGCATCCTGTTTGCTTAACAGCAAGTGAAGTACCTCTGCCCACACCATGGGCAGGGGACACAGACACTTTAGCAAGACTGCTTCACTAACAGTCTAAAGTTTAAGTGCAAGTTAGGTGCCAAAGTCAGACACCTAGGTTAGGCCAGCTGGATATGAGCCCAAGAAATTAGCAGTCTCTTACGTCCATCCTTCCAGCAAGTGCAGGTCGCCAAGGCCTGCTGAGCTCGCCAACAGCCTCCGTGCTGGGCAGCTGCGAGCAGCACACCCCGCTTACAAAGGCCGAGCTCCGTGTGGATTTTCCAACCACAGCTGAATGCAGAGGAGCACAGCCCCTTCACCTGAGGGCAAGCTTCTCTGCAGGCATCAGAGCGCTTTGGGGGGTTCAGGGCCCGTTCAAGACTGTCTCCCAAGGACTAAAGGAGCAGGGAGTCACCTCAGGTATGTTAATTCCAGCTATCTGAGCCTTATAGGAAGGCATATTCATGTACCAGTGATGATATACCAAAGGCATGCACAGTATCATGTTCCGTTTCAAAGTGGCTCTAACACGTCTCCGATGCGTATACATGCTAAGGAGCTTTCTAGGTAGAGGCTGTCGCCATTCCTCTTTTTTAAGAAGTGTCTCGTAATGTCATATGATCCTTGCAGTTCCTCTAGGGGCAACCGAAGCTGCTCCAGGAGGAAGGCTCTGCTACGTCTGTCAGTGACTCAAAAGCTGGCACGGCCGCGACAGCCAGTGATGTCACCCCTCTGCCCGGAGGTAGCAGGGTGCCGGCTGGTGGAGTTTGGCTTTTTCTCTCCGAAAGTTCCCCTGCTTCTGCACAGCGCTTCTCCTCTGCAATAGCCACAACCCTAGCGAGGAGAAGGGTGACGGTGCTGAGAGCGCAGGACAAAGTGTGTCGATCGCGGCTGCACTTCAGGCAGCCCTGAATCACTGCGGGATTCAGCTCTGAACGCGGCATCACTTCCACATGCCTGAAGCTGCGCAGGCTGCACAGGAGGACACGGGAGTTTGGCTCATACTGTTAGTGGGGCCATCTGTTAATAGACCTCCTACTTTCATGAAATGTGTAGGAACCTTCCTTTTGACCTCTCACAAATTTGATTTAAATTGACAAAATAGTTCAAAAGTCACTGGAGTGACAGACGGCGGCTGAGGCTGCGTAAGCACCATCTCCCCAGGAAAGCAGGGTAGACAAGGGGGGAGTGAGACAAGGTGGGGGGGATGAAGGCTTTCCCAGGGCATTATAGATCAAGTAGGAATCTAGTGACAAGCCAGCTAAGCAACATGGGTAAACATTAGTCATCTGGCAGTAAATGGATTCTGGCTTGTATGATGCAGAAAAAAGGTGATCAAGAAGCCCTGAAAATCCAAAATGAACCCTAAAAAATCACATCTGAAAACAACTCAGACAAAAATGGAGAAAACAATACCATGCTACAAGAAAAAAAAAAAAAAGAATGGCAAGTGTATTTCTGCTTCTAAAATAAACTTGGGCTGCTTCTGAAGTTTCTTTCCATTTCTCAGACCAGAAATGAACTGAAGGAAAAATCTGCAAACTCTGAGAGAACATATATTTTTAAATTGTTTGTCTATTTGCTGGAAGATGAGATAACTGAATAACTAAATACCGTGTGTCAACCAAAAAGGGAAATGACAAATGAACCAAAGCTATTTCTGGTGGGAACTAAACAAGTAAACAACGATAACAACAAAGACCTGTAAAAACAAAAATAGTGTTTATTGTGTTTTACCTTCTGACCCCAGTCATGAAAGCGGTTCTGTCTCCTAACTGCTTAGTTAGTTCTACCTGCCATAAGTAGATGATAGATCAAACTGTAACCATCATACCATCACCTGGGAAGGATTATTAACACTGTACTCTGCAGAAAAACAAAGGTAAAAGAAATACTGAAAATCAGTGCTTAGGTTTACAAAATAAGCATAATTATTTTGTACACTCCTTCTCAGCACTCAGATATTTTCCTTTTAAGCCAAACAGCTTCCCTAAGCACTATGCAAACCATAACCCCACTTGCCTACTGGCTTAGCAAAAAAGCCTCTCCCCTCTGCCCTTCTTCCCCTGCCCTCATTCCCATATGTGGCTAAAGTTGCCAGGAATGGCTCATGGTTAATACAGAACATGACAAACTTGTTTTTCCATGTAGCATGGAGGGGAGACATGTTTCCATCTGTCCAGCTCGCAGCTTCATTCAACAAGCAATTTGGGGTTTGAAATTCTCTGTGACCGATACAGAAGAAACGTCGTGCTTCTATTCCAGTCCAGTACTGGTTCTGTGACTGCTCTTTCCGGTGCCAACATCCTCTGTCTAATGCAACCTCCCCACTTTTTTCTGTTTCTCTTTCAGACAATATGAAAATCTTCAAGCAAAATTGTGTGAAGTCCCAAGAGCGCAGTGGTTCACCTTGGTATATGCATCCTATTCTGTGCATAGGCAACGCACTCTACCTTAAGAGTCTCAATATGTCTTTCAGGAAAATGTTTCATCATTAATTTTCTTTTTCTTTTCTTTCTTTAAAAAAAGTCATCTGCTTTAGAGGTACCATCACCTGAGGTTTTCTTCAGACTCCTCTTTTCCATAGCTGGTGTGGATCATTACTTGAGGTAATGAGGTTAAAAGCGCTTCAGTTTTTGAGCCAATACTACATCTAACTTCTCTGAAAAGAAAAGACTCAAAGCTTGACATGTCCCAGGGATTAGGCCAAATGCTAACTGCAGCAGTACTGTGGTGCGAAAAACATGCAGAGACAAGGTAGTAAAAACATAAATAAAAAAATAACTAACTGAAAGAGAGGCAATAGAGGAGATAAGTTATACTTAGTGATGTGATAAACACATGTGCTGGGGGAGCGTGGGTAGTGGTGTGAAATGATCTTAGGCCAGATGAGGACACCCAGCCAGTTACTTATACCAGCACTTTTTAAAGCAGCTGGAAGAAACCAACAAGGTACTGATATACAGACTGGAGCTAAGACATGGGGATTTGTAAAGACTGGTACTGGTCCTAGCCATCTGGCTTGTGCAACCCAAGTCTCCTGTGACTGGGCGAGTGGATCTGGGTTGTTTTCAAGCTAAGCCTCCAAAAGGCATTTTTCAAAAGCATTTGCGGATCTCTTGGGATTTGTCTAAGTGCTTGAAGCTCATTCAAGTCAGACCCCTAGTTCAACATGAAGCCCAAGTTGAATGTATCTAAGTAAAAGCTTCAAGTTAGCTGCATTGCAGGCCTATACCCCATTACCTCTCTTTAAGTAGAAGGCAGTTCCCTGTTCTCCCAGCCAAAGGTGAAGAGAGAGGGTCATCAGCACAGCAGACAGGAAGGGAGTGGTTTGGGTGTGGGAGAGTTGGGGTTTGAGCAGGCTGAGAGAGGATGCACACACCAGGCTGTAGGAGGAGTACTCAGAGTGGAAGCGCTGGGAAACTGAGGGAAGGAAACTGTACAGCTGTCATGGTGTGCAGATGGCACAGGCCAGAGAGAAGTAAGACCAAATATCAGCAGTACCCCTCTCTTCCCTGCCCCCGGTGTACTGCTTCTCAGACATCAGCCAGGGATGAAGCCCAGGTTAGGAAGTCAGTAGAGATTGCTCCTCGCGACACGGAGAGGATTTCTGGGTCCAAGCCTAGCTGAGGCAAGGGCGCAGATGGTTGAAGTGCCTGCCAAAATGAGCAGCAGCCGGGAGGCTCCCCAGAGAGGAAGCCACAGCAGTGGGGAGCTCCAGTGGGTTTTAATAGGGTGTCCAGGGACTAGTTGTAATTTCATAAATGGTCTGGACAAAGTGACACAACTCCCTCACCACCGCTCTGTACCACCCAAAACCAGGCTCTTCTCATTTCAGTTCCATTGCTTTCAATATTACAAGTGTTTCCACATGATATCAGCTCTTTAAAAATGCACGAAAGAAAGAGAAAGGGCTGAGCCAACTTCCCACGCACCAGCCATCAAATTTTCAGCAAAACTTTTCTATTTCCAAAATTGTTCTCCAATGTGCTTCATTTACCAATTACCTTTAGTGACCAGAGCTGGTCACTGGTGCCTTAACAGCGAGTAACACTCACATGATGAACTGGAGATTAATTAAACGTGTCTAAATGTCTAAAAGCACACTTCCATATTAACCACCATGCTTCTGCTGCCAACATCCAGCTCCTTTCTCAGCACCAATCATCTGGAAAATATGAAAAATGAACCCTTTCCATTTCACACTTTAAGTTGATAACAGGTTCAGGCTGATCAGCTTTAACACATTGGGATTACTCTACTGGTCATCATAGCCTTTGGTTTTTTAACATCTCCCTTCAAGATTATCCTTTCTCCTTTCCCTGATTATTTTATATTGATCTACACTTTAAATACCTAATATTTTTTGTTTCTAAAGAAGGACCAAGAGTTACTGCATCTTCGTTTAGTGTCTACTCTCTTTTTTGGTGTTTCCTCCAAATCAACATGCTAACTCCCTTCTGCCATTTTCCCACTAGAAGAAATCACATTTCAACGGTTTCCATTACAGTTTAAGGAAGAACTTGTGATAACTATGTGGTGCTCACATGTGTACTCCAGGCAAAACAGGAAGGATTATTTTTGATATGTGTTTTTATATAAATGTATTTTCTACCCTATCTCATCTCATATGTATGTAAGTCTAAACACAGCCATGTCACTAGTTGGCTGCCCACAAAAAGCCTGCTTAAAACATAAGCACTAGGTCAGGTTCTTAGCTGATCTAAATCATCATCATTCCGGTGTCTTCCATCTTTTCCCATCATCCCCATACTATGAACCTTAAGTCGAGAGGAGGAAATTTAGGAAAGGTCTACCCATTCCAGAAGCCCCATATTTGTTTCCCCTTTGATAGCCGTTCCATAGGGGTTCCCATCCCTTGCCGTCCAAAATGCCTGTTTTGTCTACAGGCTGAAGGCATTGTTTCAAGACAAGATGGAATTAAAGGAGAGGTGACAGCTGCCTGCAAGTGTGTGATTAGTATAAGCACCCACAAGAAGGACTGGTGCTTGCTGCATATTATTAGCATTAACAACAAAGACAAACTTAAGTGAAAGACAACTTTTTCTGAATAACAGTATCTGGTGGAATCTGAGCTCAATGTATTTGGTCTAGGAGAAGATACATAGTTTTAATGGTGAGCTTGACTACCTATGAAACAATTTATCAAAGATTTCTGTAGGTTCTTTATTGCTTGAGGTCTTTAAAACAAGACAAAACAAAGTCTTCTCAAAGTCATGCTCTATCCAAGCATTCATGCTTCATGCAAAAGGCACTTTGTAGAAATCTACACTGGATGTCTGTGAGAGGTCTGACCTGAAAGTCAGTGATAGTCCCATCTAGGTTTAGGTCTATGAATCTATCAGGCAAAATGTCCCAAACTGGACTCAGGGCAAATAAAGATTTACACCAGCAGACCCTCTGGCCCGGGAGAGTGAGTGCAATATGTCCAAACCCAAAACACAGTTAAGATCTACGGAGAGGTTCTCTCTGACATCAGAGTTTTAGGTGAGGTCCTTAGAGGGTGGGTACAGTGCAGATAGTACGCAGTGACCAGGCTTATCAGTTCCAGTAAGTATTAGGTGACACTGCCCTCAGACGGTCAAGACAGAGTAGGTAAACTCTTCCTAATTCTTAAAATAAACTTTAAGGCAGGTCTTAACAACTAGCTAAATACATTTCAAGAACTGTAAATAAATTCATAATTTCTCCATCTCATTGCGCTATTGAGGAAAATAGTTATTTCTTTGTCCAAAGCCTCCAGTAACCTGGAGTACGAAGACTCCAGATTATGAAACCTGTGGACTTGCAACACTGGTCAAGGTAGGAAGTTGGAGAGACAGGCAGCCCTAACTCTTTTCCAGCTTCTTTTCATCTTTGCTAAATTCAAACTATCAGGGAGAACAATGTGCACTACAGAATCAGACCTTCAGCTGAAAAGCAAGAACAGAAAGAAATTAAAAGGAAAAATCCTCCTCCACATAAAACCTTTGTACCATAGCTAAATTTGTCTAGAAAGTTAACATTACAGAAATTAAATGGGCACTGTGAAGTCCTCCATTAGTTGGGAGAATATTATATTAACATCAGATATAAAATACAATTAGATTTTTATAGCATCTTTTATGCTAAAGGTATCAAAGTGCTCTGCACAGTTTGATATTGGGAATGCAGCAATGGGTTATCACCAGAGCTTGCAGAGAGCCAGGGGTGCTGGGGAAGCAGCCTGGGGCCCTGGGCAAAAACAGACAGGGAGGCAGGAGCACATCTAAGCTCCATCTGTGGATATTGATATTTACAGGGGTTTCTGCAGAATCTGTGTTTTTGTGTCATCCCAGAGATGGCGAAGCAGTCTGTCAGACCCTGCACAGGGCCGTCTTCCTTGGCCGTCCTTGGCAGCAGCTGGCTCAGAGCCCGGCACCAGTGCATTCAGCGGGGAATGCTGGTGCTGATGTGTTTGGGCCAGACACAGCAAGTGCCCTGCATAGTCCAAGGAGAGGACCAGGCTGCAATTCGTCTTACCTGTTTTCGGCACGTGCTCCAGGAGGGGGTGAATCACGCGCCCAGAGCTCCTGTTCTCTTCCTCTGGCTGTGCATGAGCCCCGTCAAGCAGCTCATGCGCAGACATCTGCACTGGGGAGGTCAAAGTTTGGGAAATTGCAGACAACTGAGAACTTGTCAACTCCTTTAGCTCTATTAAGAAGAATCCAAGTTAGGAAGAAAAGTGATATCCTATAAAATGGGGGCCAGAAACTGCTCCACCTTGTGCTGCAGTGAGAAACTCCCATTTTCCTTTCCTTGCTGGCAAAGTGGCTTGTTGCCCCTTAATATCTTCCTGCTTATCCACTCTATACCACAAAGACATTTCAATCCAATCAACTAAATTTCCATGGAAGGTTTTAATACAAAACCAAAGGAGAACCAAGTCCTGCAATCCTCTTCGTGTATCTTCTGAGAAAGCAAGTAAATAAAATCACCTGGCTAAGCAGATAAATGCTGGTTGCTCTTTGAAAACATGGGTGATGGCAGGCAAAACGTGCCCCTTTCAAATGCTCTCTATAAGGTCATTCCTGTAATCAAAAGAAAATGAATCCTTTTGCTCTAGATAACGGACTTAGCTAGCCAGTGATTTTACCACTTCAGACAAAAGTTCTTTGAATTCAGAGATGAAGAGTGC